>NC_140592.1:93483455-94099705 GCF_964204655.1 Triturus cristatus
CTCCCGGGGCGAGCGGGCTCAAAGGGAGGGCCCATCGACAGGGGCCGGGAGGCAGGCTCTCACCCGACCCCCGGCGGGCGGGCCCGGGCGCTGCCTTCCCCGTCTCGCAGTCGCCGGACCTCACGGAGGTCTGACCCAGCAAACCCGGAGAACAAGCATTTACAATGCAATGGTCTCGGCATTGGTAAAATTAGAGCTATTGGCATTGCTCATGACATTTTTTTTGTTTATGTTTTTAAAACATTTAAAGAAACGGCATTGTCATGAGCAATGCCAATAGCTCTAACTTTAACAATGCCGAGACCGTTGCATTGTAAATGCTTGTTAACTGGGAAATGTTTTGCTAAAGTTTCCCAACAGTTTTAAGGAATTGTCTTGTATCGGGTTACCAAGTGCGGTTACACAGCCAGGCTAAGCTCCAGGGGGGCAGCAGCGGAACACTGTATGTGGGCACCGAGCATCCCACAGATATCAGTGGAACAACTATGCATACATTATGCAATTTATGTACACCGTGCCTGGAAAATATTCAAAAGTGCTCTGTCAACCGCTCAGCCTTAAAAAAAATTATATTTATGACTACATTTATTGCTAAGAATTAGTTGATAGGTTGTGCATCCTGGAATTTGAGTACACAAATGTTGTCTTTTAGATTTCGAATCACACAGGAACCACGAACATTGAGGTAACGTTTCGGGCTCCTTTATACCATCTGCAATAAATATACATATACATTAATAAGCTTATTTTTTTTTCTTCTATGTTTGGTCTTCTACATAATTGTGCACAGGCGAGACAAGGCGTGGTTCGGTCGTGCTAGCTTGGTACTATGATTGGCGTTGCTTATTTATTTTAGAGTTTTACACCCGAAGGTATCAGAGCGCTTTACATGTGTTGATTTTCCTTACATCAAAAACACGTGCCCATGGTTTCAAGTCCTCCACTTGCCTTGTTATAAATTTCATATTTAGATGTGTTTTCTTAATTACTGCCAGACGGCTCAGTCCAGTGCCGCCCGACCACTTTTACAAGCTGCGCTAAGTTAACCCCCAGTTGTGAGGTCTTTTAATAGGGTGCACTTTGGTCTTTGGTGACCCATCAGGACTGGGAGGTGGAGGTGCTAACTTAGGGCTGAGTTTCTCCGGATACATTGGGCTCAGCGCTAACGTTTGCATTGCACTTAGTGCTTTAAGTGATAGGCCCATGCCACTCCACAGACATCTTGAAAGGCTTCATCCCGCCCTCCCTTTCTCACATGTTTTTCCTCTCTTCGTCGTCCTGCACGTCTTGCGCTTTTCTCTCTCCCTTAATACAAAAAAAAAAAGTTTTTACTTTTCTTCTTTAAAAGCGCGGACAATTTACGACAAGAGAAAATGCTCGAATGCCCTTGGACCTGGTTCGCGCTATTTAAATCTGAACAATAGCGCCGTAGTCACATCCTGTGCGCAGACATTTGGCTTGTGAAGGGCTGCGCAGGAAGCCATTGTCATGCAGCGGGGGAGGGCGCGGGGGGCCCGTGAAGGCTGGTCTCCACTGGGGGCATTCAAGGATGGGCCTGCCACGTTCATAGAGCTCTGTCTAGGCCCCTGCTGGGACACCTGCGGCCCCCTTGCATTTATCCACCCAGTTGAGAGCGAGAGCGGCGTCGGAGCAGCTTTACCTTTGGGCGTGAAAAGGAAGTTCTTAGAAGTCAAACAGATCAAGGCAAAAACAAGGCAGAGCAAAAGGCAAGCACAGCACTGCCTTTCTCCGAGGCAGAGCAGAAATGCCTCGGAGAAACGCAGTGGCGTTTTCGGATTCGGGGGCGTGTTTTGCTTTTATCTCCTCTTGCCATTGGCTGGAGGAGATAATTAGACTTTCTGCAAAAAACACGCCCCCCGATCCGAAAAGGACGGGGCCTGATCGGAGTGACGGGACCTCTTCTCCAATGGCTGGCCAGCATTGAAGAGGCCAGCCAATGGAGAACAGGGGAGAAGAGGGGCGGGTTCAAGCCCCTCTTCTCCAAGTCATTAAATCTCGGATCAAGACTGCGCAAGCGCAGCCTTCGAGCCGAGACCTAAAAAAGGACCATAGGGAAGGGGCTAAGAGGCAGGTGCATACCCGGGCCCCTTGGGGCCCCGGCGGGCGGGCCCGGGCGCTGCCTTCCCCGTCTCGCGATCGCCGGACGTCACGGAGGTCTGACCCAGCAAACCCGGCGAAAAAAGGACCATCGGGAAGGGGCTGAGAGGCAGGAGCGTACACGGGCCCCTGGGGGCCCCGGCGGGCGGGCCCCGGGTCTGCCTTCCCCCGTCTCGGGATCGCCGGACCTCCCGGAGGTCTGACCCAGCAAACCTGGCGAAGATAGGACCATCGGGAAGGGGCTGAGAGGCAGGAGCATACCCAGGCCCCTGGGGGCCCCATTAGGCGGGCCCCGGGTCTGCCTTCCCCCGTCTCGGGATCGCCGGACCTCACGGAGCTCTGACCCAGCAAACTCGGAGAAAAAGGACCATCGGGAAGGGGGCCGAGAGGCAGGAGTGCGTACCTGGGCCCCTGGGGGCCCTGCTTCGGGCGGGCCCGGGTGCTGCCTTCCCCTGTCTCGGGATCCACGGACCTCACGGGGCTCTGACCCAGAAAACTCAGAGAGAAAGGACCATCGGGAATGGGCTGAGAGGCAGGAGCTTACCCGGGCCCCTGGGGGCCCCGGCGGGCGGGCCCCGGGTCTGCCTTCCCCTGATTCAGAATCGCCAAACCTCATGGAGGTCCGACTGACCCTCTCCCTAGTAATCCGGAGGAAAATTACCCCCCTTTCTTGTAATCCGTGAGCACGAGGTGACAGAGGGGACCCAAGGCGCAAATGTACCCGACCTCCTGGGGCCCTCGCTAGTATCCGGGAGGCTAATGGACCCTCATCGAGACTTCCAGGCATGCTCGGCCATCAGGTCGCCCCATTGGAAAGCATTGTGCGCGACCAGATGGCCGAAGGGACGTGCGCGACCAGAAGGCCGAAGGGACGTGCGTGACCAGATGGCCGAGGGGACAGGCGCGACCAGATGGCCGCGGGGAAAGGGCAGGGGAAGCATCCCCGGGCCCTCCGGACCCCGCCCCGGGCACCCTGCCACGCGGCAGGACCCAGGACGGAGCCCGGGGCGTGGGCGCCCTCCCCGGGGCCCCCAGGGGCCCGGCCGGAGCTCCTGAACCCAGACGAGCGAGGGGAGGCTCCCCGGACACAACGGAACCCCATCCCGGGCCTTTGGGAGTGCCGCAGGCCGGGGGACGTGCCCTGGACCCAGGCAGGGCCCCCAGGCCCGCAGGGGAAGCATCCCCGGGCCCTCCGGACCCCGCCCCAGGCACCCTGCCACGCGGCAGGACCCATGACGGAGCCCGGGGCGGGGAGGCCGCCCTCCCCGGGGCCCCCAGGTGCCCCGACAGAACTCCTGAACCCAGATGAGCGAGGGGAGGCTCCCCGGACACAACAGAACCCTGTCCCGGGCCTTTGGGAGTGCTGCAGGCCGGGGGATGGGGCCCGGGGCCGGAGACCCCGACCCGGGGCCCGGGGCCGGAGACCCCGACCCGGGGCCCGGCCGGGCCCCTGGACCCAGCCAGGGCCCCCAGGCCCGCAGGCGCAGGGGAAGCATCCCCGGACCCTCCGGACCCCGCCCCGGGCACCCTGCCACGCGGCAGGTCCTATGACGGAGCCCGGGGCGGGGAGGCCGCCCTCCCCAGGGCCCCCAGGGGCCCGGACGGAACTCCTGAACCCAGACGAGCGAGGGGAGGCTCCCCGGACACAACGGAACCACGTCCCGGGCCTTTGGGAGTGCCGCAGGCTGGGGGACGGGGCCCGGGGCCAGAGACCCCGACCCGGGGCCTGGCCGGGCCCCTGGACCCAGCCGGGGCCCGCAGGCACAGGGGAAGCCTCCCCGGGCGCTCCGGACCCCGCCCCAGGCACCCTGCCACGCGGCAGGACCCATGACGGAGCCTGGGGCGGGGAGGCCGCCCTCCCCGGGGCCCCCTGGGGCCCGGACGGAACTCCTGAACCCAGACGGGCGAGGGAAGGCTCCCCGGACACAACGGAAGCCCGTCCCGGGCCTTTGGGAGTGCCGCAGGCTGGGGGACAGGGCCCGGGGCCGGAGACCCCGACCCGGGGCCTGGCCGGGCCGGGCCCCTGGACCCAGCCGGGGCCCCCAGGCCCGCAGGCGCAGGGGAAGCCTCCCCGGGCGCTCCGGACCCCGCCCAGGGAACCCTGCCACGCGGCAGGACCCATGACGGAGCCTGGGGCGGGGAGGCCGCCCTCCCCGGGGCCCCCTGGGGCCCGGACGGAACTCCTGAACCCAGACGGGCGAGGGGAGGCTCCCCGGACACAACGTAAGCCCGTCCCGGGCCTTTGGGAGTGCCGCAGGCCGGGGGATGGGGCCCGGGGCCGGAGACCCCGACCCAGGGCCCGGCCGGGCCCCTGGACCCAGCCGAGGCCCCCAGGTCCGCAGGCGCAGGGGAAGCCTCCCCGGGCCCTCCGGACCCCGTCCCGGGTACCCTGCCACGCGGAAGGACCCAGGACGGAGCCCGGGGAGGCCACCCTCCCCGGGGCCCTCAGGGGCCCGGACGGAGCTCCTGAACCCAGCCGAGCGAGGGGAGACTCCCTGGCCACAATGGAACCCTGTCCCGGGCCTTTGGGAGTGCCGGAGGCTGGGGGACGGGGCCCGGGGTCGGAGCCCCTGACACGGGGCCCGGGGCCGGACCCCTGGACCCAGCCGGGGCTCCCAGGACCACAGGCGCAGGGGAAGCCTCCCCGGACCCTCCGGACCCCTTGTCCCGGGCACCCTGCAACGCGGCAGGCCCCGGGACAGAACCAGGGCAGCATCCGGGCCCGTCCAGCTGCCAGCTGAGGACCGAGAGGGGTCCCAGAGTACCCTGTCCCTAGTAATCCGGAGGAAGGCTACCCCCCTTTCTTGAAACCCGCGCGCTCCGAGTGACGGAGGGGACCCTTGGGACGAACGCGCCCGGCCTCCTGGAGCCCTGGTTGGGATACGGGAGGCGAATGGACCCTCATCGGGACTTCCAGGCCAGCCCAGCCATCTGGCCCCCCTTATAGGAAAGCATTGCGCGCGACCAGATGGCCGAGGGGAAAGGAGCGACCAGATGGCTGGCAACTGAAAGGACTCACGTCCCTGGGCACTTTGCCACGCCGCGGGCCGGAGGAGGGAATCCCCGGACGCCGGGGAGGATGTTGCCCGTGCGTAGCCCATCTGGTCCCCGGTAAAGAACCGCCAGCCCCATAGGGGTCTTCAGGCACACCCTGCCCCTACTAATCCGGAGGAAGGCTACCCCCCTTTCTTGTAACCCGCACGCTCCGAGTGACGGAGGGGACCCTAGGCGCGGACGCGCCCGGCCTCCTGGAGCCCTGGCTGGGATCCGGGAGGCGAATGGACCCTCATCAGGACTTCCAGGCCGGCCCGGCCATCTGGTCGCCCCATTGGAAAGCATTGCGCGCGACCAGATGGCCGAGGGAAAAGGAGCGACCAGATGGCCGGCAACTGGAAGGACTCCCGTCTGCCCGCCCAGAGCCGGGCCATAGCGGTAGGGCTCCCGCCTGATCCAAGGGCTCGGTGGGCTCTGCTTCCTGGGGGGGCTCGGGGACAGCGGCTGGGCCTCAGGCATGGGGAGGACCGACGGAGCTCTCGGGCCCGGGCGCCACAGGGGAGGACTGCCCGGGACCCGTGGAGCCCGTCCCTGGGCCCTTTGCCACGCCGCGGGCCGGAGGAGGGAGCCCCGGATGCCTGGGAGGATGTTGCCCGGGCATAGCCCATCTGGTCCCCGGCAAAGAACCACCAGCCCCGGAGGGGTGTTCCGGCATACCCTGCCCCTACTAATCCGGAGGAAGGCTACCCACCTTTCTTGTAACCCTCGCGCTCCGAGTGACGGAGGGGATCCTAGGCGCGGATGCGCCCGACCTCCTGGAGCCCTGACTGGGATCCGGGAGTCAAATGAGCCCTCATCGGGACTTCCAGGCTGGCCCGGCCATCTGGTCGCCCCATTGGAAGGCATTGCGCGCGACCAGATGGCCGAGGGGAGAGGTGCAACCAGATGGCCGGGACTGAAAGGACTCCCATCTGTCCAACCCCAAGCCTTCGCACTAGGTTTCCCGCCTGCCCATGCAGGGCTCCGTGGCTGCAGGGCTCCGGGGCTGCAGGGCTCCAGGGCTGCAGGGCTCCGGGGCTGCAGGGCTCCAGGGCTGCAGGGCTCCGGGGCTGCAGGGCTCCAGGGTTGCAGGGCTCCGGGGCTGCAGGGCTCCAGAGCTGCAGGGCTCCGGGGCTGCAGGGTTCCGGGGCTGCAGGGCTCCGGGCCTGCAGGGCTCCGGGCCTGCAGGGCTCCAGGGCTGCATGGCTTTGGGGCTGCAGGGCTTTGGGGCTGCAGGCCTCGGGGGGGGCTCATAGACCCCACACTGGGCCTCAGGCATGGGAGGCCCGGCGGAGCTCCCGGGGCCCGGACGCCCGGGGGACCCATGGAGCCCGTCCTGGGCACTTTGCCTCGCCGCGGGCTGGAGGAGGGATTACCGGACGCCCCGGGGAAGTGTCGTCCGGGCTTGGCCCATCTGGTCCCCGCCTGAGAACCGCCATCCCCAGGAGGGGTGTCCCGGCATACCCTGCCCCTACTAATCCGGAGGAAGGCTACCCACCTTTCTTGTAACCCTCGCGCTCCGAGTGACGGAGGGGATCCTAGGCACGGATGCGCCCGACCTCCTGGAGCCCTGACTGGGATCCGGGAGTCAAATGAGCCCTCATCGGGACTTCCAGGCTGGCCCGGCCATCTGGTCGCCCCATTGGAAAGCATTGCGTGCGACCAGATGGCCGAGGGAAAGGTGCGACCAGATGGCCGGGACCGAAAGGACTCCCAGATGCCCACACCGAGCCATAGCGGTAGGGCTCCCGCCTGCCCTTGCAGGGCTCCGGGGCTCTGCACCAGGATCTCTTGTCCCGGGCAGATGGACACTTGGCAGGCCGCAGGTCGTGGGATCCCAGACCCTGACCAAAAATCAGGAGGCCCGGGGCTGGTCCCTGCTTCTCAACGCAGCCAGGCCGGGGAGATCGGGGAGCCTGCCCAAGCACGAGGGACCCCAGTCCCGGGCACACGGTCCCTCAGGTTGTGCGCTCATTTTCCACAATTTTTTTCAAAATTCCGCAAAGAGGCATTCCGCAAATTCCGCCCAGCCCTATTGACAACTACACTTCTAAAGCTACTGCGCCCAAAAGGACTTAAAAGAGTTGTAAATGTACCCCAACCCAGCTAGGGTGTAAGTTTAGCACCATTCAAGGCCACTCACAGATACTACAACACCCTCCTACAGAAAATATTGGAGGGGGACTTAAAATAGAAATCCATAGAAAATGATGTTTAGTAAGTACAATTAGCCTTAATAAGCATAGCTGACGAAAGACACTTTTGGGAACAGTGGAGAATATATGTGACTCAAGAATAAGATGAGAACACAGCTGTTGATTAAAACGCTATAAGGGACAGAGGACCAAAATGGCATCAGAAGTAAGTTTTGAAACATAGGGGCATATTCTCAAGAACGTGTGATACTCATCGCAAAATTAGCTTTATGCAACTTTGCATATAGGAGTCTATTGTGGGAAAACAACGCAGTGTCAACGTAGCATTCCGGCGGCACCATGCGATAGTCCCACATTAACGCGTCAAATAACCGCGTTAAAATCAACGCGATGCCGCAAAAATGCGAAACAGCAACGCAAAAAAAGTTGAGATGAAGCCAATCGCAATACAAAAATCAGGGAAGACCAGCCACAGGCCTGCAATCCTCACGCGACATGCGGGAAATTGCACTACAAAAGTAGAAAAAAAACTGAAACAAAACCCAAGAAACAGCGAAGCACAATGGAGGTAGCCGGAGCAGGTGCAGAGCAGGGCCAGACTGCCTACCGGGTGTTTTGGCATGCTGCCGAGCTGGGGGCTGATGTCACTGCGGTTGTGGCTAATTTCGTTGATGGAGACCTGCGTGTGCTTCGAAATAAACAAAGCAAAACGAATTTCGGTCATCACACGCAGGTCCCCATCAACGAAATCAGCCCCCAGCTTGGCAGCATGCCAAAACGCCCGGTAGACAGTCCGGCCCTGGTGCAGAGGACAACCAGAACCCCACAAGCCCCCGGAGGACCTGTCTGGGACCTCGGGGTCAGGGAAGGGCAAGGACAAGAAGAAGAGGAAGACGTGTTTCAGTATGCAGGAAAACAGGATCCTGATAACGGAGGTGGTGGAACACCATCAACTACTGTTCGTCACCTCCACTGTGTCACTGGCAACTAAAAATGGAATATGGCAGACCATCGTGGACATGGTGAATGCAGTCGGAGTGCTGAAGAAGTCAACGGAAGAGGTCAAGAGGCGCTGGAATGATGTGAAGCGCAAAACCAAGCAGAAACTCGAAAACAACCGGAAGGCAGCAATGCAGACTGGAGGTGGGAGTCCTGCGCCACAGGAAGAGCTGGACGAGATGGAGGAAATGGTGTCCACAGTCATCAGTGCGGAGACGGTGGCAAGGGTTGGGGGCCCAGACACTGCTCCACATGTCCGGACACAACAGCAACAGGGTGAGTAACGATCAGGGACTGGGGGTACTGGGGGAGATGGGCACAATGGCACACATGCACAATTAAGCATAGCACATCTGCAGGCAAACTATGCCCAAGACCCCCAACTCCCACCAAGAGACCAATGCACCCAAGTATGCAACATCTCAGCACTGTATAAGCACAGAAGCCAGAGGCACACCACATGTAAGGGATAAGGGTCAGCTAAATCAGAGCTGCAGGGGCGACTCCCCCAAAATGCGGCACACACACATTACATGCAGAGCACAACAACATTGACAACGATGAGGTACAAACCGCAACACGTCCACAACAGAACAGAGGACACAACTCATGCCGTATGTGCGTAGAAACTGGCCAATCACATTTGGCATTGCAGGGAAATGTGACTTGACAATGTACAAGTACAAACACACATCCGTGATGTTGTTGGAATGACAACTGTTCCGCATCAAATATGCAGCTCCCCCAGTCACAATGTACACTGTCATGCAGCCTGAATGTAAACATGTACAATCTGTCAACATACATGTGAACACAATGTTAAACCACATCTCCCCTTCACATTGCAGGGGGAAATCCAACACCACCTGCAGAGCAGGCCAAACCCCTCTTCACTGATGACGAAGAGGACCACCACACCTTCGACTCCGACGCCCTCCAACAGCTCGTGGAGAGCCTCTGCAGCCCACTTCCAGGAGTAGGGCAGCCCCGCTGCTACGAAGAGAACCCACCCCCTGCACAGGACTCACAGCAGGCAGCACCCACCACCACGGCTGCCTCCCAGGACCCCCACGACGAACACCTGGCCTTCCAACGCTGTGTGTTGGGGTGCCAGAAGAACCTGGCTGAACAGGTGGAGGTGGGGTTCGACTGCATGGCAGCCAAACTAGACGCAATACGTGGGTGTCTGAGTCCCATCAGGGACCACTCACAGTCACTAACGAACACCCACAGTCTGCTCCATGCTCTCCAACGAACCATGGCTGACATCGCCAGAGTCTTGACTCTGCGACAAGAACGACTGTCTAGTCAGAGTGCCTCCAGCGAACTCGCCCGGGAGTTGGGACACATGCGGAGGATCATGGAGAACATGGAGCGGAAGCAGGCGGAAAGAGCGGCTGCTATGGCTGCACACCAGCGAGACGTAGCTGGGTCCCTCAATGCCCTAAAGACCTTCCTCATGGCATTGCTGCCACAAGTCCTGGTGCTGATGCATGTTACTGCTACCACCCCATCCAAATCTCCGGCCCCTGATGTGTCAGTGCCACACAGTGCTGCAGACAGAACACCACCAACCACATGTGAGGCACATGCAACAGCAGGGGACAAAGATGCGGATGAATCTGCTTCCGTGGTCAGAAGGACGCAGTAGCATTCATCTCCACCATGTGGCCTGTTTCTGCTTGATTCTGCCCTCTGCATCATCACCTTCCACTGTCCTCCGATGCACTCTGCGACACTCACCTTGGAACGCGACATGGACTGCCATATTCTCTTTGGTCACCGATGACACAGCTATCAGACTGCGGACTGAACTTATCCTCTACTGATGTACTTGTCATTCACTGAAAGACTCTGGCAGGCCCTCCATGGGCCAAAAATGTGAAGTGGGGTTTGCATGGCCCTGTATTGCTCCAGCTGCAACACTCCACTGAATGTGCAATAAACATTCATATTCACACAGATGTGTCATGTCTATGATCTTTCAAGTGTGAAAGTATGGATGAATGTAGGGTCAGTGATTCCTGCTTATGTCCATGTTGCATATGTTGTGGGACTTGAGTCACAGGGTGACACATTGCCGATTACGGTCCAGGTGGCACCGACACTACTACGGAGACACATGCATTAGTTACTTCCTTGTCCAGTCTAGGACGGAACCACGCCCAGAGCCCCAGGGTCATTGTTCACACCCTTACGCTGGACAGGCAGGCGCCAGGACAGCCCACTCCGCTTACGCTCACAGGGGGGGAGGGCAACGCTACATGTCCCTGGTCTTCCCTGTTGGAATCTGCTGCTCACAGGTCTAGTTGTCAGCATGCCACAGCCACTCCCTCACGGCTGGTTTACACCCACACCACACCCATCCGGCACAGGCGTCACAGGACATGTGACCCAGCTGATTAAAAGGGCCTGGCGCATGTGCTGGACGCCATTTCCACTCTCTAACTGGGTGTCCCTGTGTGGTTGTCAGTTGTGCATGAGGGCCTATGGCCCTGTCACCTCACATTGCCCAGTGCCGGGGGTGACATGATGGCATCCGCACCACAGGACTCAATCATAAAGGGTCCATGGCTAGCGGTGCACCGTCTTGGTGGCACCGAATACACTGCGGCAAGCACAGGCACCCCGCTACCGGACGGTGACTTTCGGTGCACTGAGATAGGGGCACCTTGAGTGCTGAGTGGATGTGCAGCCTGCGATGATGCGCCGTCCTGGTAGTCCGGACTGGTAAGGATTTGTGTGAGCCCTGCTGGACCGCAGTGTAGGCCTGAGCCAGCGGTCAGTGCAAGCCTCCCGCCACGTGGAGTTGCCTCACAGTACACAGAGTTAGTTGCACCTCAAGGGCTGAGTGGGTGTGCATCCTGCGATGGTGCCGTGTTCACTGATGTGGTCTCTGCCATAGCGAAATCCAGACCCAGAATCATGTGTGTGACCTGTTGGCCCACGGTGCAGGGCTGCATGATGTGGAGGGTGCCATGGTCGTTGGCCCCGGGCTTGGAGATCCCACAGGCAAGTGGTGAGCCCTCTTGGAGACACGCCAGTGGCGGAAGGTGAGCAGTGAGGCCTGGTTGCGCAGGTGCGGGCAATCACCGCTGGGTAGCGGGAGGGGCTGGGGTGCAGAAGCCTGTGTGCACAGGGGCGGGCAAGCGATGATGGCGTGTGCAACTGTATGGACTCTGCCATTCATGTCTCTGGGAACTGGTTCAGATAAGGGACCTGAGTTCTGCAGTGTATACCGGCACGTGGTTGGAGACACACCGGTGGCAGCAGGTGAGCAGTGGAGCCTTGGTCCGTAGTGTCGGCACTCTCCCTCCCTCTCCTTCTCTCTCCTTCTCTCTCCCTCTTTTTCTCTCTCCCTCTCTCCCTCTCTACCTCTCGCCCTCTCTACCTCTCGCCCTCTCTACCTTTCTCCCTCTCTCTCTCTCTCCCTCTCTTTCTCTCTCTCCCTCTCTTTCTCTCTCTCTCTATCTCTCTTCCGCTCTCTCTCTCTGTACTTTGATGGACGCATGACACATCTTCTTATCCAGGTTTTTGTCTTTCAGGCTGTGACTTACAGGGTGTCCTGAGAAGACCCGCCATGACTCTTCAGAATTGTTGTTTTTGGTTTATCCTCTAATTAACGGATTATTTGGTTATTCCAAGATGAATGTGTGATTCTCCTTTACTGTCCTCACATGTATGTTAGTTGTTGTGTTTGTGCGACTTCAGGCGAATGGTTTGGTTCATGATTTCGTAGAGTTGATGTGCAATGTCTTTGGAGTAGGGCCCGGGGAGGGGGGTCCTGGATTTGGTGGCGCTGGGTGTTGTTGGCCTATTAGCGGTCCGGGCTGCATGTTCAGTTGGTCCAGGGTATCTGTTGTTCTTCATGTGTGGCTCTGGGCTGTGCTCCCTTGTCTGGTGCCAGTTGTTGTCCGACTTTACACCAGGTAAGAGCAGGTGTTAATTTCCTGCTGCTAACACGCCTTATCCCCTGTTTTGGGATCTTATCACCGTTCTGGCTGGTCGTTGAGAATGTTGCGAAGTGGTGTTGTTGCGGCTTTTTGCACTGGAACGCCTACTCTGCGTCTCATTAGCATTAGTTGCGGGTGTCATCCGTGGCGATGTTTTTTGCGGGTGCTATCGCAGGGAAACTGGTGATATCGGCTGTTAGCACCAGCTTGTGAAAGGGGCGATAAATTTATCGCGATGGCTGCGATAAAGTGCCGATAACTCGGCGATTAGTCCTTGAGAATATGCCCCATAGCTTTTCTTAGTGCTTTCTGTCTTACATTCTTACTAGGCCCGGGCGGTAAATACCGTTCCGCTCACAGAATTTGCGGAATTTGGGTAATTTCGCGTTCCGCGGAGAATGCGGAATTGCCCAAAATTCTGCGTTACGCAGCTTCGCGGAATTTTTTGCTTGTTCGCATTCTCAAAATGCGTGTTCGCGAGATATTTCCCGCCCGAGCACGCAAACTGTAATCGCGAACGGGGAAAAAAGCATCGCGAACACGCAATTCCGCGTGTTCACGGAATTTCTGCATGTTCGCGGAGATTTTTTAGCGTTTCGCGGAGCTTTGCATAGCGTGACTACGCAAATTCCACCCACCCCTAATTTCTTACCTGGTAGGGTTTTATCATGGGAGCCTTCCTATAGGTGCGAAGCTGTTAGATATCACCTGTGTGAATTTAATCAAGGACGTGTTAAGGTTCAATTAACTGGGTAATTGGGGTTCGCCATAAATTAAACATGCTTGCGAAAAGAGTTGATCCATGCGACATCCCACAGACAAGAAAACACGTTTTATAAACATAAATCGTGAGGTTGGCCTGGTGGATCTGTTTCTCTGCAATGGAAGCAGATTGATTAAGAGCTGTAAATCTGATATGTGCACAGGCGGAAGGCAGTTAAGGATACATTTATGATCAAAAATGTGGAACGTCACTGATGAGTAAAAAACTAATTGCACAGCAAATTAGATTTGATTCTTACAACAAGAAATTTATATCTGTTATTAATTATTAAGGTTTCTGCCTTTTATCTGGGATGAAAGTCCATACAGATAATGTTTACCCAAAGTTTGGTGAAAGTTATGTACAATGGACCTGGCTCCAACCCTGATGCTTTGGGAGATGTGCTGAGTAACATTTCAGTGTGCAAAGAACTGCAGATGTGTGGGGTGATGAGACGTGAAAATATGGCTAAGAATTGATACTTTGCCTTTCAAGGTGCCTTTCAATGTAAATGTTTGTTTTGAAGGCAGATAACAATTTCTTTTGAGGAATGAATTTAAAAAGCATATTAGAGCTTTGAAAGGGAGATGTGACTTCTTGTCTGATAGGTTGTTTTTGAGTTATTATGTGGAAAAAAGGATATATCATCACCAATCCTTTGCGAAGGGTCTCTAATAGCAACTGGATGCAGTGAAAGACACATGTCGTAGTATACCTGAAATCCCCTTTAAGAAATTTCAGATTCATAAATTTGTGAAATGTAGCAGGCTTTTCTGTTATTAGATGATTGTGTCATCTATGGCAAACATGGCTCACCCGGAGAGAATTGTAAACTTTAGACAACATCTTTTTAGTTTTTCGCCTGCAGGTTACTTCTCTGTATACAAATATTCTTGAACGGTAGTATCAACCACTTCCTCCATGGCACATAAGGAAGCAAGCAAAAAAAGAGAAAAACTGTCAAAGCTTTAGTATGTGTGGTCACAGGTGCATAATTTCACTTTTCACAATGCCCAATGACATTACTCCTTGGCTTCGATTATGAGTACCTTAAAAATGATGTGATAGTTATCGCACCCGATAAATGATGATACCCTATGGATCATTATTTATCGGATGGGAAATGTAGCTTCAATTATGAGCTTTCTTGCAATGATGGGGAATAACGTGGCATTTGGTGCTTGCTGCACCAAAATCCAGGAGTCCCACTATTTTACAGGCCTTTTTCTCACAGTGAATACTGGCGGGTTTGGCCTTCTGAAATGTGTGTGCATGAAACCCAGAGTGCTTGGGAAACAACAACACAGTCATTATAGAGACTCCCGTACAAAAAGTGCTCTGTACGGCCAAGCAATTTAATACACCTCTCATCAATTTCAATTCAATAACTTTATTCAGTTACTATATAAAGTAAACCATAAAAGCACAGTTCATATATTACACAATTAAAATTCACTAAACAATTTAAAAAAGAAAACCACAAGGGTATCAGATACTCTTAACATGAACTTAAAAAAGAAAGAACATGTATATATCATATCACAATTGATTGACGCGATTTAAATTTTTTTTTTAAAAAGGCAATAATAGAGGCGATAATAAATTCATTATCCAAAAATTGTAGTGCCAGAAATGCAGGGCGGCATTGTCTCACACCTCTCATAATCAAGACCGAAATCTGCGCTTCACAGAGTGGGTGTGAAAGTGGGTTAATTTGGCAATTGGCATTTTACCTTTATACCTCCATATTACCTCCATATTTGTGAGACATTTACCAAGTAAAGTGTGTAAGAAAGCACTACAAAGCATCTCACGTATTCTCCATTCTCAGTGTTTTCCCTTAATCTCATTCAAATAGGATAGTTTGGTCTTCTCTTATAAAGCAATCCCTTCAGACAAGAACATCAGGGCACTTTCATAAAGCCGAGGTTCTTTAAAGTCCTCCGAAAAAATTGAGGTAGAAAATAGCAGAGCCTAGTCTTGTCCAAATCAGCAGTGGCATATTATTATTTGTCTGTAAGGTCACCAGCCAGATTTCGATTCTTATGAAGTCTAAATTTAATGGATTTGGGTACACTTGAATATCATTGGAAGCAACAGTAAAGGGGTACGAGAAGCGTGCAAGAAGGCTACCCCTCAGAAGCAATGCTTTAAATGGACAGATGCTTTAAGTCTCTTCACTTCTTAAATTCCTATAGGTGAGTCCTAGCACTTGACAGCAGAGGTACAATACTTTAACACCACCCTTCTTAGTAGGAAACAGTACCAGGGTCGGCTGGTATCCTTTCAAAGTGGTTGGGCGATCAAAGCGCCCCATCTCTTCCGAAAAAGCAAAATTAAAAAACCTCTCCCTTCAAAAGCCCAAACTAAATCAACCCCTCCCTCCAAAAGCCCGAATACAAACAACCCCTCCCTAGAAAAGACAAAAATGAAACACAAACACATTCATTACACATAAAATAGAAATAAAAGTAAGTTGTACTTACCCACGGCTATGACGCGTCCTCCTCAGTGTGCTCCTGTAATCTGTGGCAGGAAGAGCTCCCCTGACCAATCCAGATGCAGCTCTCATGTTGCTACCCAGCCTGAGAAGAGCGCCAGGATTGGATGACGTGGGTTGCACCGACCCTACTTCAGGACCCGGAGGCCTTTGTTTGCTCTCCACCCAGCTGTCTAAGACAGCTGAGTGGAGAGCTGTAAAGTGCCCATGTCAGGCTGGGTGTCACAAGACATCTTGCCAAAATGACATGCGCACTTTGCAGTGTTTGGCCAGTCATCCATGCTTCCAATCAGCAGCAGAGGACAGTTGTGACACCCTCCCATTTCTCCTGGTTCAGGGGCAGGTTGGCGGCTGCTGCGAACCGCTCTAAGTGTTACAAATAAAATGGCAATTAATTTTGTTGCCATTTTATTTTTAACACTTAGCATGGCTCGTAGCAGGCAGGGGACGACGCTCCCCCACCCTCATAAAGAAACCAACGCTGAACAGTACACACAGACAGTAAAAAATGGCACATCTACATTTCCATTTCAAGATCTTGTCAGAAGGTCCATGAAAATCATGTGTTTTCTTCCACAATTTGCCTGCTGGACAGAAGCTCTCCGACTTCTGTTGCATGTGCTTAGATACTTAGCAAGATCGCTACCCATGCCATCGCTCTTGAGAGCAGCCCATAAACATAGTCTGTCTTGTACACTGCCTATGGACTTCAAGCAAATTAAAGTATCGATGAAGGGGGCTTTCCTTTGCCACAAATACTTTGCAGATTAAGAACAAAGTTAACACAGTTTGCTGCTGCCTCTAAACATCAGAATTATGCCTGGGAGAAATTTTCATTATGCCGGAGTAATCAGAGCAATTTCAGTAATTTTACATAACTCTTTTTCAAATTGATTCGAGTCTGATTTGAATGACAGAAATTACACTATTACAGCAGCTTTAGTAATTAATAGTAATTTGTGGCAAAAATCCTGCAACAGGAGCAGAGGATCAGTGAACTATGAGAGAGCAGCCACCGGAGACTATTGCTGTTCATGTCAAGTAGCATTTAGTGCAAAATGCATCCCCCGGTTCATTTTGGCTGCAACGGTGCATTTTGCACTACAAACATAGTGCTAAATTCTGGATTACACTTCTCATATAATTACACATAATTAGGAGTAATTTTGCTGTAATTACACTACAGAGAATTAAGTCAATAAAGCAGTCCCTTTCCATCTATGTCCCTGCAGCCAGCAAACATTGATATGTGACACACACATATTCAGCCCAGTCATTATCTTCAAGCTCAGATGTTAGTCCAGCCACATTCAAAGCAAGAATGGTCAGAAACATTGTAGCCTGGAGTGCATATCCTGCTGTGAAAGAATGCGCCCACAACTGTTTTCCCTGTTCAGAAATAGTAACATTGTTTCATATTACTGGAAGCCGCCAAGTCTTATATTTGTTCTAGGAGAGAGGTTTCACCACATTGGAACTACAGGGAAACATGATTAATCCTAAACCACGGTTTGCTGTGTTTGGCATTAGCCCAAGACACATGGACAGGCCCATCCCATGATATTATAGGCTCAGTGAGAGACAGGATGCACTTTATGCGCCTTTGGGAGAACCTAAAGTCAGTGACTCCTCCTGGGTGGAGGTGCGAGCTGTGTTCAGACATTAGAAGAAGAATTCAAATGAACAGCTCCTAGAATCATATATTCACGTGGTAAGACATTTGAGGACCATTGTAGGATATTTATTTATTTTATTTATTTATTTGAAAAGTTTTATATAGCGCTGGCTTGACCCGGAGGTATCAGAGCGCTTTACATGAGGACGAGCAATTGTTTCAGATCATAGTTACCAGTTACATAGTTACAAGTTACACAGTTACAGAGCATAGTTACAAGTTGCTGGAGCGTAGTTACATGTGTTAAAAAAAATATACGTAAGTGAAAAAGCAGGCAAGGGGAGAGATTCAGGGGAGAGAGGATAGGAGCATGGGAGGTAGACAGAATGAAAAGGGGGAAAGAGGTGGGGGGGTGAAGGAAATGCAAGCGGGAGACGAGGAAAAACAGTGTCCAACATCCGGAGTGCTGTGATCCCAGTGGAAATGGTGTCATTGCCACACCTCCGCTGTATGTGGCTCCCTTTACGCTGTGGACTCTCTCAGAGGGGTCTCTGAGACTCCAGCTCATAAATACTGGATCCTTCCCCAACAAGGGGAGAGGGAGTGCTTTGGCAAGGGGCACCATTCCCACACCACCTCTGTGTGTGGTTCCCTTGACGATGCGGACTCTTTCAGGGGGGTCTCTGAGACTCCAGGGAATAAATGCTGGTAATATTATACTGGTATAAATAAAAAGTTACATTTAGTTGTGTTCATAGTTATCTTATTATTTTAGTTTCTTTTCTTACCTAAAGAAATACGTTTTGTTGGTAGAAGGAAAATCACTATGTATTCACTGAAAAAAATGCTATGGTTCACCACGTTCATTACAAAGTGACATATGTGATAGCCTCACTTTCCCCGCCTGCAGTTGTAGTGCACCATCCTCCTCTCTCCTCAGTAAATCCCGACCATTGCTGCTGTATCCCCATTCCATCCTCCTCCTTCTTCAGCGCCATCTACTGTGAAACCCACACCAAGTGCCACACTGTTTTGTTTTGTAGCTAGGTTTGTGTGTAGCTAAGTTTGTGTTATAAAAGTCAATTGCATGCCTCAAATATAGCAAACGTATATATGTCGCTAGAAAACTCATTTGAAAAAATATTAGGGTCTAATACTGAAAAAACACTGACATTTTAGAGATATGTTAAACCGTATAACAATTATCCAGGTGTCAGAACAAGCGGAGGATTAAAAGATTTGACATCTCCATGGCGCGCTGATATTCCAGCAGTCTCTCCTACAGGATTTCTCTGGCCTGTTCTACTAAGACCATGGGTTGGTGAGGGCTTTAAGGGGAAGGACTAGCAAGGAGAAGACATGTGCTCCACTCAGCTCGAGGGAAATTTCAAGCTTCCTATTAGAGTCTGGCGAGTGCACCAGTACTTGATTCTTGTAGGGTATTGTACTAGAATTTCATAGTCGGACATGAATTTTGGATCCCAAATATTGTTTACAAACCTACCGCCCAATTTGAATTAGTAAAAGAAAATTTACACCCAATCGGATGATATTTTTGTAACTGATATTTAGAACAGGATATTCATGTCAGACAATATTTCTGACTAAACAACCCCATGGATTCTCCTGTGGGGGCGGGGGGGGGGGGGATGGGGTTTACTCTGCAATGTAATCAAAACCTGACAGATTGAGAGCAGTGAACGGAAAGAAGCAATGGAAAGTTTCTCTCCAGGGGTTACTAGTAGCAAGGGCCCTTTTTTATACGGAATTACTGTATTTGAATATTTTTCTTCTTAAACAATGATTTAATGTTCTGGCACTCCCTGAGACTTTGCTCCCTTTAAATTATTTGTAGGCCCCCTGTTGCCTCTGGGCCTGGGGATGCATGCAGGGGGGCATATGTTGTGCTCGCTGTATGTGAGTCTCTGTCAGTTAGCTGGCTCTTAAGTTGATGAAAGAAGGCCTTTGAAGCTCAAAGAGTGGACCAAATCGAGGCCAAGCTTGAGAAAGGGGTTAGCACATCGCCTCACCCCACTGTGTGCCACCAGTGCTCATGACGGGGGAGGGGGAGAGATGCTGGGTTGTGCTGGTGAGGTAATGGTCGAAGAACATGAGCATAAACACAGTATCTGGCATGAGGTCAAAAATCACTTCAAGAAAAGGTAGACAAGGCTGGCACAGGCACATGCCGGGGCAGAGGAAGCACCAGTGAGCACCAAAAGGACCAGGGGTGATAGAAGTAGGGGTGCGGTTGGTGCTGCTGCACCTCAAGATAATGGTGCAGCAATTCAGGAGAATGAGTGATAAAGACGCCTTTAGAGATTGCTTATCACACTGCAGTTGTTGTCTGTTGAAAGAAAGAAGAGGCCACATTTCAATCAAAGTCTCCCTACAAACTGCTTCTTAACGTTTTAGCATTGAGTTTGCTGTTTAAGTTTTCTATCACTAACTATAGGGTGAGGGAAATGTGAACAAATTGACTTGCTTGTTGGGGTACATGAAGCCTGAACAAAAAGTTGTGTTTTAACACATGACAACATTTAAAGACTTTCAATGAACTATACAAATATTTCACAATGTATTTCAGCAGCAAGGAAAGTACGAAGGAGGCATGTTTCGCTTTCTGTAATCCTTAATAGCCATGACAGCGAATGTGCCCCATATTTGTTCAGCACTGAAACTGAATGATGCATATTTAAGAGTCATTTCAATTAGAAGTGTGCTCTTAGCACGTGGCAACACAGACCACACCATACTTTTGTCATATACTCGAAACAGTGTGCTTCAAAATGCACAACTGAACACATACTTCCCCCCTCCCATTCTCCCGCTGACTGGGCGTGGCTCACGGGTTACACCTGCTATTGGCGCTATGCTTGGCTTTTTTCACCAACCCAGGGGCATATCATTAAGGGGCGACGATAATATTATCGCCGCTTTAGAGCCCGTTTTCGGGTGAAAAGCGGCGATAATATCGCATTATCATCAAGGACACGCTAGCTCGTGATTCCTTGACGCATCGCCCCTTTTTCACACGCCTCCCAGATAATGAGATGCAAAAGAGGCGTGGCTGTGAAAACAACATGGGATAATATTGCAAAGGCAGCTTCGCGATATTATCAAGGAGGGTTAGTGATATATAAAATCGCGTTAAGTATGCATTAACGCAGGAATTTAACGTCTGTTAAATTCCTGACTAAGGCATACTTAACATGGGGGGTGGATTGTGTGGCTAAGACCAGGCCCTATCATCGAGGATATCACCGTTTTCCACCATGAAAAACGGCGATATCCCAACTATCTCTGGAATTTTTATCACCTCGGCGATGCGCGTTGTTGATAACGCGCTAACCGGGCGATAAATTCCAGAGATAGCTGGTGATAAATATGCAAGCGCTGAGGCTGCTTTGCGATATTTATCGCCGGCCCTTGATAATATGCCCCCCAGTGACTTCGGTGAGGTAAGGCCGATGGCAGCATCCCCAACCTAAAAATTGTTCCAGCACCACTGAAAAGGACAAGAGGCTATAGAAAGAGAAATAGTTGAATCCAAAACACAGTGGCACAGAGTGGGTGCCAGGGGAAGAGCCAAGGAACAAAGGGGTGATGTAGAATTAGAGAAGCAATGAATAGAAGTTGACAAACAAGCCAAACATAAAGAGACAAATAAAGCCTGCTGGGAGTACCAACCAAAAGGTGATGCTAATAAAGCCTGTACTGCTTTGCCTGATTGAGTCCTGTATAATGGCACATTTCTGCTGAAACCACAATCAAGGCAGATGTAAAATGCTAAGGATGCCTATATGCATTGCCGTAAATTCTGAGATGGGAGTGACATAAGGATGAAAGTCCCTCGACTGTGCAGCTGGTGTCCTTGGCATTCTTTCCTCGATTCCCCAAGATATCCCTGTGATTTTGTATTTTTGGCACTGGTCTAAGGGACCCCTAAACCTTAAGAACCACCTAAGTGCAAATTATTGCACTCAGGGAATCTTGGAAAAACCCTAGGGGGTGTCTGAAGCCTGGAGACCTCCATTGGTCTAGACCTTCTTCGTGATAAGGAAGTAGGTCCCCGATTCCTCTCAGACTGAGTCCTGGTTAATGGTAGATTAATAGATGTTGTTACATGCAGCTATCACTGGTTAAACCCGTCACAAACAATCAAATAAGTTAAGTAGAATAAAGGGCTTTGCAAACATTACCATTGCATTTATTTTTAGGGTTTCCTTTAACTTATGGAAAAGCTTTTATTTTACTGTAAGAATGTTGGTACATGAAGGAGAATGACGCCTGCACACAGAGTATATCTACAATTCTAAATTATTTTCCCCGCCCTCCTTTATTTCTGTTAGCCGCCTAGATGGAATGCACATAGTCTCCCACCTAAAGGGTTCACCTGAGCCCTGGCATGCAGGCTGGGGACCCCTTTCTTAGGTGTGAAAACTTGAGCCAATACTTATTGTCGGGGCCTTTAAATTGTTACATGCACCAGCCGTTGATTGGAAGTGTGGATGGAGCCAGCTCCCCAACCTTAGAGTGAAATATGGAGCTGCCCATGAGCCCAATGATCAGTTTGTGGACTTGGACCCACATCAACCCTTATTGCTGGAGAGCATCCTAAGCCTACCTGGCTGGGACCAAGCCCTGGCTCTGTTACTCCTGTTGACCTCCTACTGACCTGAGACTGTGTGAATGTCCGCAGGCAGTAGGAGTCCCAAGAACCTGAAAGTTTCTTGTGCTTGATGTTCCTTGACAACAAGACAGAGGATGGCTACTTGACCTTCAGGCTTAATGACTGGTCATCACCAAACATCCATGGAGCTCCTAAAGCCCAAAGCATCTCTCAGTGGCAGCTCCCCGGGGGACTGACTGCTACAAGTGCAGGGGCGACAGTTGTGACTCAGTTTAGCAGGGGCACTACTTTCTGCACCAACGTTTGCTATGTTTGTCCTTTCCTTTTGAACTGCTGTGAAAAATGAACACTGGAATTCCATCCACAGCAACAGCTCGACTGTTTTCAGACCGGAAATGACACTGACCATTCTTTTAAGTGAAGGGCTTGTCAAAGGCTCCTCTTCAGCCAGTGCCCTTCCTGGGCCTCTAGTGGGCATAGGGGCAGTATGGAAAGGAATGAATGGTGGACTCAGTTTTCCTAAAACCATTTCCAGATAAGGAGCAGTAGCAGCAAGAGAGGGGAAATAGTCAAAGTTGAAGACCAATTTTCCACGAAATTTCACATTTTTGAGGCGTACTTCAATCTTTTACAACATTTTCAGGAACCGCAGTAAAGACGGTTCCTCTTAATGTTAAGAGTTTCAACAGGGATGGAGGACAACTCTAGATTTGGCTGGAGGAGGCCCTCGGGGTGGTGGGGGGGATGTCCTCTGCCATTCTGACAGAGTACTCTTCGTCTGCCAAACTCTTAATCAGTTTTTAAAAAGCCTTTATAAACAAGCATTGGCATAGCCAATAGGTCTCGCCTTTGGGACCTTATAAGTATTTAGCCATGCAACAGTTGCATAACTAAATACTTATAAGGTCCCAAGAGCGAGACCTATTGGCTAATCGCGGTAAAGCGCGGCGCGCGCACATGCACTGTAGCTCTAGGCTGGCCTGGTAGCACTTTTTGGAGCCCTCCCAATAAGTGTCGCCAGACCAGCGCATGCGCTGGGTCAGGCGAGACCTAATAAAAAAGAAAATGCATACATAGGTTTTCCGTCAGCCCTCCTTATCAAATGTTTTTTTCCCTATTAGTTTTGCTCTGTTTTTAGTCATCCTTGTGTGTCTAAATGTCTTCAGCTTACAGTAATTCAAAGCCAATTGATATATTCATTGCACCACTAGGGAATCTACGTTCCTATGGGCTTCGGCACCTGTTTATAGTCCAAGTGACAGCTATGAACCACCCATACTGTTTTACTGAAATTCTATGCGATGGTTCCTTTTCTTATTTAAAATGTTTTTGCAAGCACGTGGCTTCCACTTTAATGCACTGACATCTTTTCTTTTTCTTCTTTTTCTTTTTTCTTTTTGCATGAAAACATTTTTTAAAACATTTAACCATGGTGCCAGCTTGCCAAGGCCAGCGTTATTGCTTTTGACAGTCTTTCTTCATATTCCATGTCAGAATGACGATGCTGTGAGGTGTGCCCAAGAACCATTGGAAGCTGGTGCTCCTCTTTTCCAAAGAGCAGACTGCCTTCTCTCTTCGGTTATGTGACTTTACCCGGCATGCATTTACCCTCCACAAAATCTTTTACAACACAGGGCTTTACAACGCACTCCGTTATAATACATTCCTCATTACAACACAATTACTAGTCTAACTCCAGGGTGGCGTTACAATTGGGAACGCGTTGTAACACTTTGCGGTGTAAAGCCCTGCGTTGTAAAAGTATTTGCGGAGTAAAAAATGCGGGGTAAAAACATGTGGAGTAAAAAATGCGGGGTAAAGGGGGATTCTGTCAGATGCTCGGGCGGAAACAAAGACGTTCCATTATCTTCAGAGACATCATGCACTCGCCCTTCTAATGTGCAAACATCTCATTGTTCCTGATATTATCGTTTTGTAACATCCTACACCCACTAAGCACCGACCCTGGCTTTCATTTCATACGACCAGCCTGTGTTTGGCATGGCGAGCCTGCTGACAACTCAGACAGGACAGGGTGTCTGTCTTGTCGCGGGCACATCGGGATGAGCGTCATTCAGGCTCGGTTGCACGGAAGGACTTGAGTGGCGACAGCAGCTAATCCCCTGGCTCGGGACAACAACATCCCACATTGATAAAGTCATGGCTGACACTCGGGGCCAATCTATCTCCGCCAGGGGCCTCTGGGGACTCCGTTCTCTGCAGCAGAAGGGGGCTGGGTTACTACGGAGCACACGAGCCTTTTGTCCCGGCTGTCAAAGCCCTTAGCAGCTGCTTCGCGCCCCCAGCCCCCCTAGGCTCGGGTTACCTCAGCACCGAGAGCCAGTGATAACACCACTGGCAAAATAACGGCGGTCCAGAGAAAACATCCAGAAGGGAGGCTCGTTACATTCCCAAACCCAACTAGACTGTGAGGAAAATGATACTTTTGTAACGAAAAGAACAGTTCTCTGTTCACTGCCTTAAAAACACGCTCTCAGGAGGCCACTCCGGTTTAACATGCTTGGATTTTATTTCCAACTGCTTTTATTTCTTGGTTGTCTGGGGTTTGCAGCACACAGCTCTGGCTGCGGTTGGTTTTCACTGTGCAAGTGATATAATGTCCCGTTTTGTGCTCGTGGAATGTAGACACTGAATCAGGAAGCTGTTTTGATTGCCCCCGGGGGTTTGATAGAGTGTGGTCAGGGGCACGCAGAGGAATGCCAGCGTGACCTACTGCTGGAAATGACGCCTGTGATCCTCATGCCAGGGCCGGACTGGGAACCGAAATCATCCTTGGCATAGATGGTCAGTCAGCCCCACTCTGCGGCAGGCCACGCCTACAGTGGGGCAATGGAGGCATTAATGGATGCGCAGTCGCCCCCTTCCTTCACATAGAGTAGTGTACTAGCCCTGGCCTTCCAACAAAAGCTTTGGGCCCTGGCACTTTGTGGTATGTTCAAAACTTGGGGTGTGTCCCCCTGGCACTGACTGTAGTCCTCGAAAGAGGTTTCCAATGTTGTAATCAGATTGTTGCAAGTTTTTGTTTTCAAAAAACTTTATTGAACATTCAAATTTTTCAAATTTTTCATCGGCATTGAAGGTTTCACTTATTAATCCATTGTGAAAATCATACACGTTTACGTGACAGTTTTGCTACATGTTCCCAATGCATTTCGGCATTTATGCCTTCGTCAGGGGAAATCTAAAAATGATAAATATTATATGAGTACGGTGTACGAAGATTTGTTTACACCCATGCATTGTGATATGGGGGAAAGAATCGTGAAAGGTGTGGAAAACAGCGCGATGAAAACGGCGCGAAAAAAAAGGTGTGGGGGAACTATTGATAGGCGGTAATCCAATATTCCCAAGGTACTAATATTTAAACTACAGGTATAAGGATATGGAAGATCGCGGAATTTCCGGTAACACAATGCATGGGTGTAAACAAATCCTCGTACACCGTACTCATTATAATATTTATCATTTTAGACATTGGAAACCTCTTTCGAGGACTACAGTCAGTGCCAGGGGGACACACCCCAAGTTTTGGGGGTGCATCTTGAAGTTCATAGTTACACTCACTTTCGGAGAGTGATACCCCGGAGCACGATACAACCATTAACATTCTTTTGACAAACTTTCAAGAAGTGCGCGCACTACACTTTTTTCCGACTTTGTGGTATGCTAACATGTAGCCCGCTACAGATGCACCAGATGGTGCGGTGTCACATGTCACGTGCAGTATGAGCTGTGGCGTAGGCCTGTTCTGTTGTCATCCGGGGATTGTAGTGTAGTTCTTATTTCCCTTATGGGCTCTGCACATTTGAATAATATACACTATAGTTTTTGCATAGGACTAAGGTCAGTATGCTCCTATCGAGTACATTAAACTTAATTACTTGTGTGTGCCAGCTAACTCAGAGGTCACTAGAAACTTCTTGAATGAACAAGAAGGGATTAGTTTCTGACAACCGCATAAACATGACAACTTTGTTTCCCTTAGAATCAGAACGCGTCTCAGAATCGTGGAAACAATAGATAACAGTTTCACTCAGTCAATCGTGCATGCTTAGGGGCATATTATCAAGACAGGCGATAAAATTATCGCCGTTTTAACGGCAGAAAACTGCCGCTAAAGCGGCGATAATGGGCTTGATAATATGCTCCATGGAATTCCAATTGAAGCCCATGTTAGATGTGAAGGACATCTAACCAGAGCTTCAATTGGAATTCCATAGAGCATATTATCAAGCCCATTATCGCCATTTTAGCGGCAGTTTTCTGCCGCTAAAACAGCGATAATTTTATTGCCTATCTTGATAATATGCCCCCTAGTTTCTTCAGAGTTACACAGAACTAGATAGACGGGTGTTTCAATAAAAGGATTTGTTGAACAGTCTTGTTTCTCGTGTAAGAGTGGTGAGCTCTTACAATCATTAGATAGTAAGCCAGATATAATACGCACAGTGTAAGCAGTAAGAAAAAATAATACTGCAATAGCATTGTCTTTTAGCTATGACATATATTCATATATACATACATAAATAACACAGGCTAAAAAGTGAATACTCGTCTGATTCTTCTAAATAGTTCTACCCCAGTGTACCTAACCTAAGTGTAGTACAAGGTAAGAGTAGGTGCTGTTTTCTATAGTATGATATATACTAAGTTTATATGCCAAGAGTCCCTCTAGGTTCTTGTCAACTTTATACCTTAGAATGAGAGAGGTGGGAATCTCTTTCCGGGTCTCAAACTCTAACACCCCGCAAAGGGAGTCAGAACACTGGAAGCTGGATTCTCTGCGAGCAGGGATGACAGCGTCTGGTCAGTACGTCAGACCGGGATATGGTCTCTTCCGAACTTGCCGTGGCGAACCATGCAGTCAAGTCATGCCGAGCCGTGGTTTGCCATGGTAAGGGAAGGTATATTTATACCTGGAAGGTGCTTAGGAATGCAAGCATTGATGTAAAGTCGCGCAGAGGAAGACGTCATGGATGAACCCCTAAGGGATAGTAGTTCATGCATAATAGATGAGTTCTTGGAGAAATCAATAATCCTAGCTAGGGAAATTCCCGATGGCTTAAGGGTCTGGTTTCTAAGAACTCGTTGTGATGTGGGATAGACGGATGTAGGTGACCATGCCTGTATTTGGATAGCATGGCAAATGCCTAAATAAGGACTGGGATTCTATGCCTAAATAAGGGCAATGCGAATTGTACCTATATAAGGACATGATTCAGGGAAACCTATGTACGGGTATCTAAATCGAAACACAACACCCACTCCATTGACGAATGATCGATATATTACTAAATGCTAAACATGCTAAACACATAACATTGAGTATCACATGTTCACTAAAAGCATTTGTAAAAGCATACTAAAAGAAGTCGTTTGTTAAAAAACTATTCTAGACATGAAATGCAAAGGTGCTGTACATATGAAAGCAACGTTTAATTTGAAGCATATATTTACAGTGAATGCTAAGTGACTAAACTGAAACATATACACATGTGTAATGAAATGGTCTAGTTGTACAGAAAGGGAAAAAGGCTTAGAGCCATTTCATTTCATGATTACATTAATGCGAAGAAAGGTGACAATGTGTCCCTTGAAGTATTTCAATGAAGTCTGTTCTCTATGAATAGTTCTACTGTAAGCAGAGTTTGTAGCCATAAAAGAAAAAGTCAATATTCACAAAAAGGTGAACATGGGAAAGTTCCAAATTTAGCCTTTGTTTTAAAAATAAAAAAAAATTGAAGGCCAAATTCATAGATTACATGGTACACTGAGAACGAAATCAAAAGTTATTTGAAGATGCTGGAGAAAACATGAAATCCTCTAATCCTGTAGACAAAAATGTGTCTACCGTTGTTGGTGATAGGTCGATTACCTCGTTTAGAAGACTAACTGCACATAGATGTGATGCATCGTCAGTAGCAGTGTTCGTTGCCGATGTTACCTGTGTTCCTGTTAATCCATCTCGTACCTCAGCAGTAGCATTTTGTGTCTGTGAGATCTCAATGAATGCCGTCATCAGGATCGGCAGCCTCTGGGGACAACACAGAGCATGGGCCGTTATCGGATCCAGCAGAGTATCGATATCCGTTGGCATGACTGATGGCAGTGTTAGACAGATGTCTAGCACGCATTCTTCACCGCAAAGCAGGTAGTGTAGAACAGGTAAGATGCAATCTTGCCGGATTGTCCATAGAGAAGAAAACAGTACCTGTCCAGACAGTATATTCTCAGGCCTAGAATATAGGTCCCTAATTCAATACAAGACTAAACTGGAACAGAGCGGAACAGAATAGATAACATAACACACCAAACAAAGGGATTAGATACAAAAATATATATTTCTTATTTATTTTGTTTTTGGTCATACGATTATTTTCAATTTTTACAAATACTGATAAGTCAATAAAAACATATACATTCACAGATCAATCAAGAAGAACAACTATGTATATAGGTAAATACATTGTTCAATGTCCCACACGTGAATATAATTCATGCATACAAACATTCATTCCAAACAACATTCAAAAAAACAATTCAGGTCAAGGTGGAAAAAACTATCCAGTGGTACTCAGGTCGGTGGTAGGACTACTGTATCATCCAGATGGACATAGGTGATACTATAGGAAACGGAAGGTCGGTGATTCAAGCGCCAACGCACGTTTTGGTATAGGACCCACAGGGGGGCCCCACCTTCATCAGGGCGTAGACCAAAGGGTTAGTTGGGGACATGAGCAATACCTAGGATCAATCAAATGAATAAACATGAACAACAAAACCAAAAAACATTGTAACACGTATACATATACTCTAATACATTTTTATATCACAGAAGAATATATATACATCTATCTGTCCGAGTCAGTTCCAGTTAGCAAAGGATAAGGAAAGATCAAAATTAACAAGGTCCAAAACGGTACCAAGGTAGCTAGAACGGAAACACACCCCCGAGGTAAAGGTTCCAACATAAACTAAACAAACGTATCACACACCAAAGAAAAATCAAGAAAGAGAGATGTGCTTCTAATGTTAGGCTCAGTCAAAAACAAGGGCATAAAAAAGGCCACCACCAATACTACAAATCCCCGGGCAGATCAAGCAGTAAATGCACATGTGAAAGAAGTGGAAGAATATATCTGTAGCTGTACGTACTAAGAGATAAAATTACACCCACGTGATCAACGTCAAGGGAAGCAGTATCAATATGATATTGGGATACAAAGTAACCGCTATGCCTCAGCGGTACAGTCCCGGCATATTCGTGGAAGGATTCACAGCACACTCAAATCAGGGGGCAGCTATTCAAAAGAATATGGCAGCTGACATATCTGAGGAAAAATATATATAAAGTTTGTAATGGTAGAATGGACAAAAACGACCAGTATGGGGTCCACACTGGGTCATGGATGAAAATCACACCTAAAACAAATATACAAGGAAGATTAGTAGGCAGCCAGTAACATACTTATCGGTCACAGTTGTGCAGTGCCTAAAGGTGCGCCGAAGATTCAAGAGCGCCTAATGAAGTTCAGAATAACGGATATCCAAAACGAGGGTAGATGCCCAGTCAACAGTGGCGTATACGCTCCAAAGGAGTTTCAACGACAACCTGTAAATGAGGAACAAGCAAAGACAGACTATAATGACCCGAAAAAAGGGGAAGATTCCAAGAGGTTCATGACGATCCGAGTGCATAGGGGATACTAGTAATACTAGGTGGGGCAACACCGAAGGCCATATGGGTTCAAAAAGAGTGTACGCCGCACATAGAAGGCATAGTCCCAGGCATAGGTAAGGAACAAAAGAGTGTCTAGGTAAATACTTGAGACAATTAGAGCGAGATATCTCAGTGGGACAAGGTAACTATCTGGTAGGTAAAAGCTACGGGCGAAATCAATCCCTTCAAGGGGCACTTACTTGCTGGTTCTTTACTCCGGTTCTCTCAGCTCGTTGATCCTGCGGCGACAATGGCTTAGGGAGTGCCTGCACTAAAAAAGTATGCGCGCACCAGCCCTTTAAATACGTCATAGGCCTCCCACGCGCCAATAGGAAGCTCAATGAACTAAGGAGGGGTAGACATAGAAAATGGACTACCCTCAATATCGTCAATGAGATTGATAGAGAAAGGTGTCGGCCATGTTCGAATAACGAGTACAGCTAGAAAAATCAGCGAACATATATTAACAGGTCATGATGCCAGGACAGGGATATGTTAAATCTGTCCAAAGTGTATATAAATACACAGGTAAGCCAAAGATCTCTATCAACTAAAAATGATAAATATGTGATAAATGGTGTCCAATCACGTCCAACATGGCGATAGGGGAAACAGACACCCGTAGCTTCAGAGAGCAAGAGTGATCTTATATATCAAAGGCAAGAGGGTTAGATAATGGCATTCTCCCACTGGATCATCTCATTTAGCCCCCGCTGTACTGAATCTAAATAGAAAATCCAAAATGTCTCTCTCTTTTTCCTTATAGAACTTGGGTTCCTTCCTGGTGGAGTATGTATTTTTTCCAGGATGGTCCATTTAAGTTCAGTTTCTTTGTGGTTCATACTCAGCCAATGGCTAACCAATTGGGCAGAAGTTTTTTTTTATTCGAATATTCGATTTGTGTTCACAAATCTGATTTCTTACCTCACGGCTAGTTTCCCCGATGTAAATTAGATCGCAGGGACAAGTAATGATGTAAACAACATTGGAAGACCGACAGTTGGTCATGCCTTTGAGAGGGATAGTCCGATTATTGGCGTAGATGGTATTGCCAACAATGGCCTGAGGGCATGCCTGGCAGGTACCACAACGGTGGTTGCCACCAACGGGTTTAGATCCAGGGATGACAGTCTGGATTAATGCCTTTTTCTCAGTGATTTTCCCTCTGATGAGGCAGTTTTTCAGATTCTTGTTCCGTTTGAAGGCAAACAAGGGTTTAGGAATGTTAATTCCCTCATTGCCGACATTCAAAAGGTACCATAAAGAGTTGATGGTTTGTCTGACCCTATGGTTAATGTTAGAATGTTTGGTAACATAAACCAACTTATCCATAGGGTCAGAGTCCCTTTGGGTGAACATGGATTCTCTATTGAAATATCGAGCTCGTTTGAAGGAGTCTTTAATCAATTTCTGTGGCTATCCCCGGTCAAGAAATTTGGATTTGAGGATGTCCGCTTGTACAAGAAAATCTTTCATATGGGAGCAGTTCCTCCGCACACTGAGGAATTGGCTAAAGGGGATGCTGTCCCTTTGGCACCTGGGATGATAGCTGCCATATTGGAGCAGTGTGTTTCTGGCCGTAGGTTTAATATACAAAGACACACTCAGTTTGTTATGATGATGTTCGATCAAATGACCCAAAATTCAACCCTAACATTGCTGGAGTGAACTGTAAATTTCAGGTTGATATCGGCTGCATTTAACCAAGCCACAAATTCGTCCAACGAGCTATGGTCCCCGTTCCAGATGAAAAAAATATCATCAATGAAACGTGACCATGCTCAGACGTTTTCGTAGAAGGGTGCCAGTTCGTTATAGATGTTAGTTTGTTCAAATTTTCCCATATAGAGGCAGGCTATACTCGGAGCACAGGACGCCCTGTATCTGATGAAAAAACTCACCATTGAATTCGAAATAGTTGTCATTCAAGACAATCTTTAGACATTGAATAATGAATGGAGAGTTGGTGATTTGGGTTTCTATAGCCAAGATCCCTTGTAGCACAGATAGTGCTCCCTCCTGAGGGATATTTGTATATAGCGATTCCAGATCCAGAGTGACCAGAAGGTCCCTATCTGGATCAAAAGGGATATCTTCGATCTTAGAGATAAAATGGCCCGTATCTTTTACATACGATTCAAGATTACTCACCAGAGGTTTCAAGAAGCAGTCGACATATTTCGAAAGTGGCTCGAGAGCCGAGCCAATGGTGGAGACAATGGGTCGTAGAGGAGGATCCAGGGTATTCTTGTGGGTCTTCGGCACCCCGTATATGATGGGAATACGGGTGTAGCTAGGTGTTAAAAATTCAGCCTCCTTGGTACAGATAAACTCCTGATCTATCGCAGTTTTGACCATAGACAGAATACGTACTTTGAGATTGGTCTCAGGATTTCCCATAATACGTTTGTAATGTCTGGTGGACGATAGAAGAGTATTCATTTTCCCAATGTATGTCGCGGTGTTAAAGACGACAATGCCCCCACCTTTGTCACATGGCTTAATGGTCAATTGACTGTTGTTCTGGAGAGATGTCAGAGCTTTTTGTTCTACAAGAGAAAGGTTGTTAGCCGGTTTAGGCACACTTTTGATGATTTTAGAAATTCTAGATAACACCGTTTTCTCAAAAATACCTACCTCTGGACCAACCAGGTCCAGCCCAGGGGTAAAGTTAGAGGGGGGTCTAAGTCCGGACAAATTGTCCCCAAGGTCAGGAGCAGGTCTGTTGAGAAAGAATTTTTTTAATCTAATTTTCCTAAAAAAGGAATATAAATCCTTCAGGAATTCGAATTTGTTGAGGGACGTGGTAGGAACAAACGTGAGGCCCCTAGATAGGCGGGTTAAGGCTTCAGGGTCAATCACAGAGGCAGACAGGTTAAACACAGGTATGTTTATTGTGTTTTCCAATACTGATTGTGTCTGGTTTGTATATACATCTGGGGTTGACCCTGAGCCTGATGGTAGTTCCTCATTCGGGTGTTCTGGTTCTGGGGCGATAGTTCTCTCTGCGGTTGCCTAAAAAATGATCAGGCATTACCGGTCTATCGAATTGTTCCTGTCGGGATTGATAGTTGGAATTATAATTAGTCTCATAATCGACAGGTCCTTCTCCTTCTGAGTCAGTGGTGTCAGAAAATGTAATGACTTTTTTGTTATTACCCCATCTCATGCTACTACTACTAGAACCATTAGGGTCTGACATGTTGTAGAAGTTGGACATAAGATACGGGTAAGTCCGTTCCTGGGAGAATAGCCTGACATCTTTTTTAAGTTTATCGGTCTTCCTTTAAAGGAGGTAAGTAGAAAAAGAATCCAACTCTTGTGCAATATCTTCTAGCTTTTTGGTTGCAATTTCAACTGAGTTGTCTTTCTTTAGTTTTTCCTCAAGTGTTTCTATTTCTTTGGTCATAATGGCTAATACCTCTCTGGCTGTCTCGATGATTAACATCATCCAGTCACGTGAGCATCTATTGGAGATAAGGGCCCATTTCACTAATAATAATCTAATCTCAACAAACAGACCCGGGACATTGCGGCCACGTAGTCCGAAAGGAATCGTCCCGGCCTTTAGGTACTCGAGCATAAAGTTGGCATGCGCTTCGGTACGTTTAGATTTTTTCTTCAAATTGAGGAGTTTGGTCCATTCGCCTTCAAGTCCTTTGGACAACGAGAATTGACCCTCACTACCAGCTGCAAGACCAATCATTCGGGCAAAGTCCTCATCCGAGAACCCGAAGGTTTTAATGCTCTCCATAATGAGAGGCAGGGTACGTAGTCAGCAAATGGAAAAATAATACACAAACAAGAACAAAAAACGGGAACCTAGTGAGTTTATGATGTTACTGGGTTTTTTAGAACCCAAGTGGTACCAGGAAAACACAGCGTGAGGGAAGGAGCACCACAGTGTAGAACGTATATCACACAAAACAAAAATTATAGAAAAACGATTTAGAAAAATGAGTGCCAAGGATATCCAGTGAGCACAGAGATAAAGCAAGAGGAAAAGAAATTAATACAGGAGCAATCAGGGGTGCAGGGTAGAAGCTACCAAAAAATAACCCCCACAGCAACAGGGCTGTGACGAAAAAACCAATTAAGAGAGGTGGACCCATAAACATCAATAGAGGGCAGGTACAAGCGGGGTAGAATACAGTCCATAGAGAAGAAAACAGTACCTGTCCAGACAGTATATAATCAGGCCTAGAATATAGATCCCTAATTCAACACAAGACTAAACTGGAACAGAGCGGAACAGAATAGATAACATAACACACCAAACAAAGGGATTAGATAAAAAAATATATATCTCTTATTTATTTTGTTTTTGGTCATACGCTTATTTTCAATTTTTACAAATACTGATAAGTCAATAAAAACATATACATTCACCGATTGCCAGATTGGTCTGAACGACAGAAACCATGTGGTATTTAGTTCTCGTAGACAAGGTAAACCCAATAGTTGCACTATGCGCTCACGACACTTCCTTCCAGGAGAGCATTCTCCAAGGTGCTGGGAGTGACGCTGGTGGAGTGGCTTGCCATAGCGTAGCAGTAGGAATAAAAACAGGATTCCTGCAACGAGTGCTAGAATTAGCGGCAGACCTCCAAACACCGAGTGCATGAAGTTTGGAATGATTCCGAGGACTGCTTGAAAAGGTGTTAACAGTCCCGAACATTTGGTCTTAAATACATGCACAATTCGTATCAGACATGTTTAAGATACGTCCCAACATTTCTGTGAAATCTGTAGGGCAATTTGTCCTTAACAGAGATTGTATCTCAGCCGAAGTCCCTGCGACTTGTAGATCATAGGTTTCTTTGGCCGAGGTCAAAGGCACGGTTTGTTGTAAAAGAATGGCTTTTATTCTGCTTAAAGTATCAATTCATATAGAAGAGATGTTCAGTGAAGGCCACAAAGGCGATTACCTGACTGTGTCTATTTGGGGGCAAAAAGACTTGCATACAGCAAGTGACCCTGGAAGTAACCGTTACTAGATATGGGATACCTGGCAACATGCCACAACAGCTCTGATCATTCAACATGAGGTAACTCCCATTTGAAAGTTGTCCAAATGTTGGATTAATACAGCGGCTGGTGAACCTTGCAGGTGGCAGGCTAAATTTGCAGTGGAACCGCTACAGGCCCATGTAAACTAATAGCCCGACATATGAGTAAACCGCTTAGTGCATTTTCACAGTGTGTACCGGTAATAAACACTTCATGCCCCCCACTCCAACATCTGTGTGTGTAAGGTAATCCCAGGATGTCCTGATGTATTCTTTACCCAACCTTTCATATTTGCCTACTGGCATGTGTCTAAGGCAATACTGAAAATGGAAAGTTGTACCAGGCAGAGTTATTTTGCCATGTATGATTCATTCTGTAGCTGGTTTTTCTGCTACCGTAAATGGCAATTTTTCCAGTTTTTCAATGTTCAGCACTGTATACTTTGCTCCCCTTTGTGCCAGTTCGATCTGTTTATCAGTGAGATAGTAATCAGAAAACAGAGAAGACGTGTTGATGAAACGCCAAGGCACATAGCCTGCACGCAACTTTTGAAGCGTCCAGCCTAATAACAGAATAGAACTTAATTGAGACTGGCCATGACGCAGCAGGACCAAATCTTGTTCCACAATGTCTATAGCAGAGGATACAATGTTGCCCAATGAATATATCCTGGATGACAGAGTCGTTATCCCATTGTCGACCACAGCGAGAGATTTCTCTAAATTAATACAATCAATTTCTCGTATACTTTCTGCAGCGTCTGCTTGGGTAACCTTCCGCATTTCATTATAAGCAGCATAGATGCCGGCATATATGAAACGTTTTTGAAGCAGTTTTCTTGGACCTAGCAAGAATTCCCTAAGGTTTGCGTCTTCTTTAAGTAAAGATAAGTGTTATTTCACATCCTCTAGTGTAGATGTCTGCAGCCAGATAAGGCATAGTTTTCCTACACTGTATGTTGTTACTACCCCTGGATGCTGTCTTTGAACATATCATGGGTCTGGCCTAGTGATTGTTAAACCTTGTATCTTGTTCAGGAATCTTTCTTGACAGATGTTTGTGTCTGTGGGCCAGAGCAACCATTTTTTCCATTCAGAATCTGATCTGTTGTTTTGTAAAATAGTATGTACGTCAATCACACCCTGTGTAGTGCTATTACTTGCAGGTATGGACGGTGTGTTTATGTCTTTGATCTTGGCTGACCCAAGGCAAGACGTTTGTTGGACAGTGTCATTCAAAAACATTATCTGCTGTGGGATGATGCAGGCTCTAAACAAAGCTTCTATCCCCTGTACTTGCCAATCTTTTGTACCCCAGACAGATTTTGTGTTGATTGTGTTTTTCCAAAGCTCAAAACCCTGTCTAGACAGTTGGGCAATAAAGGCTGCAGAATAAATCTGTTTTGTATTAGTTAACATATTTTTCCTTCCTGTTTTGTTCAAATTTTTAAAGTAAAATGTTTCTGGATTGGATGTATTGTACCCTGAAAAATTTGGAAACTTAATTTCAAACGTTTTTGAGCTACCCCTTGGGGTTGTCGGACAATGTTTCCATTGGTTATACATACATACATTTCTAGGTGTTGCAGATTTATGCAAGAAATGATGACCATAGTGGTTATAACAAAAAAGCTGTTCATAGTCAGTCGAACCCTCTAAGTATTCATGGTTAGAGAATACAGCAGACCTTTCTAGATCAGTCATCATGTTATTAACAGTCTCAAAGTCCCAATCATCAGAATAGGTACTAGAGGTAATAAAGTCACTTAATGATATCTTAAATAAGTGTGGAATCTTCAAAAATTCCGATGGACCGAATATATCATAATCTGTTTTGTCCCAAACTATACCATCTTGTATAGGAACGGCTGTGATGTTCACTGCTGACAAGTCTCTTGCTTCACGATGAGATGATTCGTGTGGTTTCAAAAGTAAGTTCACATTTTTACTTTCTGTGTCTAAGTGAATATATCTTCCAGTTATCAGCATGCTCAGAGTCATTACTAAGGCTAGCCAAAGCAGAAAGAAAAATATTCCAGAAATAATCCATAGTTCAATCCATGGTGAAACCAAATAAGTCTTTTTCACATGATGAAAGAAGTCTTGTGCTTGTTCTTTGAAAGTTCTTTTGGCTGGCGTCGTTTCAGGTTTGCTGGGATCCTCAGAAAACGTATCAAAGTTCTGTCAATGGTAGATATTGCATCAGGATTCATTGAAATCGTTGGAACCAGTGGATCACTTGCTATGCTGGTGTAGACAGGTGTATCAGAATGAACTGTTCTTTGGGTTTCAAGAGAAACGAATTCCATAGCATTGTTGCCTAGTCCTTCATTTCTTACTGTTGGATTCTCAATGGTGATGAGTCTTTTAGTTTGAACCTCTTGGATTGTAGCTACAGGAGTGTGTCTGCTACTTGGTCGGAGTCCACAGGGCCTACTGCTTAGTATTGGCCACATAGTGAGGTTTGATGAGGTCGATGGACACAAATCTTTTCTCCTTTGCACCAGCAAGGGGCAGCAGAAGTACTGTTCTTGATCCGTGGATTGCTAGGATAGGTACTGGTTGTCTGTAAGAAAGCCCAAATTCCTTCTTGTCCGCGATCTTCTCTCTGACTAGATCCTGAAGTTTTGGGATCCAGACAGGCCTTGCTGGGATGACTGGATTATCCCCAGTGGTGGTATGTTTCAGGAACACGTTGCTTTGTTTCGATCTTAGGTCTTTTAAGTCCTGTAAAACAGCCAAACGATCTTTGATATCAAATGGTTTATTTTCCACCACTGTGCCTTTACATTCGAGATCAGGAACCAGCATTCTTGTCCCAAATAGGACCTCATATGGAGTGACCCCCCTCCCCAGAGAACTTCTTGGCAAAATGTTTAATGAACGTTGGACCCCATAAAGATGTTTGACCCACCCATCACCCGAACCTAACACCCTAGCTGTTATAGACCGCTTTATGTCCCGGTTATTCCTTTCCACAACAGAATTTCCCTCAGGATGGATTGGAGAGGAGTACCGCAATGCAAACCCCAAACTGGCCATGGCTTCTTTGTAAGCCTGAGAGCTAAACGCAGGGCCCTGGTCAGAGCGTAGTACGCCTATTGCGTATGTGCCGATAAAGTCTTGCAAATCTTTTATAACAGTTCGACCGTCAGCCGAGCGCTGAGGCCACATCCATAGGAACCTTGATTTAGTGTTTTTGGGATTGCATTTGTCCAAACGGACGCCTGCACGTAGATAGCCTAATGCTGTCTAACAATGGTGTCTGTACTGGGCAGGCTACTTCGTAGTCGGTGTCTGGTGGTGTTCTGCCCTGCGAGCTCTATTGCAGTCTATGCAGTTATTGATGAAGATGTGAATAAGTGTATTCATTCCTGGCCACCAGTACATCTCTTTTAATGTTAAAATTGTTTTAGAGATCCCCTGATGTGACAGACCCTTTCCCAGATGTGCTTCATAAATCAAAGCTGCTCTACGTTTCATGTTTGGAATTACCCTATCCCCCACTCCAGGGATTCGAGCAAAGGAACGTTGTTCGCATCAATTATATACGAGTATTAGAGTGGAAATTTTTAGGTAACGCTGCACCACTGCCTTTGCTTGAAGCATTGACAGCCAGCAATATCTCACTGTCTATTTTAATTTTTGAACGAGTGGTCGCAGCTACGGAAGCCGTTTGCACATCCCCCTTTGCGGCTCCATCAGCCAATGAATTCCCTACAACGTGAACACCATCACGTTGAAGACTCAGCGTGTGTATCACGTGTGTGTTTTGTAGTCCGTTTTGCAACTGAACTACTTGTTCCCTAAGCCTTTTCTGCTTGATTGTGCCACCTTTTGCATCTTTGAAACCATTTTGAAGCCAATTCTGTAAATATTCATTATATGATTGAACACAGTAAAAAGAATTGTGCACTCTCCGTATTTTCTAGTGCCAATTTGAATGCTTGTAGTTCAGCTCGCTGAGCTGTACAATCTCCTAGAGATTGCGTTTTATTGACCATCGGTTGGAATTTACCATTACGCATACAACCTTTAACGATCACGCATGCTGCACTGTAAGCTTGCTTACTCCCCGTAGTGGGTTGTGCTGATCCGTCAGTATAAATTATAAATTCATACTGGTCAAGAGGGAGAATCTCAATAGGCAGAGGACATTCTTGTTCGTATTGCAGGAATGCTTGTGTTTTTAAATTAGGATCAAAAACATATTCAACATCTGTTGCAGCAAGAGAATTAACCCATTGTATCCATCTTGGATGCAAAGCTTTTGCATTTGGAATGCTTGCTTTTGTAACCGCCTCTAAGGCTGGAACCGGAGTCATGACAATAATGCGTTTACCCTGATCTAGAGCTCTTTCTTTTGCTACAGCGGTTTGAACGGTTGTCAGAATTTTTCTGTCTAAGTGAAGCGCATTTCCGCTTGTGTATACAAATGTGATTTGTATGCAATTGGTACTTTTTCACCTTCATTAAAAGTTAAGTAGGTGAATCTGCATTGACCCAAAATAATTCGGATCACTAAATTGCGTGAATTTACGTGTGTTTGTAAGTGATTGGTTGCTAACATGTCAGCTTGAGGTGAACTCAGCATTTCTGTGTGTTCCTGTGTCCAATCTTTGTTTTTGAAATCAGGTTTGATTAATTTGTAGAGAGGCTTAACCCTTTCTGCGTAATTTAGAATGTAAGTTCTTCCAAAATTCAGGAAACCTAGAATCGACTAAGTTTTTCAGCATTTTTGGAGGTTAGAGCAGCGCACACTTTTCTAAAAAGTTAGCTGCCAGGCTTTTGCCTTCACTTGAAAGCTCATATCCAAGGAATAGGACATTGAGATGGGCAATTCTTGATTTTTTTAAACTGAATTTGTAGCCCTTGGAGGCAAAGCCCAGTATAATGGTATTTACCCTGTTCAAGTGCCTATCCAGGTCATCGTCTGTCAGATGGATATCATTGACATATGACAATGCCTCGTCATCATAAATTTGTAGTAACTCTGTTACTCTTGCTCAGAATAACCCTGGGCTGTTCTTGAACCCTTGAGGGGGTCGACAAAAGTGACGCTGGATCCCATTATTGAGAAAGCTGTCAAGTACCTTCTTTCAGGTGCTATGTTTTGAGAAAAGAAACCATTTGAAAAATATCCAATGTAGTTTTATATTTTTTACGCACAATGTTATTAATTAGTGCTGGACTGTGTGCATTTTGTACTGCAAAAATTTTAGAACAAGTGTTCAGGTGTCTGTAATTCAAAACTAGACGATATGTGTTGTCTGGTTTGGAAACAGGAAACAAAGGATTGTTAATTGATGAGGTGCATGTTTCAATCACCCCTTGGTATTCAAGTTGATCTAAGATCTCCCTGACCTGTTTTTTAGCTTCTTGCTTAATTGGGTACTGTCTTTGTGCAGTAGGTTGACATTTTAATTGGATTTTATGGTGAGGCGAGTCCTCATCCCATCCTACAAGATTTTTGTATAATGCTGGAGCCTGGGCAACTGCCCATTTCCTGGCATAAGTATATTTAAAATTTTTAGGAACATGGTTGGAGAAGACTGGCATAATGATGTCTTCACCATGTGGGCACTCCCTGACAAAAGTTTGGTGGCCAGTCTTGTTCTGCTAGAAGTATTTCATAACCCCTTGAAAGTTTTTCCCAAAAGAGTGCTTTCACTTTTCTTGGTATGTCTCCCTCCATCCAGAGTTTTATTTCATATAACTTTTGTGGAGAACTAACCCTGGTGTCTACAGTCTCAACTGTGATGTACTCATTCAAGTCAACTATCTCCAGAAGTTCCTTCAGGTTCTGGCGAGCTATTGTTACTTCTGCTGCACTGTCGAGCATTGTCTGAGCCCATTCTCGAGTTGTGTTCTCAGAATTCTCGGCATGTCTAATCTTCAGACCTGCTACCTTTTTCTTAGTGAATTGAGGTTTTGGTTTGTTTTTCTGAACGTGTTGATCGTCTCTGGACTCCACACATTCTTCTTTGTGATCTGACCGTCCTCTTCTTTCGGATGTCTGCGAAGATGTCTGAAAGGTACGAGAGGAACGTGTATCAGTATATTGACCCCTGTCAGGTTTTTTCAAATTATCCCTATTCCTGAGGTTGTACCTCCTGTCAGAGGGCTCATTTTGAGGAGACCTACCTCGGGATTGAGAACGTTTTTCATTTGAATGTTGTTTGTAATTTTCCCACTTCTTTTTAGAAGATGTAGGGTTGTGTTTAATTGAGTTATTTTCAGGGCCCTCAGACAGTTGTTGTTTAACTGTGTAATTCTATTAAGTCTTGTATTTGATTAAGTAATTCCTCGTCTGACATTGCTTCAATGTTAGGATGAGGTAAGTAGCCGGCTGAAATTGGCCATGTTGCTCCTGGTCTACCTAGTGGACCGAGCCTGGTAACGTGATTGAAATGTTTTAGGGCGGCTTTAAACCAGAGCTGATGCTCCTGGTATGTGAGTGGAATTTTAATATCCTCGAAGGGAATGTATTCCTCAGGTGGTTCATCTTTTTTGAAGAAGTGAAACACGTGTTACTGGATTTGATTCTGGGAATGTAATCCACGGAAAGAATACCTCTGTCTGAAAAGATTCATGTGCATCTATCACAAAAACTGCTCTACCACCTCTTGCTGTTAGGCCATGTTTTATAAGTTTTAGTGTGATGGCTCTCCTTAAGTTTGGAGGGAAGTTTACAACGCCCTCATCTGTTTCATTTAAACCTGTAGCATTAAAAGCTGTTGTGACTTGGTCAGCCGCAGCTTCATTATTTTCCCAATTTTGGGACATTGTTTTTGAAAAATGTAGAACAAGTTTCAAGGAAACAAAGATAAGGTGCACAATATTTGGGAACACTGTATCCTTCAACGTTGAACAACCCAAACAGCTAATACATAGGATTCTCGTCCTACTCAGCTATGGCGGATATTATCCCTACCCACTCAAGACGTCTTATGGAGTATTATGAGTAGGGGTCTCTGAGAAAAGCATGACTGAGTTACTTCAGTATCTAGCGTTAAATTAGTGCCTTACCAAACGTTGTGCGCCATGTACTGTAGTTTCTATTTCCCTTATAGGCTTTGCACATTGGAATAATATACACTATAGTTTTTGCATAGGACTAGGGTCAGTATGCTCCTATCGAGTACATTATACTTAATTACTTGTGTGTGCCAGCTAACTCAGAGGTCACCAGAAACTTCTCGAATGAACAAGAAGGTATTCGTTTCTGAAAACCGCATAAACATGACAACTTTGTTTCCCTTAGAATCAGAACGCGTCTCAGAATCGTGGAAACAATAGATAACAGTTTCACTCAGTCAATCGTGCATGCTTAGTTTCTTCAGAGTTACACAGAAATAGATAGATGGGCGTTTCAATAAAAGGGTTTATTGAACAGTCTTGTTTCTAGGGGTGGGCAGAATTAGCGAAAGTGCCTTTCGCAAAATATCGCGAAACGGCACAAAATCTCCGCGATCTCGCGATATTTCGCGTGATCGCGGAGATTAGTACTTCCGTTGGGGTTTAATTATTTTTGTGACAGGAGCATCGTGCCAGAATGAATCCTGCCCTGCATATTAACCCAAGAAGATGCCACCATTTTGTGCAATACCTCTACTCAACTCGAGTACTTTCTACTGGCTAATCAGTAAGTGCTACCTCGTTGGGTAAATGTATAGTGCTTTTCCTACACTACAGCTGCGTAAAGGGCCAGAAGAGTTGTCTCCAGTCACAGTGGCAATGTGTGTCTGTAACGTTGCCACGGTGCCGACGGCCCTGGGGTCCCTCGAGTCAGCTGTCCATCATAGTGGGGGAAATGGCGGGGAGACGTTGCCCACCGCTCTTGTGTGTTGCGGGGCTTCCATGCAGTTCACATGCCGCTTGTTTAAAGGGCCAGAGACCGATCAGAGCAGCAGACGAGGAGACAGAACCTCCTGGTGTCAGGAGCTACACGGGGATTGCGCTCGAGAAAGTCATGGGTGCACAGAGCTCCATCAAAGATCACAGCTAATTGTTGACGGTAGATATGGGGAGAAAAGCACACCTGCCCAGCCTCGACCTAGCTCCCGAATGTTTTGTGCTGATTAATGCGTTACTGAATTTGAGCTTCAACTCGGGCCCCTGCTTTATTTATATCTGTAAGTGCTTCCTGTTGAGGTTTAATTTTTGTGACAGGAAAGGACTCAAGGCGACAATTTCCGTTCCCTCGCGGATCGCGGACATTTTGACATTTTCACGTTCCACGCGGAACGCGAAAATGTCGAATTGTCGCAATTTCCGCGAGCGGAATGGAAATTGTCGCCCACCCCTCCTTGTTTCTCGTGTAAGAGATGTGAGCTGTTACAATCATTAGACAGTAAGCAAGATATAATACGCACAGCGTAAGCAGTAAGAATTAACAATACTGCAATAGCATTGTCTTTTAGCTATGACATATATTCATATATACATACATAAATAACACAGGCTAAAAAGTGAATACTCGTCTGATGCTTCTAAATAGTTCTACCCCAGTGTACTTAACCTAAGTTTAGTACAAGGTAAGAGTAGGTGCTGTTTTCTACAGTATGATATATACTAAGTTTATATGCCAAGAGTCCTTAGAATGAGAGAGGTGGGAATCTCTTTCCGGGTCTCAAACTCTAACACCCCGCGAAGGGAGTCAGAACACTGGAAGCTGGATTCTCTGTGAGCAGGGATGACAGCTTCTGGTCAGTGCGTCAAACCAAAGTATGGTCTCTTCTGAACTTGCCGTGGCGAACCGTGCAGTCAAGTCGTGCCGAGCCATGCCGTGGTTTGCCATGGTAAGGGAAGGTATATTTATACCTGGAAAGTGCTTAGGAATGCTAGCATTGACGTAAAGTCGGGCAGAGGAAGACGTCATGGATGAACCCCTAAGGAATAGTAGTTCATGCATAATAGATGAGTTCTTGGGGAAATCAATAATCCTAGCTAGGAAAAGTCCCGATGGCTTAAGGGTCTGGTTTCTAAGAACTCGTTGTGACGTGGGATGGACGGATGTAGGTGGCCATGCCTGTATTTGGATAGCATGGCAAATGCCTAAATAAGGACTGGGATTCTATGCCTAAATGAGGGCAATGCAAATTGTGCCTATATAAGGACATGATTCAGGAAAACCTATGTACGGGTATCTAAATCGAAACACAACAGGAGGAGGGAGAAAAACTATACATCCGCCACCATGCCCGCGCTCACAATAAGGGACCACAACCAACATTCTTCACCACCTGTGTTTATAGACTTCAACCCTGATCATGGATATTATATGACATATTTTGAAGGGGTTTCCTTTTTCAATTGCCATGTGAGTCTCCTTCCTGCCTTGTCACTCTCTCAATGTCTTTGTAGTCTATAAAAAAGTGTATAGTAGATTATTTTGTCTACTCATGGCAGTTCCTGCTCTTATCTCACAAACTTCCTCACTTTGTCCGATTGTTTGAGTCTTTGGGTGAGTCTCCTTCCATAGCAGTAAGGCTGCATTCCATCTGCATGACATAAGTTTCTATTTCCACTGTGCCCCTTATATTGTACTGACACAGGAACCATGTTGACCCACTTCAATCTCTTCCCATTCTATGAGATACCGTCATTCTCCAGTTAGTTGTAAAGTAACTCTCCTCTAGATCCGTATGCATGTCTGTCCTGAAGCTTGCATCCACCGATATTTCAACTCCGGTGCTGCTGGTCATGTTATGAGCCCTCCCCCTGATCCAGGTGTGCATCAGCCAAAGCAGGGAGAGGTCAGACAATGTCCTACCTAATATGACCCAAGCACACCTAGTCTCAAAGTTTGGTCTGTAACAGTCCTGTTACAGGAACATGTTGTGCTGAATAATGTGAAATAGCATTGTCATTAGGATGTTGCTCATGATAGACATCGCTTGAATGACAAGGCTGTTCACAGTGCAAGAGGTCTCTTCACTGCACCAGAAGTCTTCTTAGAGCCCATGATCCTCGGGTAACAAATCTTCTCGACTTCTCTAGACTGGCTCTATATCTGCAGTGCTCCCATATTTGTGGGGTTGGTCCATTAGCTACAAAACACATCATGAATAAATAAATACAGGTATAGTGGCAGTGTCATCGTTGCCATAATATGAATAACAAAAATTGCACACTGCTCAGACATTCCATACAGCCAACAGTGTTATAAGGTCATACCCATTGCATAATTAGATATGCAAATACCCACACAGAGCATGATAGAGCAGTGCAAAGCACCAGAAGGCAGGATAAAACATCTGGATATGTGTGTGGACTAGGTTGGGTCTCTGGATTACTATTCTGGTGACCAGAGGTCTATCCTGGCCTTCTCGCTTCATCAAGAAATCAGATGATCTTTGGAAAATCACTTTATCTCTTTCTACTTCAAATTGTATTTATCTAGTGTGATACATAAGTGATGTCAAATATATTTGTACTGTTCCAATTCATGTCTTCAAACCTGGCCTCGACTTCAATTAGCTTGTGTTTTAGGTAATCTGGCCTCAACCAGGCCTTGCATAATCTGTTCCCTGTACAGGTTTAAGATGTTCCTGTTGCACATAGAACCAGTAGAGGCTGGCAGGGAATGGGAGTGGAGGGGCGGGGAGGGCAGGTTTGGCAGGAAAAAAAAAACACTACCTACCTCTTCCATCAGCCGCATCTCTCCTCGGCTTCCCCAGCGAGTCCGGGAACCAGGAAGCATCCAGGCTCCACATAGCCAATCACAGCGCTGCAATGGTGCTTTGTGATTCGTCTGAGCATTGTGGATCAGTGCTCAGATGGGGACTGGGGGCCTGGGCATGTTTATCCACCTGGCTGTGTAATGTAGCCTGGTGAGGAACATGCAAAGTGCGCATGACTGTTCGGCTGGCCTGAGACGGTCGGCCAAACAGTCCTGCGCACTTGGAGTGTGCAAACCATTTCTCCCCCTGTACCCCACCAGCCGTGCCCTGCCCTAACCCAGCCCAGACATACAAAAAAAAAATGATAATAACTGCGTTATTATCATTTTATATTTCCTGCTCAAAGAGCAGTGGGGCAACGCTCCTCCGCCTTAGTGGAGAAGCCGACCCTTTTTTTTTGGTGTGTTTTATATAGCGCAAACTTGACCCAAAGATATCAGGTATCAGAGCGCTTTACATGAGCCCCAGTTTCATTACAGATGGACACATTCATTTTTGTTAGGCACTGGGAGATTAAGTGATTTGCCCAGAATCACAGGAAGTTGAGCGTCCCTGCCGAGACTCGAATCCAGTTTCCCAGCTTCAAGGTAGGCCACAAGGCTACATCCTCATTCCTGCATAAAACATGTTCTCTGGAACGTGCTCCACTGAGCCCTAGTGCCGCCTAGTTTGTTGTAAAATGCAATATAAAAAGTACCTTAAATGATTAAAGAAAAAGCTAAAGCGAACATGAAACCAGGCTAAATTCCCAACATAGGTAGAGATATCATAAGAGCATGGCGTACCTCCCTGACAAGCACACAACAATTGGCCATTTTCCAGAAGATGTATAAAATTTGTATGCAATTACTGATGAGGTTTTATTTTTTCCAAAACTCTTTTTAAGTCAGCAAATATAGTAATTGTAGATATTACAAAATCAGTATAGTATACAAGTATCCATATATTGAATATTGAGCAGGTGAATATTACATACTTGTTGTAAAACAAAAAAATTGAACCATTCAGGCCTGTAAACGACAGCCCTAAACATTTCAAAACTATGTGTCGTATACTGCAAAACAATATTCTGGTCAAGCCCCTCCAGCCCTTCCACCCGCATCATATATAACTGATGAGGTTTTAACAATAAAGAGATGACACCCACCTCCTCATGTTTAGTAACATTTGGGCCTATATTTACTGAGTCTAGGTCTGTGCAGATGTTAAAGCGACATAAAGCAATGCAAAGTGTCACAAACAGCATGCAAAAGGAGGGACATATTAATAAGCCCCTATTGCCCCAGGGACATCACTTTCGATGTTCCTGTGGCAATACGGGCATCACCTTATATACAAGGCAGTGTTAAGCCACTCAACATGGCTTAACCCTGCCTTGTAAATAAGGCACCCTTTCACGCTGTAATCGGCGTGAAAGGGGTGGGCAATGGGTGTTGCGGTGTGCATTCCACAGCACCACTCCTTGATTTTGATGCTGCCCCCTATTTACAAGGGTGGCGTATGTTTATGTTTATATGTTGGTAAAGCGCTCAAATGCCGAGGCGTCTTGGCGCTGTGAGTGAGGTGACAGAGAAAGCCGATATAGCGTGGCCTATGTAGCTGCAAAAAGTTGTGTTTTCAAGCTCTTCCTGAAAAGCTGAAGGTTGGATTGAAGCCTCATGGCTTGAGGCAGCTTGTTCCAAAGTTTGGCCACACAGAGTTTAATTGCTCGGCCTCCCCAACTTTCTCGTCTTATCTTTGGCACTTTGATAAGACCTTGAGTGGCCAATCTGAGGGTGTGTGACGGAACATACGGTGTAAATAGGAGGCAGTGCCAAAATTAAGACCAACAAAAACCTGGTCTTAACATGGCGAAACGAGGAGAAATGCTGAATTTCTCCTCTTCTTTTTGTTGTTTCTATGTGTGCTGCATTGTACAGTGCAGATAGAAACAGCAAAATGCTATGCATGATTGTTCATGTGCAAGATGGGTTCCCTTACTGCACATAAACAATCATTTTGAAAATGACGAGTTGCAACTTCTACGTGTGCTGCACAAAGCAGCACACATTGAAGTTACAAATCGCCATTTAAGATTGTTTATGTGCAGGAAGGGACACGTTCCTACACATAAACAATAATTCCCCCAATGCAGGCACCCTTGCACTATGGTGCAAGGGGGCCTGCGTTGGCGCTGGGCAGCTGAAATTAGCACCAGCAGAGGGGGAAATGCAGGGCTGCACCGCATTGTTGCAAATACGATGCAGCCCTGCGTTTCAGAAGTGGCAGAGCGCGGCGTTAAGCCAAGAAGGCTAACGCCACGCTCCGTCATTTCTTTGTAAACATGCCTTAAGTTCTTTTGCTAAAAATTCACCCTTTTGCTGTGCCAAAACTGTTTTGCACAGACCCTAAGCAAAATAGCCATAGATCTATTAATGTGGCATGATCTGTTTTTGTAGCAAATTTAAACGACAAGGGAAGGCAGGTGCAAGCAAGGGGTCAGGACTCAAGCGGTACGTTAATTGATATACCTAGGGTTAATATGTAAGCTTTACCAAAACTCACACATCTCAACTGTCTGACTCTTGTGTTGTTGCCTACATAGACATATTTGTACTGGATGAAGCTATACAAGTACAAATCCTAGACATTTCTGGCTGGCCTTTATGCCACATTATAAGGCCATCCTTCAAGGAAAGCAGATTTAGCAGTAGTACCGCCAACAACATGGTTGGTGGGCGACTCTTGTTAACTATAGTCCTGATCTGTTTTCTATCATTAACACAGAGCAGGACAGCCATTTCTTTACGCTGAACTCCATTTTGTGAAGGATAATAAACCTTTGAGTCATAGGGGGATATTCACAAGGAAGTGGCGGAGAGAGGCGTTAGGCTTCTTGGCTTAACGCCTCTCTCCGCCACTTCGGAAGAGCAAGGCTGCACCATATTCACAAGGACATGGTGCAACCTTGCTTTTCCCCCTGCGATGGCGCTAAGTTTCACAACTTAGCACCAACGCAAGCACCCTTGCACCAGAGTGCAAGGGTGTCTGCAAGCAGGGAGGTTTGTTATGAACAGGAAGGTGTCCCTTCCTGAACATAAACAACCCTAAAATGCCAGTTTGTAACTTACATGTGTGCTGCTTTATGCAGCACACATGTAAGTTACAAAACGGCATTTAATAAAAAAGGTGTTTATGTACAGGAAGGGACACTTTCCTATACATAAACAAACCATGGCATTTTGCATTTTCCATGTGTGCTGCACAGGGCAGCAGTCATGGAAAATGCAAAAACGAGGAGAAATAAAGCATTTCTGCTCGTATTGCCAACTTAAGACCAGGGTTTTCCTGGTCTTAAGTTTGACTTTAGCTCCTATTTACGCTGCTCTTGTGAATAGGGGCAGCGTAAATATCAATGGGTGTTGCGGTGGAACGCCCACCACAACACCCACTGCACGCCCCTTTCATGCTCTCGCTAAACACAGCGTGAAAGGGGGCCTGTTCACAAGGCAGCGTTAAGCCACGTTAAGTGGCTTAACGCTGCCTTGTGAATAAGGCTAGGCCCCTATCGCCACCACAACGTCACTGAAAGTGACGCTGTGGTAGCGATAGGGGCTTGTGAATATGCCCCATAGTTCCTCTGCACACTGCTAAGAAAATGACCATTTTGCCTCAATAAAGTAAACAAGTCTTCTGGATGAAGCAGGGCTTGGTGTGGTGGTGGGATGGCAGGACAAATTTAACATCCTTTTTTTAAAATTAATACACATCTGAAAAAATTAGAGTTGGGTTTCGCAAAAATTAGAAGATTAATTGATTATTTAAAAAGAAAATGTAAATCAAACCAACATATATTCAGTGCGGGAGAGTTTCAAAGGAAAAAGGAATAGATGCAAAATACAAATATTCAGTTTAGCCTTTTTACCCTCTTTATCTCTACACAGCATCCTATCCCACCTGTAGAAGTGGACCTCAGCTAGGTCTACCAGTGCAAGGGGTTCGCCCTTCTCTGCACAGAGTCCTCAGACCAATAGGAAGAAGTTGGCACAGAAACTGGAATAGAAAATACAAGGTTTAATAAACCTTATGAGGTGGAACTACATTCACACAACACCCTTCGGTAATGCATGAAGTAGCACACCGAACAGAAGGAGCATGGTCCTTTTATACCCACACAGGGGCTCAAAAAGAAGGCGGTACAAGTACAGGAGAAGGTTTTATGCATATATAAGGTCATATAGAAATGCACAGTCGACAAGTAGGAGGAGTTAACAGTTTGCCAATGCTAGTAAACACATCCTGACAGTTACATACTACTAATAGCTGCAAGGACAGCTGAAAACTCAACTGGGCATGTGCGAAGGTGGAAGATGCTAAATATAGTTCGTTTCTAGGCAAATTACAAGAGTAGTCAACACTGAGGGAGGACAGAGCACATGGTGAGCACGTGGCAGCACATGGCAAACAAAATGGCTGCCAGAAATACAAAATGGATTCCACAAAATGGACAAGATAGCCTCTAAATACAAGATGGATTCCGCTAATGCTAATCCAATCGCTGCCAATTTACAACACACCAATCAGAAGGATTCCAAGGCACGAACCAAAGATAATCAAAAGAAAACCTTTACGTGTTTCATTGAAAATACCAGGTAAGTTATGAATGATGTACAAATATACTATTCAGTGGATATGCTATGAGGACCTGCACATCATAAAGTACAAGCTGTAACAAAATGAATTATTCAAAGCAATTGTATTGGGTGCTAACATATAGCCACATACTCATCCACTAAGAGTAATAGTCATCTCTGAGAATACAAGATTCCAAAGATATAAATTTGTTAAGAAGGCAATGCAGCACACCACAAAAGTAACATACACCCCTGAATCAATCTTTTCTCCGGGTATAGTCCATTAATTGTAAATTTCATACAAAGAAAACAATCGATATCCGTTCTTGATACAACTTGATATGTTGTGTTTATTCATTGGTAATAATACAGATGTCCAATTTTCACAGCGCAGTGAATAAACACAACATATCAAGTTGTATCAAGAACGGATATCGATTGTTTTCTTTGTATGAAATTTACAATTAATGGACTATACCCGGAGAAAAGATTGATTCAGGGGTGTATGTTACTTTTGTGGTGTGCTGCATTGCCTTCTTAACTAAGTTATGAATGATGTTAACAATGCATTACAGAGGAGGAGCCTAGCGCGCATCCAAGATGGTCGCGTGAGTACAGGGCTCCCCGGACCCTCGCTGCTCCTCGGAATTTATCCTGACTCTATCCTGACTTGGTTGATGGAATCTGGGAGACGAATGCTGGCTGAACACTAAACTCCTTTCGGAAATCAAATCGGACCTGGCAATCCGGAGTTATGGCGGTTTGAACTTTTGAGGCCCACCCGACGGCTGTGCCCGATGCGAGGGTGATCTGTGGAGCCGGGGCGTAGTTGAACAACAACGGCAGCGGGGCTGTGCCAGTGGCCGTCACATTACTTTCGGTTTCACTTTTGGTCTTTGAGGGGCTGGACTGTGGACTTGCTTGGTGCGACTGGGCTTTCATTTTGCCTTCGCTTGATGCCGGTGGCTTCGTCTGCTGCCAGTGTGCTCATTGACGGTGGTCCCTTCGCTCCGCCATATTGCGGCCTGTGGTGCGAAACGCGTCTGCCTGGCCTGTGCCACCTCGACGCTTCCTCGGTGGTCCCCTTCGGCGATCGAGGTTCTCATGGGAGGCAGGGGAGACCCCGAGAGGCGTAAGACCAAAACATCCCTACGTGGGGGACCGGTCCAGACGAACAACATGGACCGCTACACTCAGGGTAGAGGATCCCCCGGGACGGCCAATGTCCCCCCGGAGGACACCAGTGGTGGCCCGTCCGTTTCTCAGGATCTGTCCCTGCAGGACATCATGGGCGCTGTTGGACTTGGCCCTTTTTGCAGGGTCATCCCTAAACTTTTTGCCTTCCTCCTGTATTTTTTCTGACCTGTTGTTGGCTGTTTTATGACTCTGGGCACCTTACCACTGCTGACCAGTGCTAAGGTGCATATGCTCTCCCTATGGTAAAATGTATACATTGATTGGTGTCCATGTTTGGCTTATTCGGTTTACTATCAGCCCCTAGTAAAGTGCACCAGGAGTGCCAGGGCTTGTAAATACGAATGCTGCTGGTGGGCTTGCAGCACTGGTTGTGCCACCCACGGAAGCGGCCTTGTAAAATGTGTCTAGGGTCTGCCACTGCAGAACCTGCGTGCAGTCTGGTACTGTCATGCTGGCTGGGCAAGTGCACACACTTGCCAGCCTCCAAACCTTCCCTTTGCCTCATGTTAGTCACCCCTATGGTAGGCCCACGGGCAGGGTGCATTGTAGGCATAAGGTAGGACCTGCCCTGATGTGTGTGGCATGTCTTAGTAGTGAATTACAGCCATTTTCGTTCTTCACTATTGAAGGCTACCTGCTCTCCATAGGCCAGAATGGGCTGCTGGGATCACGCCAACGCTGTGACCCCAGTGGACTCAGAGAGCATGGTAGAGTGTCAAGTTTAGTATGCCTGAACTCAGAATAATAAAATACTTCTTGTAGTCAAGTTTATTTTAATATCCTGGGTTTGTAAATACTACTTTTAGAAAGTTAGTATTTACTGACCTGACCATCTCAGTCCGCCTCTGCTGTGTGTGTGTGTGTTCTGCCTAGCAACAGTAAGGAGCAGGGTGGGGGGATCCCCAGAGACAGGTTGGCTGCCAGGTGGTGGGTAGAGAGATTACACCAGGATGGGTGGGAGGAGTACACCTTGACTCTTGAATAGACCTGTGCTCTGCCACCACAAAGCCGGCGCCGCCCCCTGTGGGGCGGCTGATGTCTCTGCCCTGCTGCTGAAAGGAAAGAGCAGAGTCACCATAACACAGTGCTCCAGAACTGGACTGAGCCAGGCCTAGGCCCCCTGGCGCTAAAGAACAAAAGAATCAAGGTATAAAAGTAGGAGCCTGGCTCCTAAGAAATCAGAATCCTGTTTACCACAAAGAACCTCTGCCCGACTAGAAGGAGAAGGAGACGCTGGAGGAGCTGGCCTGCTGCCTGCCTTGCTGAGAAAGGAGAGGAAGAGACTTACTGAAAAGACTTTGCTACTTTGTGCTTGAACATTCTCCAAGGGCTTGATCTGAGCTTGCCCCCTGAACTGAACCCCAGGAACAGTGGGTTCTCTGTGCTTCTTGCTCGTCCTCCAATTCGAGCCATGTGTGCATCCCGCCGGAAAAGAGACTGCGCCCCTCATCGCCCCTCCTAGGGCCGTGACACCCAGAAGCTCGCCTGCCTCAAACCCGTGAGAGCCCCGCTCCGTCCCGAGTCGCTCTCTGTCCCCGGGCCAGGCCGCCTGCATCCCTGTCACCGCCTGCTACTGGAGCGCGCTGAACGCGCTATCACCCCTCCGGCCGGAAGCCGTCCGACGACTGTGATCTACGCCGGGTCACCCAGCTGCACTGACTGTGCCCTGTGGCCCCGCTTCGCTATCCTCGGACATCTCAGGCCGCGCCGCCCCCGCTGTGGAGACCCTCCGGCACCGCCGTGCTAAAGGGTCGCGGGCCGCGCCTGCCTACTTGCCCACACCTGCTGATTGAGGACCCAAGAACACTTCTCAAGCTGAGAATCGCACCGACCTGTGCCGACTCTCCACATCACGAAAAAAGTTCCAGTATCGGGCTCGGGGCCCGCAACGCCTTATTTCCCCGTTCGCAGGAACCGATCTCTGTGAGTACTGGAACTACAAGTAAAGAGACTACGAACTATCCATTTGAAACTACGAACCAAGAACATTTACCTGCTGTATAACCTGGTGGCATAGCGAAAACGTTATTGGTCTTGTGATAAGTCTGCTGAGATATATATACCTATTTTTACATAAAGAATCGTATTTTTATATATATCCAAGTCTGGTGTCCGTTTCTGGGGGGGATTGATGTATTTACTGTGTGTACGATTGTAAGTGCTTAACCACCAACGCCTGAGGAATCGCCTTGGCTGCTCACGCCACGCACCTAGAGGGTGAGCAAGGGTCATTCGCGAGGGGTTATCCTGCGCCCTGACGTGGAGGAGAGGGTTCCTGCTTGACACAAGGGCAACCTTGCGCCAACCAGAGATCCCCGACTCTAACATTGGTGGCAGCGGTGGGATTTCGGATTTGCACTTGTAATTTGCATACAGTGAATTATTAATCACCAGATAGTGAGAGCAGACCAAGTAACGCAGCCACAGGTTTTCATTTTTTGAACTTTGTTGAGACATCTGCCATTCTTGCAACCATGCCTGGCTCACTCCCTGCTGGAAGAGCACTCTCTGTGATTTCTGGAATGGATGAGGTGGATTGGGAGAGACTGGAAGGCTACACACAAGAGCAATTGAAAGGCTACAGTGTAAAATTCAGAGTTCCCCATACTGGATTCAGGAAGAAGAACCAGTACCTCAAGGCGCTGAGAGCCTGGAAAGAGTCAAGAGACCCACAGAATGTGGGGGACATCGTCCCACCCGACAACCTTGTGGAGCCCAGCAGAGTCCTGTCCCCAGAGGAGTTGGCAGACAGGGCAGCAGACAGGGCGCATGCAATGGAGATGGCAAAGTTGGCAGGACAAATGGAAATGGAAAAGCAGAAGTTGGCCTTGGAGGCACAACAACGCCGAATGGATCATGACCTAAAAATGAGGGAGTTGAATCTCAAGATCAAGAGTTTAGACCGCTCTCCCTCTGGTGGCAGCAATAGTGAGTTTTACAGTGCTGAGAGAGTAGTACGCACACCCGGAGATGTGGCGCCTGACTTGAAGGAGGGGGTTAACATACACCAGGAGGTTCAAGGGCATGAGGTAGCTCCAGTAGTGCGCAGTATCCCTGAAGGGAATAGGGTAACTGGCGCAGGGGTTCATAGTCCTAGTGGAGGGAGGGACACTCTACTGACTCTAGCTGAGAGGTACAGGGAGAGGGGTTCCCCCAACATTGAAGTCCTGGTGGGTGAGTGTGAAGACCGCCCAGAAGAGTGTGGGTTGTGGGACAGAGACAGTCAGATACTGTCTTGCCAGTCTCAGGAGAGTGGTGTGGAGTACGTGTGTGAGGCACTGGATGGTAAGGTGAAGGATAGTTTGGTTAACCCCGCTAGGGGGCTGTGTGATCCAATTGTGGGAGAGCATATTGTAAGTCCCTGTTTTCCAGAGCTATGCCAACACCTGTGTGAGGGTGAGTTCTCTGACCGCAGAGAGCCCACATTGGAGGCAGACATTTTGGTGGATTCCAGAGGGTCTGGAGAGGCATTGGGGAGTGACCCTGTGGGGAGTGGCTCAGGTATCTTCCAACCCAGAGTGGTGGAAGTGGTGCAGAGTAGCCCAGCTAGGTCCCATGGTAGTGGGAGGGGTGTAGGGGCTCACGTCCTGTCTCAGTGGAGAAGGAGTGAGTGTGGGGCTGCGTGCCCCCAGGTGCCCGAAACCCAGTCTCAGAGCCTGGATGGTTCTTTAAGGGAACACCAGGCGGGGAGCCTAGGCTGTCCTGATGGGCCGCCCGTCGTACGGGATCCCCTAGTGTCTGGTGAGCTAGGAGTGTCTGTAATCAGACCTCCATCATTCCTGGTGTCTGGCAGTACCGCTCCATTTGGGAGGGTGCAGAGGTCCAGATTGAGGGGTGAGAGGGGGAAAGAGTCCCCAGTGGAAGAACCAGTGGGTCAGGGGCCAGCCAGAAGGGCTGCGTCGCCGGTGAATGACCATGGTGACACCACTTCTGTCCTGGGGGATCTTCAGGCACTGTCGGATGGACAGGGGTCGGGAGATCAGCACCAGGAAGACTGTCACGCGACACAGGAGTTCTGTGTCACCCTCAGGGGGGGCATGCGTGCTCCCCGGGAAGTCCTGGTGCGCCAGGCGAGCGTTCAGCCGCGTGGGTTGGTCCCAGGGTTGGGAAGCCAGGTTCAGGTGTTGTCTGACCTGGAGGGTGGGACCACTGTAATCAGTGTCCTGACCCATGTTGCTTCTGGGGGTACCACACCAGTTGGGGGTGGGCAGTACTCTGGAAGGGGGTGCAGAGGGAGGGAGTCCTCACCTCTGACCCCGGCTCAACTGAAGGGTTTAGACCCCAGGTTGGAGGGCCAGGTTCAGGGTGTCCCCCCTGACCTGGACGCCCAGTTGCCGGATAGAACCCCTGAACTGGTGGGCGAATTGTGCAGGACACCTGCCCCAGGTGCCCTGGCAATTCTGGAAGGGGGTACCACTCCAGGTGGGAGGGTACAGAGCCCCAAGGAGAAGGACTGGGTGTGGGAGAGGCCACCACAGTCTTGGGTCCAGCCGCCGGGTACAGTCCTGGGGCTGGTGGGTCAGTGCCAGGATGTCATACCAGGCCTGACAAGGGGGAGAATGGACAAAGGGTGCCAAGCACCTGGGGCTACTGCCTCCCGCTCCCTGGCGCCACAGAGGATTGAGAGCCCTGAGAAGCATACGGCCTGGGTCTCATCCCTGACTACTGTCAGTGGCCACTGTAGCATTTTGCTGTCTGTCTGTTGGGACACACCTGTGGGCCAGTTAAGGTTAGGTACTGCACAGGTGGTGTCCACAGGTGAGGAGAAGGGTTCCCCATGGATTGGCTTGGTGGGCCCTGAGAGTATGGACAGAGGTAGTCCGATAGGTTCAGATTGGCGTAGAAATGGAGTCTGCCCCTGCAGTTGCGGGCCAGGTCCTTGTTCTATCGCCCCAAGCAGGGAAGACCATCACGGTGGTGATTGGTCTACCCTGCGTTTTGGCTGGAAGGGGGTTGTGTTGGACTTGGCCCTTTTTGCAGGGTCATCCCTAAACTTTTTGCCTTCCTCCTGTATTTTTTCTGACCTGTTGTTGGCTGTTTTATGACTCTGGGCACCTTACCACTGCTGACCAGTGCTAAGGTGCATATGCTCTCCCTATGGTAAAATGTATACATTGATTGGTGTCCATGTTTGGCTTATTCGGTTTACTATCAGCCCCTAGTAAAGTGCACCAGGAGTGCCAGGGCTTGTAAATACGAATGCTGCTGGTGGGCTTGCAGCACTGGTTGTGCCACCCACGGAAGCGGCCTTGTAAAATGTGTCTAGGGTCTGCCACTGCAGAACCTGCGTGCAGTCTGGTACTGTCATGCTGGCTGGGCAAGTGCACACACTTGCCAGCCTCCAAACCTTCCCTTTGCCTCATGTTAGTCACCCCTATGGTAGGCCCACGGGCAGGGTGCATTGTAGGCATAAGGTAGGACCTGCCCTGATGTGTGTGGCATGTCTTAGTAGTGAATTACAGCCATTTTCGTTCTTCACTATTGAAGGCTACCTGCTCTCCATAGGCCAGAATGGGCTGCTGGGATCACGCCAACGCTGTGACCCCAGTGGACTCAGAGAGCATGGTAGAGTGTCAAGTTTAGTATGCCTGAACTCAGAATAATAAAATACTTCTTGTAGTCAAGTTTATTTTAATATCCTGGGTTTGTAAATACTACTTTTAGAAAGTTAGTATTTACTGACCTGACCATCTCAGTCCGCCTCTGCTGTGTGTGTGTGTGTTCTGCCTAGCAACAGTAAGGAGCAGGGTGGGGGGATCCCCAGAGACAGGTTGGCTGCCAGGTGGTGGGTAGAGAGATTACACCAGGATGGGTGGGAGGAGTACACCTTGACTCTTGAATAGACCTGTGCTCTGCCACCACAAAGCCGGCGCCGCCCCCTGTGGGGCGGCTGATGTCTCTGCCCTGCTGCTGAAAGGAAAGAGCAGAGTCACCATAACACAGTGCTCCAGAACTGGACTGAGCCAGGCCTAGGCCCCCTGGCGCTAAAGAACAAAAGAATCAAGGTATAAAAGTAGGAGCCTGGCTCCTAAGAAATCAGAATCCTGTTTACCACAAAGAACCTCTGCCCGACTAGAAGGAGAAGGAGACGCTGGAGGAGCTGGCCTGCTGCCTGCCTTGCTGAGAAAGGAGAGGAAGAGACTTACTGAAAAGACTTTGCTACTTTGTGCTTGAACATTCTCCAAGGGCTTGATCTGAGCTTGCCCCCTGAACTGAACCCCAGGAACAGTGGGTTCTCTGTGCTTCTTGCTCGTCCTCCAATTCGAGCCGTGTGTGCATCCCGCCGGAAAAGAGACTGCGCCCCTCATCGCCCCTCCTAGGGCCGTGACACCCAGAAGCTCGCCTGCCTCAAACCCGTGAGAGCCCCGCTCCGTCCCGAGTCGCTCTCTGTCCCCGGGCCAGGCCGCCTGCATCCCTGTCACCGCCTGCTACTGGAGCGCGCTGAACGCGCTATCACCCCTCCGGCCGGAAGCCGTCCGACGACTGTGATCTACGCCGGGTCACCCAGCTGCACTGACTGTGCCCTGTGGCCCCGCTTCGCTATCCTCGGACATCTCAGGCCGCGCCGCCCCCGCTGTGGAGACCCTCCGGCACCGCCGTGCTAAAGGGTCGCGGGCCGCGCCTGCCTACTTGCCCACACCTGCTGATTGAGGACCCAAGAACACTTCTCAAGCTGAGAGTCGCACCGACCTGTGCCGACTCTCCACATCACGAAAAAAGTTCCAGTATCGGGCTCGGGGCCCGCAACGCCTTATTTCCCCGTTCGCAGGAACCGATCTCTGTGAGTACTGGAACTACAAGTAAAGAGACTACGAACTATCCATTTGAAACTACGAACCAAGAACATTTACCTGCTGTATAACCTGGTGGCATAGCGAAAACGTTATTGGTCTTGTGATAAGTCTGCTGAGATATATATACCTATTTTTACATAAAGAATCGTATTTTTATATATATCCAAGTCTGGTGTCCGTTTCTGGGGGGGATTGATGTATTTACTGTGTGTACGATTGTAAGTGCTTAACCACCAACGCCTGAGGAATCGCCTTGGCTGCTCACGCCACGCACCTAGAGGGTGAGCAAGGGTCATTCGCGAGGGGTTATCCTGCGCCCTGACGTGGAGGAGAGGGTTCCTGCTTGACACAAGGGCAACCTTGCGCCAACCAGAGATCCCCGACTCTAACAGGCGCCATTAAGGGCATCAGAGAGACCATCGCTACGCAGTACGAGGCCTTGGCCCGTAAAATCGACACGGTGGCCATTGACATTACGCTAATCCGGGTGGATCTCTCTAAGACCAACGAGAGGGTTCGATCGCTGGATGTGCGGACGTCCTCCCTTGGTACGGACGTGTCGGACCTGCAGGCCACTCTCGGCGATCTCAAGTCGGCCAATGATCTGATGGCCCGGCGGCTGGAAGACTTCGAGGGACGGGCCCGCCGCAATAACATCCGCGTCATAGGCGTTCCGGAGACCTCCGATAACCGCCCGGTTGATCTCCTGGTCGAGGAGCTCATCCTCGAACATCTTGCTCCCGCTGGCCTGAGTAAGTTTTTCGCTGTGGAGCGGGCCCATCGAGTCCCAGGTGGCCGGCCGCGACCGGGTGCCCCCCGAGGCCTATCGTTGCGAGACTTTTCCATTACAGAGACCGAGACGCGATTCTGCAGGCCTCACGGGTCCATGGCCCGGTCCGACATGAGAACTCGTCCATTAACTTTTTCCCGGACTTCACCCAACTTGTCCAGAAACAGCGGATGGGCTTCCAGGGGGTGAAGCGGCGTCTCCGGGACCTCGGTCTCAAGTACTCTATGCTTTATCCTGCAAGGCTCCGAGTGGAACATGAAGATCGGACTACCTTTTTTGACTCTCCTGCGACTGTGAGTGACTGGCTGGATTCGCTGCCGGACCGGGGTGACCGGACTGGGCCCTCTGCCGGTACCGAGGGTGGCGGGTCTCCTTTGGAGTGACTTATGGTCCCGGACTCTGCCATGTTGTACTGTTCGGCTGGGTTCTACTTCTTTTGTGCATTTTGTTTCACTATGTTGTGTGTGGGGAGCGGGCGGGGACGGGTCCCTTCCCTCCTCCGGGGTCTTTTCGTAGAATGGGGTTTGTAGGGCGACAGGCACACTGCAAGTTGGGGTGGTTTTTTGGACCGCAGGGGTGCAGGGTGGGGGGTGTTGGAGTTGGGGGGGGGTTGGTGGGTGGGTGGGGTTGTTTGCATTTGTGTTTTTTGTTTTCAAGGCGAAGTATTGGCTATGGTTCATCCTTGGGTGTTGAGCTCTTTGCTAGGGGGCCCTTGATCTACTGGAGGGGATGGGGGGGACGGGTTGAGATTGATGTCTTGGAACGTCAATGGATTGGGGGACCGTATCAAACGGGGTGTTGTGCTGCAATATCTGCGTCGTCTGACTCCTGATGTGGTGTTCTTACAGGAGACGCATCTGGTTGGCAATGTTTGTCGGGCTATGAACAGGGGGGGATATCGACTTGTGGCCCACTCTGGTTTCACCACTGGTTCGAGAGGGGTGGGCATTCTCTTGCGAGCTTCACTTCCGTTGGAGATCACCAGGGTGGTCCCAGACGATAGAGGGCGCTATGTGGCTCTGACTGGGAGGTGGGAGGGGCAGTCCCTTTCCTTGATCTCGGTCTATGTTCCCCCGGGCTTCCAGAACTCCACCTTCTCAGACTTGGGTCGTATGTTGCTTGGGCTTCCTGACAGTCTTTTGCTTATGGGTGGGGACTTTAATTCGGTTGTCTCGGGTGACCTGGACCGTCATCCGCCCAGGGCCCTCCCTGCTGCCCAGGCGTGGCTGGGCGGGCTCCTGGAGACCTTCGGTCTGGTGGACAGTTGGAGGTTAATGCATCCGACACAGTGTCAGTACACCTTTCACTCTGGGGCCCATGGGAGTCTCTCCAGACTGGATTATTTCCTTATGCCCGCGGCCCAAGCTACTCGGATTCGAGAGGTCAAACACCTGGCCAGGGGTATTTCTGATCATTCCCCACTGTGGTTGCTTTTTGACACCGGGTCGCGGTCCGCTGGGCGGATCGCTCCTATTAACCCTTGGTACCTGCGAGACCCCAAGATCCGTGATAGCCTGATTAAGTCGATTGATCAATATTTTTCTGAGAATGAGGGGTCGGTGTTGTCCTCGGTGTCCCTGTGGGAAGCTTTCAAAGCAGTGCTCCGCGGGCATGCCCTGTTCCAGATAGTGGAGGCCAAGAGGGTTAAGAGAGAGGCGGTTGTGATGCTGGAGACTGAAATATCGGGGCTGGAGGCAGCCTTGGAGGCGGGTGTCACCCCGGATGGGCTTCATGCCCTCAGCCTGAAGCAGTTTGAATATAAGTCCCTCGTCACTGATGCTGCCAAGACTATGTATAGGGAGCAGCAGGGTAGGTTGTATGACGCCGGAGACAAGGCGGGTAAGCTGATTGCCTGGTTGGACAAGAAGGAGAGAGTGAATCGTGTGGTCCCGGAGCTTCGGGTGTCGGATGGAGTGTGTGTGACTGAGCCTGGTGAGATTGTTGAGTGTTTTGCTGACCACCTCCATGCAGTGTACTCCCCGGTGTCTGATAGAGATGAGGACGACTCTCGTCTTCTGCTTCGGGATATTGCCCTGCCCGGCTTATCCGTCGAGGACCGCGAGCTGATGGATGCCCCTTTGTCTGTCGAAGAGATAGCTACTGCGATTCGCTCCCTCCGCTCGGGCAAGGCTATGGGCCCCAACGGTCTGCCGATTGAACTATATAAGTTGCGCCCGGATAAAATCGCGCCTTTCCTCCGTCATATGTTTCAGGAATCGCTCGAGAGGGGTTCCCTTCCTGACGACCAGCGTCTGGCTACTATAGTGGTGATTCCCAAGGAGGGTAAGCCACGTGACCGCTGTGCCTCCTATAGGCCTATTTCCCTGCTGAATGCCGAACCCAAAATCCTTGCTAAGGTCCTCGCCAATCGCTTGCTGAGCGTTATATGTGACTTGATACATCCGGATCAATGTGGCTTCATCCCACATCGTAATACCGCTCTCAACTTATGGCGTCTGCACGGCGTCCTCGCTAGGGCTGAGTACTTCGCTGAACCGGCCATATTGGTTTCCCTAGACGCCACGATGGCCTTTGATACCATTGAATGGCCATTTCTTTGGGCCGTCTTGGCGAAGTTTGGTTTTGGGGAGGGGTTCCTTAGCTGGGTGAAGCTCCTTTATGCTGGACCAATGGCTCAGGTGGTTGTCAATGGGCGGGTTTCTCGGCCTTTCGCTCTCGGGAGGGGAACTAGGCAGGGGTGCCCGTTGTCCCCGCTGCTCTTTGCTCTCGCCCTGGAACCGCTCGCTGCCTGGCTCCGTTGGGAGCCCTCGATTAGAGGGCTCCGGTGGGCCCCGGGCTTCGAGGATCGGGTTTCATTGTACGCGGATGATATTCTCTTGTATCTCACCTCACCGCTGAAGTCGCTCAATGTTCTCTTTGATGTCCTTACTTCCTTCGGGAAAAACTCGGGTCTGATAATCAACTGGTCCAAATCTTGTGTGTATCCTATCTCTGGTGGTCTTCCTCTCTTGCCGCCTCGGCTTCCGCTCCAAATATCTCAGTCCGGCTTTAAATACCTGGGGGTGTACGTTTCGTTGGATCCGGCGGTCCGCTATGAGCAGAATCTCCTGTCTCCACTCCGGCGTTTGAGGGCAGACACGGCTCGGTGGTGTAAGCTGCCCTTGTCTCCGCTTGGTCGCGCGGCGCTGTTTAAAATGATGTCCCTTCCCAGATTCCTTTATGCACTCCAGAACTCCTTCGATGTCATTCCTGCGGCCTACTTTAGGGAGGTGGAGAGTTTGCAGCGGAGACTGGTTTGGGACGGGCGATCGCGTATCCTGATATTAGACGGTACTATTGGGCCTCCCAGCTGTCTGCCATTAATCATGCTACGTACGCTCCTGGTTCGAACCCGGCATATGAGATGGATAAATTCCTGCTCCCCGGCGGTAACTATAACAGAGCGCTTTACTCGCGGTCTGCTGGTAGGGCCCTTACGGGCCCTACCAGGATTGCGGTCCGTGTATGGAAGGCGGCTAACGTTGCGATGGGCTGGAGTGAGCGTTTAACGTGCGCCACTCCTCTATTCGACTCAGACCGCTTGGGAAGCCTCTGGACAACGAAAGGCTTCGAGCGCTGGGATACGATCGGCATCAGCAGAGTGGGGGACCTGTGGGTTAAAGGTGCGGTTAAATCCTTCGCGGCGCTTCAGCGCGAGTATGAGCTTAGTGACAGAGAGTTCTTCCGTTATGCACAGGTTCGGCACGCCCTGCTTTCGGTCTTTGGGGAGGGGACCACGGTCCCTTCTTCTTCGCCTCTTGAGGACCGCATACTCGATGGTCACGTCCCCGACAGTACTATCTCCCTGATTTACAAAAAACTGATAAACAATCGGGCTGACCTCTTGGTGCGTCTTCGGGAGGCATGGACGGGAGATGGGGTGGAGCTGGACGATGAGGACTGGCAGACTGCACTGTCATCCCCTAAGGAGGTGGCCATCCCGGCCCGTCTCCGCCTGGTCCAGCTTAAGATTCTCCATCGTGTATATGTGACGGGCCCCCGCCTGGTCTCGATGGGGTTTTCAGACGACGGACTCTGTAAGCGTGGCTGCGGGCTCAGTGCTACCTTTCTCCATATCCTATGGGAATGCCGCGAGGTGGCGGAATACTGGCGCCGGGTGCATGATATCATGAGACGAGTCACCGGGGTCGCTCTGCTGCCGGAGGTGCGTCGTTGTGTGCTGAATGTATGGGAGCCCAATGACTGCAATGCGGCTCAGGCTCGGTGGGCGGCCTTGGGGAACATGATTGCAAAGAGAGATATTGCACAGCTTTGGGGTTCCCAGCGGCCTCCCACCGTGTCCGTCTGGAAGGAGAACATGGACTGGTGCATGTTCAGGGAGAAAACGGTGTATGTGGCTCGTGGTAAACCGGGGGCTTGGGGTAAAATTTGGGGGCAGTGGAACGCGTATCGTGGGTCTATCTGTGTTCCCCCTTTGGTGGATACGTCCGGGGTTGCCTCGTCCCCCTGATCCTTGAGGGTTCCTTGTGCATCTCGTACTTTGGAGTACAGATTTGGTTCTCTCGTGGCCCCCCCTCCCTCTCAGGTCTTCTTTTATTGACCGCCCTCGGGTGGTTGGTGTGTTGACTCCCCCGGCTGGTGTTCGCCGCCCTTCATAAGTCGTTTCGCCTTGTTTGTTGTATTTTTGTATTTTTCTTTTTTGTTGTTATTTATACTAAAAGTGTGTATTCTGATTTCCCTTATGTGCAGTCTGATCTACTGTGATAGTGCGGAGCCCCTGTGGGCCAGTCATTGTTTTCTGATATGCTGGAACACTTCGACTACTAGCGGCCGGCCCTGGTGGTTGTAGGCCCGTGTTTGTAACCCTTTTTATGCACAATAAAATCTTTTAAAAAAAACAACAAAAAAAACAAAAAAAAAAAACAATGCATTACATTTAAAAGGTAAACAAATCCCATTCTATTTCTGCCAGTGTGAACAAGTTTTAAGGGTAAGTTGTGAGGCATTCGCCTCACTGACAAACATAACTTGTAAGATCTTTAACTCAACTTCCCTGATTCATTGCCACAATAGCAGTTGAGGTATTTTAAAGAAAAGAAAAAGATCTGCAGCAATCTATAAAAGGGAAGTGAAGTGTGCTGATTCCATAGAAAAATGCTCAGGATTTGATTATAAGGTGCCTTGGAATAGCATCACTCCAACAATGCAAGTAATCTGTAATGCAATGTATTTCATCTTTGAACCATCTTTATTTCGCAGCTCACAAATATGCAGGCTACACCCAAGGCTGTTTTCAATCACAGTAACTGCAAGCTGCATCTATCTTCATCTGCTGTACCACACCTATAACACCAGAGACAGATGTGTACATCAGGCCTAGCGAGGCAGGACAGATGTGTGGATCGAGGGAATCCTCTATGAATCCATCTTTTGCATGTACATGAATACCGAGGTTTAAATACCGTAGCAAAAATATCAACAAGGTGTATATTTATACATGACTTAGTATAGGTTTAATATATTTAACTGCACATAAAGTCATCTTGATGATGAAATATATATTGCACAGTGGCAGTCGACACTGTATGGTTATAGTTAGGTCAGTGTTTCCATAGCAAAAGCCTTTTTTGATTTGCTGATAACTTTAGTGCCGTTTGATGATTCTCCACAAAACTTTCCAAAAAGTGCTATTTTTTTGCCTAGTTGGAGCATGGAAAGTTTCGGGGTGGCCTGTCAAGTGGGGCCCGAGGAAAAAGGGGGTACCAAAATGGAAAATCCCCCAAGCATTTTCCATAGACTTCTTTAGGCAGGACTTCCCCCAAAAATGTATAACGGATTTACACATAATTTGTCAGAATGCTAGATCTTGGTCCACGGACTGTGCTTTTTGGGATTTGGTGTAAATCCGTTCAGTAGTGTTTGAGAAATTAAGGATTAAAAATAATTGTATATATGGAAGGCTGCATCCGCAAGAGTCTCGCGGGAGCACCAATTTTAGAATACAGCTCTCTGATTGGCCCAGGGAGATTATTTTCCCTTGAGCCATCCTGCCCCTGTGAGAGCAAGAGCTTTGATTGGCAGCCAGCAAGAATGAGAGAAAATGTTGCTGGCAGCCATTACAGGACCTGTAGATTTAGTCCCCTGTCCTGAATTAAAAACAAAAATGATATGAGGGAGCAGGATAGGGACACACTGCCCCCTAGGTCCCATGGAGGGACCCAGAAGGCCTCCCTGGCCAGAAATTGAAAAACCCCACAAATGTTGCCCCTATCCTGCAGGACTCCCATGATCGTGGCCAAAGCCCCCCCAAAAATGGCAGCCTGGGCACGCATTCTTTAATTGGGAGGGGGTGTTTGCACCCCTGGGTACCCCATTCGCTGGTGCCCAATTATATTATTACAGGGAGGGGGGTGCATGGACCCCCTGCTTGAAACAATTTTGGCCCTGTGGACTCTATTCCCCAGGGACAATGTAATTATTATGGGGAGTGAAACGCATGGCCTCCCTCCCCAAACCATATTATGCTCTGGGGTCCCCATACTCCATGGCCCAGTGTCTTTTTTAAGGGGAGAGTTGCACAGGGCCCTCCTTCCCGAGCCAATTGTGGCTCCAGGGACTCCATCCCTCGAGGCCCAATTTAATTATTATGCGATGTGCAGCCTCCCTCCTCACGCCATATTCAACCCAGGGGCCGTGACCCTTTATTGGCCCTGGGGAATCAATCCCCTGAAGCCGGCTCACTTGCTGATCCCGGGGAGTCCACCGAGGACATAGTGGTTTCACTGCTTGCACTTCAGCAGGCTGGGAAACGTGTTTGCTCTCATCTGGCGGGAGCATTTTCAAAACTCCTGGCAAATGGGAGCAAACATAATGTGTGCTCCCAGACGGCGGAAGCTTTAAAAATGCTCTAGGAGCAGATTAGTATTCTTTTTCCCTGCCCACACTGATGCAGGTAGGAAAACAAAACAACCGATTGCTTCCACTCAGAGGGAGCAGCATAGATAGCTGCTCCCACTGGGCAGGAGCAATGCTGGTCCCTGCAGCATGCACCGGGGCACCTACCTTTAAATAATGTGGGCCCCAGTTGATGGGATCCCCAGTGCCAAAATAGACTTGGGGAAGGGGGCCACCAGGTCCCCTCCCCTTTAAAAAAAATACAGCCCTAGGGGATGGGCTACTGGGATCTCCGAAGGCTCAGGGAAGAGGGCCACACAGCCCCCCTCCCCTTTTAAATAAACGTCCTTGGGTCATGGCATCCCCAGGGCCAAAGAAGGTCAGGGAAGACGGTTGTGCCCCCTCTCTTTATAATAAGCTGCGGCCCCAGGAGATGGGGTCCCTGGGGTCTAATAAGGCCCTGTCCCTTTTTTTTTAAAAACAGACAGCCACGGGATATGGATTCCCCTGGGCCAAAAGAGGTTTGGGAAGGTGTACCCCATGGCCCCTGTCCCCTTTTAAAAAATGGACAGCCTGAGGGGTGGGGTCCCCGAGGCCTGAAAATTGCCGGGGATGGGGCCTTGTCACCCCCTCCCCTTTTTAAAAAAATTAACAGCCCCGGGGATGGGCTCTCCAGGTTCTAATAGGGTTTGGGGGGCACATAGCTCCTCTCCTTTTTATTGTATTTGTGGCTGGGTATGGGTCCTGGTGCCTATTAAGGCACTGGGAGGGGGGGCTGCACATCTTTGTCCCCTTCAATTTTGACCCTGGGGGGGTGGGGTCACCAGGGCCCAAGAAGTCTCCTCTTTTTCATTGTGTTTGCCCCGGGGGTTAGAGTCCCCAGGGCCTATTAAGGCTCTGACGGGGGACTGTATGCCCTCCTTCTTTTTTAATTGTATTTGGCCTTAGAGGAAAGGGTCCTCTGGGTCTTTTAAGGCCTTGGAAAAGAGGCCACAAGCCCACTCTCTTTTATATTGGAACTGGCCACAGGGATGGGGTTCCCAGGGCCAATAAAGGGCCAGGAAGGGGGCTACAAGTCCCCTACCCTTAATACATATGTTTTGCCACACGGGTTGGGGTCCCCGGGGCTCAGAGGCCCGCCCTACACTGCACATGCCAAAGACTATGTGCGGTGTGGGTATGTCCGCCTGCTGTGGGATCGGCCACAGGGCCTGGCGGCAGGCCAAGCCCTGTGGTCAACACCCTACTGTGCATGGACAAATGCTGTGCGTAATGTGCAGTTGGTTGCCTTCGGGGAGTTGGTAACAGGGCCTATACTTTCGCAGTGCATAGATGCATAGATGTCCAAGAGGAAAAATAAAGGAGAGAAACAAGCAGAAAGAGGCAAAATCAAGGTCAGCCTCGAGCAGAAATAGGCAAAATACAGGTGAGAAAAAGCAGAAAGAGGCAAAATAAAAGTCAGGAACGAGCAAAAAGAGGCAAAATAAAGGTGAGAAATGAGCAGAACGAGGCAGAATAAAGATCAAAAATTTGCGGAAAGAGGCAAAATAAAGGTTAACAATGAGCAGAAAGATTTTACCAATCAGTTCAGTTATCACGTGTAAGCAAATCACCCAGTAGTTCCACCAGCTACAAGCAGTTTGGCAGATGACCTCTTCACTGCCAAGGACACCCTTATCCTTCACCTCAGACTTGAACAAGATTTCTTGAAATTCAAAACATTATTAAAGCCTACCTGTATTGTATCCCACCCACACTTTGGAAAATTCCTCTCCTCTCGACAAATAGCTATTCGAAATTACTGCAAAATGGCTATGGGCTGTGCCAAAAAAATGAAATTAATAAAATAAAATAATGAAAAAGTCAGGGACTTGAACCATCAGCACGTAAGGTTGGTGGAACTATTGAAAGCATTGAGAGTTATGGCTGTACTATTTAAACACTTTGTTAGACTTGGCATCCATGGCGTGGTTTCACCTGACTTTTTGTCTCTACCTCTGGCATTTTATGACTGTGTGATGGATTCCATTTTTACCGGCTTAGATGCTTTGGGCAGTTTGCCACTGCTGATCAATGTCAAAGTGCAGTGCTCCCTGTGTAAATTGTAATGATGATTGGTTATCCATAATTGGCATATTTGATTTACTGGTAAGTCCCTTGTAAAGTGCACTGAGTGTGCCAGGGTCTGTAAATCAAATGCAACACTGATTGTGCCACCCATATGAGTAGCCCTCATAACTAGTGCACACAACCGATTTTTAATTACTCGTTTTAGATGAAACTTATTTCATCACCTATTAGCTGTACCTGCTGGTTTTATTGTGAATATAGAACATAGAGGACCCTGTGGTTGCGACAATAGGTTTCCAAGGGACACCTTACATTTTGTCCTACTCTGTACGCACTATGCATATTCGAGAAGAAAGTTCCTGAAGGGTCATATAAGAAGGCTTAGATTTAAACAGGCTTGTGTTGCCTTGTTGTTTTTAAAATTGTCATTGGATGTTTTTACACTCTTCTGTGTTTCCAACTTTTTAAGATCTGCTTTAAAGTTAAGCACTACGAGGGGTGCTTGAAGCCCAGAAGAATTCCTGCAATTTTTGCACTAAGGTTTGCTGCTATAAAAGTATTAGCTGAGTATCTTATTGTTCTTATGCATTTTAACCTGTATCAAAATTTGTTGGATGTACGTTGATATTAAGGGATAAGTGGGGGATAATGATTGTATATAAACTTGGTTTTATCGTGTATGTGGCTGCCTCCATGAAGACTGCCTTCGCCGGATGTTTGTATATTTTAAGATGTTTCTTTTATGGTCATATTTTTATATGCTGAATAAAGATTATATTATATGATTATAAAAAAAAGAAAAGAATAGCCATGTAAATCTATCTCAGACCTACCACTATAGCATCTGTGCGTGCAGTTTTTAACTGCCATGTTGACCTGGCTAGTGCATCAACTTGCCTTGCCCCAGACCTTCCCTTTTTCTACATGTAAGGCACCTCTCAGGTAGGCCTAAGATACACCCATGGGCAGGTTGCAGTGTATGTTAAAGGCAGGACATGTACTGGTGTGTTTTACATGTCCTGATGGTGAATGTTGGACTTGGCCCTTTTTGCAGGGTCATCCCTAAACTTTTTGCCTTCCTCCAGTATTTTTTCTGACCGGTTGTTGGCTGTTTTATGACTCTGGGCATATGCTCTCCCTATGGTAAAATGTATACATTGATTGGTGTCCATGTTTGGCTTATTCGGTTTACTATCAGCCCCTAGTAAAATGCACCAGGAGTGCCAGGGCTTGTAAATACGAATGCTGCTGGTGGGCTTGCAGCACTGGTTGTGCCACCCACAGAAGCGGCCTAGTAAAATGTGTCTAAGGTCTGCCACTGCAGAACCTGCGTGCAGTCTGGTACTGTCATGCTGGCTGGGCAAGTGCCCACACTTGCCAGCCTCCAGAACCTTCCCTTAGCCTCATGTTAGTCACCCCTATGGTAGGCCCGCGGGCAGGGTGCGTTGTAGGTGTAAGGTAGGACAAGCCCTGGTTGTGTGGCCTGTCCTAGTAGTGAATTACCGCCATATTCGTGGTTCACTATTGCAAGGCTACCTGTTCCCATTAGGCCAGATGAGCTGCTGGAATTATTACACCTTATAATCCCAGCAGGCTCAGGGAACATGGTAGAGAGATATGTTTCGTATGCCTGAACTCGGAATGATAAAATACTTCTTGTAGCCAAGTTTATTTTACTATCCTGGGTTTGTAAATACGACTTTTAGAAGGTCAGTATTTACTCGCTTAATCATTTCAGCCGCCTCTGCTGTGCGTGTATCTGACTGTCTGGGCTATGTGAGTGACAGGGCTGGGGGGATGACAGGTAGCGAATGGCAGGAGAACACCTTGGTGGGAGGTGGGGGTGCCCCTTGGACTCTGAATAAGGCAGTGCTCCACCACCACAATGCTGGCTCCGCCCCCTGGGGAGCGACTGATGACTCAGCCTGCACCTGGCCCAGGACGGGCGAAGCGCTGTCCACAAGGTGCTCCTGAAGGTACTTGTCCCCTGAATGCCGGCTCCACCTCCTGTGGAGCGGCTGATGTGCCTGCCCCTCACAGTGAAAGCAGAAATCAGAGTACCCCCAACAAAGTGCTCAGGACTGAGAACGGTTATGCGAAGGCCCCCCTGGCCTGAAAGAACAAAAGAAATGTGGTATAAAAGTAGGAGCCCTGCTCCTTGCAAATCAGAATCCTGTTTACCACAAAGAACCTCTGCCCGACTAGGAGGAGAAGAAGACGCTGGAAGGACTGGCCTGCTGCTTGCCTTGCTGAGAAAGGAGAGGAAAAGACTTGCTGAAAAGACTTTGCTGCTTTGTGCTTGAACATTCTTCAAGGGATTGATCTGAGCTTGCCCCCTGAACTGAACCCCAGGACCAGTGGGTTCTCTGTGCTTTTGCTCGTCCTCCAATTCGAGCCGTGTGTGCATCCCGCTGGAAAGAGACTGCGCCCCTCATCGCCTCCTCCTAGGGCCGTGACACTCAGGAGCTTGCCTGCCTTAACCCCGTGAGAGCCCCGCTCCGTCCGGAGCCGCTCTCTGTCCCCGGGCTAGGTTGCCTGCGCCCCTGTCACCGCCTGCCACTGGAGTGCGCTGAAAGCGCTGTCACCCCTCCCGCCGGAATCCGTCCGACGATCGTGATCCTCGCCGGGTCACCAGCAGCACTGACCGTGCCCTGTGCCCCCACTTCGCTATCCTCGGAACCCCTCAGGCCGCGCCGCCCCCGCTGTGGAGACCCCCCCTGCACCGCCGTGCTAAGGGTCACTGGCCGCGCCTGCCTACCTGCCCACACCCGCTGATTGAGGACCCAAGAACACTTCCCAAAGCTGAGCGTCGCACCGACCCGTGCCGACTCTCCACACAACGTTGCTAAAGGAGTTCCAGTATCGGGCTCGGGGCCCGCACCGCCTTATTTCCCCGTAAATCCTCACCGCACCGCACGCCCGTCTCACCTCCCGCTGCCCCGGAGCCGTCGGGGGGAGCTGTGCACGGCGCAGGCGCGCCCACGACAGATGCGTGAGCCGCGGTAGGCCTGAAGTAAGTCAAGACTGGAATCCCCCAAGTAACATTGGTAAAAGACTAAAGAAGCATCCGCTTAAGGAACCGTTTGCCTGCTTTATAATCTGGTGGCATAGAAACAACGTTACTAGTCTTGTGATAAGTCTGCGTATTGAGATAACTATTTTTATATAAAGAAGCGTATTTTCACATACCTAAGCCAGGTGTCCGTTTCTGGGGGGATTGATGTATTTACTGTGTGTGTGAATATAAGTGTTTAACCAACAACGCCTGAAGAATCGCCTTGGCTGCTCACGCCACGCACCTAGAGGGTGAGCAAGGGTCATTCCAAAAGGGGTTATCCTTTGCCCTGACGTGGAGGAGAGGGTTCCTGCTTGACACAAGGACATCCTTGCGCCAATCAGAGATCCCCGAGTCTAACAGTGAAATACTGCCTATTTCTGTTTTTCACTATTGCAAGGCTGTCTGTCCCATAGGCTAACATGGGTGCTGCATTGTAACATCTTACAAGTGTAACTCTCCACATGTACAAGATAGAGAGAGATGGGGTTTACACTCTATGAACTGGAAATTACAAACACATCTTTAAGTGAAGATGGTTTTTAAATTGTATGTTTGAAATTGCCACTTTTAGAAAGTAAGCATTGCTAGGTATGTGTAATCACTCTAGACAGTCCCAAAGGGGGGTTGAGGTGTGTCCTGCCTTTCCTGGGTGACTCATAGTTGGGCTGAATAGACCTTGCTGCATTTAGAGTAGTGGGAGGAGTTTCACTAACACCTGACTACGCTGTGTCACCTATGCAGAATGCTGTCCCACCTCCTGTAGTGAAACTGAGCCAGAGAGGACATAACTGGTTTGTACTTGGCTCAGAGACCCTTGCCACAAAGAGAAACTGGAGTATACGTATTGGACCTTAAACTCCAGAGAATTAAATCACTTCTGGACTCAAAAGGAACCTCTGCCACGAGAAGAGCCAGATAGCTGTAAGGAGGAATACTGCCCCTTTGCTGTGCATGCTTTGCTGGGTTGGCAGGCATTTGCATCTTCTACTATGTTGGAATTTTGTTGTTTTGGTCTTGTATTGTTTAGATAAAGATACTTTCTGTTCCTAAACTTTTGTGGTGTCAATCTGCAGTGTTTTCACTGTGTTACTGTGTGTTGGGGTACAAATACTTTACACATTGCCTTTGGAATAAGCATGTCTGCTCATGCCAAGCTACCAAGGGGGTGAGAAGGTGTTATCTAAAGTGTGTAACTCCCTTACCCTGACTAGAAGGAAGGGTCCCTACTTGGACAAATGTGCATAACTCTTCCAATTAGAGACCTCCATTTCTAACACACATAAAATGCAGGTATTGCCAAAAACACTCAAAAACATACTAGAGCGACTGGGATCCAAGAAATCATCAACTTAAATAATTTTTGTGGAATGTAGAGACGGCTATTTCTGGACATCTTGAGAGCAACTTATGTGTTAGACCTGGCATCATTGGTGTGGGTGCCCCTATATTTTTTGCCTTGACCTCCTATGTTTTCGGTGTGTGCTGGACCCTGTTTTGCTGGTCTAGATACTTTGGGTACTTTGCCACTGATGTTCAGTGCCAAAGCGCAAGTGCTCCCTTTGTAAATTATTGTTATGGATGTTTTCTATGTTTGGCATGTTTGATTTACGAGTCAGTCCCTAGTAAATGCACTGTGTGTGCCCAGGGCCTGTAAATCAAATGCTGCTAGTGGGCTGCAGCACTGATTGTGCCACCCACATAAGCAGATTGTAAATGTAACTGAGGTCTGCCATTGCAGAGCCTGTGTGCAGTCTGGTACTGCCACTTGCCAGGCCCTAACCTTCCCCTTTCTTACATGTTAGTCACCCCTAAGGTAGGCCCAAGGTACCCCTGTGGGCAGGGTGCAATGTATGTAAAAGGTAGGACATGGCCTGATGTGTGTGGCATGTTCTGATAGTGAATTACTGCCAATTTAATTTTTCACTATTGCAAGGCTATCTTTTCCCATATGATAGAATGGGGAGTTTGCTTATAACATCTTATACACATAACTATCCCTGGGAACAAGGTAGGAAAATAAAGTTTAGTATGCCTGAACTCAGAATGTTAAAATGCATCTTTAAAGTGAGGGTGATTTTTACATTCTATGTTTGAAAATACCACTTTTAGAAAGTAGGTATTTTCTTGCTTAGCCAACCAGTGTGAATCTGCTAGGATGTGGATTGACTGTCTGGGTTTGGAGTGTCAGGGGCTGCGGTGGTGCTGTGGCTCCAGAGAGTCTGAGGAGTCAGGGCTGGGCTGAATGGACCTGGGCTGCATTTAGAGTAGGGGGAGGAGATTTCCTTTCACCTGAATTGGCCTGGACTGCCTTCCAAAATGCTGTCTCCACCTCCTTTCAGGAAGCTGCATCAGAGAGGACATACTGGTTTTGACCAAGCACAAGAATTCTCTGCCACCAGAGGACAAAGGATTTTGTAGCATAAATATTGGGGCCCAGACCCCAGAACTTTAGATCATTTCTGGGAATCAAGAGGAACCTTTGCCAAGGACAAGAGCTGGGGAAGTTCAGGAGGAATATTGCCCCTGTGCTGTTTGCTGTCTGTGGTTGGCCTGCTTTGGCTACTTGCTGCCAAGGAAAGGAGAAAGGACTTTGCTGTTTGCTGTGTCCCCTGCTTGAGGAAGATCTCCAAGGGCTTGAAACTGAGCTTGCTTCCTGTTCTGAAGTTTTAGGCACACAAAGACTTTACCACCAGCTCCCCTGAACCCTCCTTGCTGGGAGTTCTGACCCGCAAAGTGGTGCCTGCTGTTGTTTTAGAGACTGTTTCCTGCTGGGAGCTGGAAAATCAATGCAACACCGGGAAGCGTGACGCCTCCGTACCTGTTTCCGATGCATCGCCAAAGAAACCGTTGCAGCGCCTGACGCGGCTCTAGAAATTGCCGCACGCCGCATCGAGTGTAACAATCTCCGAAGTCCGAGATCACCAACGCAAGCCCTACTGTGTGTCTGCAAGAATCCACGCATAGACCCGGATCGTCGGATTGAGGCGCCAAGTCTGTCGCATCGTTAGCGGATGCAGTAAGAAACCGACACATCACCTCCCCATGCAGTAAGAAACCGACGCATCACCTCCTCTCCGGTGAGGAGCCAACGCATCACCTCCTATGCGCAGCAGTAAGTAATCGACCCATCAACTCCCCGGAGCAAGGAACCAACACATCACCTTCCCTGAGTGTAAGGAACCGATGCATCACCTTCCCTGCTTCCTTTTTTTGTGTGAGAGAAGCATCCAATGTACCTGGTGTCAAAAGTGTTGCATCTGCAATTTGCTTTGAACTGAGCTATTTCTACCATTAGAAAGTCACATTTTTATTACTGTATTGTGGATTTTTGTCATTTGGTCTTGTTTTGGTTTAGATAAAGATTACTTATTTTTCTAAACTGGTGTGGTGTCCATTTGTAGTTTTTTCACTGTATTACTGTTTACTGTATGTGTTCACTAATGCTTTACGCACTGCCTCTAAGATAAGCTGGTCGGCTCGTGCCAAGCTATCAAGGGGTGAGCAGGGGTTATTTTAGAAGTGTATCCCCATACCCTGACTAAGAAGCACGGGTCCCTATTTGGACAAAGGTACCTACCTCTGCCAACTAGAGACCCCCATTTCTAACATTGGTGGTCAGCGGTGAGGATCTGGACTTGCATTTGTGTCTCACATACAGTGATTGGTGTACACTACTAGTATTGTGCAGACCATTACGCGACCACATACATTTGGTAACACTTTTTCCTTGGAATATTTTGCAACTTGAGAACTGCTAATTTTCACCATGAGTAAACTAGCATCACATGCATCTGTGAATATTAAATTTGAAGAGGAGAGGGTTGATACCTACACTGCGCCACAACTTAAACCTGTCTGCAGAAAATTAAAAATCTCTGTAAGAGGCCTCACCAGAAAGGAGGAATACCAAAAGGCACTGAGGCCTGGTTGGAATCAAGAAATGCCAGTGAGCAAATCCAGGAGCCTATGGTGGAGGGAGAGAATTTAGATGGGCAGCAGGAGGGTTTAATGCCATCAGAGAGAGGCCAAATCATAAAAGAGTTGGCAATGGCCAATGGGTGCAGGCAGAACAGCAGTTAACCTTAGAATAAGATATCAAACTTGTGACACAGGCCCACCTTACCAACCCAACAGAACATTCCAGGCATAGACTAGAAAATGCCAAACTAGACCTCAACACAGTATATATAAATACCATGAAAGTGGAATATATGCTATACCGACTTAATGATTTGATTTGATTTATTTGATTTATCTATTTGTAAAGCGCGCGATTGCCCGAGGGCGTCTTGGCGCTGAGATATACCACTGGGTCTGATGATGTTGACTAAGGCTGTGTGGAGAAAAGCCATGTTTTGACTTCCTTTCTAAAGGATATCAGGGATGGGCTAGGTTTTATATCTAGTGGTAGTTGGTTCCATATTCTTGCTGCATTTAACAAGAAACTTCTTCCACCCCAGTTGGTTTTCCGAACTCTAGGGACCCTGATGCATTTCATTTGGCTGGATCGAAGTAGTCTGTTTGGCTCATATAGTTGCAGATGTGATTTTAAAAATTGTGATCCAGTTCCGTTTAATGCCTTATATGCCAAGCATAGTGATTTAAAATGTATCCTAATTGCAATTGGTAGCCAGTGCAGGCTTTTTAGTTTATGGCTTACTTGTTCGAACTTTGGTATTCCTAATATCAGCCTGGCTGCTGCATTTTGCAGGCGTTGCAGTTTAAGTAGAATTTTCTTCCTTGCTCCGGCATATAAGCCGTTCCCGTAATCCAATCTGGACAAGGCTAGTGCTGTCACCACTGTCTTGCGTGAATCATACGGTAAGTATGGTAGAATTTTTTTAATCATTTTTAGAATGTACCAGAGTGACGAAGCTAGTTTACTGGCTTGAGCGTCGAAAGAAAGGTTATTGTCTAACAAGACCCCTAGGTTTTTTACCTTTTCTGATGACTCTGGGCATCTTCCCATATCTTTAGGCCACCATAAGGGGGACCATATGTTGGTGTCTCTTCCTAATATCATGACCTCACTCTTGTCCCCGTTTAGCTTTAAGCAGTTCATTCTCATCCATTGACTGATTTTTGTCATGCAGATTTGAAATTTTTCTGCTGTGTCCTATACTTCTTTGCTTATTGACACCACAATTTGGGTGTCGTCAGCGTAGGATATAGGAGTGAAGCCGTTGTTCCTTATTATTTGTGCCATTGGGGCTACATATAAATTAAAGAGGGTAGGGCTCATTGATGAGCCCTGTGGGACTCCGCATGGTAGCTTGAACAGCTTGGATTTTGCTTCTCCTAATTCTACTGAGAAAGTTCTATTCTCTAGGTAGGAGGCTGTGAGAGCGCATGCTGTGTCATGTATGTGTGCTGTTTTTAACCGTGTAATAAGGATTTCATGGCTGACCGTGTCGAAGGCCGCCGATAGGTCGAGTAATATCAAGGCGGCCTTCGATCCGTTGTCCATTATTTGCCTAAGCTCTTCCACTGCTGTAATCAGGGCTGTCTCCGTCCCGTGTTCTACCCGGAAACCGAACTGGGAGTGATCCAGCCAATCTCCGTCCTTCAGATGTTGCGATAGCTGTTTATTTAACAGTTTCTCCAAGATTTTTGCGGCAAAAGGGATCCTGGCTATGGGTCTATAATTGCTGGGATCTTCGTAATCTAGGTTGGGTTTTTTCAGCAGTGGCCTGATAGATATCATCTTCCAGTCATCTGGGAAGATATTGGTGTTAATAATTTTGGCGAATAATTTTTCCAATACTAGACTTAGTTGTATGGAACATACCTGCTTTATTTTGGGTGGACAGGGGTCCATTGGGCTGCCTGAGTTGGTAGTATGAATCTCTTTCTCAATCTGTTCAGCTGTAGGTGGTGTAAATCTAAAAACTGATTGATTTTGTTGAATTAGTGGCTGTGATGTGTCCTCTTCTATTGTCTCAGTGTTCTGATTTTTGAAGGATTCGTATACTGATGAGACTTTATTCACGAAGAAATCTCCTAGTATATTGCAGAAGTCTGATGACAGTGCTTCTGGGTTGTTGTTTTCGAACTTTGATAGTTTTTTGACAGTATCAAAAAGGGTTTTGCTGGAATTTTTTGACTCGTTGATCTTTTTAACAAAGTATTTACTTTTTTCTGCTATTATTAGTTTTTTGTAGCTGTTTAGGGTATCTTTGTATTCTTGTCTGAGTTGCGTATCATAATTATTTCTCCATTTTTTCTCGGCTCTTCTACATGTTTGTTTTTGTGTTTTTAGGGCTTCTGAGAACCATGGTTGTGAGGGGGTTTTTCTTTTAAGAGTAGCCTTTTTTTGTGGGACTGTCAGATTGACTGCCTTGTCTATCCATTCATTAAATTGTTTGCAGGCTAAATTACTGTTATCGTCAAATATGGGTCGGGATATTTGAAATTTTTCTATGAATGCTTGGTTGTCAATTTTAGACCAGTCACGGTAGGTTACTTGTTTGATATGTTCCACCGGTCTTCCAGTGTCCTCTTTAACTTCCAGAGTAAATCTTACTAGTTTGTGGTCTGACCATGGGATTGGGAGAGTATCAATTTTGTTTAAACTCTGGCATGATGTGAAGATACCATCTATCGTATGTTCGGCATTGTGGGTACCTAAATGTACTTTCTGTTTCAGGTCGAAATTTGCCATTGCATCAATGAATGCTGCTATTTTAGGATCTGAATTTTTCTCTAGATGCAGATTAAAATCACCCAAGATGGTATAGTCTGAGCATGACACACTAGATTCAAGAAATGGACTTAACAAGTCTATTAAGGGAGTTTTTGCACTAGGTGGTCTATATATTAGTATTCCATTAAACGTGTATTTGTTTGTAATTTTTATTTGGAAGGTTAATGTTTCGCAATCTGGGGTGCTACCTTTATGTGATGTTTTAATTCTAAAGCCTTCCTTTGCTATGACTGCTAATCCTCCTCCCCGTTTTATTTTTCTGTCAGCTCTATAGAAAGAATATCCCTCCGGAATTGCTAAGGCCAGCTCAGCGTCTGATGCCTCATCTGCCCATGTTTCGGTAATGAACATTATATCAATATTTTGTTCATCTATTAGTTCGGCTGTCTGAATATTATGTTTGACCAATGACCTGGCATTAATCAAACCTGTTTTGAAAATATGGTTTCTATATCTTGGAATCTGGGTTTTATCCATGTTTCTAACAGGAAGAAAGTCGAATGTGAGTGGGCAGGGCAGACATTTCTTACCTTCTTTGTGTGGCTCCATTTGATCGCATGTGATGTTTGTTCTCATCCCTTGAAGTTCCTGGCTGTAGTATTTCCACAGTATTTTGTCGGGGTTATTTTGAATAGGGGATATGACCCTAGGCCCGGTCTTGGCGCGGACAGGCGCAGACGGGCTTGCCTTAGGCGCGCCTTTGGCGCGCCATCGTTGCGCCCGCTACGCGCGTCCGCTGCGCGTTTGTGGAGGGCACATTTTCTAGTGGGAGGGAGGGGGCGTGGCCTGCATCGGTGGGCGTGGCTTGTGCTGGCTCCGATTTTGGCGCCAAGAACTCCGACCCGCCGCAGCCCTGAAGATCGGCAGCGCGGGGAGTTCTCAACAGGTGAGGTGGGGGAGTGCTCTGGGGTATTGTGCAACAATTTAAAGAAGGCGATTTTTCAGTTAAAAAAGCTATCTTTCTAAAAACAGTGCAACCCTTTAACAAACACCACAATTTTAAAGTATTCTTTAAAATCAAGTACGTCTCCCGGCTATCTCGCCTCAGGAGTGGTTGATCTCTGGCAGCGCCCTGTGTTCCTCTCACTTTTAAGGTCTAGCGAAGGGGGCGTGGCCTGCGTCGGTAGGCGTGGCTTGTGCTGGCTCTGATTTTGGCGCCAAGAACTCCGACCCGCCGCAGCCCTGAAGATCGGCAGCGCGGGGAGTTCTCAACAGGTGAGGTGGGGGAGTGCTCTGGGGTATTGTGCAACAATTTAAAGAATGCGATTTTTCGGTTAAAAAAGCTATCTTTCTAAAAACAGTGCAACCCTTTAACAAACACCACAATTTTAAAGTATTCTTTAAAATCAAGTACGTCTCCCGGCTATCTCGCCTCAGGAGTGGTTGATCTCTGGCAGCGCCCTGTGTTCCTCTCGCTTTTAAGGTCTAGCGAAGGGGGCGTGGCCTGCGTCGGTGGGCGTGGCTTGTGCTTGCTCCGATTTTGGCGCCAAGAACTCCGACCCGCCGCAGCCCTGAAGATCGGCAGCGCGGGGAGTTCTCAACAGGTGAGGTGGGGGAGTGCTCTGGGGTATTGTGCAACAATTTAAAGAATGCGATTTTTCGGTTAAAAAAGCTATCTTTCTAAAAACAGTGCAACCCTTTAACAAACACCACAATTTTAAAGTATTCTTTAAAATCAAGTACGTCTCCCGGCTATCTCGCCTCAGGAGTGGTTGATCTCTGGCAGCGCCCTGTGTTCCTCTCGCTTTTAAGGTCTAGCGAAGGGGGTGTGGCCTGCGTCGGTGGGCGTGGCTTGTGCTGGCTCCGATTTTGGCGCCAAGAACTCCGACCCGCCGCAGCCCTGAAGATCGGCAGCGCGGGAAGTTCTCAACAGGTGAGGTGGGGGAGTGCTCTGGGGTATTGTGCAACAATTTAAAGAATGCGATTTTTCGGTTAAAAAAGCTGTCTTTCTAAAAACAGTGCAACCCTTTAACAAACACCACAATTTTAAAGTATTCTTTAAAATCAAGTACGTCTCCCGGCTATCTCGCCTCAGGAGTGGTTGATCTCTGGCAGCGCCCTGTGTTCCTCTCGCTTTTAAGGTCTAGCGAAGGGGGCGTGGCCTGCGTCGGTGGGCGTGGCTTGTGCTGGCTCCGATTTTGGCGCCAAGAACTCCGACCCGCCGCAGCCCTGAAGATCGGCAGCGCGGGGAGTTCTCAACAGGTGAGGTGGGGGAGTGCTCTGGGGTATTGTGCAACAATTTAAAGAATGTGATTTTTCAGTTAAAAAAGCTATCTTTCTAAAAACAGTGCAACCCTTTAACAAACACCACAATTTTAAAGTATTCTTTAAAATCAAGTACGTCTCCCGGCTATCTCGCCTCAGGAGTGGTTGATCTCTGGCAGCGCCCTGTGTTCCTCTCGCTTTTAAGGTCTAGCGAAGGGGGCGTGGCCTGCGTCGGTGGGCGTGGCTTGTGCTGGCTCCGATTTTGGCGCCAAGAACTCCGACCCGCCGCAGCCCTGAAGATCGGCAGCGCGGGGAGTTCTCAACAGGTGAGGTGGGGGAGTGCTCTGGGGTATTGTGCAACAATTTAAAGAATGCGATTTTTCGGTTAAAAAAGCTATCTTTCTAAAAACAGTGCAACCCTTTAACAAACACCACAATTTTAAAGTATTCTTTAAAATCAAGTACGTCTCCCGGCTATCTCGCCTCAGGAGTGGTTGATCTCTGGCAGCGCCCTGTGTTCCTCTCGCTTTTAAGGTCTAGCGAAGGGGGCGTGGCCTGCGTCGGTGGGCGTGGCTTGTGCTTGCTCCGATTTTGGCGCCAAGAACTCCGACCCGCCGCAGCCCTGAAGATCGGCAGCGCGGGGAGTTCTCAACAGGTGAGGTGGGGGAGTGCTCTGGGGTATTGTGCAACAATTTAAAGAATGCGATTTTTCGGTTAAAAAAGCTATCTTTCTAAAAACAGTGCAACCCTTTAACAAACACCACAATTTTAAAGTATTCTTTAAAATCAAGTACGTCTCCCGGCTATCTCGCCTCAGGAGTGGTTGATCTCTGGCAGCGCCCTGTGTTCCTCTCGCTTTTAAGGTCTAGCGAAGGGGGTGTGGCCTGCGTCGGTGGGCGTGGCTTGTGCTGGCTCCGATTTTGGCGCCAAGAACTCCGACCCGCCGCAGCCCTGAAGATCGGCAGCGCGGGAAGTTCTCAACAGGTGAGGTGGGGGAGTGCTCTGGGGTATTGTGCAACAATTTAAAGAATGCGATTTTTCGGTTAAAAAAGCTGTCTTTCTAAAAACAGTGCAACCCTTTAACAAACACCACAATTTTAAAGTATTCTTTAAAATCAAGTACGTCTCCCGGCTATCTCGCCTCAGGAGTGGTTGATCTCTGGCAGCGCCCTGTGTTCCTCTCGCTTTTAAGGTCTAGCGAAGGGGGCGTGGCCTGCGTCGGTGGGCGTGGCTTGTGCTGGCTCCGATTTTGGCGCCAAGAACTCCGACCCGCCGCAGCCCTGAAGATCGGCAGCGCGGGGAGTTCTCAACAGGTGAGGTGGGGGAGTGCTCTGGGGTATTGTGCAACAATTTAAAGAATGTGATTTTTCAGTTAAAAAAGCTATCTTTCTAAAAACAGTGCAACCCTTTAACAAACACCACAATTTTAAAGTATTCTTTAAAATCAAGTACGTCTCCCGGCTATCTCGCCTCAGGAGTGGTTGATCTCTGGCAGCGCCCTGTGTTCCTCTCGCTTTTAAGGTCTAGCGAAGGGGGCGTGGCCTGCGTCGGTGGGCGTGGCTTGTGCTGGCTCCGATTTTGGCGCCAAGAACTCCGACCCGCCGCAGCCCTGAAGATCGGCAGCGCGGGGAGTTCTCAACAGGTGAGGTGGGGGAGTGCTCTGGGGTATTGTGCAACAATTTAAAGAATGCGATTTTTCGGTTAAAAAAGCTGTCTTTCTAAAAACAGTGCAACCCTTTAACAAACACCACAATTTTAAAGTATTCTTTAAAATCAAGTACGTCTCCCGGCTATCTCGCCTTAGGAGTGGTTGATCTCTGGCAGCGCCCTGTGTTCCTCTCGCTTTTAAGGTCTAGCGAAGGGGGCGTGGCCTGCGTCGGTGGGCGTGGCTTGTGCTGGCTCCGATTTTGGCGCCAAGAACTCCGACCCGCCGCAGCCCTGAAGATCGGCAGCGCGGGGAGTTCTCAACAGGTGAGGTGGGGGAGTGCTCTGGGGTATTGTGCAACAATTTAAAGAATGCGATTTTTCCGTTAAAAAGCTATCTTTCTAAAAACAGTGCAACCCTTTAACAAACACCACAATTTTAAAGTATTCTTTAAAATCAAGTACGTCTCCCGGCTATCTCGCCTCAGGAGTGGTTGATCTCTGGCAGCGCCCTGTGTTCCTCTCGCTTTTAAGGTCTAGCGAAGGGGGCGTGGCCTGCGTCGGTGGGCGTGGCTTGTGCTGGCTCCGATTTTGGCGCCAAGAACTCCGACCCGCCGCAGCCCTGAAGATCGGCAGCGCGGGGAGTTCTCAACAGGTGAGGTGGGGGAGTGCTCTGGGGTATTGTGCAACAATTTAAAGAATGCGATTTTTCGGTTAAAAAAGCTATCTTTCTAAAAACAGTGCAACCCTTTAACAAACACCACAATTTTAAAGTATTCTTTAAAATCAAGTACGTCTCCTGGCTATCTCGCCTCAGGAGTGGTTGATCTTAAGGCTCATCATCCTGATTAAAACAATGGGAAGCATTGACAGCCATCCCTGCCTTATACGATTTTGTAGGGCAACTGCTCACAGACGCTCCGGCAATCACCAAAGCGTTTGCAGATTACTATACAGAACTGTATAGCACAGAAGTGGAATATGATGACTCCAAAGAACGTGTGTTTTTTGATGTACTAACACTCCCTAGCTTTAATGACAAAAGGCGGGCCCTCCTGATGTAGTGACATTATGAAAGAGAAGAAAGCCCAGGCAATCTCCAGCCTCCTGGATAACAAAGCTCCTGGACAAGATGGCTTCCCAGTGAAGTTTACAGCCTGGTGATATTAGTGGAGGTGGAATCCCTCAACAAAGTCTAGAAGGAGGCTGTGAAGATGGCAGTCTCTCAACTCTCTTGAACAGGGGGCTTATTATGGTCCTTCTCAGATTCTGGAAAGTCCCGCTCCACTGCAGTAGCTATACCATCCAATTTCTCCATTGAATGCTGACATGAAAATATTAGCTTCAATTCTGGCCAAGCGACTCACACAGATGATCCCCACACTTACGCACAGCTCATAGGTGGGGTTTGTATGGGTCAAGACCGCCTGCAACCATCTCTGTACATTCACCCACATACCTTGGCTTTCCAAGGACAGGAAGACCATGTGATCCTCTCCCTGGACACCAAGAAGGCCTTCATCCTGACAGAATGGACCTATCTATTCCATACACTCCGGGGCTCAGACATGACTTCATTGACTTGACTTGTACATACCTAGTAAAGTGGTACTAAATATGCCTTAGGACCTGTAAATTAAATGCTACAGGTGGGCTTCCAGTACTATTGAGCCACCAACTTAAGTAGCCTTTTTAAACATGTATTAGATCTGCCATTGTAGCCTGTATGCAGTTTTGATTTGCTAATGTGCCCTACCAAAATAACCCCTTTGTCAAGTCTAAAACTCCCTTTTAAAACATGTAACTCACCCCCGAGGAAGGCCCTAGACAGCCCATAGGCAGAGTTCCTTGGAATTATAACATTGAACCCATATTTTTCCATTTTACATGTCCTCATAGTGAAAAAATCACAAATTAATTTTTCACTACTGTGAGGCCTACCTCTCCCAAAGGATAACATTTTACATTAGTACATTTGATAAGTGATAAGTGATACATTACATTTTCGTTGGGAGCTGGTAGAAATGTCATGTTTGGTGTCCAAGCAATTGTAATGTAAAATTATCTTTAATAGTAAAGTTGAACTTTAACTCACTTTTCTGAAAATGCCACTTTTAGAAAGTTGGCATTTTCTTGTCCTAACCATTTGGTGTCTGCACCTTGTTTCCTAGGTCACATGACTAGATGTACTTGGCAATTGCCCTTTGTATAGTCCTCCCAGACAGCCACACAATAGAGGGATTGGGTATTGGCGGGATTAGTAATCTAAGCAGGATGGGGGGTCGGAGTCGTTAACATCCCTACTTGCATTTCAAAGTCTGTGCCTCAGCTCACAGTCAAAGTACTTCACACTAGCCTATTATGCCTCCAGACAGACAGGGACCACGGCAGAGATGTAGCAAATTCCAGACACTGCTATGCGGGGGAAACTCCAAAAGCTTCTCCAATTTAAAAGGGGGCATCAGGTGCATAAAAACGATCCTCAGACCCACTCTTTAGTTCACTTCTGGACCTGTGGAAGGAATCCCGGAGGTCTACCCTGCTGCCTGTGGCCTGCTGAGTACTTCAGAGGACTGTCCTGCTGCACCAAGAGGACTACCCTAGTGCCTGAAGCCTGCCCTGTGCCCTCAGAGATCTGCCCTGCTGCTTGAGACCTGATTTTCCGCTTGATCCCAAGACTTCCAGAGTGACTCCAAGACCTAGTTGGATGGCCTCTTCATCAGAGCCTCAGGGACAAAAAAGGCTTCAACCATCATGAACATGCTCCTGGAACCAACTTGACTGCATCCTGACCCTCCAAGTGGTGCCACTCCAGTACTGGGCCATTGTAAGTGGTGCTGAAGGTGCCCAAATAGCTCAAATTCAAAATGTGGGTTAAAAAAAAAAATCCAAGATGAGATAAGACCAGAACCTAACTGCTCTACAATCTGCCCCAGGTGCATCACTCCGTGCAAGCCAGGAGGTGCGGAACCGAATGGGTGAAAAGGCAGGGTAGGACCCTTGACAAAAGTTTGACTACAGGGGAACCCCTTTCCTTCTGCTCCCGAGAAACAAGGAGTCCAGACAAATTGGGTCAGAGCCCAAAAGAAGGAAAGGGCAAGTATATTCACTGCCCAAGCATGCACTAGCTTGCATGCATCACATACACAAAATAGCGTAATGAGCTCAGAAACTGGGAGGGTGAGTTGTATCACCCTGGTGAAAGCCCCGGACCTCCTTAGGCCTTCAGAGTAGGGCTGGGACACTATAAGGTCATAGGACCATTGTATCCTAATCACCCCTTTCAATTTTTAGTTTTAACATCCCCGACTACTCCGCCAATATAGGGATACCTTGGAGTATTCGAGGGAATTTTAATCTGTTGTTGCACCCACTGGTCTTTTTCTTTCAATATCTCCCTGGAAGAAGGCTGAGCCCACCCTGACAGTCCATGCCCTGCAGGGACGTGTAATGGCATTCCTATTGCTGTGCCTTGCTAAGTCTCACATATGAGCCTTAGCACGGCACTACTGTGGGCCAGCTGCTGCAGGACAGCCCAAACTGGAGTACAGGCAGAATCCGGAAGGCGGTCTCATTATGGGTTTGGCGATCTTGCAGGGGGGCGCTGGCGTGACGGCCCACTCCAAGACCGCCAAACTCATAATAAGGCCCTGAGTCCAAATGTAGAAATCTTCACCATGACTTGTCCAGCGGCTCCCTGATGACCACACCTCCTCCACAGACACCACTGGCTGCCTTGCCATGCTGAACTTTTAATTCTCAGACATTTTTTCCTAAGTTTGGTGGTAAGTATAGACTGGGCCCAATCCACTTTATGTATCTGAACCATGCGACATTGCAGTCAGCCATAACTGTGGACTTTTCAACTAGATGTCACTTTAAACTTTAAAAATTCAGAAACCCGGTTCTACTGATTGGATTTCTGTCATTTTGGTGTCAAATAATTTTGTCTATTTTTCTAAATTGGTGCAGGATTTTTCTTTTGTTGTGTTTGCACTTTATTACTGATTAAGTGCTGCAACAATACTTTACACATTGCATCTCAGTTAAGCCTGACTGCATTTGTGTGAAGCTACCAGCGGATTAAGTAGAGATTAGTTTGGTGACTTTTTGTGGTTTACCCTGGCAAGGACTGTGGCTGTTGCATGTGTAGGGTTTCCCCCACCTCAACCAAAAACCCAGTATCTCACACACCACCTCGCTCTCCTCATATCTCTCCTTGCTTTAAAACTGCCACCATACATAAACACCATCGATCACAGGTATTCCCACATCTGTGGTTGCCCCCAAAATTCTCCTATATGCAGATGGCATACTGTTGATACTCACTGACCTCCCTGCCAGCGGTCATGTCCACTATCTCAGAATTTTCGACTACCTCCAGTTACAAGATCAAATGGGGCATGAGTGACACCCCGAAGCTCTCCTGGTTTACTACGAGAGCAGCCCATCTGGATTATAAATTTCAGTGGAAATCGGACCGCCTGTATCTGGCGGTGTATCCAGGCGTGGAAAGAATTGTGTTGGACAACCTTGACCCACTTATACCAAAGAGTAAGGTGAAATATGCCAAATGATACCATCCAAATCTCTGATTATGGGGATGGATGCAGGCAGTGAAAATGGTGATAGTACCTCATTTCACTTCTGTCGAGGGCATGCTCCTGGTCAAAACTTGACAGGGACATAAAATCCTTAATCTGGGGATCAATGTGGTCCATACTTAAACTGACCAACTGATTGTCCTTAGGTGCTGCGATGGTCTGAGCCTGCTGTGCATGGAGCACAAATACACAGCACTCCATCTGTTGCAATTGGCATAAATGTAGTCTAGACAAGAAGGTGCCCCACTGTGGGGACCTCCATTGAAAGGGAGGACTGGGTCTCCAAATGCTGTACAATACCCATTCCCTATCCTCACATACAACTAATCCAGTCATACAGATGAAGTTTAAGGTCTGGTCTACTACCTACAAGCTCCTCCAGAGTAATGCCAGACTGCATTTGCAAGCTTCCATCTGGCATAAGTGGGGGTAAGGACTATCCTCTGGGACCTGGGCCAACAGGCGGATATACATATGTTAAACCAACTGCTAATATATTTGACACACTGCATGAAGAATTCCACTTGCCTCAGTCCCATGAATGGAAATACCAATGACTGAAACACTCTTTCAATAGCTGACTGGGAGCACTGCCATGGGTCGCAAAGGACTCACTGCATTGGTCTTGCAATATCTGAAACACTGGGACATGTTCAAAGGAGTGATCTCTGGATTTTATAATCTCATAGTCTGACACCTCCACTTATAGGCTCTCTTGGCCCAATTATGCACCAAATGGCAAGAGTTACTTCAACTAGACTACGCAGAAGACGACTGGACTACAGTCATTGAGAATATGGACAGATAGGTCAGAGAGGCCGGAATAAAATGAGCCCTCTTCAAAATTCTTCATAACTGGGATTGGACTCCACATCAAACTTCATGCAGCAGCCTTACAGTACCACAGCGCCTGCTGGTGCTGCACGCAGGAAAGCCATAGTGAACCTCACATTCTCTACCATTGTCCTGATCTAAGGAACTAATGGTCCTCTTTACATACTTACTTAGAGGAAATACTAGACATGCCTCTTTACCTGTCATGCAAGTTGGTGTTACTACAAAACACAACTAACATACAAACTCTAAAGCCACATGAGGCACCCGCTATCTATGGCACTCACAGTGGCAAAAATACAAACACTTTGTCACTGGGGCACACTACAACTGCCCACTCCTGAGGAGTGGTTGGTTAAAGTGTACAGAACAGCAACATGTGAATGAGTCATATACTGGCTGCAAGATAATGCAGAGATATAACCCAAATATGGGAACCCTGCATTCTCTGCATTTGCTGTGAAATTCTGTCTGCCCAACACCGATTCTTTAAAAAGTTTCTGTAGATTCAGGACTATCTTCAGAAAAAGCTGCAAAAGGTGATAGTGGGTAAAAATGCTCACATTGAAGCAATTAAGCATAGAGATAAGATAGTCAGTCTCTATATGTGTCTTTTGGAAATGTAGGAGGATGATTTCGAGGTAAAAAATCTCAAATGGAATACTATTCTGGGTTAGGGTGGTGGACTCCTGCAGGAATCTATAGAGATTGCCAAAAACATCTTGATTTCTTCAAGCCTCAGGGCACAGCACTGCAAAACTATCTTTAACCTCTACCATACACGCACAAAAATGATTAAGTGAGGGGGCGGGGGGTGCTAATGATGGCACATGCTTTCGTTGTTGGGCAGACTCGGCCGATATCCTTCATGTGTTTTTTACATGTGCAAAATTGAATCAACTTTTCTTAGGGATCGAGGCCTTTTTAACTATGGTGATCAATATTGAAATCACGTTTACACCTTTGGCTGTGTTACTGGGTCTTTTAAGGGGGGCGGTGACCGGCCCGGGTACATTGCAAGTTAGTCGTTTGATATTCATGGCAACCGCCATGGCCCGGCTGTGTATTGCCTGCTCATGGCTGCAAAAAGAACCCCCTTCCTTTGAGATGTGGAGAGAAAGATTTTATGACTTTTTAGGTCTCGCCTACGCAGCGCGCATGGGCTGGAAAGGCAAAAAGACCTTTTGAAATCGATTCGCTTTTCGCCCTAAAGACGTGCACGCGTTGCATTACTTTCAATGGCAACGCATGCACGTCGGCGATTCCCTTGCGGGAGCGAGCTTTGACACCATATGTTTGTAATTAACTTGCAAACATATAGTGCCCCTGGCTCGCTCCCGCAAGGGAAACGCTTTGGTTGCTCTCAGCTGCACTCCCCTCAACCCTCCCACTTTTAGTACGAGGCGCGCGCGCTTGTTTCTTTGGGTACAGAATTTACATTAATCTTCGAACACATTCCTTTCTTCTGTATGTCTTTAACGAGTTGAAGGACCTTCTCTCTGCATAGTAAATAAGACCACTTGATCGTATGTTAATTTTCAAGCAGTGACCAGTCTAGTTGACTCAGAGGGCGGAGCGGGGTGGGGGGGAAAGTGAGGCAAAGGGGTTTGTACTGTTTTATGGGACTGGCAGATTGCTCAGCGAACAAGCACAGTCTGAGGCTCATAATGTGCATGGATGCTGTTTTTCTAGACTTCCCCTACAGATAGTTTTGGATTTTGTGCTACCAGTAGGTCACAAATTGGATTTTGAGTTACCAATAGGTCACAAATTGGATTTTGTGTTACCAGTAGGTCACAAATTCGAACAGCCACGTGACCAACTCAGTTTTCATGTTTTTTACATTAGCATATTAAGTACTAATGATAGTAATTATTATTATTTACAATGCATGTCAATGGCAAAACTGTGGGGTTATGCATTACTTAAAAGTAATCCCTAATTATTAAGTAGCATCTTGGTGCATACAAGCAAAACAAGGCCTCATTACTGCCCGGTGGAAACCTTTCACCTTCCCATGACACAGGTGTACTGCCAGCCTGCCCTGCCCTGGGGCACCGTTTGACCTGCCGCTTGTTGAACACGAAAACAAGCGCTGCGGTGGTACTTATATGTGCTCAGCCCTGCGTGGGCATTGATGGCAGTGCCATATGTGCAGTCTCTTTGATGAACCCCCCTCCCCCCGCCCCCACCTCCGAGGAAATGGTGCCTCTAGAGGGGCCATGTGCTTTCATGGCAGTGCTGTTGCTTATGGGGGTCCAGCTTCAGGGCAGTGAGGTGCCTCATGGGGGTTCAGCTTCAGGGCAATGCTGTGGTTCATGGGGGTCCTCCAAGTTCTGTGACTGTGCTGTGCCTCATAGGATCCAGGTTCTGTGGCACTTCGGTGGCTCAAGGGGAGCGAGTTTGATCTGCACCGAAAATGACACTTGTTTTGCAATGTCCCTAGTTAACACACTGTTGGCTTCTGCCTGATGTTTTCACACCTACCTTACAGCGCTCTGAAACACTGCTGAGTGAAGTCGGCGCCGTATAAACAACACATGAGATGGCCGTTCTGTTCTTCATGGTGCCATGCTGCGATGGCAGTGCTGAGCCTCGCGCCCGTGCTTTGACGGCAGAGTTTTGGTTCCTGTGGCCCGTGTGGTGCTTGCACTATTGTGCATACGGGGCCCGTGCTTTGACGGTAGTGCCATGGCATCTGTGGCCCTTCATTCGATGGCAGCGGTCCCCGGGGCCCTTTTTTGCTGCAGGGCCCGTGCTTTTATTGGCAGCTCTGCGTTCCACTGGCGATTGTGCCTTGTGGTCTCCTGAGTGGACTATAATATTAGGAGTAATCTGGCAAACGAAATAAAAGCATTAATGGCTTCTACATAAAGGTGGCTACACGCACAACAAGCATTGGCATAGCCAATAGGTCTCGCCTTTGGGACCTTATATAAGTGTTTAGCCATGCAACACTTGATGTTGTTGCACCAAGGATATTGTGCTGCATAACTTCAGCACAATATCCTTGGTGCAACAACATCAACTGTTGCATGGCTAAACACTTTTACGGTATAAGGTTTAGCCATGCAACAGGTGATGTTGTTGCACCAAGGATATTGTGCTGCAAAACTAAATACTCCCAAAAGCAAGACCTATTGGCTATGCCAATGCTTGTTTAATCTGGGGAACAGTCTATAGTCCCTTAACCCGTTCAGTGCTCATGACGAGCTCAGCTCGTCATGAGTCACAGTGGAGCTGTGCTCATGATGAGCTGAGCTCGTCATAACTGCCGCGGCCCGCCCACGCGCGATTGATTCCCCGCCTGTGCGGGAGAATTAATGAGTGGGCGGGGTCATGACGAGCTGAGCTCGTCATGAGCACAGCTCCACTGTGAGCCATGATGAGCTGAGCTTGTCACGAGCACAGAGGCGCCGTAGCCCCCCTGCACCACAGGGGAATTACCCCCGCAGGGAAGGGGTTAAAGGACCGCGAAGGCGGAAATTCGGTTTAAGAATCTGGGAAGCTATGCTTGACCATATGAATGTTGAATGACATTTGCTCTTAACATCTTCTCAAGGTTTACCCCTTTTTCGCACTGATTGTTTTTATGTATATACTGTTGTCAGTCCTGATTCTATGTGAATTTTCTTTGATATATGAGATGTTTTGAACAAGATGTTAAGCCTGCTGCTCCAACTAATGGATTTGTCTTTTTGTATCCAAGTGTGTTCTTTGATGGCAATAATATAGTAAAAAAAATAAAAATGGGAGCCCTTCTTGGCTGATCACATCTGCAGTCCCCCAGCTGCCCAATTGCCGATGCTCGGCACGCAGGTGTGATAACTCTCTGCTCGCTTCTCCTCTCATCCTTACTCATACCCACCTGTACCCAGCACTCAGCGTGGGTCTGGTGCATTGGGGCAGTAAAGCCTAATTAAACATTTTCAACGTACTCATTGTCACTATCAATAGCACTTGACTCGTCGTGCTTTGAGCAGCTCCGCCCACACTTCTCGGACACTGGTGATCTAGACCCTTTAAGGGCTTATAGCTCCTTCTGGGGCTTTTGCTCTCTGCTTCAACCTATATAACGTTCTTCTGTTTCTTTTCTCCAGCTGTGTAACACCAAATCAAGTGATACCCTCAGATCCCCTTTCCCAAGTTTCCCTTTGTGTATACCACCTCTTCCATTTTTTCAGGTCGAGCATTCGAGACCTCTTGTATATACTTTAGTATATGTACTTTAATGTATACTTTAGTATATTACCTACTGGCGGTCGCCAGTAGGTAGTTATAGTTAGGACCCCTTTTCCATAGGAAAACCTCAACATTCTATTTTGAATAACTTTGGCGCCGGTCGATGAATCCTCGCGAATTTCTCAAAATAGGTGGGGCGCTACGCTCCGCTCCTACCCTGAAAGTCTCGGGGGGATCCGTCAAGCGGGGGCTGAGATAAAAGGGGGGTCCCAAAACGCGTTTTCCCCATGCATTTTTCCATAGGACCTTTAGAACGAGCTACAGCCCGAACGGCTGAACAGAATTACTCGAAATTTGGCAGAGAGGTAGTCCCTAGGTCAAGGAAGTGCCTTTTGTAGGTTTGGTGTAAATCTGTTCAGTAGATTCTGAGAAAATAGCCTTTAAATCAATATATATATCTGAGCCCGCTTACGGTACGCTTACCGTACGCTTACCGTAAGCGTACGGTGGCGTGCGCGAGCGCGATTCTGATTGGCTCTTAGATCTTAGTAAACATTCGAATCGGACGAAACCAGGAAGCGGCGGCCGCCATTTTGTGTATTTCACTCAGAAAAAAAAGAGTGAAAACAAGAAAAGGGGGCAATGAGGAGAGTTACAGACCCCCTTACATTTGTGAGGGGGTCAAAGAAGGACTGTAAAGTACAAAGAAAACATTTATTGATTTTAAAAAAAATCACGGGGTACGCGTACGGTAAGCTTACGGTAAGCGTACGGTAGAAAAAAAAAAAAAAAAAAAAAAACATGAAAAACAGATTTAAGTGTTTAGATATTAGGGGGCTCTAAAAAGAGCCGTTGTGTTTATGAAATGATTTTTTAGTGGTACCTACAAGTAAGTACCGATGCAGAGTCTAAGGTTCAAGAGGAAGACTCTGTTCCCTTCATCATTGAAGTGCACACCATCTCCTCTATAAATGTCTTGCATGTCATAACGCAAGTTGTTGTGGTAAATGGCACCCATACCATAGTCACGGAGGAAAGCAGAAACAGATTTGTTGACGTGCTTTCTTGCTTTGTCATCGCACCGCGTGCCCACCGTGCGTGCACGGCACTAACTGCGTAAAGTGGGCGCGCGGTGTGCGAAGTGCACCGCGTCCTCACTGTGCGCGCACGGTGCGCGATGCGCACCGTGCGCGCATGGAACGAACTGCGTTAAGTGGGCGCGCACGCCACGAATGGCGTAAAGTAACTTAGCATTTAAAAAACCGTACAAATTCACTGAAAAAACCATAGGTTTCACACACGTTATAGTTAGGAATTAGCATTTAAAAAACCTTGCAAATTCACTGAAAAAACCATAGGTTTCACACATGTTATAGTTAGCGGAAATTTTACTGATAAAAAACCAATGAAATTCCCCCGTTATAGTTAGTGCAGGCAACTATAACTCACGCGACCGCAATCTTCTGCTGATGACATATGTGTCTTTATGAAAAAAAAATATTTGTAATATATGTATAGCTAAAAATGTATGGAAGAAGACATGGGCAAATAAGTGTCTAAATACAGTATTAGCATCAGCAGAGGATTGCGGTCGCGTGAGTTATAGTTGCCTGCACTAACTATAACGGGGGAATTTCATTGGTTTTTTATCAGTAAAATTTCCGCTAACTATAACATGTGTGAAACCTATGGTTTTTTCAGTGAATACTTATATGTGTATGTACTTTGTGGGCTCTGGAGATCAGTCCTAGGACTTGTCTGCTTCCGCTTATGGACTTTTTTTTCTGTTCAACTGCCTCTATTTAACTGTCTTGATAGAAATGACCAGCAGAGGTCAGTAAAATACCAGAAGTGCTTTCTGCTGCTTTTTATTTTTCTGGCAACTACCTCCTTTTGACTTTCTTGATAGAAAACGACCAGCAGAGGTTAGTAAAGTACCAGAATCACTTTAGTATTCTCTAGATTCCAGTCCATAGAAATTGTCTTCCACGAGCACCCGTAGACAATAATATGTTCTTCAAATCTTGTATTTTCAGTGATATGACCACCAAAGGCCTTGCTTTTATATTAAAAACAGAGCTTTGGACTAGACCATTTCCTGCTGAAAGGCAATATTTCTCTCCATGTGTTACCATACCTAGCGTGTCACCCAGTGTGGTGCTTACTTTCCCTCCATGTTAAAGAACAGTAGATGTTTCAGCACCCAGGCTAATATGCTGCATAGCTAAATACATAGAAGGTCCCAAAAGCGAGACCGAATGCATGGCAAATGCTTGTTCTCTCTTCTTTACAGCATGGATTGGGACTGAATGACTAGTAGCAGAAAGGTCACAGACAATGTCTACTGTGCAGCAGGTTTGCACCTGGACATCAATGACTGTTACTGCTCTACGGTACTATTATTTATTCTCTCTCCCAACAGAAACTGCTTTCCTTTTGTAACAGTATTCTTTTTAAAAAGTCATGCTTTATTTCTTCCCACTTGTATTGAAGTGTTTTCTATTTATGTGTATTTGACTTTATCACACTTTGGAATTTTATATCCCTGTGTGTAAACTGCAAATGCTTTAAAAACATGTACGACAAAAAACAATAAAGCAACAGAAGAAAAATGTCAAAACAATTTAGACAACCAGAGAATATTTTAATAAATAAAATTACACCACAAATCTATTAAGTAGAACAATAGATATTCATTTTTAAAGTGTGAATTAAAAAAGCACCAAATAGCAGAAAGTGGCAACTGCAGTTATCTGGTCATGCAATACCAGGTTAAAGTTAAAAGTTGAGGCCAACCGAAATGGAACACAGGTCAGGTGCAAGGGCCAGGATTATCCTGGGGTATTTTACCTTCTGACTTCTGACTTCTGACTTAGAAACGTTTATGGACAAAATGTGGTCATTGACAAGGTGTTGGTGGGGCAACTGCAAGCTGGGTCCAAAGCAGGGCTTGATGACAGCAGGTTGCTGAAGTGTGGGGTCCGGTTTGCTCATCGACGAAATCAGGAAAGCTCTGAGTGCGTAAAGTCCAAAGTGCATGCCCAGGAAGGCCTCAAAGTGAGAAGCTGCTCAGCGTCGTTCCAAATTAACCACTCTACATTGGTTCTTAGAAACATTTTGGGAAGTCAGATCTCTTCAATCCAGAAAGTTTACACTGATGATTGTTGATTCGAAGTCGATGACTGCAGATACAACAGTGATCTCAGCCTCTGTTGGTTCTCTCAGTAGAAAGTTTGCAAAACGTTTATAAGTCCTAGTCCTTGAGGTTCAGGGTACTGAAAGAATGCACACTAACACCAGTCAAGCTTCCAGGACCTGGGGGCTCCACTTGGGAGTTAGGACACACTCCACCACAGGCCAGCAGCAGGATTCAGGGTAGGCCCACTTGGAAGTAGTCAGCTGGACAGTTGCAGTGAGAGAGTCCTCTGAAAGCTTGTCTTGCCCATGTAGCTCAAAAAGGAGGTCAACTAACTGACCCTTTAAGTCACTTCGGGGGTCCTTGGTTAAAGGCAAGCAGGTCCAGTCTTACTGCAGTTTTTGACAGCAGGGCAGTCCTTATCCTGATCTTCACAGGTTCAGGAGTGTTCTGAAGAAGGTACTGGGGATGCCACATTGATGCCCACTGCTGTCTGTGGGTGGGGTAAACTCCTGGCCACGTCTAATCTGTTGGGGTAAAAGTACCCAGGGGTGATCCTACCCACTTTTGCATCACTTCCTGCATGTTTCATTGTAAACTGTTCTACTGTACCCTCCTTTCCCTAAATCCAACATCGCAGAATATTCTTTCTTCTGGTCAGGCTCCCTGTGCCCACCCAGATGTGTGGCTATGAAAATGTGCAAATCCTCGTTTGTGGTTCCTCCAAACCACTTCTGGGGCAGCTCCACCCTCCCACTGAGTTTGGGGCCAAGTTGTATAGGAGACAAAAAGGAGGAAGGCTTTGGTGTTAGCTACAGTTGCAAATGGTAAGGTAGGCTTCATTTGAAGATTAGGAAGGGAAAGGGCACAACCATCCTGCTCACAGAAGAAAAAGACCTCCACACACTCATCTCCTTAGTGCACTGTCTAGGAGCAATTAACATCTGACCACACTGGACACTGGCAGACAAACCCGTTTGGATCTAGGCGGGAAATGACACATTTCTAACAGTGTAATTTCCAAAATAGTAATATAAAATCTGCCATGTCCATCAAGTTGGGTTTTAAATTATTATTAGACTAAGTCATTGAGTCCGTTTTCTAGCTGCTCCCAAACTGAAATTAAGCATTATAAGTTATTTGTGTAACCCAGCATTTTCCAATGGGAAAGCCAGCCTTGCCACATGGAAATACGACTTTGGAGGCTTTTTCATTGCCAGAACATTTAAAACCATAAATATGCATGTCCTACTGTTTAAGTACCACAGACCCTGCCTTTTGGGCATTTAGGGTCTACCTTAGGGGTTACTTATAGGTACTTATATAAATAGCACTCGTTACAACGCATGCGTTTTCTACTCATTCCATTACATCGCAAGTCGGTACAACGACGCCTTGTTACATTGCATTCCATTACAACGCAAGTCGTTACGACGACTTGATGGAGGGGGGGGGGGGCACTGGAGTTTGAAATAGTATAGTTTACTAGTCCAACTCCAGTGTGTGCAACAGTAGGGAAGGTGTTGGATCGAAAATCCAACAAATCCAAAACCTTCTGCCAACTACAGCATGTCGCTGTAACAACTTGCGTTGTAATGGCATGCGATGTAACAACGCGTTGTTGTAACAACTTGCGTTGTAATGGCATGTGATGCATCACATGCGTTGTAAATGATGTTTCCCACTTATACGTATTAAAAAGAAAGACCTAGCCAAACGTATGTTCTGAGAGGTCGAAATGCCAGTTTAAAACTGTACCATACAGGCTGCAGGGACAGGGCTGCAGACATGTTTTGCAGTGCTACTTTAGTGGGTGGCACAATGAGTGCTGCAGCTGACTAGTAGTTATTATTTTACAGGTCCTCTGTACATGAGGTACCATTTACTGAGGACTGACAAGTAGTATGAATGTGGCATATAGGGCTATGCCAATGCTAACATGTTTAGAGAGGAGAGCACAACACTTTAACACTGGCTAGCAGCAGTAATGTGTGCAGAGTCCTATGGCCAGCAAAAACGGATTCAGCAGAAGGCAAACATGTGCGATAATACCATGCAAAAGATGGTCATTTCCAAAAGATACTTTTTGATTTTTCTAATAGAATGAGTTAAAGTACTGTAGTTTTGCTGATGCGCAAGTTCTAAATTATCATGGGTCCAAAACATTACTGCAATGTTATCTCTACTCGATAATAACGCTGCCATTCTTGATATTGTCTGAATAAATCATGAAAGTTCAAATTTTGATGATGTGGACACATGTGTGTCTGCTGGTGCTATCTTTGAATGTATTTGTAATATATTCATAAATCCTATTCAAAGATTGCCATAGTGGATGAGTACATATCTGCCCTGGCCTTCTTTAAATGAGGTTTGTTAAAGTATTGCAAACTCATTTGGAACTGTTTGAGGGGTATGCACGCACACTTGTGGGTAGCCATCGTGAAATGGTCAGAAAATCATTTTATGATGGCTGCTGAACAATATCATGCATGTAAAACTAAAATAAGTTTTGAAAAAACTGGTAAACGGAGCAGTAGTGGTGTAGGCCCAAGCAAAGAGGGTACAGAAGCATGGGACAAGCTTGGAGGGAGCAACATTGAGAGCAAATGGGAGAGCAAGGGCAGTGGAAATGAAGGGAGAATCAGCACAGTGGTGAAAGATCAAGATAATGCATGCAAAGCCAAAGAATGTTAAAAGTAAATAAAAAACTTGGAGCAAGATGTATGTATAACTGGTTGCAATATACTGGTTGCAATTTGCTACTAGAATTTTGCAACCAGTGTGGTAATTTGCAAAGCTAACAGTTCGGGTAACAAATTACCATTAATGGGGGTTGTAATTCGACCTACCTCATGAATATTAATGAGGTAGGTCACAAATTGTGACCCACTAGGAATCTTACCCATTACATGGATGGTGTCCTGCTGATGTCAGCAGACCACCATGTCTGTCATTGCTTTTAAATAAAGGAATTTTATTCTGTGAATCCAACCCGATTCCCTTAAAGAAAAATAATATGCATAAAAAAATAAAAAATAAAATATATATATATATATATATATCAAGCTCAATCCCCGCCTTAACTCCCTTGCACTCTCGATCGGGTGCTTTAGTGGTGCGGTGACGGAAACCGCACGGATCAGCAATCCATAGCTCACGGCACAAATGAATGGACCAAGCACTCACAGGAATGGATAACCCAAGGTTTATTAATGGGTTCTTCACACGACCAGACGCGTTTCAGCTATCGCCTTTGTCAATGGTAGCCGGCGCCGGTCTGAGACATGCTTAAATCAATATCCACTGTTAAACATAAACAAAGGACACCAACCATACTTTGGTCATTGGTGTCGGCCATTACTGAACATGTTGTTTGTTACAACAAAGCAAAATAGATGAATCAAAACGTAAATTTGTTTCAACAAACTTATAGCCCTGGATGGGCTTAATTGTGCAAACCACTATTTGTTTAAATAAACACAAATTTTTACATGCATAACAATCTTAATTTCCGCCCTATATATATATATATATATATTACCTACTGGCGGTCGCCAGTAGGTAGTTATAGTTAGGACCACGTTTCCATAGGAAATCCTCAACATTCTATTTTGAATAACTTTGGCGCCGGTTGACGAATCCTCGTGAATTTTTCAAAATAGGTGGGGCGCTACGCTCCGCTCCTACCCTGAAAGTCTCGGGGGAATTCGTCAAGCGGGGGCTGAGATAAAAGGGGGGTCCCAAAACGCGTTTTTCCCATGCATTTTTCCATAGGACCTTTAGACAGGGCTACAGCCCGAACGGCTGAACAGAATTACTTGAAATTTGGCAGAGAGGTAGTCCTCAGGTCAAGGAAGTGCCTTTTGTTGGTTTGGTGTAAATCTGTTCAGTAGATTCTGAGAAAATAGCCTTTAAATCAATATATATATCTGAGCCAGCTTACGGTGCGCTTACGGTGCGCTTACCGTACGCGTACGGTGGCGTGCGCGAGCGCGATTCTGATTGGCTGTTACATCTAAGTAAACATTCGAATCGGTCGAAACCAGGAAGCGGCGGCCGCCATTTTCTCTCTCGCACTGTGAGGGAGGGGCTGTAAACAAAGGGAAAAAACATATAAAGGGGCTGTTTAGACAGCGCCCATGCACATAGCCATGTTAGTTGAGTCTCAAAGATCCCCCAAGGCCAAAAACGGTAAATTTTTATTTTTTTAAAATTTCGCCGATTACGCTTACCGTACGCGTACCGTGCGCTTACGCTAAAAAATATATTAAAAAAAAAAAACGCACTCTCTGTGCATGGCATATTATTGTCATCACTTACAAATTAAATTTAACAGATTACCTATCACAAGGAAGCGCATAATATGTCCTCCATGTGCGCACGGTACGTTACGTCGGCACGCGGTGCGCGTAGCACACTGCGTGCCCACCTTGCGTGTACGGCACTAACTGCGTAAAGTGGGCGCGCGGTGCGCGAAGCGCACCGTGCGCGCACGGAACGAACTGCGTTAAGTGGCCGCGCACGCCACGAATGGCGTAAAGTAACTTAGCATTTAAAAAACCGTACAAATTCACTGAAAAAACCATAGGTTTCACACACGTTATAGTTAGGAATTAGCATTTAAAAAACCTTGCTAATTCACTGAAAAAACCATAGGTTTCACACATGTTATAGTTAGCTGGAAATTTTACTGATAAAAAACCAATGAAATTCCCCCGTTATAGTTACTGTAAGCAACTATAACTCACGCAACCGTAATCCTCTGCTGATGACATATGTGTCTTTATGAAAAAAAAAAATTTGTAATATATGTATAGCTAAAATTTAATGGAAGAAGACATGGGCAAATAAGTGTCTAAATACAGTATTAGCATCAGCAGAGGATTGCGGTCGCGTGAGTTATAGTTGCTTACAGTAACTCTGCCGTGACGCCTGCTGGGACATCGTCAGTTTCATTTTTCCTGTTTCACACCAGCTGGGAACATTGCCCGTTTCCTTCCTCTTCCCCGTTCTACCTAGGGGTTGTGAGGATTTCTCATCCGTCGCTGAACTCCAGCTGATTGAGAAGCCAGCTCCAGCCTCAGGAAGGCATGCCGTCGCTTCGGTAAGCTGGCGTTTCTGACATTCTTACGCGTGGCGCGCGTGCAGTCGTAAGGAGTTGCTCGCTGCCCTGACTCTGTTCATGACCTGTATTTGCGGACATATTGGGATAGAGAGATTTCTTAAAACCCTGTCACAGACGGCAGAGATCATTGTGGAGTGTACGTTTTTTTGTTTATTTATTTTTTGCAACTAAACTATTGACTCTGCAAGTTTTGTGTTCTCAACAAAACTTTATTGACTCTGCCAGTACACACTGCCCTGCCACTGCTTCCTATTGGGAGTGAACAGCTCTGGATTGATCTACTCCGCTTATTGTTCAACCCTGCGGAATACGAAGTTCTTCTGAAGCTCATCTGTTGGGTTTTGCTGTTTGGAGGGTCCACGGAACACTGTAAAGGAGGGCACTTTGTTGGTGCTGGACTTCTGCTCACGAAGGGTCGTGTCGCTGGTGGGAGCTATTCCGCACTCGGCGGACAGTCTGCACGCTCCCAGCGTGCACTAGACTCCAGGGCTACCTGCCGACTTCACCGGGGGATTGCGAGGACCAGCAGCCCCTACATCTAACAGCTGGTGCCTCTTCCCCCGGAGGTCACGCCCCCTGTCCCTCCCATTATAAATTGACTAGCCCCAAACGTAACGCGGGACGCGCGCGAAGCCCGGGCCAAGGGCGGGCCCGTTTAAGCCCGTTCAAGACCGGGCAGGACTGGACTGGGCCACCCTATTTACAGTTTGTATTTTAAATTTCTGGTACTGTCATTTTATATTGACATCATTCATATTGGCCCGTGAACATTTATTGCTGACTAATATTTTTATAATTTACACGGCATAATGTCCCCGAGAACCACTAGGAATACTGTTAAAAAGCAGGCTCAATTAGCCGGCGAGATCATTGGCCCAATTGATCAATTCATAACTAAAGCTAACGATGCTATTGAGCAGGGCATTATCTTACTGGATCGAAGGATCTCACAGGACTTGACGATAGCCAGGCGCTCTTCGATGGGCCTGCTGGGCACTGCAAAAACCCCCTCACGTCCTGTTGATCTACCTCCTCCATCGATAGTGCACGCAGAAATGCACACTGTCCCCTGCACAGTGGACCTCTCTGCATCTCTGGTTCTGTCTGATTCCCATTTATCCTTGGAAAAATCTCCTGTCATTTTTGCTACTCAACCAGATAACACCTCCTTTTCCCCAAAGGCTAGGGGTACACGAGAAGGAGCTATCCCTAAGAAAACAAAAAGGAAGTCAACTGTTAAGCCTTCCCATTCTACCATTCCATCTGCCACAACTATCTCTGTAACCTCTTCTGTTTTAAATTTTCCCCCGGAAAATTCTAACCTTCCATCCCCCTATCATTCTCCTTCACTGACAAATGTTCAAATAGTGGATTCCATCCCCGCTAATTTGAACACAAATACCACCAGCTCAAGCAGCAACTACAGCTGTGAAGATACGATGAATGGTAATCTTACAAGTAATGCATGCACCAACGACAGCTTATTGCTTACTAGAATTGGTGATCTGTTTAAATCTCACCTGGAACCCATAGAAAAGGCCCTACACATGGTTCAGTCTCAACTTACTCAACTGTCCCTCGTACTATCCCAAAGTACAGGTAACAAGATGGATTCCAACTTGGCGAAAGGCAGGCCTATCACCTTAAACACTCCAAACGCCAAAGCGTCAAAAACAGGAACCTCCGTCCAGAACTCTAAAACCAATAAACAAAAAGTCCCTGAGAAGCCTATTCACCATCATTCCCTCGCACCTGTAATCAAGCCACAACCACCTCCTAAATCTTCTAACCCGTTACTACCTCGCTCTGTAACCAATTCTAACCCAACAGCACCTCCTCTACCAAATCTTCCTCCTTCCCTTCCCTCTTCTATAGTCCCTATTCCCGCTCCTGTTCAATCCAACATTGCTACCGGCTTCAACACCATTCCTAACAACCGTAATAAGAAGATTCCCCCTATCCATCTTCCACTCGAGGCCTCTCCTTATGTAGTAATAATGACTGGGGTTCCGGAACTCCCCCCAAACCAGGATGAACCGGTTTGGTCCCTAAAAAATAAAGTAATCTTTTGGTTGTCCAATAACAGACCGCTTCCAACTTTTATGGACAACAGAGTTACTACAGTGCGTAGAGTGCCTTGGCTAGGTAACCAACCAAAAAACATACAGGGCGACTGTATAATAGTAAACTTTGAAAATCCCAACACAGTCGAGTATGTTTGCTCTTGGGGTGACCAATCTTCTACCGAAGGGATTGCAACCCATAATTTGTCGTAATTCTATCCCCCTAATACACGGCGTAATGCAGGTCCTCCATGGTCCTGGACGAGGGTAGGGAACTGGGGCGGAATTAGAGACCGTAATCAGTGGTCGGGGCACGGCCTTAGCAACCCACCACCAGGCTACTTCAGCAATTGGAGAGGTCCACCACTATCCAACAGATATGAATGCCTGGACATGGTGGATTGACTATCATCTCTACCTATGATAGACAGCAGTTACATCAGCGTCTCTCCTAACTTCAAAGTCCCCTGTAAGATCACTCGGGGGGCCGGCTCCTTCCCGCCATCTTCGTATGGTCCCCAGTCCGAGTCTTTCCCTCCCCAGTATACCCTGGTCCAACAGCAGTCATCTTCCCCTCACCAGAACGCGTGTTATACCATGCCAGCTACCCCTGCAGACTTGCTCCCAAATTCACAATTTATTACTCCCCAACCCAGGGAGCCTAAACCCAATCCTCCTCCTTCAGTTATAACCACCCAGTCCCTATCTCAACTCTCACATTCCTCCGCTGAACTTCAGCTTCCAAATTGTACTTTTACATCAACCCAGGATCTTCCAATTATATTCTGGAACGTAGCTGGCTTAAGATCGAAAATCCATCTTCAGTCTTGGGTGGAAGTAACTAATAAATTTAAGTTAATCTGCCTCGAAGAAACTTGGGCAATTGACCCTATCCACATACAGGGTTTTAAAACATTTCACCTTCCTCCCTTACCGTCCACTCATGGTAGACCTAAGGGCGGCTTAGCCATCTATGTTTCGAATTTAATTCCTTTTACTATCATGGAAGTTCAGTTAGTCTCGCCAATTTTCCAAATCCTTAAAATAGTTCCAGACAATAACTCTAGTTATTATCTCATCAATATGTATAATAACTCCTCACCTAGCGACTGTGTAAAATCTTTGTCGGAAATTGCTTTGTATTTACAAGATCAAAAAGCTATGAGTCAAGAGTTAAATTGTCATCTTGTGTGGGGTGGGGACTTCAATGTGTATCTGTGTAACAAATATGACAAAGGTATCTGTGGGCTTTCAGACGAGCACGATGCCCCCTTGGCCCACTTCACCCATAACGCTGTGGGTCAAGCACTAAATACCTGTATTTTTGCATTAGAACTTGAATTCGCCAACATCCTAGCGTGTCCCGCTGTAGAGTTTAAGCCGACTTTTCATGGTAAAGGTGCCTCCACTACCATTGATTTTATCTTATGCTCTCAATCCTTAAAAAACCGATTTAAGCAATTTTCAACTGGCACTGATCCTTCAAGTGACCACTATCCAAATAGCATAACCTTAGCATTAAATATACCACCTTCAGCCTGCCCAAAAACAAGTCTCCTAGCGCAGCATTCTCTGGAGATGAACAAAATCAATGGTTATACTGTCAAGTGGTCGACGATCAATCCCACAGAGATCACTAGCAAGATTATTCAAAAAACCCTTCCTCTGATCTATCAGTGTTTGGAGCCGTCTTCCTCCCCCAAGCTGATCCTTTCTAGCTTCACCAAAATATTAGAAGCCATCAGACAAGAGCTCACTTGTTCCTATAAGACTCTTGCCAATGATAAGGATTCAAGAGGGTGGTTTGATTCCCGCTGCCGCAAAGCGCAGCGTGCATTGAAAAACGCTCTACAAAAAAAGATTAGGGTCAAGCCCCAAATTGCCTCTTTGAGGAAAAATTATAAGATGGCACAGCAATCACGCAAACAGGAAATAAAAAATAACCTCTGGGCCCAATTACATCAGAGTACTTTAACCAAGGACTCTATCATGTTTTGGAGAACAGTCAAGGCCCCTTTCCTAGTTGATGAAACTGCGATAGAGCATCTAGACGTGGCAGTACCTGCTGACAAATGGGTAGCTCACTACTCGCAGATCTTCGCGGATAACCCCGTGATAACTGAGGCCCCCAGACCAGAGGCGGAAGCTCCTACTAGTAATAACATCTTTCCCATCGATCTCTATTTCGATCTAGAGGAGATAATCACAGCACTGACCGCCTCAAAGACCGGTAAGGCGCCCGGTCCAGACGGGGTCCCCTTAGACATATTTGTGAGCAACATAGATCTTTGGTCTCCAATTGTCACACAGGTCATGTCTGCAGTTACCCAGATCGGCCTTTTTGACTCTTGGTCCACCTCTGTGCTTCTGCCCATTTTCAAAAAGGGAGATCGGGACAATCCAGCCTGTTACAGGCCCATCTCCCTTTTGGATTCCCTAGGCAAGGTAGCTGGCAGATTAATTCTGGAGCGTTTAAGGGACTGGGCCACAGAGAATAAGATCTTAACTGATCTACAGTTTGGGTTCCAGGAGGGCCTGGGCACTGTGGAACAGGCCTTAAATCTGACCTTGCTTATAGGTAAATATGTAGGGGCCAAAGGTGGTAAACTTCATCTAGTCTACGTGGATTTGAGTTCCGCATTCGATTGCTTAATCCACTCCAAGCTTTGGGCGATTTTGAAAAATCTGGGCATAGATCCTGCACTGCTGAATTTTCTCCGAGAGCTATACTCGGATGCAAAAGCATGCGTGAGATATGGTATTAAAGGGGAGCTTACGGAATCCTTCAATATTGAAAAAGGTGTAAGGCAGGGATGCGTCCTTGCTCCATTCCTATTTAACATCTATACTAACGGACTGGAGCAAGCGATGTTGGTTGACAGCAAAGATCTACCCTGCATAAGCTCCCGCCCTATTCCTGCATTATTGTATGCAGATGATTCAGTCATCTTAGCTAGGACACCTAATCAACTCCAGATCCAACTAGATAAATACTGTGAATTTATGTCTTCTCTTGGTCTTAAAGTCAATAAATCTAAGACTTTTGTTATGAACATCGGGAAAAGAGCCCAAAAATGTAAATCTCTCTTTATCGAGAAGACCAGATTAGAAACTGCCACCACCTATCCTTATCTAGGTATCCTTATTGACAATCACCTGTCCTGGAAACCTGCTATATCTAGTAAAAAACTGCAGTTTCAACGTACAACATCTGCACTGACCTCGTTTTCCAGGAAATTGGGTAAGCCCGCTCCTACTGTGCTCTTGCAGATTTACCAAGCCAAGTGTATGAGTGTGGCAACATACGGTGCAGGAGTCTGGGGCTATGTGCCTGCTGACGACCTACAAATTACAGAAAACTCCTTTCTGAAATATATACTAGCCCTCCCTCGTAGTGCTCCTACCTTCGGCACCCATGTGGAACTCGGTCGGGAGTATCTGACTGATATCATTAGCTACCAACCGATTCTACTTTGGCACCGTATATGGACCCAGGAGCAATGTCATCTAACTAGGTCACTAATATCTGACTGTCTCACTTTGTCCTACTGGAAAAAGATTTCCTGGCTGCTATATGTATCGAGATTTTTGTCAGATTTGAATCACTCTGCATATTTTACTGATCCCGAATCCTTAGTGGACATATCTAGAAAATCTTTGAAAAAGCTATGTGCTGACCACTTGAGTGATCTTCGTTTGTGTTCTGAACTTGTGAAAAAATCAAACGTTCATTTAACGATGGTCCAATTTCCTCATGGCATTCAATTTTATCTGTCATTTTTTCTGTCAAATTATGAGAGATATGTTTTAACCAGATTTCGGTTTGATCTATTTTATCGTCTTGTTTCATTGCCTGTGCCCTTAGACTGGTCACGGGAACTACCAAACTGTCCCTGTGACGGTCTTACTCGCCAGTCAACTTTGCATGTAACCTTTTTCTGCGGTTTCTATAAGTCCCCGCGGAAACGTTGGCTGGTTCCTCTGCTTCGACATATAGGGCTGAGAAGATGCAGACCGGCTCTTCTGGCACTTCAAAATCTAGATACCCCGTATGTAGCCAAAACTGTAGCCTGCTTTCTTAAAGCCTGCTTGAAAATTCATTTTCAACTATCGGCAAATGTTTCTTAGGATTTTACCGCTTATTCGGTTATTATTCCTGTATATAGAGTGTTAGTGTTTACTCCTAAATGTCTGCTTCCCTCAACAGCCATTACCAAACTGAATTTTTACTGATTATTTGCGCTATTATTGTTGTTCTTAGAGTGTCAGTGTTTTTATGTAAATTGCCTCCCTTTTTAAGCAGTCAGTGGGCAAACTGATTTTTATTTTTATAATGTTGTAAAGCTTCAAATGAACTTTTTATGATTGTAAATTCAATCGAAATAAAGTATTTTACTACTACTACAGTAACTATAACGGGGGAATTTCATTGGTTTTTTATCAGTAAAATTTCCAGCTAACTATAACATGTGTGAAACCTATGGTATTTTCAGTGAATATATATATATATATATATATATATATATATATATATATATATATATATATATATATATATATATATATATATATATATATTTTTTGTTTAAGTGTAAGCAGCAGGTTATTGGACCAGTTCCTACTCTCTTCAAAAAAGAAATTTTATCATTAAACAAAGGGAAAAGGTTCCCTAGGGGACCCATTCCTGTTTGTGAATGTCTTACCACCTCCTTTTAAAAGGTGGCAAAATATTAATGGTTTGCGACTGGAATTCGGTTGGAAAACATTAACACATACCATTCCAATTAGGTATTTGGAAGGGAAGCCCTAAACACACCCCTTCCAAATACCAAATCAGTATTTGATAGATCAGAAAAAGACTCTGGGAATCAGGTTGTTTGCGACTGCAAGAAGGCTTTGTCTGTCCCTTAGTTCCCTGAATGGAAGCAACTTCAGTAAAGTAGGAATAGAAGTCAACCAGACTGATACTCCTGGATGGGATAAATACATGAATAGGGAGGAAAGTAACCAAATCAGGATCATGAAAGTAAAACAGAAGTTACCTATCGTAGTAGATGTTGCCTCTGTAAATTCCACAACATCTGGTAATGGTGGAAGGCATACTATGGGCTGGTAACTGCGGGTGAATGTGTTGATGCAACGGATGGTACAATGGATGGATTAAGGGGTATGTAGCTAGACTATCAAGTGCTGCTTCCGTCTGCTAATGTTTTTAGGTCTCGCCTGACCCAGCACATGCGCTAGTCTGGCGAGACTTTTTGAGAGGGCTCCAAAAAGTGCTACCAGGCCAGCCTAGAGCTACAGTGCATGTGCGCGGGCGCTCGCGACGCGCTTGACCGCGATTACATTCACTTTCACGGCCGCTTTGATGTTTGATCGCGATCACTTTCGCGGTCGAACGGCCGCTTGGCATAGCCAATAGGTCTCGCTTTTGGGACCTTATAAGTATTTACTTATGCAACTGTTGCATGGCTAAACACTTATAAGGTCCCAAAGGCGAGACCTATTGACTATGCCAATGCTTGTTTTGTGTGCCTCTATGCCTAATTGAATGTATCGATTTATATAAAAATTGAATCTGTGTAACTGCAATATGTATTTGCTGATATGGGTGCTACTTGCTCATGACTGTCTTCCTTTATTGGTTGCTTGCACAAAAAAAACTGTAAAAATGCACTGAAAAAATACAAGGTGAAACAGATGACAAAGCTATCTAATCACGAGAAAAGGGCTGCCTCAGGCCCAAGCTGTGCATATTGGAAACAATAGATCTGGGCAACAGACAGCTAGAGCGGTTTGCAGCCGAGACTGGAAAATAAAGTCGGGGTGCTGGAGGATGTGAATTCAATTAAGGTAACAAAATCACTGTACCCCAAAGAGGTTCAGATTGAAAAATATCATGGTATCATCTGAGCTCAAAGCACACCTATCAATCTTCCAAGTAAAACATGAGACGGATATTCATGCAGCACTGCAAACACCCTTGGAGGGTTGCAAAGGCACTGGTGGCTTTTCATGTCAATAAAAGTTTGAAAACCGTGTTGCATCTTAAAACCCTGGGAGGATATGTACTAGGAAGTGGCGGAGCGATTCGTTAGCCTCCTTGGCTTAACCACACGCTCCGCCACTTCTGAAACGCAAGGCTGCACCATATTTACAAGAATGTGGTGCAGCCTTGCGTTTCCCCCTGCTTTGGTGCTAAGTTTTGTAACTTAGCACCAATCCAGGCACCCTTGCACCAGAGTGCAAGGGTGTCTGTGTGCAGGGGAGGATTGTTTATGTGTAGGAAGGTGTCCCTTCCTGCGCATAAACAATCCTAAAATGCCGTTCTGTCACTTTCATGTGTGCTGCTTCATGCAGCACACCTGAAAGCGACAAAATGGCATTTTCTTTTTAAGGTTTGTTTATGTACAGGAAGGGACACCTTCCAGTACATAAACAAACCCTGGCATTTTGCTTTTTCCAAGTGTGCTGCACAAGGCAGCACTCATGGAAAATGCAAAAACGAGGAGAAATAATGCATTTCTCCTCGTATCTCCAACTTAAGACCAGGATTTTCCTGGTCTTAATTTTGGCGCTGCCTCCTATGTACGCCGCCCTTGTACATAGGGGGCAGCGTCAAATACAATGGGTGTTGCAGTGGAACACCCACTGCAACACCCACTGCCCATCCCTTTCACCTTAACCATAGCGTGAAAGGGTACCTTATGTACAAGGCAGCGTTAAGTCACGTTAAGTGGCTTAACGCTGTCTTGTACATAAGGTGCAGCCCCTAACGCCACCACAATGTCTGTCAAAGTGACGTTGTGGTGGCGATAGGGGCTTGTACACATGCTCCCTGGTGTGTTTGACCCATGACACTGGTCAGATCTCGAACACTTTAAGTACAACTTTATAAGTGGGCCTGCAGACATCTACCCCAGGAACTTCCTGGTAAAAATTGAGATACGGATGTCCACAGGTCGATTGGCCAGTTCCACCTCACCCCTAACACCCCCATATAGCTTCTATATCTTTTACCTCCTTTGCTACCTACAGGGACAGGAATGTGAGAAGAAGGGAAGCAGCCTAGTGGTAAGTTCCATACTCAAGCCCAGAACATTTAATTGGAATCCCGCTATCTTCTTTCGTCTGAATTGTGTGATCCTGGGCTAACCTCCGTATGCCTTATATCTTTTAAATTATTTGTGTGGCGAAATTGCAGAGTTTATTGTGAGCACTCTACATGAATATTAATTAATGTTCAATCACCATTTATCAAGGACTAAAGATGTAACGTGCAAAAAGAAATGCATTAGTACACATTACAGAATGGTTTGTAATTATCCTTCACTGGAGGTCTGAGTTTCATCGCTGTCTTGTGTTTAGTTGTCTGAATGATTTTTAGGTATCATTAGCGAAAGACAGGAATTTAGGAAATAGTTGGGGATTCATGAATTGCATTCTTGAGTTTATTTAAACTTTGGGGTTTATTTACAAGAACTGCAGCTAACTAGCAATAGCTTTAGTTAGTGGCAGTTTTCTTAATGTGGCCTATCACCAAAAACTATCGCCCTGTTAGCGACGTATTTACAATACGTCGCTACATGGCGATAGTAACAGCTAGCCGCGTTGAAAACTGCTGCTAACACTAGCGTTCAGATGATAAAAATTCTGACGTTAGCGAGAGAAAAGTGACGAAAGGCCCATTAGCGGCACAACAACTCACACTAGTCAGCCCAACATGACTTTTTTTTGCCTCTGGAGGCAAAAATAGCCTATAGGTCCACCTCCAATGAAAAATAAGAAATAAAACTAATGGAATGCAGAATGGAGCAGCCAGGGCCAAGTGCAGCACAGATCAACAACCCCCGCCCCAAACCCCCAACAGTCAGGATGTCCAGCCAGAGTTCCAGAGGAAGAGGAAATGCAGAGTCAGGGCTACAGTTATGAAACAAGGCGCATCGCTGGTAAAAAATAGTAATGCATTACTTTTCATAGAGTCCTCCTTGCAACACCATGGCAGCCAAAACCTTGAAAGCAGGGACAGTCCCCGGGCCCCGGAGGCCACGCTGAGCCTGCGTCTGTGACCCGTAGTGGGAGACAGAGGTGCTGTAGAGTTGCTGGGCCATGACGGAAGACATTGAGGTGTCAGCAATCGCCCTTACCTGGTGGTGAAGTCTGGCAGGTCACATGGAGACACGTTGCTGACCTGTGTGGGAAGACCGCCTGGTGCCCCTTGAAGCTGTGAATGGTAGAGGCGCTCCTGTGCACCAATGTAGGGAGGTCTGTATCGCATACCACACACCACCACTACACCGGGGTACACGGAGGAGATTACCAATGGTAGGTAGCGCCTCTCCGCATCACAGGCCAGATAAAGTTGCGCTGCCCAGACGCTGTGGAGGGTGAGGCCTCTGAGCTGCTCTAAACTTGTGTGGTGGAAGCGCTGCAACTTCACGCCTAAGGGGGCCCTGTTGCATCACCTGCATTGGGAGGTTCCCCAGCGGACTTTGCGGCGACTGCTGTACCCAGGCTTGTGAAATCCCACCTGGCTGAGGCTCCTGCTGGCTGAGTCACAGATTTGGAGAGAGTGCAGCTCAGTGAGCCCCAGTGTCAATGTCCAGGTGAGGAGAAGTTGGGATGCATAGCAGAGGAGGCCCGGAGGTGAGTCGGGCCCAGGCTTAGCGCCTGTGGGTGACGCACACCGTGCCCTGAGCGATCCTTGTGCTGCGGCTGACCTACATCACTGAGGGCACCGCACAAGACTGGTGGGGGACTCCACTAACTGGCTCAAGTCGCTGAGTTCGGCCATTGGTGGCAGTGGGTGCCAGAGTCACGAGGGTCGGTTCTGGCCCAGGCCCTTGGGTATGCAGCTTGATCTGCCGTTAGTTGCTAGTGAGCTGGGGAACACAGAATCTGGTTGCCGCTGTTAGATCGGAAGAGGCAACCGGGTGGTGCTGCCTTTCCCCCTGCTAGTTTGCTTTTGGGTGTATGGGGGACTAACCCTTAGATGACTTCCTCTTCCCACAGTGCTGCGCCTTCTCGTTGTTGCTGCCTCTATCTGAAGCTTCTGGTTTCCCTGACCTGGAGGCCAGGTTTTTGAGTTCCTCCTCCACCCGCAGGCTCATGCCTGGGCCTCATCCCTGGTGGTCCAGTGGCAGAGCATCACTGCGCTTCAGCTTGACTGCCCTCCTGTCCCTCTTTTCTGCTGTTCCTGTTAATCTTTCTGCTCTTCCCCGTGCCTTTTTGCAGTTCCCTTTTCCCTATCCTCTCCATTGTGGCCATTGCGATACCCTGCGTCCCGACCCCCTACAGTGTCCTTTCCCATGTTTCCTGCCTCCCAGCTGTCCAGCCCCTCTGCAGCACTACTTAATGTCTGACACTGTGCGGCCATGCGCAGTTGGCGTGCCACTGGTGCGCCGAAGGCAAGCCCGCCTGCATCCATCCGCCCCTGTACTGCGCCCAACACCAGGGAACCTGCATCTCGAACACTCCACCACTATGATGCCAGCACCCTCTTCGCCCTCAACCCTGGAAGCCATGCCACCTGCCATCTAGCACCACCAAAGAATAACCTTGCACCCTGCCCCTGCCGAAACTACAAACACACCTTCTACCACATCAGCACACCTGCACCTCTTGCCGACCAACAGCACACCCGACCAGCTAAACTGCATCCTCCTCAACGTGCGGTCCCTCCACAAATACGCCGCAGAAATCTGAAACCTTCTCAGCGCCACCTCTTCAGACATCGCCTTCTTCACAGAAACTTGGACCAACCTCTGCTCCAGACCGGACATCGCCATCACCATCCCTGACAGCTACAAAATCACCCACAATGACCAACCCAACCCTCCAGGAGGAGGCATCCCATCATCTTCAAAAGCACACTCCAACTAACCACGCACTCTAATGACCCAATGGTGACCATGGAACACCTCCACTTCCAGATCCAGACCAACCCCAACACCACCCTCCACGGCACCCCCGGGCCATGAACATCCATTCACCAATAACATTGTATACCTCATCGCACCCCAGGCTCTCCCATCCACTGACTACATCCTACTCGGAGACCTCAAGTTCCACGTGGACAACCCCAGTGACCAGAACACCATCCCCCTCCTGGGGAACCTCGCCAACATCGGAGTCAAGCAGCTAGTCACCGCACCAACCCAAATAGTCGGACACATTCTCGAGCCCGTCTTCTCCTCCAACAGGAACTTCAACTACAGCCACACCACAGAACTCTCCTAGACCGACCATCATTGTATACATCACGCCTTCACCATGCCCACGTACACCACTGCCATCATCGCCCCCGTCACAGCAGGATCAAGCCCACAAAGAACTTCTTGTCAACTCCCTCAGTACTACCACTCCGCCAACGCTTACACCAATACCGCAGCCCGCAATCTTCACCAATGGATCCCCAACTGCGCCAACACCCTGGCAACCCTCAAGAAAAGACCAGCCAAACAACACTCCAAGAAGGCCAACTGGTTCACTCCCTCCCTCCACTAGTACAGACGCACCTGCAGACGTCTCGAGAAGAGATGGAGCAACAACAATTCCCCTTGAAACTCACACAACTTTCAAATCTGCTGCAAACGCACACCACACAAAGGAAGAGGAAATACTCTGGATGTCCCTTCCTGCACAACATCAATCAACTCTGCAACACCATGAGGCAAGGGTTCCTGTGTTGGCACATGGCAGCCATTGTACGTAAATGTAGGGGGAAAATACAGGGGGGCTTGTTCATGAGCCCCTTCCGACAGTTTTAAGCCGCCGGTGCGTCATTTTCTTGACGTACTTGCAGTATTAATTTTACACCACGTTGCGCCGTATTTACAAAGTGACACATCTAGGCATATGTGTGACCTTGTGAAGCCCTGTGTCACATTATACCTGCATCAGGTATGATTAATGCAGGGTGGGCGTTCCCACACAACAAAGCCTCATTGGAGTGGCGCAGTGAAATCCATCAGATTTCACTGCAACAATTCTAGGATGCCACTGCGTCAGAACCTTATGCCTGACGTAAGGCAGGTGTAAGGGTGATGCAGTACCATTGGGATAGGCTGGCCCCATGCATTGCTGGAGTTGCGTCATGCTTGTGACACAACTGCAGCAGTGCATGACTTTAGCACTGACAATATGTCAGGATTCCAGACGTATCTGTCATTAATTTTGACATGGAGCGCCATACAGTGAATACGGTGCATCCATGGTGTCGCAAGGAGGGCGCAGTGAAAAGTGTCTCAACGCCGTTTTGTCACAGTGATGCAACACTTTTCATGAATGAGGCCCAGGAATGCACCCTATCTTATTGATGGTGCGCATTTCTGCCCTTTTGTTTTGTCGCAGGGCAGCGCAGCAACACTCCTAGCAGCACCGTCGAGCACCAGAACCTCTGAAATGAGGCCCCAAGTGTTTGCACCAAATTTAAGACCAGCTATTTTCTGTTCTTAAAAAACTGCCTCTAATTCACTGAGCAGCAGTTTTGGGGGGGTTATTGCCGGACGGAAATTCCATTGTAAATATCGCGAAGTGGGGTTAGCAGTTTTTGCACACGAATGCCCACATTGAATCTCATTTTCGTTAAGTACTGCCAACAGAAGCGGTGATCTTGAAAATTAACGTTTGCGCTGGAAAAGTACAGGTAACTTCAGTTAGCGGCACTTTGTAAATAAGGCGATCAAAAAAAGCTACCACAATGCCAAAAAATGTATGCTATGGCGGCGTTAAGTTCTTGTACATATGCCCCTTTGTTTTAGAACTGGTGTGACGTTGAAGGCCACTATGAAATTACAAGTAAGTCCTATATATGAGAGAACGTGAGTGGAATTTAACCCTCACTTTAATGTGAAACAAAACGTAAGCCTTCTCAGGAATTATTCGAGATAATTTTTTTCCATGAAATAAGTGTACGTTGTGAACGTTTTGAACGCTGTTTTTGCTCCTGAGTGTCACAAGGTACCACTCTCCCACAGTTTGAAAGTATTTGCTGCCTTTTTGATAGTTTTACAGGATGCCTGTGAACAATACTGTTAATTGTCAGACTGTCGGTGTGTGGCGAGCAATCTCGAGAATTTCAGGGAATCTGGCATGAAGTGACTGCTGACTGTCTGCTTTAACTGTTTGGGAAACTGGGTTTTGCCCATATGCTTTGCTCTGAAACAATGCATAGAGGTAACCTGATAAGACTAAGCCTGTAGTGAAAAGAAAACCACATTTAAATTGTATAGGAAAATTAGTGCAGCATGAAGGACTTGGAGTAAACAGTAAAGTGACGCTCTAGTGCCATCTACTGGACAGATGCAAAGTCAATGTGCGTGAGAGGTATAGTTGTTGATGCTTTCATCTTCAAGCACGAAGTTACATTATATCGTTAAATATATATCACCAGGTGGAACCGAATGTAAGATGCACCCCCCTGAATGAGACAACTGCGCCTGATTTCCTGTAGCATGTTTGCATATCAGTGGTCTAAGTGCATCAACAAATTTGGATGCTGTGCGCAAAGGGGGTGGAGTGAGTGAGCGTAGGGGCGGGTCAAAGACGTGGCTAACAAAAATAAAACATTCTGTTAATGTTTGTGTCTTTCACCTTCAACATATAAAATAATGCACAGCTTAAATGAAAAATAAATCTAAGTTAAGTTAAACAGTGAGACATGCGCTATCTTACATTCTGAAATCTCCATTAGTTAATGCGCTACAGAGGTTTGTGTCTCTAACCAGAAAGCCACAGAAATTAATCCCAGTTGGTGCAGTGGAGAATAGTGACGAGTGTATGTTTAGTGCTACGAGGTCCCAGTCTGTGACAGAAGGCGCTGTGAATATGTAAGTCATTAGTTTAAACTTACATAGCACACGGTATGAGATAGGCTGCTACAAAATTTGCAAAAAGATTTAAGAGAAAAAAGTGCTTTTAGAAGCACCCAGACAGTACATAGTGCAATTATGTTATAACTGTCCCTTAAAAGCATACTCTTCAAAGCTCAGCTGGCAGCTTCCTTGCATTACCACCGAATAATGTATAAATCTGTATCACCGCGGAGCGTCAAGTGATTCCATCAACTAAAGCCAATACTGGATTCCAAGCACACTTTACATGTGCAGATTACACATTTACATTTCTTTCAGCCAACAGGCACCCTGGCAGGAAGGATTGCTTAGACGTCTGTGCCTCCCTGGGTTTCATAGCACAGGAGCTTTATACTTCAGCTGAAGCATTTCAACTCTTAGAGTTAACTGTAAGTGGACGGTTGTCTTTCACAAAAAGTAGGGGAACTGTTTTTGTTAACGTAAAAAACATATGAGCATACTGTGCCCCTCAGATCCCACCCACTTCGGCCACTGATGCATATACAGAACTTGGGGGCATATTATCAAGGCCGGCGTTAAAATTATCGCCGCTTTAACGGCAGGAAACTGCCGCTAAAAGCGGCAATAATGGGCTTGATAATATGCCGCAGAGAATTCCCATAGAAGCCCATGTTCTGGTGTGAACCAGGGCTTCTATGGGAATTCTCTGCGGCATATTATCAAGCCCATTATCGCCGCTTTAGCCGCAGTTTTCTGCCGCTAAAGCGGCGATAATTTTAACGCCGGCCTTGATAATATGCCCCTAAAATTTAGCCCTTTAAGTGTTAAAGGTGGCCACCCCTCTTTCAAGCTGGGCCACACTGGGGATCTATATGATTGTTTATAATTAAGGTGTCTCTTTTGTGGCAATGAAACTTCCTGCTCCTGCTACCTTTTTTTGATCGAATGTAAAGACCATGCCTGTAGTTTCTTGGGGAACCCCATAGCAGCTCCCCTTTCTCACAGTGCTGACAGCTCTCTTTTTCTTACTTCTTGAGTTCTCCAAGGCACCTGCTGCTTTAGGTGCACTCGTGGCCTTTGCAGAGCCGCAGTTCTGTTGTGGAAGGCAGCAGCAGTGAGAAAACTTTGGCCTGTTCCTCGTTCCAGCTGGAGCTATTGCTTGGGAGAGAGCGAGAAGTTTAGGCCTGTCGCTTTTTTATCTGCACTGTATATCTCATTGGCCACCATAAACTACGCAGGTAAATATAATAAAACACAGGGGGTAGATGCACTAACATTTTGTGACGTAGTTGTGTCACTTTTGTGCAAGGCCACAACTCAAAATGCTAGTAGATATTGCAAAGTCACACAAGTGATGATTTGCACTGCCTTGCCAGGCTTTGTAAAGAAATGTAATGCAACACAGCAGCTTGCGCTGCATTCCGTTACATTTTGTTCAGGGAGGTGTTGCTTGGCACATGGGTGTTCCCATGAATCCACTCATGGATTTCATGCAGTCCGAGATACAAAGGTTTGAAAACCTGGGATCGTATTATGTCTGCAGCACAAAAAGAAAGAGGAAAATGCCTCGAGGGATTGGGTTTTGCAGGAAGGTATCCCATCCTGCATAAAAACAATTCTCTTTATAATGCAAGCACCCTGGTTGCCTAAAGAGTGCCATCACAATGAGTGAGCAGAAGAGTGCCATATTTTAGCAGATATGGTGCATTTCTGCTCTCTCCTCTTCACACAATACAGTACAGCAGGTTGCCTTGCTACACTGCATTGCATGAAAGGTTAGTATATCTGGCCCCCATTCTGTTCATTTTATGGCACCGTATTGCTGTGAGTCGTGGCTAGAATATGGTATGGAGATAATGAACTTGAAAGCTGTCAAATGTATTGCAAATATTTAATGCAATCCTTCTAAATTACCCGTATTCTCCTCACGGTTGAGGTACACTGTATGCAGCACATCACAGCAAATAATGAGGATTTTTTATTAGCTAAGTTCCCTCTATGCACTGGTTTACTAAACACTGTAGGAAATAGCTCGTGAGCAGAGAGAAATAACTTACAAATTAAACGAGGAACTATTTTACCTGTCTGAGAAAACCCTAGAGGTCTTTGCAAAAGCAAGTAGTTGTAAGAGGTTTGTAAGAACTTTGAGATTACCACATCCACATTGTATTAACACATTTATGTAGGACTTTTTTCAGAGAACAGCGCACACTCCGAAGGTGACATTGTTTAAGCTTAAGATCCCCCAATTATCTATGAATAACAGATGAATATCAACAAAATAATTTGCTGCAGAAATTCAGCTAAAAGTGTAATGGTGGGCGGCAAACTTTTGCGCAATGTGCTGCAAAATGTCCTTATCTATGCCGCAATATCCTAGAGGGTCTGTTGGTGTGCAGTGACTGCCTGAAATGGAGCCATCATCACGGCGAGTGCCAGAGGCAGACAAGTGACCAGCAGCATAGCCCACCTCAAGAAGGTCTACACAGTGGATAACCCAAGCCAATATGGCTCTTCTGGAGAGAGTGATGGAGCAGGTGTCTCTGCAGCTGAGAAACAGGTAAAACTAAACGCTGTGCAGCTCAGGTGCTCCACACAAGTCTACTGAAAACCATCATGATTCATAGAAGGAATATAGAGCATTGGACCATAAGAAGACATCACTCTTCATACAAGTGAGCGGGAGTGGTGTTGAGAAGCTTGGACAAGCAAAGATACCAATACTAGGACACTGGGGACAGTAGCAGATCAGTCGGATACTGGACATTACTTCCTGTGGTCTAGGGAATGAAAGGAAGTATAAGGGGACAATGGACAAAAAGGACAAGGACTAGCGTGGACACAAATGGAAAAATCTAACCCCTTCCCTGCTGTAGCAGAACACATGTTCTAGTGAAGGTATTGCTCCAGAAACACAAGCAAATGTGAGTTGGTTTTGCACTTGCGTCAATGTGGCACCATTTAGAAGGGAACAATACAATGGGTTCCCAATCTGTAGGAAGCAGACAACACAGTAACTCCCAAGACAGGCGCCCTCCTGAGCTTCGTGCCTCTTGGAGCCCAATCTCCTTTATTAACTTGGAAGCCAAGGTTCTGGCAAATGTGATGGTAAGTAGCTTGCTAGCGATGTATTCAGACCGCAGGAGATTTATTCCATGCTGTCAAACCTGACATACCATCAGATGAGTACACAATCCAGCGGTGCTCACCAACCGACTTGTGCATCCTCTTGAGGTGTTACTGGGAGACCTAGAAAAAGCAAAAGAAACCGGTCCTAGGATTCTTGTTTCCGGTCCAGGTTAGGACCTGGCTTGGCAGTTTGGGCTGGACTGTTTTACCATGAGGCACAGGATCAAGACTGATTTTCTTATGCTTGGGTCTAAACTGGGGTGGCGTGGTGAGCAAAAGGACAATGCATTTAACCCAGATATATTGACTGGGGGTTGAATGTTTGATTTGCTCTGCATTCTGTCCATAATTTATGTGACTTTTGCTTTCTCACCATAAGTGCACCGGGTATGCCCAGACATGGGTTCCGGGCTCACTGTGTCACTGGATTCAACCTAGCCTGGCTGATGATAGGTGATGCCCCCAAAACCAGTCCCAGGATGCTTGTTTCCGGTCCATGGAAGGACCTGGCTTGGCAGTTCGGGCTGGACTGTTCCCATGAGGCACAGGGTCAAGACTGAGTTGAATATTGCTGGGTCTAAACTGGGGTGGCATAGTGAGCTATAGAATGATGGATTGAACCCAGATCTATTGACTGGGGTTGAATGTTTGATTTGCTCTGCATTCCGTCTATCATCTATGTGTCTTTTACTTTTTGAAGGTTGGTAATTTGTTGTACTAACCATTTGGTACATGGTGCTTGTATCCTATACCCAACTGACTGGGTGAAGTTGGAAGTTGACCGTTGCGTATTACTCCCAGAGAGTGAGACAAAGGGGGACACGTTGTTGGCAGAATGGGCCATCCTGCCAGATTGGGAGGGGCAGAGCTGTTCCTTGCCCACTTACATTTTAAACAGGCTGTCTTCAGCTCCCTCACAAAAAACTTGACAGCTCATTGTCACCCCAGAGCCCTTGGCGCCTGAACAGAGGATGGAAGGTAATTCCAGATCTAGATGTAGAGGGACATCTAGAAGTTTCTCTCACTTTAAAGGCTGGTACTAGATATAAATATTGGACCCCCAGACAAACTCTTCAGTACACTCCTGGACCTGTTGGAGAACTCAGAAGGACTGCCTTGTATTTCAGAGGAATGCCCTGCTGGTTGAGGCCTTCCTTGTTTCTCACAGGGCGGCTTTGCTGCTACCAGAGAACTTCCCTGCTGCTTGAGACCTGCCGTTTTCTTCAGATGACTGCACTGCTGCCCATTTATGCTGAGATCTTCCTGCTTGTGATGACCTCTAATACAAAACTCTGGTGAACCTGATTCTTCACCTTAAAACCGTCAGCCACGACTGGCAACACGAGATCTGCACTTCATGCTACACCACTGACAGCCGACAGTGACCACGACATGAAACTCCAGCAACGACCGTCCATGATTTCTGACCGGATCTTTGTGCTAGAGCAACAAACATCTGTAATGCTACCCATGTTCCTCACGGCCTCTTCCACTGCTCACTGGACGTTTAACACTAGACATCAAGAAGGTCTCTTTTTTAGCTGCTCTAACTTGTTCCCTGTATCCAGTCAGCACTCCATTAAGGTTGGCTTGAACTTGTGACTCTCCCCCAGTCTAGCATGACCAGCACAATATGTGTTTTTATGCACTATACTTACCTAAATTTTAGAAATTGCATATCTCCTGTTTTACTGATTGGCTTTGTTGCTGTTTTGGTCTCATTTTATTTATGACATTTTTCTCTATTTTTCCAAATTGGGGTGGGATTTTTCCTGTGTTGTGTTTTCACTTCATTCCTGTTTGCGTGCTGAATAAATACTTAATGCAACGTCTCTAAGTTAAGCCTGACTTGTTTTGGTGCTAGGCTACTAGAAGGCTAAACAAAGGTTAAATTAGTGACTTTTGTAGTTCAACCTGACAAGGATTGTGGCTGTTGCTTGAGAAAGGTTTACACCCCCCTCAAACAATAGCCACATTTCTCACAGTGCTTAAAAAGAGGGCTGGAAGGGGACTCACGTAAAGGGGCTAGGAATGTCAGACTTCTTATGGTATTAGAACACCTCGTACCTGCTAATTATAAATTACTAGATGTACAGGAGTGAGTAATGGATGTCGCATATCCCTACCACCATCAGAGATTTCACCGTGCCCGCAGCCACCACCAGCAATATCCCCCTGACACATAACCAATGCAGCAATCTCTCAGACGTTTCCAGTGACAAAATCACAGTAATATACGACAACTTTGACTCATAGCAGACCGCATCAACCTCACAACTAGCCTACCAGACTTATCTGAAGAACAGACCCTATCCACTTGGAACAGCAACATCACAGATTAGACCACTGCTACCTGGAAGTACATACACTCCGGGGCCCCATCAGACCCATGCTTCCACCATGCCTTTAAAAAATCACACCCCATCAGCAAAGCTCTCGTGCTCATCCTCAACACCTCCATTGACAAAGTCACATTCCTGGAAGCCTTGAAACAAAGATGTCTGAATACTGCTATATAAGCCTTCAGTAGACCCAGCCAAGCTTACAAACTACCGCCCTATCTCTCTCCTACCTTACACAGGCAAGGTTTTGGAAGAAAGCATCAACAAATGCCTCACCGACCACCGTGTCAACCACTAGCTGCTCAAAAGCCTACAGTCCGGGTTAGGATCCAATAAAAGCACAGAAACAGTCCAAATAGCAGTGACAGACGTCATTTGTATGATCCTGGACAGAGGAGAAACTGTGGCCCTTATCCTACTGAACCTCCCTGCGGCACTTGACCAGGTCTCTCACACCATCCTCATCAAACGTTTACATGATTTTGGCATTCAAGGACCTGTCCTACAATGGATCTGCTCCTTTCTGACCAGAAGAACTATAACAGTCAACCTTTCGTTATATTTGTCAGAGGCCAGAGAACTCATCTGCAGAGTACCTCATGGATCATCACTCAGCCCTACCCTCTTCACCGTCGACATGAACCCACTGGTTGGCATCATTCATGCACACCTTCAAAACCAGAAGCCTCTACTATGCTGATAACACACAACTCATACTGTCCCTCTCGAACAACTACCCTACAACAAGCAACCATTTTTTCACCTGCATGACTGCTATGGCCACATGGATGAAGTTGAGCGGTCTCAAGCTGAACACTGACAAGGCAGAAGTGGTAATCTTCAGAAAAGATGCCTCGCCATGGGACTTTACATGTGGCCAACATACCACGGACCCACCCAATCACCAACTACATGCCAGAAACTTCACTATAATCATCAGTAACATGCTTGGCATGTCCGCCACGTCAACACAGTTGTTGCATCCTGATTCCACGCTCTGAAGATGCTGAGGAAGATCTATAAATGGGTACTGAATAACACCAGAAAGACCTTCATAAATGCCCTTATCTACAGCAGGCTACAATATGGGAACTCTCCTCACATTGGAAACCCCAAACATCGTCCAGGATGACTACAAACCATCCAGATCCCAGCAGCCAGACTCCTCCTTAACCTCCCACCCAAGACACACACCACACCTTTCCTGAAGGAGCTCCACTGGCTCCCGAAACAAAAACTTGCAGAGTTCAAGTTCCTCACCCACACATACAAAGCATTATATTCCTGAACAGCCACATACTCTTCCATCAACCATCCAGGCACATGCATTCAGCTGGATTCCTGCTCACACATGTTCCATGCATGCACAGTAGCAGAACCTGAGGTTAAGCCTTCTCATATATGGAATGTCTTCGCACTGCACATCAGAGCCTCCTCCTCCTTTCTTGAATTCTGAAAGCATTTCAAGACCTGGCTCTTTGAGTAACTCCCAGAGCTAACATAGCACACCTGCACAGCGACCAGATACCCTCACGGGTAATAGTCACTTTACAATTATATTATTTTATATATTTTATATTATATATCTCCTTTTTCTATCCTCCAGCTGACATTCTTCCCCAGGTTGAGAGGGATGGAAACTGGACTATAGTTGGTTCTAATTCCTGGAGAGGTAGACAGAGGTATACCAATTTTGGCGAGCCCCGATGTGGTGATTACCTATCTAATAATAGGTACGCGTGCCTTGAAGATGTGAACTGACTGGGATGGTTGGTCCCAAAACCTATTCCTATTTCTGAAGTCTCCCTACTTTTCACACAGCAGTCTTCCTGTACTGTATCTTTACCTTCCCCACCTATTATTACTTCTCCGCAGAACCTGCACGATTCACTAGTGTGTACAAACCCTGCTGTTCCAATAAATTGTTCAGCTATTCACAAAGTTCTATCATGGAACATAGCTGGCCTAGCTAGTAAACTTGATTGCCCAATATGGGGCTCTTTTATTGATCTCCATCAGATATGTTGTTTCCAAGAAACTTGGGCTAGACAGGAATACCATCGAGCAGGCTTTGCTTCTTTTTCAATTCCGGCTGTGTGGGGTGGTCGAGGTCGTCCCTCTGGAGGATTAACTATTTGGGTTGCTACTTATCTGGGATGCACTGTTACGATCTTTGAAACTGGGTCTGATGATATTTTATGTCTAATATTGGATTGGGCCTCAGATACTAAGCTGGCGGTGATTAATGTGTACGCCAGGCCCATGAACCCTTGTGCGGAATCTCGGGTGATCGATGCCCTGTCTGATGTTCTAACTAGAATCCCATAACGCACAATGCTTCTTATAGTTGGTGATTTTAACTCTAATTTCGAACCACTTGAGGGCCTGGTGGATCAAATAAATCAAGAGGAGGATGAACTTTGGAACATTCCTCAGGTCACGGGCCAAACGGCTAAGTCTTGGGCCCCATTGGCCGTCCAAATCACCTCCCTGACAATGGTCCACTCGATCAGGGCTTGCAACGGCCAAACTATTTCAGACAATCCCCCCAGACCCACATTTAACAAGCCGAATAGGGAGGCTAGACTCGATTATATTTTCGTACAGTGCAAGGAATGGAACAGAGTATTAGATTTTCAGGTGGCTTCTAGAGGGGAGAGCGATCACAACCCCTTGATTTTGGATGTTTCCCTATTGGGTTTGTGCCCTGTTGGTTCACTACCGTTAGCTGATATGGAGGCACTAAGCCGAGCCACTCTGACAAATAATAAACGCAGAATTAAATGGGATAAAATGGTTCGCAACCATCACGAATTATCCCATGTCTATGAGATTGTGGCTTCATCCTTAAATAATATAGTAGAAATTTCAGAGCAGTATTCCTCTATTAATTATCATGAAAAATTGGCTAGGGCAAATGAGGACTTATTCTATAAATTATCTGGCTTATTTAATCCAATCGTCCCTAGCAAAAAAAGATCTACAAGCCGGCCTCACTGGTACAACAAGACATGTAGATCGGCCAAGAGTGACTTATTGGATGCAATAAAAAAGAAAGCATGCAAGGCTGTTATCCAAAATAAAAGACAGACTTATAGACTTTTAATACACCACGCCAAATTGGAGTGGGCTTCTGAAAATTGGGACAGGCTAACATCTGCCTTAAGCTCTAGAGACTCACGGAGATTTTGGTTGATTGTGTCCACCGGCACACTCGAATCTGTTGCAATTGTGAAAGCAAATATTGCTCCAGAAGTTTGGGAAAAACATTTTAGTTCTCTGTATAAGGGCTCTTCCCTAGTACCGGAGACCCTATTATACGCTCCACAGGGTGAGAATCAAGTAAACTTCACTATGAGAGAGATTGAGCTTGCAATCTCTATGCTCCCTCCAGGTAAAGCTCCTGGATTGGATGGGGTACCCGGTGACTTGTACAAGCATGAACCCAAAGTCTGGGTACCATACCTCACACTATTATTTAATGCAATCCTGGAGGGCTTGCCTGTCCCTCTTACCTGGCTAGGTGCAGAAGTTGTGCCTATTTTTAAAAAAGGGTCCCCCTTACTTCCCGCCAATTACAGACCAATCAGCCTGATAGATGTTGCTCAGAAACTTTTCTCGAGGTTGATTCTAGACCGTATCACGGACTGGATAAAGACCTTCGGGATTCTGAGCGACTATCAGGCTGGCTTCAGAAAGAGCATCTCAACAACTGATCAGATTTTTAGATTATGCATGCTCTTCTGGAAGACTGTAAAGGTGGAGGGGGGTTCCCTTTACACAGTTTTCGTTGATCTTCGTGCGGCCTTTGATCTAGTCCCACGCGCGAAACTGTGGACTGTGCTACAGGAGCTTGGTCTCCCGGGTCCTCTTCTGCAAATCCTAGTTCGTCTCCACACTAATAATTATGCGAAAGTTAGATGTGGAAGAGATGGTGGCTTATCAGCTAGTTTCCCTGTCCAAAGAGGGGTAAGGCAGGGGTGTGTCTTGGCTCCCACCCTGTTCTGTCTTTACGTAAACGGCCTCATTTCCCATCTAAACGACGTTCCAAATAGAGATGCTCCACGACTTGCGGGCATAGGCATTTCAGCTATTATGTTCGCTGATGACACTCTTCTTCTGGCTAAGACCCCTATGGGGCTTCAACGAGTCCTTGATGGTTTTGTTTCTTTTTGTATTGATCGGGGGTTGGAGATCAATACGGCTAAGACAAAATTCATGATCTTCAACCCCCCTAGGTCTCTGCGCCCCAATCCGACCATTAATGGTATTAGCCTAGAGAGAGTCCACACCTTTGAGTATTTGGGACTAACTTTGAATGAAAAAATGACGTGGTCCCACCATCAGACAAAATCAAACTTAAAGTTAACTCAAAAGGTCGTGGGCATTCTGAAACTATGGAATCAATCAATGACCCATCCTATTGGCCCGCCTTTGGAAATTTACAGAATGCAGGCTCGCGGGGCCTTAATATACGGGGGTGAACTCTGGGGCAATAATTGCGCACCGGAAATTGCCATCACGGAAAATAAGTTCCTACGGAACCTGGCTGCTCTTCCATCGAGCACGCCGCTTCTCCCCCTCAGGCTTGACATGGGCTTGAGACCAATAAAGGAGGAATTAGGTGTGAAGCCTTTAACTTTTTGGAGACGACTCTGGATAACCCCTGAATTTATGAGCTACCGTTCCGAACTCACAGAACTTTACCAACACCCAGCTCTATGTAATATTCCATGGCTAAAGTACGTCAAGGATGAACTGATGAGGTTGGGTCTCTCGACCCTGTGGACCAAACCTTCTGAGGCCTGTGCTACTATATCTCGTAAAAATCTGGTTGAATTATATCACAACCGTAATCTTACTGCTTCTCTTGCAAGTGTTACCCTGGGGTCAATGACTAATACTTTTTTAGTAATTAAGGATTACTACAATCCAGAAAGAGTGCTGGATGATATTAATCCCATTCGCCTCAGGAAATTATTCTTGCAATGGAGATATAATGCACTTCCCATTAGAGCCCTCACCAGCCAATGGCACCCGCCTACACCGAAAAATTGTCCTGCTTGTCTCAACGAGCAAGAGGACGAAATTCATTTAATGTTATTCTGTCCTTCCTATACAAAATTAAGGAAAAAGTGGATAATTCCCATTTGCAGAAATTGGGGTTTAAGGCATCATATACATGCCTATAGATTATTGAAATCTGATTTATCCCCTCCTACTGTATTTGCTATTAGCAAGTATTTAGCAGCTGTATGGAACATTAGAAGAACTTTTTTGTTGAACTAAATTTTAAATCATATTATATGTGGTTCTTTTATGCTGCAAATACCTCTGTAAATGATGTATCCATTTTGAAACATAGTTGTTTTTATTTTTGTAATTTTCGCATTTTTTGTTTGTATCTGTATGGTATTTCTTTTATGACTCTTTGAGTCGAAATAAAGATTTGAAAGAAAGAAAGAATTATATGTAACCTACATTGCAAATTATTACATACAATATAGTGTATAGTGCCTCACTAATTACTGGAACTATCCAACTTTTAGGTACAAGCCTATATGATCTAATGATACTTTTTTGCTTTTTTGTTTGTGGTTGTATGACGTTACAACTCATGCCATTACCCTGCATACCATTACAATGCAAATATTTTCCCCGACTTACTATCGGGGGTGCGCTGGAAGTTGGAATAATATAATTTACTATTCCAAAATCAGTGTGTGCAACAGTAGGGAAGGTGTTGGAGTTAAATCCAACACCTTTTACCCCCTGCAACAAGCCCTTTGCATTGTATAGACATGCGGGGAATGGCATGCGTTGTAACGCATGTGTTGTAACGGTTGTTTTCCCTTGTTTGTATAGTGTCGTAACTAAATGATGCTTCTAGTGTAATGCAGTCTCACAGAGATGCGCTTATTCAGATTGTGCAGAACCATAATAATGATAGCTACTAGCATGGAAGTCACCAATGGCTCCAGCAATGAGTTCATACAAGAGTTTCCTATGATGAGCTGCTATGATGCTGGCTTGCTCAGCAGCAGGCCTCTAAGCGACTGAGCCTAGTACAGGATTGCCAGATGCTCTCATCCAACAACTAGTTACTATGCACCCAGCAATGGTTTGCCGTACCATTCTTAGCAGGTAACCACCGTACCTAGGCACAAAGTAGTATAACCCTGTCCCTCCAGTGAGAAGGGAAGGGACCATTTACGTGTCTGGAAGCCTTGTCCATTGCAAGGGAATTTTCCATAAATAATCCAATGACCCACCTTTGCTGCTTTTATTCTTTTTCTCAGAATTTGCTTTTCTTTGCTACTGTTTGCATTATACCCATGATATTTCTAATCCATATTTTCTATGGTAGGTTAGGCTACAATCACACCCACTTGTTTTTAATGTATTGAGTTAGAGGTCCGAAACAAGGAAGGCTCCGCTTAGTTTCTGCAAGTTTTGTGGCACTGCTGCTGTTGTCCTCCCATGCCTCTTTTCTACATGCGAGACACCAGACTGTTTTCTATGTCTCCACTAATACCCAGCTACAGGCAGTGGCGTCACTAGGGGGGTGCGGGGGGTGCGGACCGCACCGGGTGACACCCTCACGCGGGGTGACACCAAAGGGCCGGTCACTGTGGTGAAGACTGCAGAGCCAGGGGCGTAACACAGGCCCCCCGCAGCCCCCACGCTCCAGGGGCCCCCTCGGCAGCCAGCAAGCACAACACATCAGTCTTGCTTGGATGTGATAGGTTACGTAACTTACGTTACGCTCGACGTCGTTGCACCTCGTCTCTTTTTAAATTAAATGGTGCGCGGCAGCGCGCAGTTGTCTTCACGTCTGCGTCAGCTCTTTACTAGGGTTGAAAACATTCCTTTATTTGCAGGCGGGGGCGGCGTAAGAAAAACAGGCCGGCAAGAGGAGAGAATTTCAAAGAAAATTCCCAAGCTGCTCGTGTATTCATTTCTCAGCACTGCAGTAGTATTGTTTGCGTTGTGGGGGTGTCGGTGCTGCAGTAATTGAAGAAACTGTGGTGTTGCGGTCTAGTTGACGGCACGCTAGGCGTGACGTCACCGGACTTCCGGCGGCGGCCATCTTAGGATCGGCATTAGCGCGCCGATTTAAACAGCGAACGGAGCTCCGCGCCGGCGCTCCTGCAAAAGTGATCATACTGAGAAATAAACCCCTCAACATCTAATCAGTGTCTGTGTCTTCTGTGGGGGGCACTGTCTGGTGAGAAAAGGGGCAACATTACAATGGCGACGAGGAGGTGAAACGGCCCAGCGCTGCCTCTGAGGGTGAGTGCCTCGTGCCTGCAGGCCAACGACGCCCACAGTCACCACCCCTGATCAGCAGGAGCGCGGCAGTGTCGCGGAGAGAGGAGGTAGAGCGCTACACGGCAGACTAGCCCCTCCTGAACCAGACTCCGGACCGCAGCAGTCTCGCAGCGGGGGGGGACCGCCCCAAGAAGAGCCCACGTGGAGAGGTCACACGCATCGTGGCGGGGGTCACAGGTCGACACGCGAGCGGCGGCGCCACAGACCACGGCGACGACCCAGACGTAGGGAGCCCAGACAGCACCCAGGGGTCAAGTGGCTCGAGTCCGGTACAGCGGCGAACGGAGGCAAGAAGAACGATGAGTGCCACATCGACGGGCCTGCCGAACCCGATACCCTTCCTCACGAAAGCAGGGGTTCCGGACATGCCATGGGAAGATTGGAAACCGTATTTCTTGAATTTCTTGTTCGCCCTGGAGGAAGAAAGTGGTGCTGAATTCTCGAGCTCGCGCAGGAAGAGGATGCTGCTACACCACTTAGGCCCTGCAGGTCAGAGGGTTTACGACGATCTGGTGAAGGTGGCGCGGCCCGCGGCGGATGACAACGTATTTCAACACGCGATCGACGACATGGATGCCCATTACCGCCCGACTGTGTGTGTAGCCGTCGACAGGTACAACTTCTACCACAGAGCGCAACAGAAGGGGGAGACGATTGACCAGTATGTAGCGGCGTTACAGAAGCTGGCCCTGACGTGCAAGTTCGGGGCCTTCCAGGAAGAGTTAATCAGGGACCAAATAGTGATGCACGCAGCGAACGCGTCCATCCAGGATAAGCTGTGGGCTCACGGAGACGAACCCCTCAAAACGGTAATAGCCATGGTGAAGAAGGCAGAAATGTCCAAGAGATGTGCGGAAACAGCAAAGAAGGACCGATACCCAGAACAAGCAGTGTGCAAGATCGAAGACCGGAAAGACCATGAGAGACAGACGACAGCGGAACAGCACGGCACACGCCAACACAGGAAGCCCATGTCCCGGGGCGCGAAGCATCAGGCGCAGGGACAAGGGAGCGCCAGTGGGTGCTATAGGTGCGGCAGCGAGAGGCATGCTGCCAATGACAAAGGGTGCCCAGCGTTCCGGGCCAAATGCACGTACTGCGGGCTGATGGGGCACTACGAGAGAGTATGCCGAAGGAAGACGTCAAGGCAGCAGGTGAAATACGTGGCGCAGGAGGTGACCAAGGAAGAAGAGCAAGAAGGGCAGGAGGAAGACGAAGAGATCCTGATGATAGACGACCAGATCTTGGGGATTGACGGCGCAGTCGACAAGAAACCGAGGTGCGCCATGACAATAGGGGGAGTCGAAGTCACCATGGTCGCGGACTCAGGGTCCCCCTACACGATCATAAAGAGGAAGATATGGGAAGAGGACTTCGCTCCTGCCATGACACACCGACTGCGCCCCACGGACATCCACCCAGTGACATTCACAGGGGAACCCATACCCATGGTAGGATATTGCCCTCTAATGTTCGAGTTCATGGGCCGGACGTGTGAAGGGAAACTGTACGTGGCGGAAAAGGGGCCCTCAGTGTTGGGATGGAAGGATCAAGGGAAGTTGAAAATAAAGCTTAACCCCGGAGGCCGCGTACAAGTGCTCATGATGGAGGACGACCCCAAAGGGGGGGCAAGGCAGTGGAAGGAAGAGTTCCCCGAAGTCTTCAGAGACGACATTGGGAGGCTAACAAAGTTCACCCACAAAATAAACCTCAAAGAAGGGGCACGACCCGTGTCCCACAAAGTGCGAAACATCCCGTTCCGCACCCGGGAGGCAGTACAAGAGGAACTGCAGAGACTGGAGGACAACGGGATCATCGAAGCCATCGACAATGCGGAATGGCTGGCCCCATTAGTCGTGGCGCAGAAGCCGAACGGGAAGGTGAGGCTATGTGTGGACCTCAGGGAACTCAACAAGAACATTGTAGTGGACAAGTTTCCTCTGCCCCGCATCAACGAGATGTTAGCTAAGACCAAGGGCGCCAAGTGGTTCTCCACTGTGGACTTAACATCTGCGTATCACCAGATTGCGCTCCACAAATCGTGCAACCACCTCACGTCATTCATCACTCCTTTTGGGTGGTACAAATTCCTACGCATGCCGTTCGGGCTCGCCTCGGCAGCGGCGGTATTCCAAAAATTGATGTACCGCCTGTTCAACAAGATGGAGGGTGTCCAGTTCTTCCAGGACGACATCTTGGTGATGGGCGCCTCCACGGAAGAACATGACCGGAGGCTAGCAGGTGTCTTAACGGTACTGGAACAAAACGGGCTTACGGCCCAGTGGGACAAGTGCAAGTTCGGACTGGGGAACGTCACGTACCTGGGACACGAAATCAGTCAGGAAGGCATAAAACCCAAGGCATCCAACGTAGCTGCCATCAGAGACGCGCCCACACCCGCCAACAAGGAGGAGGTACGGACATTCTTAGGGATGGCTGAGTTCTACAGCAAGTTCGTATCCCACTTCGCGTCAAAGACACACCACCTGAGGTCGATCCTGAAAGAGAAAACGGCGTTCTCATGGAAGGAGGAACAAGAGAGAGAATTCGAAGAGGTGAAGAGAGAAATTTGTAGCGCCATACCCATCCAAGGGTTTGACCCCACGGCCCCCACGACCCTGACAACGGACGCTAGCGACCGAGGCCTCGGAGCAGTGCTCACTCAACAGTCAGCGCGAGGAGAGACAGCGACCATCAGCTTCGCGTCCCGCACACTGGCCGACAATGAACGCAAATTTAGCGTGATTGAAAAAGAAATGCTGGCAGTCGTGTGGGCAGTGGAAAGATTCCGGCAGTTCCTGTGGGGGGGACGGTTCCTCTTGCGGACAGACCACAAACCCCTGATTAAAGTGCTCACATCCAATGGCCACGAGCACGCTACCCCAAGAATTGCGAAGATGACACTGCGACTCCTCGACTACGTGTACGACGTAGAGTACATCCCAGGCACCAAGAACCGCGTGGCGGACTACCTGAGCAGGGCGGCAGCGAAGGAGTCGGCGGAGGCGCAAGACACAGAGAAGTGGGCCGAGTATGCAGTGGCGTTCATGAGCGATCACGAAAGAGCGATCAGCAAGCAGGAGTGGGAAGAAGAGTATGGGTCCGATGAGAAGGTGAAGGCTGTCAAAACATACGTGACGCAGGGGTGGCCGGAGAAGAGGCTGCTGGGAGAAGAACTGAAACAATACTGGGAAGTCAGGGAAGAACTGTCGCTGGGGGACAACCCGTGTTTTCTATTCCGAGGCAACAAAGTGGTGCCCCCGAGGGCGCTAAGGCCCAGAGTAGTAACCTTGGCCCACGAAGGACATTTGGGCATCGTGAAGACGAAGGGTAGAGTGAAGGAGGACTATTGGTGGCCAGGGCTGGATCTCGCGGTGGAAAGACACGTCAGAACGTGTGAGCAGTGCAACAATGCAGACAAGACGCAGAAGGTGCTGCGCCCACCGCTGGGACGCTTTGACTGCCCGGAAAACCCGTGGGAGGAGATTTCCATAGATGTTCTAGGTCCCATACAAGATGCCAGTGGCGACCAGAAGTACCTCACCGTGGTGGTGGACAGGTACTCGAAGTGGCCAGAAGTCCATGTGGGTGACAACGCAGAGACCGACACCATCCTGGGATTCCTCACGGAGGTTTTCATCAGAGAAGGGATCCCCAAGGGGATCCTCAGTGACAACGGCCCACAGTTCACTTCCACCAAGTGGGAGTCCTTCATGGACAGGAATGGGATAGCCGTCAGGCACACACCGGTCTACCACCCAGCGGGAAACGGAGCCGTAGAGAGATTCAACAGGGTGATAATGGGGTCAGTGCAAGCAGCTATCGGTCAGGGAGCAAGCTGGGAGAAAGAACTCAAGCGTATGCTATGGGCTTACCGGATAACTCCCTCGTCCACAGGCTACAGCCCATTCCGCATTCTGAGAGGAAGAGAACCGTTCACCCGAGACAATGTAGCATGGAAGAGGCTCACGGTGCAGAGTCATTGGTCACCGGCAGTGGTGCGCAGAAACTTAGAGAAGGCACAAGCTGTTTACACGAACTACTATGACGCAAGGCATAACACCAAGGAAACCGCCTTGGAGAAAGGAGAGTGGGTGAGGGTGAAACTGCCCACACCAGGGAAGAAAGGGGACAGCAAATTCACCCCCCCCTTCCAAGTGGTGGAACCCTATTCCACATCAGCATTACTAAGCGACGGGAAGATCTGGGCACAAGATCGGATGGCAAGGTGCACCAGAATTGATGAGACTGAGCGGAGCGGGGAGCTGGACTGCGAGGCAGGAGCCAGAGCCACTCCGGTGAGGACAGGCGATAGTAGGAGACCAGAGAAAGAGGCAGGAAGCGTTCCCAAGGGACCTGGGAGTCCACGAGGAGGAGAAGTCGAGACTCCGCGACGGGATGACCGAGGGACTGAGTTGAGTGAGAGTGAGCCCCTAGAAGCGTATGGGGAAGCTGGTCCGATGAGGGGGGGAGATACCCCGACCGCAGGCGCAGGAGGTAGGAGAACACGCTGCGGAAGAAGAGTAATGCTCCCCAGAAGGTTTGAGGAGTTCAGCCTGGACCACAAGTAAGACTGTTTACTCGTTAAGGGGGAACAGTGACTTTTGGTGTTGTAAAGGGAGGAGATGTGGTGTTGCGGTCTAGTTGACGGCACGCTAGGCGTGACGTCACCGGACTTCCGGCGGCGGCCATCTTAGGATCGGCATTAGCGCGCCGATTTAAACAGCGAACGGAGCTCCGCGCCGGCGCTCCTGCAAAAGTGATCATACTGAGAAATAAACCCCTCAACATCTAATCAGTGTCTGTGTCTTCTGTGGGGGGCACTGTCTGGTGAGAAAAGGGGCAACATTACAGAAACCAGCAGAGTAGTGTCCTAAAACTCAGGTCAGAGTTCAACCGAGGCTTCTGCTACAACATCATCCCTAGCCAGGTGCGTAACACAGGCCCCCGCGGTGGGTGGGGGAGGGGGGGCAAGGTCCAGGGGGCCCCCTCCGCACAGCACTCGGTCTGCAGAGCTCCTGAATGAGCCTGGAGGGGGGCCCTCCATGGGCCTTGCAGGGAGGCCACCTCGAGTTTCGTTACGCCATTGTCCCTAGTTCGCAGGTTCCTTGTTCGGCAGGGGCGTAGCTTCCATTTATGCAGCAGGTGCAGTGGCACCGGGGTCAGGGGACTCGAGGGCCACGCTGAACCCTGAAAATTCCTCTATGTTATTTATCAATCTGTAGCCAGTGAGGGCCATTTCCTTCATTGCACTACATGACAAGAAAGCAGCAGCCCACGCTGACTGACAGTTTAGCCTATAGAACTTTAGCAACCTTCAAAGCGCCCTGCCAGAGTTCGAACTGAGATGGAACCAGGCTCCCCTATTCCTATTCTTGTGGTTAAGCTTCTTCGCTACTCTTTGAAAACATTTATACAATTGTTGCACTCTACTCTTTACATTTCTAGTGGTTGTTTTTATTTTACCGTATTTGATGCTTACGGAGTCTAATGGTTTCTCTGGTGCTAGTAAGGCGGCATTTAAACTCCAGTATAATTTACTCAACGCTGTCCTTCCAGCACCTTCCCCTGCTTACCTGCCAAGTGGGCCTGTGACCCCCTCAACCAGTCCTGGCTTTTTAGACAGCAGGACGTTGCTTCCAGGTACTCGTAGTTTAGCTTTCAAGACCTAGGGATGGTACAGGGTGGGGGGTATGGGGACAGGGACAGAGCATGCTACGTGTCGATGTCTAAAAAGCCAGGCCCAGCCGAAGGGGTCACACATGGCATGGTTCCAGTTTGTTGCTATTGCCTCAACCTAGTAAGGCCCTTAACCCTTTTTTAGGCCTCGTCTACAGACAGCTTTTGGCTATCTTCTGTTAAAGACCTATTTTGTATAATAAGCAGGTATTTGTAAAGCGCAAACAAACCACCCTTAAGGGTCTCAAGGCACTGGGGGCAGTTTGGGAGATTAAGTGAGCTATTGCCCAGAGTCACATGGTGCTGGGCTGAGCTGCCGATCGAACCAGGAGCCCTGTGCTCCGGAGTCAGCTGCCCTGGCCACTGCCCCACACCTCTTTTGTAACATACCAACACTTACAGTGGACTTTGGGTTAGACCACTGCTTAGCATTGGTTGGCTCTCTTGTCAATATCATTTGCTTGCTTCTTATTGGATTGCTTTCCTTAACCCTCCATTGGTTTCTCCCCTGGAGAATAGCTCTTTGCTCTTCTTTTGAGTGGACAACTGGTATCCTTCCACTGCTTATATTAAGGGAACCACGTTTTACCATAGTACATGTTTTCTTGCTTTCTCCCTCATAGGATACTTCCCTCCTCAAATCCCAACCTATTCTCAATGTTTGCGCCCCACTACTCCTAGCTTGTTCTATAGTTTCCATACCCCGGATGGCTTTTTTTTTCTAAATGTAAATTTACAAACTCCCCCAGTTTCTCTGTGGGAAATTTTGAGAACGATAAATCCAGGCCTCAGAACAGGAATATTTTTGTTCCCACAATGTGGCCATGCTGGCGGAGATTCAGGGCAAATTAGATAAATTCTCAGAGGAAGCCACCCGTGAAACCCACTACCTAGACAAGGAGACATGCGCTCGTCGTTACAGAAAAGGCGTTCGCCCAGGCAGGACGCTCGCTGGCTTACTGCACAAACCGCAGGCTTCCGCATATGTGTTGTACTGCAGGATGATCAGCAAGTCCTTCAGTTCACTCCTGCTGCCCTCTTAAACACGGTTACCTTTTATGCAAAGCTTATATTCTGCCACGCCTGTTCTCCCAGCAAGCGATCTAACAGCATATTTTGACGTGATACAGCTCCTCTGGCTCGACTAGGCACACCGGGAGTACCTTGATTCACCTATCACTGTGGAAGAGCTCAGGCAGGTTATCCATGGGCTGCCAGGAAAAATGGCGCCAGGCGTGGATGGCCTGACGACCTCTTTTTACAAAGAGTTTTGCCATGCAGCACACACCACTTGTTGGAATGGTTTGAAGAGTCACTAGAGAAGGGCATACTGCCCCATCCATCAGGGAAGCAGTCAAAGTGACTCTTTTCAAACCAGATACAACCGGTAAAATGTTGTGACTCCTACAGGCGTTTGTCCATGATCAATGTAAACATTTTCACTAAGATTTTGGCCAACCATCTTCTCCCGTTACTCTCCACAATAATCAGGCCTTACCAATCCAGGTTTATTCCAGGTCACTCTACTTCCCACAACTTGCATACCATCTTCACGACCATGCACCATCTAGACCCCTGGGGGTTCGGCAGTCACCATCCTCCTCAGCGCTGCAAAGGAGTTAAACTCTCTTGTATGGCCCTATCCAGATTTATTAGGCAGATAAGCCTCCTCTATACTTTGCCCATTGCTCACGTGCGGCTCAATAGTATGTGGTCTTGCCCATTCCCAGTGACCCAAGGCACTCGACAGGGGTGCCCACTATCACCCCTCCTTTTAACCATACCAATGGAGCCATTGGCGGCCCAGTTACGACATCACGCCAATCGTGGTCTTGGCTTTACTTCCGGGGGACTGGTGGTTTCCATTTTTTTTAACCCAGATCTTGAAGGTAACAAATACCGCGTTCTCAGTATGCGTCCCTTTTCTGTTCTCCTCCTTAAACTTGACCTTTGGTCTGGTACACAATTTGCGAACCCTATTGCGCTAGCGATTTGGATTCTGATTTCGTTTAAGCGGCACGCTCACCGCATTGAGTGAGATTGTGTGATGACCAACCACTAAATCTGGATGCATGTGGGTTCATTTTAACCAGGGACTTCGGGATATTTCCCGTTATGCCTTATGGTTACATTGGTGCACTGGTACACTTTTACTCTTGACAGAGTATACTGACGCCCACTGAATTGATTATGAGGAGTGGGTATGTATTTTATGTGTGTGGCTCCTGATCGCCAAAGTTAGATGCGCAAGATTGTGTGAGTCCACTTCCCCATTAACAAGGAGGTCCACTGAGTGTTGAATGATCGTCTCACGCTCACTACTTCATTTGGCAACCACAATGAGCATTGATCCTACAATGAATGATTTTTACATGTATTATATGTCTGTTCTGTGTTTGTGTTTATTTTCACAGATTTTTCCCTTTCGAAGATTTGAAGGAAGGGAGTCCTAACCGTGAGTAGATGGTTAGGGTCTAAAAGTGACCAAGGGCAGGGTACACCTTAGCAAGTGTACACCCCCCCCGGGTCACGTTCACTGGTCCTGACGAAAATCCGGTAATAACAACGGATGGTTGAAACATGTAGACCTTTTTTCACTTTTTACTCACTTGAAGATACTATAGGTCAATCTAACCTATCCCGGTATCTATATCATTTCTTAACATACTACTTTTTTCCCCCCACTTCGACCACTGATATATCATGTTGCTGGATAGTGGGAACACCACACCAGTAAAAAGTACCATACCTATGATATTATAAATTCCAATAAACTGTTGACTAGCAGGTAGCCCACTGTACAACCTGATTAATGAGTCATTATCACACTGTTGTTAACAGGCACATTTTATAAATATAGGACCTACATTTACAAACGTTACTAAGGATTCTGTATGGTCCCGTTATTTGCCAACTTTGTCAACTTGCGGACTCGGGCGGAGGAGGTCCATGCGGTAAGTCGTGAGGGGGTGACACCATGAGTTACCCGCACCGGGTGACACCAACCCTAGTGACGCCACTGGCTACAGGCACACATCTCTGGGGCTCTGCATATCTAAACTGTAGTGCCTACAAAAGTGAGGACGCAACACACAAGAGAAAATGAAAATGTGCCTTTTGGGTGGCCCCTTTCATTTAGCAATAATGGCATTTGTTGCTATTTAGCTCCATCTTGTGGTGAATTGTAGTTGTGCTGTCAATGAGTTTACCTACAATGTACAGCACTGGCCCTGCCTCGGAAACAATCTCAGGCAAATGCTTTGGTACACTGTGCTTGTGTTCCAAATACACTGTCCAGTTAAACATCTAAAAATGAGAATAAATAGGGAATATTCAAGTAATATTCAATGTAAAATTGAAACAGATACAGGGGCGTAGCTTGGTCATGAAGACTGGGAGAGAATGAACTTCAGATTTCCCAACAATTACACTGGCGTATGATGTTAAAATACATTATACGACAAGCAGGGCCATGATAGGTGTATAAGGGGCATGGGAAAGAGAAAGGAATGTGGATTGGTATGCACACTAACTGAGAGAAAGACAATATTTTGAAAAATGATCAACATTTATTAGGACTTTGAAAGCAGAGATGGGGGAGAGTGTGTTTGTGTTTTTGCCAGTGTGACCTTGCAAAAATCCCAGGTGAAATCTGACAAACACCTCACCATACCCTACTGAAAGCATCTGAACCCAAATATGCACCAGAAAATACATGTTTTAGTGGGGTGTAACACCCCAAACCGCCTACCCCCGAAGCCACACCCCTGTACAGATATAAAGGAGTGTTCCTTCTTTGCTCTTTTACTACTAGGGAGTTGGTTGTCTCGGTCCTGATTCACAAGGAAGTGAACAAGTAGGTAAAATAATGCACCTGCAGTACTTCTGCCCCTTCTCATAGATGCTTTCGTGCATTTGCTCCAAAGTATTTTCAACAGAAGAATAGCAAAGGCCTTAAACTTAACTTAGAATCTTCACTCTCTCGTGCCATCTAGAGGTAAAGGAAGCATTTTCATAGCGTTGCAGAAACAATGCAAATACATCTATCACTGGCAAACACTCTTTTATCCGGTGAGGTCATTTAAAAACACTTGGATAATTTACAGAGACAATTTCCAAGCGTACATCTGACTTACACCTGTAACTTATGCTGACACTTTATCAGATTTTTAAAGTTGTAAGTGCAATTGTACATGTGTGAAATAAAGGTATTTTACTTACTCACCTATGAAAGACGTAGGCACATATAGCGCCAAGATACTCGTTGGGTGATAGCCGCGCTCTATAAATACCGCATACAAATACAAATATATCTTTTTTGCATCAATTATACTTGTGGATAATCAAGGTAACGTGTCAAAGAGGTGGAGACCAAATTAAATGGCCAGTAGTTTACAAGGTTTAATACAAACATTCATAAATGCATTTCCCAGAGTTTCCTGATCTCCGTATATTTATTAATTTATTTATTTATTGCGGATTTGTAATGCGCATGGCTGCCTCAGCAACGAGGCGTCCCATTACAGACCAAGGACCAGAGACAAGAGCCCAGGAGTGAGACCGAGCAATTAGATAGTAGAAGTAGGGAAAAGCCATGTCTTCAAAGCCTATCGAAATGCCAAGTGATTAGGGATAGTTCTGATAGGGGTCGGGAGAGCGTTCCAAAGTTTCGCCGCCAACCAGCGGAAGGAGCGCCCCCCGGCCCTTGCTCTCCAAACATGGGGAGCACAGACCAGAGCTAGGTCGGCGGATCGCAGCGAGTGCTTAGGCACATAGGCCTCCAACAGATGGAGTAGCCCCGGCGGAGCCTATCGTGACAGGATCTTATGCGCAATACACAGCGCCTTGAATTGTATCCGCTTATCAACCGGCAACCAGTGGAGTTTGGGGAGAACATGCGCCACTGAGCAAGATCTAGGCAATGCGACCAGAATCCGTGCTGCCGCATTCTGAACCCTCTGGAGGCGCTTAATGCTAGCCTTATTAGCACCCAGGTAAAGGGAATTGCTGTAGTCCAATCCAGACAAAACAGACGCCTGGACAATAATCTGGCGCACCTTGGGAGAGAAGAACCCGAGCAATGGTTTTAGGCCACACAGGAGCCCGAAACAGACCCCCGCAACGACTTTCGTTTGTTTGTCGAAAGTCAGGCCATTATCAAACCACACACCTAGATTTTTTACAGCTTCCTTAGGAAATGGGGCGGGTTTGAGGCGGTCCGGCCAGCATTGCTCGGATCACAACTCCAGGTCCTTCCCAAATAACAGGATCTCCGATTTACCGGAATTAAGCTGTAGGCAATTAGCTGCCATCCAATCGGAGATAGCCAGAAGATCTTCCTTGAATTTGTCCAGATTGGTGGTACATTTCTTTGAGAAAGATATCACCAATTTGGTGTCGTCAGCATACGACACCAACAACAGCCCCCTACCCTTAGCCACCTCTGCCAAGGGGCTGACATATAGATTTACTAAAAGTGGGATTAGTATGGAGCACTGTGGCACCCCCTGACGCAACGCAAACTCCTGTGAGGAAAAAGGAGGTGCCAAAACCTGAAAGGATCTCTCCGCTAGGAACGACTGAATCCAGGCCAGAGCTGAATCCCTGATCCCAATGTCCTGTAGGCGTTTGAGAAGTATCTTATGGGACACCGTGTCAAATGCAGAACTTAGGTCCAAAAGGACCAAGGCCGCATAGTCCCCTACGTCTAAACTGCCCCTAATTGCTTCCGACACGGCCTAGAGCGCGGACTCAGTGCTATGCCTGGGCCGGAAGCCGTGTTGTGAAGGATCAAATATGGCATGCTGCTCGATAAAGTTAGACAATGTGAAATCCACATGCGCTTCCACCACCTTAGCCAAGAATGGCAGCTGGGAGATAGGTCGATAATTACCCGGTTTGGCGGCATCCAAAGAGGTTTTTTTTAACAGAGGGGTGCCTTTTGTGTGTTCCACGCCCGTGGTACAGATGCAGTCAGCAAAGACAAATTAGCCAGATCTAGACTCACGTCGGAGATCAGAGGATAAAACTGGCGAAAGTGGTTGGGGGTCACAGGGTCAGCCGGGGAGCCCGATTTGATTTTTAAGCACAAGGCCTCGAATTCCAGGGGTGTTAGTAGAGGAAGTGATACCAAGTTACTACCCCCCCAATGTATTACCCCTTTTCGGTAATGTGTATGTGTATAAGCACCGGAAAGGCCCACTTGTAAGTGCTGCAGAAAGTATGGACAAATGCACCGATTGCCAGAGTTTTCACAGGATGTGCGCTGGAACTGTGATGGGAAAACATGAGTATTCCCAATCTCCTACGTTGATAGGGCCGGTTATGAGTCTGGCAGTCCACGGCCCACCAGACTCCTGGTGCTGGGGAGGTGGAGGTCTTCCAACTGCCCTATTACAACTAGGTTGGTCGGACTTCCATTGCACCGCAGCAACCACCAGGCATCCAAAATCACTGGCGGTGGTGCAGCAGTCTTGAGGCCGCAATATGCTTGGCAGTACCACCGTAGTCCCGCCAAGGATATTACGAGTTTCCTCTATACCATGGTTTTCATGGTGGTTCCTCCACCATGAAAACCATGGCAGAGAAGAAACAAACGGGGCCCTACTTGGCCTCTTGTTGCCTCTGGGCCATGGGGTACATGCAGGGGGCAATTGTTGTGCCCCTCTTTGTGAATGCACCCCAGTACCTGCATGGCATGGACTGAATCAGTCCATGCCGTGCAGGTACTGCCTTTGACGTTCCCATTACGGGGCCTATTTCATAGCCACCACCACGGGGACACCAAAGACCCACCCGCCAGTGACTAAGAAAGTAAAAATCTGGTGGGCACGGGTATGGCGGTGCAGGAGCAGGGTGGAGGCCTGGCGGTCCCACTCCCACTTAGCCCAACTCATAATCAGGCCCATAAAGTGGATTAAGTGTCATCACATGGACAAGGGACAGGGAAAGGCAGACATGTGTGGTCACCCCATGCAAAGTAATCATCTCTACTCAACAAGCTGCAGACTCTGCAAACATCCAGAAGAAGCTTTAGAGCACATCTGCCCATGTCTGTATGACATCCGTAGTAAATATCTACTGCCAACCTTCAGGAAACTCTCTCTATGCTCAATAAAAGACATCTGCCCATGTCTGTATGACTTTCGTAGTAAATATCTACTGCCAACCTTCAGGAAACTCTCTCTATGCACAATAAAAGACATCTGCCCATGTCTGTATGACATTCGTAGTAAATATCTACTGCCAACCTTCAGGAAACTCTCTCTATGCAAAATAAAGAAGCCACTGAGATGTATTTTACTTTACAAACAGTTTTACTTGAAAACTGATTACATTTTTGGAGCACGTTTACAACAGCCTCAAAAGAAGTTGTTAGTAGAAACTTTGACTATGGATTAGTTTTGATTAAGCAAATTGATTCCTATACTAGGGGTCTATTCCAGCCTTCATTAAAACTGTATAATTTTTCACAACCTAGGGACATATTTACAAGGAGCTGGTGTGCTAAAGCGTCATTTTTTGACGCTACAGTGGCATTTTTTTTTGCACTGCATTTGCAAAGTGACGCTGGAGGCCTTTAGCGTCACTTTTTCAATTCCTGTGCCAATTTTTCACAGTGCCGGATCCTGTTGCGGCAGTTAGCGATAATGATCTGCAAGGTAGGCGTTCCACCTTAAAAAAGCCATGCAAAACTGACGCAGCCATATTTATAACGATTTTGGAAAATGATGTTACTTTGGCAAAAGACGTGCAAAGGCCCAATAGCGGGTGAATTTTCCTGCTACGGCAAACCAGGCATAAAAATGACACATGTACACTGGTATAAAAGCAGAGCATGCCAAATCCCTCTGGCACCTGCTACTGCAACTCAGAGCACCAAAAAGACCACCACCTCCACCCCCACCATCACCACGGAGGCAGCGCAAGACAAGGGAGCGGACATACCGTCAAAGGATTACCCTCATTGACCTCAGGGAGAAGAAAGTCATTGTCCATTGCAGGCTCAGAAGGGAGTCCATTGTTCGCCTCCTGCACCAGATTACACCAAGGCTGAGGCCAACATCGCAGCGAATCACAACCCTCCCTCCGCAGGGCAAGCTACTGGCTGTCCTACACATATGGCAGCTGGAACTTGTCAACCCACCACTGTCAGAGTGGCAGCAGTATCCCAGCAATCCTTCTCTAGGTTCCTCCCCTCCGTCCTGGATGCCATCATCAGCCTCACACCCCAATACCTCTTCTTCCCCAACACAATGCAGAACCAACAGGAAAACAGCCAAGGCTTTTTATGCCATTGCAGGAGTTTCGCATGTGTTGGGGGCAATGACTGCACCCATGTGCAACTTGTTCATACAGCGGCTACATCACACTGGTTCCACAATAGAAAGCGCACACATTCCATGAACATGCAGGCAATCATGGACCATCTGAGCCTCTTCATCAATGTCCTTGTAAAGTACCCAGGCATTACTCATGAGTCTTTCATCTTCCAGCATTCCACCATCAATGAGCACTTCCTGAATGGGACATGTGGGAATAACCTACTGGTTGGTAAGCGCTTCTCAAGCACATGAAAGACCACATTACAGTCAATTAGTTGAATGGTAAACAACATTTACCACAAATCTTTTTCCCCGCAGGGAATCACAACACAGTCGTTACAACGACCGCGTTGTGATTCCGCATACCATTACTCCGCAAGTCGGAATAAAGACTTGCGGAGGGGGGGGGAGGTGTTGGATTTAAAATCCAACACCTTCCCTATTGTCCGCACAGACTGGAGTTGGAATAGTAAATTATTCTATTCCAACATCCAGCGCCACCCTCCGCAAGTCGTTGTTCCGACTTGCGGAGTAATGGTATGCGGAATCACAACACGGTCTCTCCCTCAGCAGCTTTGCTGCTGCGCCGCTACTCCTGTTGAGTCGCTGCCCTGCTGTAGGAGTGTTCGATTCCGCGCTCCGATGTCTGCTCTGGTATTGTTCCCCACTGTTGTTGTGCCTCTTTCTTAGTTATGCACTGTTTTTTGTGACTTTTTACTATCACTTGCCTGTTGCCCTTGTCCCCCGTGCCCACTTTGTCACCCCTTTTCCTGCCGCTGCTGCCCCCGCGGCCCCACTCCTCTGCCGTTCCTCCACTCCAACCTCCCAGCTGTGCTTCCCTGCCCCCTCCCCACTTTATTGGTGGCCGTTGCGAGGGAGCATAGCAAGACCCCTGGCCTCCTCGTCAGAGACCTGCTCTCTCCCTCAGAAGTTCCTCTGCTGCAATGCTACTGCTGTTGAGCCACTGCACTGCTGTAGGGGGGTTTGATTCCACTCTCTGCTGTCTGTTCTGGTATTGTGCCCCACTGTTGATGTGCCTCTTACTTAGTTCTGCACTGTTGTTTTGTGCCTTTTTACTATCTCTTGCCTTTTGCCCTTGTCCCCAGTGCCCACTTCGTTGCCTCTCTTCCTGCTGCTGCTGCCCCTGCCATTCCCCGCTCCTGCCTCCCAGCTGCGCTTCTATCCCCCCTTCCCTATTTAATGGCGGCTGCTGCGAGGGAGCACGAGCAAGACCCCTAATATCCTGGTCAGAGACTTGCTCTCTCCCTCAGCAGCTCCTTAGCTGCGCCGCTTCTGCCGCTACTGCCGGTACTGTCTCTACTGCCCTTGAGCAGATGCCCTGTTGTAGGAGGGTTCTATTCCGCTCTCCGCTGTCTGCTCTGGTATTGTGCCCCACTGTTGTTGTGCCTCTTACTTAGATCTGCACTGTTGTTTTGTGCCTTTTTACTATCTCTTACCTGTTGCCCTTGTCCCCCGTGCACACTTTATCGCCCCTTTTCCCACCACTGCTGCCCCCGTGGCCCCGCCCCACTGCCATGCCTGCTCCCGCCTCCCAGCTGTTCTTCTCTCCCCCTTCCCTATTTAATGGCGGCCGCTGTGAGGGAGCACAAACAAGACCCCTGACCTCCTGGTCAGAGACCTGCTGTCTCCCTCAGAAGCTACGCTGCTGCGCCGCTACTTCTGTTGAGCCGCTGCCCTGCTGTAGGAGGGTTCGATTCCACTCTCTGCTGTCTGCTCTGGTATTGTGCCCCACTGTTGCTGTGCCTCTTACTTAGTTCTGCACTGTTGTTTTGTGCCTTTTTACAATCTCTAGCTTGTTGCCCTTGTCCCCTGTGCTCACTTTGTTGCCTCTTTTCCCACCACTGCTGCTCCTGAGGCCCCGCCCTCCTGCCGTTCCCCGCTCCCGCCTCCCAGCTGCGCTTCCCTCCCCCTCCCCTAGGTAATGGCGGCTGCTGCGTGGCCGCGCCGCTGGCACACCGAAGGCACGCCGCTGGCAAGCCTGTCTGCGCCATTCCGTGACCCGACCGCAATCAGCGCCAGGGACCATGGATCTCAGACCACCCACCGCTATGACTCAGCTGCCCTACTCACACTCAACCCACGAAGGAACAACAACTGCCAGCTGTCCCATCGAGCACCACCCACGGGCAGTTTTCCTGCTGCCAGACTATCACCCCCATCCGCACCCCCACAGCCACTGCCCCCATGCCAAACGCCAACCCCACTGGAGCCCTGAGGACCAGCCTCCTCAATGTGTGCTCCCTGCACAGACACTCTATAGAGATTTGGGACCTCCTCGACATCCTCTCACCAGACGTCGCCTTCTTCGCAGAATCTTGGACCAACTCCACCTCTGCCCCCGACATCGCCACTGCCATCCCCAACGGATACAAGATCCAGAGGAAGGAACGCCGCAACCACACAGGAGGAGGACTTGCCATTGTGCACAAGAGCTCCCTCTGACTCACGACCTCCAGCTCAAGCGACAGCCCGCCCACCACTGAACACCTCCATTTCCAGATCGAGACCAGCTCCAGAACAACCCTAAGAGGCACCCTCGCCTACAGACCTCCCGTACCTCGAACTGCGTTCACCACCATCATCACCGACCTCATCGCGCCCCAGGCCATCGCTTCCATGGACTACATACTCATCGGAGACCTCAACTTCCACCTCAACAACCTCATCAACCCCAACTCCATCACCCTCCTGGACAACCTCGCCAACCTCGGACTGAAACAAATCGTCAGTACCCCTATCCACAAGGCAGGACACACCCTCGACCCCACTTCACAGGAGGTAACAACATCCACTTCAGCCACACCATGCAACCCCCATTGACGGACTGTGAGAAAGTGCCCTCTTTCTTCATGGTTGCCATCACTTTTTACTGAACTGCTGATGTACTTTTACTGAGCGTGCCCTGGGCTCCTGCTAATCAGGTGCCCAGAGCCTATGTTCTTTCCCTGAAACAGCATTGAAACCAAAACCCAGTTGGAATCTCTGGCCACAGGTCAGCACCTGGTAAATGGAACCACAGGTACCCAGGGCACTGTGACCAGGGAAGACCTCCAAGGGCTGCAGTACTTATTGTGCCACCCTTAGAGGTCCTGTACCTTTACACTCACACACTGCCTTTGCAGGCTCCATGTCTTGGTGCAGAACAAAGTGAAGAGTCGACATGGCACACATCCCTGTGTTACACTTCATATGGAAGAGTGCACACCAATGTATATTTCTTCATCCCTTTTGTTTTTTTAAAGATGCTCTAGGCAATGTTTAAGCGTGCCATCCTGGTGCAACGCTCCGTCCATGTGCACAGGTATACATTAAATCACTGGAGCCTGATCTGGGTCCATCCAGGATGCACAGCGAATGAATAAATGAATCATTAAATAAGATTCCAGAGTTAAGTTCCATTTCTCTTTACATTTTATTCCAAAAAGTACTCCATATTATTTTCAGTATTTTTCATTAATGTTTTACAGGTTCAACCAGTGCCAGCTGGCTTTGCTCATTAGACAGGTAGAGGTGCAACATTCCTCATGATTTAAAGTACAGATGGTAATTCCAATACATTTCGGGCCTTCACTCGCCCTTCGTCAGGGGAACTATACAAGATGAAAACCACTGATTAACAGCCATGACTAAGATAACAGTTTTTATGTATCAAAGGATCTGTTTTTTCATAAAACCCCTAGGCCCATTTAACAAATGATAAAGTAATAGCTATCTTTTTATAGACCCTTCCAACCATTTAGCAATTAATAAAATGAAAACAGTTTTTTCATAGACCCCTTGTACCCACTAAACACATTATAAGGAGTGTTAGACCTGGCATCATTGGCATGAGTCTCTCCTCCATTTTTTTCTGTTTGCCTCCTCTGTTTACGATGTTTTTGCTGGATTATTGCTTTGGGCACTGTGCCACTGCTGATCAGTGCCACAGTGCAAGTGCTCCCTATGTTAAATTGTTACATTGATTGATGTTACCATGATTGGCTTGGTTGACTTACTGTTCAGACCCTAGTCTAGTGCACTGCGTGTGCCAAGGGCGTGTAAGTTAACTGCTGCTGGTGGGCTTGCAGCACGGGTTGTGCCACCCACAGAAGCAGCGTGTAAAATGTGTCTCAGGCCTGCCACCGCAGCGCCTGCGTGCAGTCCCTGACTGCCATGTCGACTTGGTAAGGAAACCTACTTACCAGTCTCTAAACCTTCACTTTGCCACATTTCAGACACCTCTATGGTAGGCCCTAGGGCAGGGTGCATTGTTGGTAAAAGGTAGGTCATGCCCTGATGTGTGTGGCATGACCTAATAGTGAATTACAGCCATTTTCGTTTTTCACTATTGAAGGGCTACCTGCCTCCAATAGGCCAGACTGGGCAGACTGATTATTAACTCCATTATAATCTATCTGACTCAGGGAGCATGGTAGCAAGTCGAGTTTAGTATCCCTGAACTCAGAATTTAATAACACACCCTTTAGGATGGATGGTTTTTAAATTCTATGTTTGAAAATAGCACTTTTAGAAAGTGGCTATTTTCTTGTCCAACTATCTACCGGTCTCTGCTGGTTTGGTGTGTGTGTCAGGGGCTGGGTGGCTCCAGAGGTCTGAGTGAGTCAGTTTGGGGTGAATGGGGCGTTTACACACAGAGTGAGGGAAGAGTAGCCTGCCCTGCCTGACACAATACTGGCTCCGCCTCCTGCTGGGCGACTGATAGCCCTGCTCCTGCCAGTGACAATACTGGCTCCGCCTCCTGCTGGGCGGCTGAGGACTCTGCCCTGCTCAGTGAATAGGCCAGGTGCCTCTGCCTGGCAACACCCACAACAAACCTGAGCTGGTGGGAATCTCCCTGCTTGGACAAAGAGAACAAAGGGAAAAAGGGGTATAAGAGAAGGACCCCTGAACCAAGAACTCAGATCACTTCTGACAAGGAAACCTGTACCAAGGACAAGAAGCCTGCTGATCTAAGGACTTGCCTCCCCTTTCTGCCAGAGTGCTGTTTTGCTGTGGAGGAACCTGAAAGCTGCTTCTTTATTTTTGCCAAGGAACACGGAGAGAGGAACTTGGTGTGTACTCTCTGAACACTTGCTAGGAAATCTCCAAGGACTGGAAGAGTACCAGTCTCCTGTTGAAGTCACAGGGCCAAAGGACTTCACCATCTACTGAATTGCTGAATTGCTGGAAAGTGTTGTTTCCAGTACACAAGGGAAAATCTGCAGTCCCGACGCCAGCAGCAACGCCAGTGAGCAGTGGGTATCGGCCCCGGCTCCAAGTGACCCCGTCTCGACGCCGGTATCGACGCCAGTGAGGAGTGAGTATCGGCTCTACCTCCAAGTGACCCCGTCCCGACGCCGCTGCTGATCGCATCGACTCGACGCCTTCTCGACGCCGTGAGCGCTGCTCCGGCCCGACATCCCTCGACACCGCTGCGGATTGACCCGACTCCGAAGCACGATCGACGCCGACCTCGACGCCGACATCTCGACGCCGTGGATCCTCGTTTTCTTCGTTTCTCAAGGTACTGTACTTGTGGGGTCTGTTGCGACTCCAGGCTCGACGTAGCGCTCCTCGCGGTCGACGCCGAACCTTGGGAATCTTGTAGACTCGACGTTGTGTGACTCCCGTGGGGGTTACATTGTTGCCAAAGAACTGTGCTCAGAAGAATACTTTGCTAAAGAACTATTTGCCAAGAAGAAACCTTACTTGAACTATTATTTTTCCTTCCAAAGAGTATTTATTAAGACTGTGGTATATTTTTGTCGTTATTTGGTCTTGTGCTAAACCTTATATAAAGATCCTATTTTTATAATAACTTCGGTGTCGTGTCCATCTGTAGTGTATTCACTTTATTACTGTATGTGGTCATAAATGCTTAACACACTGCCTCTGAGATAAGCCTGTCTGCTCTGCCAAGCTACCAAGGGGGTAGCAGGGGTTATCTGAGTGTGTAATCCCCTTGCCCTGACTAGAGTTGGTTGGTCCCTATTTGTCAGAAGTGGATACCTCTGCCAACTAGAGACCGCCGGTTCTAACATTGGTGGTCAGCGGTGAGGATTTGAACTTTGCATTTATGACTCATGTGCAGTGATTAGTGTACGCTACATAGTGAAAGCAGACCATAACGCAGCCACAATCTGTTTTGGTAGAATATCCTATTTTTGTTCTCCGCTTTCCTGGATCTGATTTTTCTAAACACTGCCAGTTTTGACCATGGAGAATGCCGGAGCTGCTACACCTGTGGAGAATGTTGTGGGGGAATTCGATAAGGAGAAGATAGATTCCTACACGCTAAAAGATCTAAAAGGATTTTGCAAGCAGTTTAAAGTTCCTACCACAGGTGTCTCAAAGAAAGAGGGCTTCCTCAAAGCGCTGAAGGCCTGGTTAGAGGCCAGAAATCCCTCTGATCCGGTGGTGGTACCGGAAGAGGGAGAAGAAGAGGAAGAGGAAGAGCCCACAGGTGGGCCAGCGTCATCTCCAGGCAGTAGTGCGTCCTCTAGGAGCCTTTCCCCTGAAGAATTAGAAGACAGGGAGAAGGAGAGGGGGTACAAGTTAGAAATGGCAAAACTTAAATTAGGAGGGCAGTTGGAATTAGAGAATGCGAGAAGCAAGAGAGAAGCTGAAATGGAGAGCAAAAGATTAGATTTTGAGAGAGAGAAATTAGCGTTTGAACGTGAGAAGATGGTGAGGGAGATGGAGCTTAAAACTAAGAGTTTAGAGTTGAATCCCTCTGGTGGCAGCACTCCATCTGTGCCTGCAGAAAGTAGGTTTTATTTTCCTAAAGATGTGATCAAGGATTACAGTAAGAATGAAGATATTAGCCAATGGTTTAAAGCGTATGAGTTAGCATTATTGGCCCACCGGGTCCCTGAGAAGGATTGGGGAACGGGGTTGTGGAGCCGCTTTACAAACGAGGGGAGAGATACCTTGTTGAGCCTTCCTGCTGAGGATAGGATGTCTTATACTCATATGAAAGATGCTTTAATGCTGAGATATGGCTTAACTCCAGAAAAGTACAGACAAACCTTTAGAGAATGTAAGAAGTTGCCTGGTACTACATGGGTTGAATATGTGTCTTTTTTCTGCAGAACCATGGATGGTTGGATAAAGGGTAGCAAGGTTGATAGTTATGATGCTCTTTATGATTTGTTTGTTTGGGAGCACTTGTCTAATAACTGTTTTCCAGAGCTTCGCCATTACCTTGTTGATAGCAAGATATCTAACCCTAGAAAACTTGCTGAGGAGGCGGACCGCTGGGTCAGTACCAGGGTCCACAAGGGTCCAGTGGGAGACTCAGCCAAAGGTGGGCAGGGTCCCCAGCAGAAGAGTGGGGGGGACAGGGGTAAACAGAGGGAGTTTCAGAAAGGGCCCCAAAGTAGTCCCCAAGGGAACCAAGGGAAGGGTTCCCAGCCTCCCCCTGTAAAGAAGCTAGAGGCCCCGACAGGTAAACCTGTTCACAGGGGCCCCATGACCTGCTATGCCTGTAAGCAGGTGGGACACCGTTATTATGATCCCCAGTGTCCCATGAAGGATTCGAATGCACCGCCGCGTGCACCCCCTCGTCAGGTAGCGAGTGTAGCCCTGGGAGGGGAGGAGATGGGTGCCCCCGGTGGGTGGGGTCCCGCAGAAATGTCCCTGGTCTCTTTAGGAGACGTGGAAATGGTCCCTCCAACCCCTCTGCCTAGTAACACTAAGAAATATAGGCAGTGGGTGACCATTAATGGCCATAGGGTGGAAGCTCTCAGAGACACCGGAGCGAGTGTGACAGCTGTCAAGTGTCACTTGGTGTCCAGAGAGCAGGTGGTCCCTCATGCATTCTACCCCGTTGTAGCTGCTGACAACTCACAGAGTCAGTGTGAGGTAGCTCAAGTTCCCTTTGAGTGGGGGGGGTCTCAGGTACTCTTCAGGTTGCTGTGAGGCCCGCCATGCCTGTTGATTGTCTCTTGGGCAATGATTTGGAGGACTCCCCTTGGGCTAAGGTGGAGAGAAAAGCGCATCTGGAAATGTTGGGTCTGCCTGAGTGGGTGTGTGCGACCACCCGGTCCATGTCAGTCAGTAAGGGTGTTGATGGGGGCCCGGAGCCTGAAAGTATGGCCCAGGTCCCAACCGGGAAGAGAAGAGGCAGGGGGCGCGGGAAACCGTCCCCCATCGTTCCCGCGGTCCAGGAGGGAGCAGACCCTGAGGGGGATGCCCTGGAACCGACAGGAGAACAAGTGGCCGAACTGGGAGACCTGCCCGAGCTGACCCATTGGCAGCAGGATGGTGGTCCCTCCAGGGAGGAATTTTGTGCTGAGCAGAAAGTGTGCCCTTCTCTTGTGGGTATGAGGCAGCAGGCCTCAGCCCAAACGACAGGTGATCAGTCAGGATCACATTGGGTCTACTGGGAGAACGACCTCCTGTATAGCGAGCCTAAGGCTGCTGAACCTGGGTCAGCCCGTGTGCTGGTGGTACCCCAGCGCTTCAGAGCCTTCCTACTGGGGTTGGCTCATGACGTTCCGTTAGCTGGACATCTGGGGCAGGACAAGACCTATGACAGGCTTCTCACCCATTTTTATTGGCCTCAGATGAGAAAGGATTCAGATATCCATTGTAGGACCTGTCAAACTTGCCAGGCAAGTGGGAAAAGCGGGCGGAAGCAGAAGGCTCCCCTCCAACCTTTTCCCGTCGTCAGTACCCCCTTCGAGCGAGTGGGAATTGACATTGTGGGGCCACTGGACCCCAAGACAGCCATGGGCAACAGGTTTATCCTGGTCTTGGTGGACCATGCCACCCGGTACCCGGAAGCCATCCCTCTCCGAACAGTGACGGCCCCCGTGGTGGGACGGGCACTGATGGGTGTTTTCTCCCGCATGGGGTTCCCCAGAGAGGTGGTGTCAGACCGGGGCACCAACTTCATTTCGAATTATATGAAGTCTCTGTGGAAGGAGTGTGGGGTAACCTACAAGTTTACCACTCCTTACCACCCTCAAGGTAATGGGCTGGTTGAGAGATTCAACCGGACCCTAAAAGGCATGATCATGGGTCTTGAAGAACCAATGAGGCGTAAATGGGATGTCCTCTTGCCATGCCTGCTGTTTGCTTACCGTGAGGTGCCACAGAAGTCTCTAGGGTTCAGCCCCTTTGAGCTTTTGTATGGTCACCCGGTAAGAGGACCTTTGAGTCTGGTCAAAGAAGGCTGGGAGCAATCTCCCAGGAAACCTCCCCAGGATGTATATAGTTACATGCTGGCCTTTAGGAACCAGACTCGGCGCTTCAGAGATCTTGCTCAGGCAAATCTGGAGGCCAGCCAGGAAGAGATGAAGCGGTGGTACGATCAGAATGCCACTCTGGTTGAGCTTCGACCTGGTCAGAAAGTTTGGGTCATGGCCCCTGTGGAACCTTGTGCGCTCAAGGACAGGTGGACTGGACCATTTGAGGTTGTGGAGAAGAAGAGCGATGTCACCTACTTGGTGGACTTGAAATCTCCCAGGAACCCCTTAAGGGTCCTGCATGTCAACCGGTTAAAGCCCCACTTAGAAAGGTCCGAAGTGGGCATGCTCCTTGCCACAGATGCTGGGATGGAGGAGGAGAGTGAGCCTCTTCCTGACCTCCTGTGTGCAAAAGAAAAGGATGGGTCAGTGGATGGTGTTGTCCTCTCTGACACACTGACCCCTGAGCAGCAGCAAGATTGTCGCCATCTGTTGGTACAATTCCCTGATCTGTTCTCCTTAATCCCTGGTGTCACTCAGTGGTGTGTCCACGATGTGGACACTGGGGACAGCACTCCTGTGAGGCACAAGGCCTACAGGGTGACTGACAAGGTCAGAGCATACATCAAGGAGGAGGTCTCCAAGATGTTTGCCTTAGGGGTGGTTGAGTCCTCTAGCAGTCCTTGTGCCAGCCCAGTGGTCTTGGTCCCAAAGGCTGCAGCGCCTGGTGCTTCACCAGAACTTCGGTTCTGTGTGGATTACCGAGGACTCAATTCGGTCACCAAGACTGACGCGCACCCCATCCCCAGAGCTGATGAGCTCATCGATCGGTTGGGGGCTGCCCGGTACCTTAGTACGTTTGATCTAACGTCTGGGTACTGGCAGATCGCCTTGACTGATGGGGCAAAAGAGGGGTCTGCATTCTCCACACCAGATGGGCACTACCAGTTCCGTGTGATGCCCTTTGGGATGAAGAATGCCCCTGCCACATTCCAGAGGTTGGTTAACCAGGTATTGGCCGGGCTGGAAAATTTCAGCGCCGCCTACCTGGACGATATAGCAGTGTTCAGCGCCAGCTGGGAGGAACACTTGCGCCACCTCCAGAAAGTGTTGTTGGCCCTGCGCAGAGCAGGCCTCACAATCAAGGCTAGTAAGTGCCAGATTGGGCAGGGTTCAGTGGTGTACTTGGGGCACCAAGTAGGGAGTGGCAAGGTGGCCCCCCTGCAACCCAAGATAGATACCATCCTGGCTTGGGAACCGCCCAAAACCCAGACTCAGGTGAGAGCCTTCTTGGGTCTCACGGGTTACTACAGGAGGTTTGTCAAGGGGTATGGCAACATTGTGCACCCCTTGACCTCGCTGACTTCCAGGAAGCAGCCGAGACTTGTGATCTGGACTGACGCCTGTCAGAACGCCTTTGACACCCTGAAAACTGCAATGTGTACAGCACCGGTCCTCCAGGCACCCGACTTTTCAAAAGAATTCATTGTCCAGACAGACGCTTCAGAGCATGGTGTGGGGGCTGTTCTAGCACAGATGAATGAGGAGGGCCGAGACTTACCTGTAGCCTTCATCAGCCGGAGGTTACTTCCCAGGGAACAAAGGTGGAGTGCGATAGAGCGTGAGGCATTTGCTGTGGTCTGGGCGCTGAAGAAGCTAAGACCCTACCTGTTTGGGACTCACTTCCGGGTTCAGACAGACCACAGGCCCCTCAGATGGTTAATGCAGATGAGGGGTGAGAACCCAAAGCTGTTGAGGTGGTCCATTTCCCTACAGGGGATGGACTTTACGGTGGAACACCGCCCTGGTACAGATCACGCCAATGCTGATGGTCTGTCCAGATTTTTCCGCCTTAGTGATGAGGACTCCCTGGGTGAAGGGTAGTTCTCCCCACATTTCAGCTGGAGGGGACACGTGTTAGACCTGGCATCATTGGCATGAGTCTCTCCTCCATTTTTTTCTGTTTGCCTCCTCTGTTTACGATGTTTTTGCTGGATTATTGCTTTGGGCACTGTGCCACTGCTGATCAGTGCCACAGTGCAAGTGCTCCCTATGTTAAATTGTTACATTGATTGATGTTACCATGATTGGCTTGGTTGACTTACTGTTCAGACCCTAGTCTAGTGCACTGCGTGTGCCAAGGGCGTGTAAGTTAACTGCTGCTGGTGGGCTTGCAGCACGGGTTGTGCCACCCACAGAAGCAGCGTGTAAAATGTGTCTCAGGCCTGCCACCGCAGCGCCTGCGTGCAGTCCCTGACTGCCATGTCGACTTGGTAAGGAAACCTACTTACCAGTCTCTAAACCTTCACTTTGCCACATTTCAGACACCTCTATGGTAGGCCCTAGGGCAGGGTGCATTGTTGGTAAAAGGTAGGTCATGCCCTGATGTGTGTGGCATGACCTAATAGTGAATTACAGCCATTTTCGTTTTTCACTATTGAAGGGCTACCTGCCTCCAATAGGCCAGACTGGGCAGACTGATTATTAACTCCATTATAATCTATCTGACTCAGGGAGCATGGTAGCAAGTCGAGTTTAGTATCCCTGAACTCAGAATTTAATAACACACCCTTTAGGATGGATGGTTTTTAAATTCTATGTTTGAAAATAGCACTTTTAGAAAGTGGCTATTTTCTTGTCCAACTATCTACCGGTCTCTGCTGGTTTGGTGTGTGTGTCAGGGGCTGGGTGGCTCCAGAGGTCTGAGTGAGTCAGTGTGGGGTGAATGGGGCGTTTACACACAGAGTGAGGGAAGAGTAGCCTGCCCTGCCTGACACAATACTGGCTCCGCCTCCTGCTGGGCGACTGATAGCCCTGCTCCTGCCAGTGACAATACTGGCTCCGCCTCCTGCTGGGCGGCTGAGGACTCTGCCCTGCTCAGTGAATAGGCCAGGTGCCTCTGCCTGGCAACACCCACAACAAACCTGAGCTGGTGGGAATCTCCCTGCTTGGACAAAGGGAACAAAGGGAAAAAGAGGTATAAGAGAAGGACCCCTGAACCAAGAACTCAGATCACTTCTGACAAGGAAACCTGTACCAAGGACAAGAAGCCTGCTGATCTAAGGACTTGCCTCCCCTTTCTGCCAGAGTGCTGTTTTGCTGTGGAGGAACCTGAAAGCTGCTTCTTTATTTTTGCCAAGGAACACGGAGAGAGGAACTTGGTGTGTACTCTCTGAACACTTGCTAGGAAATCTCCAAGGACTGGAAGAGTGCCAGTCTCCTGTTGAAGTCACAGGGCCAAAGCACTTCACCATCTACTGAATTGCTGAATTGCTGGAAAGTGTTGTTTCCAGTACACAAGGGAAAATCTGCAGTCCCGACGCCAGCAGCAACGCCAGTGAGCAGTGGGTATCGGCCCCGGCTCCAAGTGACCCCGTCTCGACGCCGGTATCGACGCCAGTGAGGAGTGAGTATCGGCTCTACCTCCAAGCGACCCCGTCCCGACGCCGCTGCTGATCGCTTCGACTCGACGCCTTCTCGACGCCGTGAGCGCTGCTCCGGCCCGACATCCCTCGACACCGCTGCGGATTGACCCGACTCCGAAGCACGATCGACGCCGACCTCGACGCCGACATCTCGACGCCGTGGATCCTCGTTTTCTTCGTTTCTCAAGGTACTGTACTTGTGGGGTCTGTTGCGACTCCAGGCTCGACGTAGCGCTCCTCGCGGTCGACGCCGAACCTTGGGAATCTTGTAGACTCGACGTCGTGTGACTCCCGTGGGGGTTACATTGTTGCCAAAGAACTGTGCTCAGAAGAATACTTTGCTAAAGAACTATTTGCCAAGAAGAAACCTTACTTGAACTATTATTTTTCCTTCCAAAGAGTATTTATTAAGACTGTGGTATATTTTTGTCGTTATTTGGTCTTGTGCTAAACCTTATATAAAGATCCTATTTTTATAATAACTTCGGTGTCGTGTCCATCTGTAGTGTATTCACTTTATTACTGTATGTGGTCATAAATGCTTAACACACTGCCTCTGAGATAAGCCTGTCTGCTCTGCCAAGCTACCAAGGGGGTAGCAGGGGTTATCTGAGTGTGTAATCCCCTTGCCCTGACTAGAGTTGGTTGGTCCCTATTTGTCAGAAGTGGATACCTCTGCCAACTAGAGACCGCCGGTTCTAACAAGGAGAATATAAGGAGAACAAACATCACACGCTTGTGCTGACTATTCACTTAGAAGCATCTTTTCATGTAAACATATTGATCTGCTGTAGCGTGAGGTATTTAAAACATGATACTTGCACACGCCATTTACAATAAATATGCTTCACATCTTGTGAATCAAAAACATGATGAGCGAATTTAAAACCACAATTCCATATTCAGTATACCTTCATCCGTATCGCCCCTCGCGCATTCCACATCTCTCTTGCGTGCTTGATTATAACCTTTACCATGTGTGCAACATTTATCTAACGAATCACGTGATAACAATCACGTGACTCTGTGTGTCATAGAAAGTGAAAAAGTGCTACTTTGATCGTGTTCACCACAGCGGAATAAAAGACATTTTAAATAACATTTTATCTAAACGGCAACCTCCGAATCTAATGATAAATAAAAACACGCAATCCCGTAATTCATCTGTCTGAGAATTCCATGATAAACAATATAAACAATGATAAAAGCATCAATCTGTGAATGTAATGGTGATGCACATGAACTTAAACATATTATCATGCCTGTGTGCCATGCCTACAACCCACTGCCCTGGAATACATCAGTCATCCCTCTAGCTGGGTGCACTATACCAGTGGTGAGGGTACAGGTGCAGGAGCCCTTGACCCCTACAGTGTCTAACTGGCACATGCATCAAGGAAGGCTTTTGCGATTCCTTAATTGCGATTATTAAGGAATCGCAATGAAGGAATCGCAAAAGCCTATGCATGTAGGAATCGCTATAAAAATAGCGATTCCTAAACATTCCTTAATTGCGACTCGCAAATTACGAGTCACAATTAAGGAATGCCTTCCTATTAATTCCTATGGGCCTACAGGCCCATAGGAATGAATGGGAGATTGCATGCGCAATTTGCGAGTACCAGTAGGTACTCGCAAATTGCTCATGCAATTTCAAGGGTGCAAGGGTGTCAAAATGACACCTTGTTGCACCCCTGAAATTGTGATGTGCACCCATGTTGCGCACACACATTCCCCAAGGGCATATGTGTGTGTAACTTAAAACTTAAAAGATTGCATATTAGTGCATTTTTCAAAGTTTTTGCAAATTACAGACAAGTTTGATTTGTCTGTAATTTGCGGTCTCAAATAGCAAAATCGCTATTTGTAAGTGCTTCTAGCATTCCATTTAAGGAATCGCAAATTGCGATTCCTTAAATGCAATCGCAATTAAGGAATTCACAAATAATTGCAAATTCTTAAATTGCGCTTAGGAAACACTTTCATGCATCTCCAAAGGCTAATTTGCGATTGCAAACGGCCGATTTTTGCGATTCGCACCGTTTGCGATCGCAAAAACCTTTGATGCATGTGCCCCTAAGTCCATTCTTAGACATTGTAAGTACAGTACTGCCATTAAGAGTGCATGGTGCTGGGAGTCTGTCAGTAAGAACTCCACAGCACCATAACGGCTACACTGAAAACTGAAAAGTTTGGTATCAAACTTCTCAGCACATTAAACCCACACTGATGCCAATGTGAGATTTAATGAAAAATGCGCACAGAAGGCATCTTATAGATGCCCCCTGAAAAACGACCAGCCACTAGTGTCCAGGCTGAGTGGCTGCTTTCAGCTGCCACCACCAGACATGTTTCTGGACCTCTGGGTCAAGAGCCTGCTGCTCTCAGGGGCCTGAAACAATGCACATTCTGGGAGGAGGTGCTAAGCCTCCTCCCCAGGATGGGCAGGGTCCACGAAGGGGGAGCTTCTAAGGCTTGCCGCCTTTGTGAGCTTCCCCAGGCCTCTTGCTGCTTTCAGCAACTGTTCCCCACTGGTTCTGACCCGCACTTTGGGCGGGAGAACAGGCGGTAAAAACAAGTGAGAAAGAGAGGTGTGCCCCTCAGGTGGGGAAGGCGAGGTGAAGCACAACTCTCAGTCCCCGCCATCTTGTAGCTGGAGGGACCCAGCCAACCAGAGTGAGGCCTATGCCCTCTCCCACTGGAGGGTGGCATAATAGGTGGTGTACCCACCCCAAGAAAGGGACCCATTGGTCCCAACCTTTACTTACCTGTAACACCCCTACATTTAGGGCTACCCCGAACTTTGGCTCCTCAGACAAGAAAACAGAAGAAGTAAAGAAGAAGAAGGACCGAACAGCAGTGCCGAAGCTAAGAAGAGGAGGACGCCCACTGACTTGACCCCAGCCCTACCGGCCTGTCCTTACCTCAAACCTGCAGAAGTGAAACTCTGGTGTGTCCTGCAGCCAGCAACCTCAAAAACCCCAAGAACCTGCCCTGCCTTCAAAAGGAAAGACTCTGTCTCCAGTGAACACCGGATTTGTTAACCCACAGACTCCAGATCCGGCAAAGTCCACGAGTCTGCACCACTCTGCACCTGACGCCACGGCCCGAGTTCGAGTGGCCCAACATCAAGAGGGGGTCTCCCCGGCAATCCTGACTCAAGATCCGGTGGCCCGTGACCTGCCTCAAGCCTCCAGCCGACGCCTGCAGCCTCAAACCGGAAGTTCTCCCAACCACGACCAGGAGCTGGTAAGAAGATCCGACCCTAAAAGGCACCCCTGCACCCGACGCACCCCCGCCTTAGGTGGTCCAACCGACGGTTCCTAACCAACCCCCAGCATCCCAACTTACCTCTGCAAGTGATGGTGGCACCCAGAAGACCTTTTTCCCCAAGCCTGCAGTGTGTTTGCAAACCGGAGACTCCCCATTGAAAGCTACAGGGCACCCGACGCCAAAACAGCACTCTGCACCCGCCCGCTCCAGGGCCGCTGAGGTGCACCTTTTGTGCTAGCTTTAACCCCCATTTGCCCTGAGCTTAATTCCAGGAGCTTTGCTCCCACAACCCAGTGGCCTGCTCGTAAGCAGCCGCCAACCGGAGGCCCCCTATCGCCCATTGGATAACATTGGGCCTCAGCACTCTGCACCCGGCCGCCCTAGTGCCGCTGAGAGTGTAACAAGAGTGCATCCTTGACCCTGGGGGACACCTTAGTCTACCCCCAGAATACCAACTCCCAAAACCAAATAAATACTTACCATTGACCTGATAACCCTATTTTCCTACATAGGATAACATTGAACGTTTTTCTGTGTGGTGTTGGAAAATCTATGAAACCCTTTAAAACTATAACTAAATAACAAAAATGCTTTTACTTACAAGTTTACAGGTAATGTCCCAGTGCAGTATCGAGGTATACTGCACTGCGTAAGAAAAGTAATTTGTAAAGTAACCTACTTGACATTCTACTAAAAAGCCAATACAAAGTATATGTACAGTATTTAGAAAGTAGTGCATTACTAGTAGCTCTACTGTAATCAAATCAAAGTGCATATACAATTGCAATTCAAACTGTTTACAAACCGCATTAGTACTGTAAAGTATTTATTGCTTAGCTGTGCCAAGCTTGCTTGGTTCTAGAAAATAAAATAACTAAAAGAATATTTTTATACAAAACCAATAGGTCTGAAGTTCAGTCTTTGAGTGCGTGATATCATTTGCTGATTGAGTGTGTACAACAAATGCTTAACACTACCCTCTGATAAAGCCTTACTGCTCGACCACACTACCACAGATAGAGAGTAAGGTGCTATCTACATTTACCTCTGCCGACCTTTGGGGTTCCACTGGACTCTATGCACACTATACCTCACTTTGGTATAGTATATACAGAGCCAGCTTCCTACACAGACCACCGCTACGTACACTTCCACGTCGACAAACCCAAGGCGCCCAAACCTGCACCCCCGCCCTCCATGAGGAAACTGGAGCAAGATCATAGAGGAGCAGCTCAACTCCACCGTCAACCACAACACTCCTACCACCTCGACTGATGCCAAACTCACAGCCAAAGAACTCCTGAGATGGATCGCCAACTGCTCAGACGAGCTCGCACTCCTACGATACCCCAACAGACAGCACCCCAGGAAGGCCACCTGGTTCACTGCTGACCTCCAAGAATCCAGATACACCTGCAGACGTCTCGAGAAGAACTGGAGAAACAGCAAATCCTCAGAAGACCGCACCACCTACAAGAACGCCATGACAGAATATCACCAACGCATCAGATCCACCAAAAGGACCTTAATCCAGAACAAGATCCTCGCCAACTGCAGAAACTCCAAGGAACTCTACAGCATCAACAAGGAATTCACCAAACCCCCAAGCAAAACCATGGACATCACCACCTCCCAGGACCTCTGCAACAAGCTCGGCTCCTACTTCCACCTGAATATCAAGGGCCTCTACGACAACTTCAACGACCAGATGCCTGACTCCGAAACCACTCCCTCCTACAGCAACGCCAGCCAGCCCACCATCTCCTCCTGGACCCCAGTCACCACCGAAGACACTGTATCGACAATGAAAGGCATCCACTCAGGAGCCCCCATAGACCACTGCCCCCCACATTTTCCACAGAGCTACTGCCACAATCACTCCTGAATTACGACGCACCAACAATGCCAGCTTCAAAACCGGCATCTTTCCTGATGACTGGAACCGTGCATAAGTCCCTACTCAAGAAGCCTTCAGCAGATCCCTTGGACCTCAAGAACTACCGACCCATCTCTCTCCTCCCCTTCGCGGCAAAAGTCACTTAGAAGACCGTCAACATCCAACTAACAAAATTCATTGAAGAAAACTCTATCCTCGACCCCTCCCAATCTGGATTCTGCAGCAACCACAGCACGGAGACCGCTCTACTCACTGCCACAGACGACATCTGCATCCTCCTCGACCAAGGACATACAGCAGCCCTGATCCTACTCGACCTCTCTGCAGCCTTCGACACTGTCTCCCACCGCACACTCACCGCTCGACTCCACGAAGCTGGCATACAGGGAACCGCCCTCAACTGGCTCCGCTCCTTCCTCACCTGAAGAACCCAAAGTATTGAGTACCCCAAGAATCGTCACTCAGCCCCACGCTCATCAACATCTACCTGGCCCCCCTCGCTGCAATAGTCAGACATCACGGACTCAGTATAGTTTCCTAAGCTGACGACACCCAGCTCATTGTCTCCCTCACCAAGGGCCCCATCACCACCAGACTCAACTTCCAGGAAGGAATAAAGGACGGAACGTCCTAGATGAGCAGCAGCTGCCTGAAGTTCAACTTGGAGAAGAGAGAGATCCTCGCCTCGGACCCTCCCACTCTGCATAGGACAACACCTGGTGGCCCACTGCCCTCGGCAACCCCCCACAGACCACGGAAACCTCAGCATCGTACTCTACTCCTCCCTCTCCATGACCTGCCTCCACCTGCTTCAACAACCTCAGCATCCTCCGAAAGACCTGCAAATCGATCCCCCCCGAATCAAGGAAGACTGTCACCAACACATTCATAACCAGCAGACTGGACTACGGAAACGCCATCTACGCCAGGATCAACAAGTCTCTGGTCCACAAACTCCAGACCATACAGAGCACCGCAGCCAGACTCGTCCTCGGCATCCCTTGACACGAACATATCACCCAGCACCTGTGTAACCTCCACTGGCTCCCAGTCGAGAAAAGAGTAACTTTCAAGATACTCACCCATGCCTAGAAATGCCTACACAGCACCAGACCCCAATATCTCAATGACAGAATCTACTTCCACGTACCCAAGATGTACCTCCGATCCGCCAACCTCGCCCTCGCCGAACCCTCACGCATCCGCAAAGCAAGAACGGGTAGAAGAACCTTCTCCTACATCATGGCCAAGATCTGGAAAAAGCTGCCGATCAAAATCAGACATGCCCCCACGTTGCCCATCTTCAGGAAGACCCTCAAGACCTGGCTCTTTAACTGACCGGAGCCGCCAGCGCCTTGAGACCCTCACTGGTGAGTAGTGCGCTTAAAACTTCCCTGATTGATTGATTGATTGGAGGTCGGCTGCTGTTTGTGTTCTGGCAGAAAGGACCGGAATGCACCGTATCCTGACGATACAGAAAATTCCTGCCTATTACTTTTGACGTAGGACAGCACATCTAGAAGGCTTGTGGAGCTGCCCTATGCCAAAATATTGTCAAAATGCCCATGAGACATCCATTTTATGTTATGTTTGACTACAGATGAGCCCGCATACTACCCTTTGGTCTACAGACAGTGCTGCAGACCTCTGGGACATAGCTGCCTGAATTACACAACATGACCTAGTTTCCCATATTGCCCCTTGTTACAACTTACCCTGTTGCTGTTGTAGTTCATCATAGCCAGCACTGCCCTGTTTTGCAACTCCTGTCACCGACTCTTCGGAGATGACAGCTGACATCCGCTCCTCCAAGGTATACAGTTGCTCCTGGATGCTGGAATACCTCCTTCGGTCTGCATGGCTGCCTTGATATTGGTTGGCAGTTTCTCCTTTGTCTTGTGCTTTCAATCATGCCAATGCTTTTTTGCAGTCACTCACTGTCCTTTTGATTTTGGCAATACTGTTCTCCTTGTCCACAATGGGTCTGCTATAGGGCCTTTTTCATCTCCAATTACATTTTATAGTTGACTAAAAGCTGTTGTTGGTGCTCCATCACCACTGTGATCAAGATTTCATTCTCCTGCTCACTAAACTTGCACTTCCTCTTCACCTGGGAGTCTGACTGGCCATCCTGGCTGGCACTGGAGTTGCTGGGATTTTTGTCCTGGGCTCTGCTTACTGCTGGCTGCTCCATTGCTGCTTTCAGGTATGTGTGGCATTTTTGTTTCAAGTAGGGCATTTAAAAAAAACCTTTACAGCTAGGTGCACAAAATTGATGCTGGGATGGCTAGCGTATATTTTATAGATGCTAATTGGCTGAACGTCACTTTTTCAGCATTATCATCAAATTTCCTTATGACACTGCACACACAACAGCCTCAGTTTTTATGATGCTTTTAAATTCATTTATCAAATGGTCATTGTACACTTCAGGTACTTACATTTTTCAGGGCATATTTACAAGGGAATTGCGCCACCGGAACGTCATTTTTTGCGACCCTCCGGTGGCGCTGTGCCCGTCTTCATATTTACAAGGTGGCGCAAAACCACTTAATGCCTTGTAAATAAGGCCCTCCTTGATGTCATTTTATGTGGCAAAGGGGTCTTGGATGGGTGGTGCTGTGGGAGTTCCCTCACAACACCCATTGCTTTTTCACACTACTCCAGATTTACAAGGATCGGCAAATCTGAGGCAGCGCCAAAAATTTACACCTCCCCAGGAGGCATACAAGTGGTGCAATGAAGAGAAATACTTTTATTTCTCCTCATATTTTGCTCTTTGTGTATGTGCTGCATTCTGCAGCACACATAGAAGGAGCAAAATTACATTTACGGTTGTTTTTGTGCAGGAAGGTGTGCCTTCGTGCACAACCACAATCATCCCTGCAACCACGGTGCAAGGGTTCCTGTGCTGGCACAAAGCTGCTTTTTTTTGTTTTGGCACAGGGGTGAGTTTTCTTGTAAATATGTCCCTTCATTACTTAAGAAGATAGAGTTTGTGAACTGGCTTTTTGTGATTTGCCATATGTACTCCAATGAATAAAAAAAATATATTACACAGTAAAGTAATGCCTACGTACCTTCTGCATTACATTTCTTCAAGGTTTACTGTATAGTTTGTAGCTATAATTGAGGCTGACCCTGTAAGTTTTCCCTCCTACTCTTTTTATGAAATATACTGCAGCTCTGAGCCAGTGTGATTGCAAGTCCATGTGGTACATCTCCTGTTCCGGAATGGCAAACCTGGGTTCCATTGTATGTGGTGTCCTGAGATTGATTTGTATTCGGGAGGAGTGAGGTTGGTGTGAGCAGGAATGTGTTTTGGTGTTTTGTGCATGTTTTTTTTAATTCTTATGGTATGCAACGTTTGGCACCTGTTGAATTATTTTTCATGTTTGTTTGTGCCTGAAGGCATAATTATTCAGATTAGGAAGATGCAGGCCAGATTGAATCTGATATAATGGTAGTTTGAATTGCTCAAATCACTTGAAGCATCAGCTCCAAAAGGTGTGTCGGATTGAAGCTGATTCAAACAGCTGAAGGAGATTAGTGCATTGGTTGGTTGACCTGGCTTGAACTCAAGGCTTGAATTGAAGGATTCTAATAAAAAACCTACAGGACTAACCTTCCTAACACAAACAACCAGCACTGCATCCCATGCTGTGGGTTATGGAAGCTTTATAATCCAGTACTTACCAATGCATCAGGTTTAATTTGTAAAAGAAAACAGTTGGACTTATTTTCAACAAATGACGCAGCGCGGCCCCGCAAGACATTCTGCTGTGCCAAGCTTCGTCATTTTAAAAGCACAGGGATGCATCACATTTACAATACTGTGACACATACCTATGTTCTCCCCTGCACTGGCGCACAATTAGCTGCCATGCACCAACACAGTCACCCTTGAGCATGGTGTAAGGGTGCCTGCATTGCGGGGATAATTGTTTTTGTGCAGGAAGGGAGACCTTCCAGCACAAAAACAATCACAAGTAGCTTTTTCCTCTTTCTATGTGTGCTGCAGAATGTAAAAGTATTTCTCCTCATTGTTACTCCTTACGCCTCCCCTGGGAAGGACTAGGATTCTGACGCATTCCCAGGTTTACAAACTTTTGTAAATCTCGGAATGCAGCAGAATTCAAGGATGCCGCGTGGGAACACCCACAGCAAAACCCTTGGCACACCCCTTTTAAGCAAAGTGATGCATAAAAAGAGGCCATATTTACAAGGCCATAAAAAGCGTGCACGGTGGCTTTGAGTGACCATGTAAATATGAGGCCGCTCACTGCGCTGCCGGTTCGTCAAAAAAAAATTACGCACCGGCGGCACAATGGGCTTGTAAATAAGCGTGTTTCTCAGAGATGCTACCAATTACTGAATCAGGGTAGGGTCAGAGCATTCTTTGCCCTGTTCAAGGTGAGACATAAAGATTTAAATACAATTTGAATGTAATCATTTTTAAGACAGAAATAGGCACATTTGCCATCATCCTCTCCCGTTCACTCTCTTAAACGACCTTGCTGGCAACCAGTTTTAGTTTTCCCTACATATTAGTCCTGTCCCCCTGATATACCTCAGCAACATAATTGTTGTCCCTAGATTTTCATTTCTGATTTGTGTTTTTGGATCATTAGAAACTTAATTTAGCTTGGGTAGACATTGTTAATCCAGACCAAATTTTTCTGGATGGCATTTTTAAAAATGGCGGATGTGTTGGGGTCATAATATAACATTTCAGGAACCATGAGACCTATATACTTCATTTTGGTGTCAAAACACAGGTTTTGGGGGTCAAGTAGTCTGATAGAGACAGAAAATAACTCCTCAGAGCAACCCCGCCACCAGTTTCCAAAATGGCTGCTCTATAATGATGTGTTTAGTCATCATAATGGTAATTTATTTTAATATTGTTTGTATTTCAGTTTTTCCATTGATTCAAATTCGTAGCGAAGCAGGTGAAGCAGAGGATCTTTACCTCCTGAGAAAGTGTTGCTAACTATAAAATCTGAGGACTCCTTCAACAAAACAAAATGTGTCATATGCCAAACTAATCTGAAAGAAAAGCTAACATCAACTGCGGCTGTATGGAAGAGAGTTCGGGAAGCTGCAGATGTAAGGAAAGAAGAAATGCCCCAAAATTGAAACTGATGGGTGAAGAGGATCAAATATTTTTTCATTGTAACAACAAGTGCTAAAAGTCGTATACAATGGAAAAAAGCCTGGAAACAAATAGTCAAAAAATAGCAGCAACAAGTGAATCACAACAAGAATCTGAGGGGCATATTCACAAAGAAAGTGGCAAAGCATATTGATGGAGCGGGTAGTACAAAATTTTGTATACCTCCCCCGTTCTGCATGAAAATACGAATTGAATAATCTATTAATTATAATAATATTAAACGATTTTGCATTTATATTAAACCAACATTACTAATAACCAAATTACACGTGGGATTTGCATATTGCATGGCTAAATAACCTACATGACTAAAATACGTACGCATACTAACAGTAGGATATGTAATAAATAGAATACTGCATGATAGATGTTGCTTTTGTAATGTCTTGTAATGTTGCCCAGAAGAAAGACCAAACGGGTGAATATAAATGCTTTAAATGTTGCTATACGCTAGATAAATACAAACACATAGAGGGATTAGTAAGGGGTTAACATTAGATTTATTATTTCTATGCATTAATTACTCCTTTGAGTTTGTTTCGCTTAAGTTGGCGTTTGGGCCTGAATCCAAAATGGCTGCTGACGTGACACGATGAAGTGGCCACTGTCCCACGAGGCATGGAGTGAAATGCGCAGAAGCGACAAAGTCTTCCAGACCCGTCGTGAACTGTGATCTCCGTGTACCCAAGCAAGGACATTTTGGGAAGACGGCCAAGACTGAAGACAATTGATTGTCAGTAAACCGGAACAAACTGACCTTTCACTGACTTGATGACCTCACCCCTTGAACTGTACTAAGGTCCCAAACTTTAGCATCGGATGATCGCAACCAGCCAATCACAACCGTGCTGAAATTACAAAATGTATCTTCTTGATTTTATTTTATTATAAAAGTACATGGTAGAATAGTGAGTATGTGAATCACGCTCTCGACCGTTCCCTACATCGACTTTATTGACGACGCTACTCGTGACGCTACTTAGGCGACTGACTGCGTTTTCCTGAATCCTAGATGGTCCGGATGCTGCCCAATTATCTGATGACTGCGAACTTTTCCTAAATTCTATGGGCACTGATATATGCTTGCACGTCTCTGGTCTTTGCCGATCTATTGAGACTGTAGCGTGCTGAGCAAAGAACTTTGAACTTTGATCTGCTTAGACGAATGATGACAGATTTAAGTATGCAGACCCAATGACTTAGAGGACTCCAGATAGCCAGATTAGGTAAATATGATGTTCTGCGATTTATTTGAAATTTTATATGAACTTTCCAAATGCGAACCTAACTCTTCAAGAAACTTAGATTAACAGATATTGATAAACAAGAAATGAGTTTGTGGTTTATTGAGGAAGGTAAGATCTAAATCTTGAATGTGTTTTAGCTGGTTCTAAATCACCATCAACCAATCCAACTAAATGGTCCATTGACCATGTGGGAAGAGTGCCTTGATGTTTAGGATTGAGATCTATAGGAGGAAGGGGTATTGATGTACATTGTTGTAAAATAACTTTTCTTTCCCTATAGGTTATAAGGTGTTCCCCTCACATGTCGAGCACTTGAACCGCCCATCCCTCCTGCTGCGTGCAGACCTGTGCATGGTTAGTGTGAGTGTTGGTGTTATGGGTCCCACCAATAACTGCATGCGTGAATGAGCTAGTGTGACGACGTGTCTGTGATGCAGAGGAAGATACCGTTACGGGTTTGCTTTCCCCGTTACCAGGGTTTTTGCGCTCCATCAGTTTCTCTGGTAGCAGAGTTATGGTTTTTATTGTTTTGGTTGGGTGATTATTGCTTGTAAATTGCTTATTGATTATTGATTAGTATTGGTTTATGTATTAACACTCTATGTTGAGTTGCGTTGAGTTTTATGTTGTTTGACGGCTTCTGGGATGTAGGAAGACGGAAGTTTGTAACGGATCCGTAGTAGAGCAGAGGTAAGCGCTGCTCTCGGGAAAGACGGAATTGTTGTTGCCCTGTAGGTACACAGGGAAAACATGTGACGATTGGAGTTCACGACGCATTGTCTGGGTTCGATTCGGTGGCATCATCGTGTGTTGCCATTAGGGACATTTTCTGTATGAGAGAAGGTTATGGTAGCGAAGGTCACCTGTGAAATTTTGGTCTTAGGTACCAGGAGTCCAAAAGGAGCTCTGATAACGCTTATCACTGGAAAGGTAATGGGTGTTCCCTAAGCTTGCTAGAAGGATAAAGTAGAGGGAAGTGCTACTTTATTAACGTGTGTCATAATTCTGTAGTAGGGCAGACTGTTCGCTGTTCTCGGGAAAGACAGAATTCTGTGTGAATGTACTACATTTTCTGTATGAAAGTGTGCGAATGAAATAGCATTCAGGTTGATTGTGAAACTCTGGTTTTATTTCTCAGGAGCATTACGTCTCCAACTAAGTGTCTTAATTCTGGAGAAACGGTTAGCTGATGCTTGCTAGAGGGGTGAAGTAGAGGGATGTGCTACATTATCAACGGAAGTAACGATTCCGTAGTAGGGCAGAGGTAAGCGCTGCTCTCTGGAAAGACGGAATTCTTGTGAAAAAGGTCATTGACTGTTCTTTGGTTAGTGAAGCGGACAATGGTGGCGTTTTTATGTCGTTACTAACAGATTTTGAGTAAAAGAGAACGTAAGACAAAGTTACCGAAACATTTTGTAAAGGTGGGGTCAGCAGGAGCAGGAGCTGCGACAGCGAGAAAAGCTGACGTCAGAAAGACCGCGCTGAGATTGGCTAGTCAGTAAGAAACGTAGACGCCCCTGATTGGTGTGTTAGTGTATGCTGCGCTAGAAGTGGAGAATTACAGGGTGACGTAGACGCTGCTGATTGGTGCGTAAGTGTGAGGCGCGCTGGGATTGGAGAATTGCAGAAGTGACATAGACGCTCCGGATTGGTGCATTAGTGTGAGTCGAGCTATGATTGGTTGAAACAACAGAATAGTCGTAGGGAAAAACTAGCGATACAGGGAAGACAAAATTATGTATTACGATCCACCAGAAAAAGAGAAAAAGTCCTGGTTTAGAAAAATCAAGGGTTTATTTAAGAAGGACAAACCGATTGTGACTAGAGAGGGACAGTTGCTTCCTCCACCGAAATCGCCTGCATCCTTTATGGTTACGAAATACGGACATCATACTTGTATTTGGTTGGACAATTGGGCAAAGTATACCAAAGATGTTGGAGTTTTGGCATTTCCAGAGCATGGTTCATTTAATTTAGCGGTTTTGAGAAATTTAAGAGAGAGAATGATGAATCTAGAACCGAGACCTAGACCGACACAATTTGAAGCATTAACATATTGCGAAGATGAGATGCATGACAGAGAAAGACAGAGGAGTGGCGGAAGGTATAGGTACATGTTTAGTAGATAATATGGACAGGAGAATCATAATGACTGAATGCGGAGATGGTCGAAATGCAAATATGACTGATGGTTTGTTTCCTGTGAGACATGTTGAAGAAGTTAGTGGTAGAAAATGTACAGAAAAAAGACATAATATAGAATCAGGAGGGTATGGAATAAATGAATCGGAAGATGATGTTCTTGACGACATGTTTTATAAAAAAAACACCCCTGTATCAACCAGATTCTGACATGTTGACACCAAGTGCCCCAATGAGAGAGACTTTGCGAAGCATTAAGACTGAGCCAGTACCCCAAGAGTTAGGGATAAATAATTATTTCAGAGAAATAAAGAGAAAACAGGATAGTAAGGTAAGTAGTGAAAATTCAGAAGAATTAGCAAAAACCACTTTAGAATTAACCGAAAAGATTATGGAATTGACTAAAAACTTAGAAGCCGTAACTGTTCCCGTAACCATAGGTCCAGTAATGCCTATTTTTGATAAACAAAAAGATAATGAACATTGTTTAACGGTCCCTTATAATAGTAATAAACAAACAGAGAGGCCAAAGATAAATTCAGAAGAAAATCCATGGAGACAAACAGTAAGTGCATCAAAACAGAGTATCCCTAAAAATTTGACATCAAATCCAGGTTTCGTCGAAAGATTGATAATGACTACAGATTCCATATCAGAAATTTCAAGAGACTCAGAACGAGGTAATGAGGAAAAACCAGTAGGTCCTACTTCAGAAGAATTAAGCGAATGGTTAAGGAGCTTACAGAGAAAAGACAGAGAATCTCAATCTATAGATGTGGCCAAACTAAGGATGGTTTTATAAGAATTAATAGTAGGGACAATCCCCACAGAAAAATTAAAAACATATCAGGATGAAGAATTACTCTTTTTGTGTAAAAGTATAACTTGGAGAGCAAAGAATCTACATGAGAGATTAGAGGAAGTAGCAAATGAAATGGGTATAGACATTGAAAAGGTAAAAGCTTTGCAAAAACCATATCGAGTAGACTTTACCGAGAAAGATATTGAAAATCTGAACACCTCAGGACGAATAATTCAGATTAAAGACATAATCATTTTGTTAAGAAAATGGGGAGATGTGGATAAATGGAGAAGTGGGTGGTTTAGAAAACGAGATGATCAGTAGCGGCTGCCCCTCCCCCGCCCCGCCTCCCTGCCCCACCGAACTGAATCCACGAGCCGCTACTGGAGATGATGCTTCAGAGAAAACGTTTGCAGCTTTCCCCGTAAGAGAAAAAGAAAAGATAGTGACAGAATGCCCTATGAGTGAAATTCCAGGAGGAGGATATGTACATGTTCCTTGGGCTAGGCAAGATATTTTGTCATTTACAAATGATTTCCCTCGACTACGCGAAAAGCCAGTCGAGTGGTATAGACGAGTGGACAGATTTGTGAAATTATCAAAAGTTTTGTGGATTGATTTGAATAACCTATTTGACATAATAGTACCAGCAGATTTATGGACAGAGTGCAAAATTGTAATAGACTGGCCTACAAAAGAATACCCTAGAGATCCAAAGACAGGTGCCCCTGATCCGGAGGTAATGAAAAAATATGAACAAGTAATTACCTTTTTGAAAAACAAAGTACCTCCCAAAGAGATCGATTGGGTAAAAATAGACCGAACTCATCAAGAAACTAAGGAGTCAGGGCATGCGTACGAAAGGTTAATCCTTACCTTTAAGCAATTTAGTGGTGACGAAAATTTGAGTGAAAAGGATTTAAGTCATTTTGTATACAGATTTGTATATGGTCTACGTATAGAAATTGGTGAAATGATTAAGCAGCATACAGTGGATTGGCAAAACAAGAAAATAGATGAAGTACTAAGACATACAAAGTATTTTAGTGATGAAATTGAGGCCAAGCAGCATAAATTAAAAGAAAAGGCTATGTGGTCACAAGTAAAAGTGGCAGAAAGACAGGAAGCACAATTGATTGAACAAGCAAATGGTACAGGACCAAAACCTAGATTTAATACTGGAAAAGGAAAGGGACAATTCAATATTAAAGAAGCCAAAAAGAAATGGCCCTGTCATAATTGCGGAAGTATAGGGCACTGGAAATCTGAGTTTAAATTTCCCCCGAATACTAATGGTGATAATGCATCATTGAATCCGCAGGTGCAGAAAAAGGTGAGTGGTCAACCGCAGCAACAGCAGCAGGTTGTTACCCAACAGAATCAGGTGCCAAACCGCCTATTCCACAGAGCGTAAATTCACAGAAATAGAGTAATGAGACAGGATTCTACAACGAAGAACAGGTAACTAAGCTGCAGCGCGCTAGCGTTGTTTCGCAGTATTGGCTACAACGCGATGAGAGTGAGTCAGAAGAAGGTTATTGATGGTGCTGAAGGGAGGAAGAAGAGTGCGTACTTGGTGCAACTCTAGAAGTAGACCAGACAGGCCCTTTTGTGGATGGAAAGGTAAATGATGAAAATATTACTTTCCTGGTAGATACTGGTGCTACTCGATCAACTGTTAGGTCAGCTGATGTTAAGACACTTCCTCTCTCGGATGAAACAATCCAAGTGGTTGGAGTATCCAACAGACAGATCAAAACGTTTCTCACAGAACCAGTAAAGGTCAATATAGGGAAATTTTCCGAAATGCACCGCTTTGTCGTGTGCGATTCAAGTCCTGTAAGCCTATTAGGAAGAGACCTATTGTGCAAAATGAATTGCACCATATTTTGTACCCCTGATGGTATAGCGTTTGAGACCCCTGATGAAGACGTACTGTATAAACTTACTATGGCTAATATGGAATCTGAAATTACTGAAGCCTATGCTGTATTCAACCCTGAGGAGTTACCAAAAGAATTGAAACAAACAGTGAAAGCAGAAGTTTGGGATTTTACAGGAGAAGATGTAGGATTGATGAGAAATGTGGATCCCGTAAAAGTAACAGTGAAAGAAGGAATAAGCTACCCAAATGTTCCTCAATATAAATTGACACCTGAGATAATTGAAGGAGTTACCCCAATAATTGAAAAAATGATTAAACAAAGAATTTTGAGAGAAATAATGAGTAGTCCATGTAATTCACCAATTATGGGACTGAAAAAGCCTCATGGAAAGATCAGGATAGTGCAGGATTTGAGAAAGATAAATACAATTGTTGTGTCGTGCTGTCCTATTGTACCAAATCCATTTGTGATTTTGTATCAGATTCGTCATGATGCAGAATGGTACACAGTAATTGACTTATGTCACGCTTTCTTTTCCATCCCGTTGCACCATGATAGCCAGCAAATTTTTGCGTTCCGTTTTGGCGAACATATTTTGGCTTGGTGCCGAATCCCACAGGGGTATACCGAAAGCCCCTCGATATTTAATCAGATACTGGAAAAGTCTTTGGAAGATTTAGAGATGCCCAAGAATTCCGTGTTAGTTCAATATATCGACGACCTGCTTGTGGCGTCAAAAACTCGAGAAGCCTGTGTAATGAACACTATATCATTTCTAAATCATTTGGCAGATGGAGGACTTGAAGTATCCCCATCGAAATTGCAATTTTGTCAGAAAGAAGTACAATATTTAGGTCATAAAATTGAAAAAGGACTGAGAAAGATAACTATAGACAGAATTAGGGTAATAAAAGGAATGAGAGCTCCAATGACGCAAAGAGAAGTGAGAATGTTTCTTGGAATGGTTGGATATTGTAGTCAGTGGATAAGTAACTTTTCCCTGATCGCAAAACCTTTGGTACGCCTGACGAGAAGTGATGTGAGAGACCCCATTGACTTAAGTAGGGAAGAACTAGCAGCTTTTAAGAAATTGAGAGACAGTTTGTGTGAAGCACCAGCATTAGGAATGCCTGACTATGAAAAGGAGTTCGAGCTGTACTGCAGTGAGAGGAATGGATGTGCACTTTCAGTATTAATACAGAAACATGGAAAATTGAGAAGACCAATTGCATATTTTTCAGCTATGCTAGACCCTGTAGCTGTAGCGTTGCCAGGTTGTTTGAAAGCAGTAGCTGCTACTTGTAAAAGTCTGGAACAGAGTGAGGGAATTGTGATGGGATATCCTGTGCGAGTGTTTGTACCTCATGATGTGGCAATCCTTTTAACAAGGAGTCGCACTCAATTCATGACACATAGTCAGCTGACTAAGTATGCGAAGGTTATATTAGGTGCAACGAATGTGAGCCTTGTGAGATGCCTGAATGTGAATCCTTCTACACTATTGCCTGATGCTGAGAATGTTGAAGTCAGGGACGAAGTGGATCATGATTGTTTGGATATATTGGATTTCTGTACCAAGCCACGTCCCGATATAAAAGATGTACCTTTGTCTGAAAGTGACTTTGTGATGTTTGTGGACGGATCATGTTTGAGAACAGAGGAAGGAAATCTGAGTGCAGCATATGCTGTATGCACAGTTGCAACAGTAATGGAAGCATCTTATCTGAAGGGAGTAAAATCAGCCCAGGTTGCTGAGCTAGTCGCCTTAACTAGAGCATGCCAGATTGGAAAGAATGTGAGAATGACTGTGATAATGGATAGTCAGTATACTTTTGGCGTTGTGCATGATTTCGGCCAGATATGGCTGCAGAGGATTTCTGACTTCAAGTGGAACTCCTATAAAGAATGCTGAAGTGGTTGGGAATTTGCTTGAGGCGATACAGCTGCCTAAACAATTGGCTGTTGTGAAGTGTGCTGCTCATGTGCAAACCGCCGATTATATCGCGGTTGGAAACAGATATGCCAATGATATGGCCCAATATTGTGCTCGAAATCAGAACTCAGTCAACAGGGCTAAAGAGAGGGAAATGAATTCTTGCCCCCTACTGTTTACTAACACTGTGGGTACTTTGGAATAAGTGAGGCAGTTGCAGGAAGAGGCAGGAGATGAGGAAATGAGACAGTGGGTAAAAGCAGGATGTGCACCAAGGGAAACAGATAATGTGTGGGTTTATCGAGATGGAAGACCAGTCATGCCTGATAGCATGGTGTCTGTCATGGCACGGATGTATCATGGACAGGGACACATGGGAGGGATGCGATGATTCGGTCCTTCAAGCAAACGTGGTAAAATGCAAAATTTAGACTTGTAGCTGAGAGCCTTTGTCAAAGATACCTTATATGTCAGCAGTTCAATCCTGAAAGGAATACAGTGGTAAGCCTATGAACGATAGGTCGAGAAGGAGGGCCTTTCACCAGAATGCAGATTGATTTCATTCAGATGCCGCCCTGTAACAGATTGAGGTATGTTCTAGTGATGGTCTGCTTGTTTTCAAGGTGGATAGAAGCATATCCCACAAGAAGGAGTGATGGAATTACTGTAGCAAAACTGCTTTTGAGGGAATTCATCCCTAGATTCGGGTTCCCAGTTACAATTGAATCAGATAGAGGAAAGCATTTCCATAATGAGATCATGAAGTTGATTTGTGAAGCATTGAATGTACAACAGAAACTACATTGTGCCTATCGCCCAGAGGCTTCTGGTGTGGTGGAACAAGTAAATGGCACCATTAAAAACCGATTGGGAAAAATGTGTTTAGCCACAGGTTTGAAATGGCCTGATATCTTGCCTCTAGTACTCATGACTATTAGATCTATACCAGATAGGAACACAGGTGTGAGTCCACATGAAATTATCATGGGAAGAGCAATGCGCATGTATTCATACCAGTCAACAAGCTGTTGCCTATATCTGATGACTTGGTGTTGGATTACAGTAAGGGGCTGGCTGATGCAGTTCATTCTGTGTTTCCTCAGGTTGGAGCGGATGCCATCACCCTTGAAAAGAAGCAAGCTCATGATCTGAGTCCAGGAGACTGGGTGAGAATTAAAGTACACAGAAGAAGGAACTGTCTGGTCCCACATTGGGGAAAACCACAACAAGTGATTTTGACTACAACAACAGCTGTGAAGTGTGCTGGGATCACAAACTGGATCCATGCTAGTCACACATTGAGAATCCCAAATCCAGTGGATAACCAAGAACGAGAATATTATGAAGAATCAGAAAGTAGTTCTGAATCAGATGCTGAAGAAGTAAGAACAAGAGAAAATCCTGAAAGGGGGGAGACAGAGCCAAACTTGACATTTGCCCCGGAGAAAATTCCCCTAAGAAGGAGATTGCAGATTTCTGATACGAGCTCAGACTCAGAGACTGAACAAATACCGGTATGCTCCGGAAAAGAGAAAAGCAGTGAAGGGACAATCAAAGAAGTTATTGATAAGGAAATTCCTGATGAAAAACTGAGAGAAATTCCACCTGAAATAACAAAAATAGATGAACAGGTGCCAGATACAGAAAGTGAGGGAAGGATTCTTGCAGAAGACCCCCGAGGAGTTGTAGGGAATTCCAACATCCAGTTAGAAGAAGGGACAGTTAGTCAGCAGGAAGATATTGTGCAAGAAACACGAGGAGGGACAGAAGTAGGGAAAATAAAAGAAGTGGTGGAAAGAAGAACAGCTGAAAGCAAAAAGCAAGTTGAAACAGAATCAGAGGGAAGTGATGAGGAAGTACCAGAAGATCGAGTCCTGAGAAAAAGAGCATGGAGAGCTGAAAAGAATGATAAAGGAAACAAATCGAAAAGACCAGCAAGAGATTAAATCTGGCCTAATAAAATTAAGAGATTAAGATATCGACTGACACAAGTGAATTCACCAAGAGCAGAGCAGTTGAATGAAGTATCAAGTCAAGAAAAATCAAAAATTGAGAAAATAACTACAGCAGACGAAGCTAAAAGAACAAGAAAGCCCAACCAGAAGTATAAGTCACCAGAATGGTCGTATGTGGCCCTGCCTGAAATAAAAGAAGAGGCGGATAGCCAAGAAAATCCAGAGGTGACTGTACCGGAAGTGGTTGAGGAAGACGAAGAATCGGAAATCCTGAGAGTTATCTTGTCCGATATTGGAGAAGAGACGGATGTTCAAAAAGTTCTGTATCAAGATTATGACAGAAAAGTGAAAGACGATCAAATGCCAAACTGAATAAGACGAAAGTGCTGCTAATGGAAATAAAATAAAATACAGGAAAAGACATAACTGATAGAACCAAGTAGGTGCTTAGAGCCTTGGGTTAGACAAAACTAGTTGTAGAAGAGGCTAAGTCAAAAGACACTGATCATTTTGCAAAATGGCAAACACAGAAAGTAGAAAAGCTAAAAGTGTATTTCTAAAACGATGGTCTAAAATGTTTTGTTGTTGTACAGGATTACTAATGCTTCTATGGAGTGTGTTAGCATTGCTGATTTCATTTAAGGTTACAATAGACACAATAGAAGGACATAGTGAGAATAAAACTAATAAAGAGAAGGTTCAGAAAGTATATCCGACTAAAATAGATAGAAATTATCTACATAAGTGTTTTCAAAACTTTTGTATGAATATGTAAAGACAATGGATGTGAGGGATTGCTATGTTTGTATGCAGCTACCTGCATCTGTATCGGAGGGAGTGGCCTACCATCACCTCCCAGTAACATATGGAATAACATGTAGTGTAATAGCTGGTCTGTTTGACCAAATAGGGAAATTAGAATATTATTTTTCAGATGTAGATAAGTACCTGCAATTAATAAGTTGAATAAAGTAAAGCCTGCAAAGGTGTTAGGAGATTTTTTCTTAGAAACTAAAGAACTAACATTAGAATATATATTTAGGAATACTTTGACTTATAGTTTAAAAAAAGAAGAAAAGACGTTCTTGGATATGGTTGAAGAAAGGAGATTGAAAATGCAAAAGAAAGCATCTGAGAGAAAGGAGGAAAAGACAGTCTGGGATGTTGAAACGGAAAAACTCTTGAAGGGAGAAGCTAGTCCAACTATGGCTTTAGATTGGTCTCAGAAAGGGAAGTTGTGTATTAGAAGGAATCAAACTGCATATGATAATTACTTTGTAGGTAACAGTGAGTGCCATGATACATACCGAATCATGGGTGGATGGGGATTTAAAGGAGGAAATGATCCAGTTTTTCCAGGGTTATACTTTATCTGCGGCATTAAGGCATATTATCGTTTACCAGACCATTGGTATGGCACATGTTATGTAGGTCTGGTTTTCCCAAAGATATTCCACATGGGAAGCGGAGAAAAGGGTGTACATAAGTTAGGTATTCATCTAGCACATAGAAAGAGAGAATCTTGGTCAGAAATTGTAGGAGACATTTTTGGAGCATTGATACCAGCAGTGGGAATATCTTTGAATGCACATAAAATTAGAAAACTATCAACAGTAGTGGATCACTTGTCAACAAGCACCGCTGGAGGATTTTTATTGGTAAATACTGAAATGGTTGCCATGTGTGCCATGGTAATGCAAAATCGACTTGCCCTTGATATATCATTGGCAAAAGAGGGTGGAGTCTGTGGAATGCTAAAAGTTCAACAATTTTTGTACTTACATTCCTGACGAAAGTAAAGATCTGTAAATTTACATCAAAAATATAACTGAATTGCATGAGGAAATTACACCACTGGAGGTTGAAAGTGTTTGGGAAAAGATTGGGAAGAAACTTTCTTCTATTAAAGATTTCCTGTTAAACTTAGGTGGTACCTTTATAGGTAGGATCTTATTTCCATTAACATGTGTGATTTTTATAGTATTAATTTTAAGACTAGGATCTTTGTGTCATAAAAGAAAGAAAATACAGAAAAAGTTAAAAAGAGAAAATTTGAAAAGAAGACAGAATAAGAGACAAGAGAGGGAATATGAAGAAGTAGAATTAGGAGAAATCAAATAAAGTATGTATAAAACAGCAAGAAGAGAAGAAATTGGGGAAACAGAGATGTAAACTAATTAAAAAGAATTCATTTCACTTTCTTGACAAATTGCTACAAAATTTTAATGGTGTGGTGATAAAATCACCAAAGGGGGATTGATGGAGCGGGTAGTACAACATTTTGTATACCTCCCCCATTCTGCATGAAAATACTAATTGAATAATCTATTAATTATAATATTATTAAAAGAGTTTGCATGTATATTAAACCAACATTACTAATAACCAAATTACACGTGGGATTTGCATATTGCATGGCTAAATAACCTACATGACTAAAATACGTACGCATACTAACAGTAGTATATGTAATAAATAGAATACTGCATGATAGATGTTGCTTTTGTAATGTCTTGTAATGTTGCCCAGAAGAAAGACCAAAAGGGTGCATATAAATGCTTTAAATGTTGCTATACGCTAGATAAATACAAGCACATAGAGGGATTAGTAAGGGGTTAACATTAGATTTATTATTTCTATGCATTAATTACTCCTTTGTGTTTGTTTCGCTTAAGTTGGCGTTTGGGCCTAAATCCAAAATGGCTGCTGATGCGAAACGATGAAGTGGCCACTGTCCCACGAGGCATGGAGTGAAATGCGCAGAAGCGACAAAGTCTTCCAGACCCCGTCGTGAACTGTGATCTCCGTGTACCCAAGCAAGGACACTGTGGGACTGGGAAGACGGCCAAGACTGAAGACAATTGATTGTCAGTAAAACCGGAACGAACTGACTTTTCACTGACTTGATGACGTCACCCCTCAAACTGTGCTAAGGTCCCAAACTTTAGCATCGGACGATCGCACCCAGCCAATCACAACAGTGCTGAAATTACAAAATGTATGTTCTTGATTTGATTTTATTATAAAAGTACATGGTAGAATAGTGAGTATGTGAATCGCGCTCTCGACCGTTCCCTACATCGACTTCATCGACGACGCTACTCCTGACGCTACTTAGGCGACTGACTGCGTTTTCCTGAATCGTAGATGGTCCGGATGCTGCCCAATTATCTGATGACTGCAAACTTTTCCTAAATTCTATGGGCACTGATAGATGCTTGCACGTCTCTGGTCTTTGCCGATCTATTGAGACTGTAGCGTGCTGAGCAAAGAACTTTGAACTTTGATCTGCTTAGACGAATGACGACAGATTTAAGAATGCAGATCCAATGACTTAGAGGACTCCAGATAGCCAGATTAGGTAAATATGATGTTCTGCGATTTATTTGAAATTTGATATGAACTTTCCAAATGCGAACCTAACTCTTCAAGAAATTTAGATTAACAGATATTGATTAACAAGAAATGAGTTTGTGGTTTATTGAGGAAGGTAAGAACTAAATCTTGAATGTGTTTTAGCTGGTTCTAAATCACCATCAACCAATCCAACTAAATGGTTCATTGACCATGTGGGAGGAGTGCCTTGATGTTTAGGATTGAAATCTGTAGGAGGAAGGGGTATTGATGTACATTGTTGTAAAATAACTTTTCTTTCCCTACCGGTACAGGTTTGCTTTCCCCGGTACCAGGGTTTTCGCGCTCCATCAATATCATTAAGCCTAGAAGGCTAACAATACTCTCCGGCACTTTAGAAATGCAGGGCTGCACCATATTGACAAGAATATGGTGCAGCTCTGCGTTTCTCCCTGTGCTGACCCTAAATTTAGCTGCCTTGCGCCAAGGCAGGCACCCTTGGACAATAGTGCAAGGGTGCCTGCGTTGAGGGAGTGATTGTTCATCTGCAGGAAGGTGTCCCATCCTGCACATAAACAATCTTTAAATGGTGTTTTGTTACTTCTATGTATGCTGCTTAATGCAGCATAGATAGAGGTTGCAATACATCATTTTTTAAAAAGTATTGTTTATGTGGAGGAAGGGACACCATCCTCCATGTAAACAATTATTGGCGTTTTGCTGTTTCCATATGTGCTGCACAATGCAACACATATGGAAACAGCAAAAACTAGGAGAAATTAAATATTTCTCCTAGTTTCATCACAGTAAGAATAGATTTTGCCTGGTCTTAATTTTGGAGCTGTCCCATATTTACGCCACCCTTGTTAATATGGGGCAACGTCAAAATCGATGGGTGTTGCGGTGGGACGCACACAGCGACACCCATTGCCCTCCCCTTTCACTCTAAGTATAACATGAAAAGGTGGCTTATTTACAAGGCAGCGTTAAGCCACGTTAATGAGGTGAAGCCTCTATTACTACCACAACATCGTGGAAAGTGACTTTGTAGTGGCGACATGCATTTGTAAATATGCCCCTGAGTCTTCTGAGAAAGCAACACCAACCAAACCCAATGCCCATCCAGTCAGAAGATCGATGGCTACCCCTCGTCCACCTCCAGCAACTGATCAGAAAGCAGAGGATCTTCAATAGTTATCTGTGGTTTAGCCAGAACAAGGGCCAAAGGGATTGACAAAAACTATGTATGTGAGTCTCAAAATGAAAACATGATTTTATCTGCAGCTTATTTCTTCCAAGATGAAGTTTTCAACCGAGTAGCTGGTCTAAACAGCAAGATGAATGTATTTGCAGCGTATTTGCTTGCCCACCCAAACTGCATGCATGCCTACATTAAAAAATAGGCATGTACAATGAGCTCCCAGCAGCAATGTAACCGCCAGCCTTCAGTTAAGTTTGCACTCGTTGAAAAAGCAATTTAAGTTTTAAAGCCACTCTTGAGTGCTGGCTATGGGTTTACAGTCAGTTATATCATAGAAATAATTAGCAACATTAATTAAACTGTATTAATACATAATAATGAAATTAAGATTTTTCTGGTTAGAATGTACAATGACAGAATTAGTTTTCGTCCGGCTAATAAAAAGAATGAGCCACTTATGGCGTTCTCAGCTGATTTAACTTCTGAAGTTCTTGCTGCCAAAATAAGATCACAGGATGAAGTAAAATCAGCAGGAACCATTTAAAGAAATGTCCTGAAAGATTTAAATTTTGGACTTAATGACAAATTTTGTGGTGCCCCAGAGCTCCGCAAATCATGGGAGTCAACAAGAATGCCTGATGTTGTCTTAATATTTTTTACATCATTGTTCAATATAAGCACAGCAAAACTGTTACAAACTGAAGTTCTTGAGTTTGGAACAGAAGCTGATAACATTGATGATGGATTTGAAGAAATAAGCAAAGAAGTAGAAGACAATCCCATGAGCCGACAGGCATATGCTGTGCAAATGTACTGCATTTTCCAAATCATGTTTTATGAATTACATCACTGCAAAAAGAAAACTCTGCTACACATGATGACTGCCCATGCAATCTATAACAAGCGCAAAAGTAAAGAGCTACTAACTTCAATGAATAGGATTGGTGTAAGGTAAAATGACGTAGTACAGAGCAGGAACATCTAGTGAATCCGACAGCACACTACTTCCAAGTCACTTTATCAGGAAAGGATTTATAGTTGCTGCTGTTGATAATTTTGATTTGGAAGACAGCTCTTCTTTGTTTGGAACATCCAACACACATGATACTGCCGTGGTGCTTTTCTAAGACTGTACGAATGAACTAGCTGCTGGAAAACAAGCTGTGTCAGCTGTAGACATAAACAAATGAAGCTGCAAACTTATGACCCAACTGCCTTGCAAACATGTGCAAAATCACTAAAAGCCATCAACACTTCCCAGCCTACCAGAAAACTTCAAAGTGGCTGAGGACATGCATCTTCTTCTACCTGATGCTGCAGTCCACAATGATGATTTAACTTAATTTATCATATTTCTTATTCGGCGGGGGCTGAAGGATGAACAAAAACCAGTTCCTCCGTAGGCTGGAATTAATGCTCTGATCTCCCAGAATACTATCCCAATGAAGAAGACTAAGGGCCAGATGTATGGCCATGACAATTTGCCTCATCAATATTCATGAGGCACTTGCAATTTGCGACCCCATTGGGAATGGCTGGCCTTCCAGGGATGGTGGCCTGCTCAGCTCAGCAGACCTCCATGTCTGGGACTGCTTTTAAATAAAGCAGTTAAAAAAATTATTTGTTTGTAAATGCAGCCCGTTTTTCTTAAAGGAAAACAAGATGCATTTAAAAAATAAAAATTACACTTTTCAGTTTCATTTTTTAAGGGCAGGCTGTGGTCCCTGGGTGGTAAACTACGACTGTTTGTGACATCAATTGCGGTCGCAAAGCAGTCATACATGGGATTTGGGGTTGCTATTAGGAAGGGAACACCCCTTCCTAATAGCGAGTCGCAAAACACTATTTTGCGAGTCGCAAATATTTGAGAGTCACAAAATAGGGTTTGTACATGGCCCACATGATTTTTGCAGGCACAAACGGGTTGACCCATTTGCGCATGCAAAATAGCGTTGTACATCTGGCCCTAGGTTTTTACCAGTAATACCATCTCCAGTGGCAAACTACGCAACAATATACACAGCTCTAAAAAAATTCAAAAATGTGCATGCTTAGCTTTAACCCTGGGCGTAGTTTGCATAGTAGCACTACACGTAGCTACGCAAAGTACACTTTGCACTACACTCAGCTATGCAAACTGCATAGTGCACAGCTGTTATCACTGTGTGCTTGTTTGCTCTGAGCAATAATTCAAACAGCATCTTGCACAGTGCAAGTTATGATAAAATAAGTATCGCTGTCTTTATATGCTAAAATGCACATATCCATTTCACAAAATTAAAAACAATAAACTAGCAAGCAGTGAGAGAGGTGATGATTTTGGGATCCTCCCTAACCTAGGGAGAGAACCAAGCAGATGCCTTGAAAACAAAAAGCACATCTTCTTGAACGATTCAGTGGTGGTTCCTTTCTCTTAGGACCACCCCAAGCACAGTTAGTGGCAAAAATACAATCCCAACCAAAGGCCCTGCAAAGCATTATGGGACGAGATTAGCAGCGGGCAGTGAATATTTTAGTATCCAATATCAAAATAATTCTACAAAAAGCTGCAGTTCAACTAGTCGTTACTAGATGTCCCTCACGAGTCAAATGCAAAAGCATTGAAATTATTATTACATCAAGCTGCAATTCCACTAGTCGTTACTAGATGTCCCTCACGAGTCAAATGCAAAAGCTTCATGAAAGGGTTTCAATGCTTTTGCATTTGACTCGTGAGGGACCTTCGCGTTGTGCCACATGTTGAGGGGGCTGTTCGAAATAGTTCCAATCAAGTCATTGTACTTCAAATGAAACAGATGTTATTATTGTGCTACTTAAATTTGTTGCGATGTTCATAAGTCAAGGATTGTTATGGAGCACGCGAGAAAATACAATTAATCCCGCTTCATATTCAGTACAAGAAACTTTACCTAGAGTTGCTCAGTGTTTTTATCAGGGCACATATTCTTACAGGTGGTGACACTATGAGCAACATTGGAACCACGCTTGGAGCATTAACTGCTGAACCTGTGAAGTTTCTAAAAGGATTAGCTGAGACAGAAGAGAATATGACTTTAAAGATATAGAAAAATACCTTGTGTGTGGGTGTAAAATGAGTTTTGATTGTCACACATTCGACGATCTTCAGTACAGTGGGCCCGATTCACAGAACTAACTTAAGACAAAATCCTAAACTTACTACCATTTTGGTATTCACAGAAGGCACTTACTCATTTTGGTATTCACAGAAGGCATTTTCTCATTTCGGTATTCACAGAAGTTAGGAGTCCTAACTTTAGGACTCCTAAATGCCTTCTGTGAATACCGAAAGTCTTAAAGTTAGTATTTTTCTCAGTTTAAGAATAGTAAAGTTAGGACTCCTAACTTTAGGACTCCTAAATGCCTTCTGTGAATACAGAAAGTCTTAAAGTTAGGATTTTTCTCAGTTTAGGAGTAGTAAAGTTAGGATTCCTAACTTTGCTCCAGTTGATGGCATACCCGGAGTACTTCCCAAAGTTTGTGAAGATATTTAACACCCCATGAATAGACCGATATGGGGAGGCAAGGTAGAGCAGGATGTCATCGGCATATAGGGATATTCGGTTGTCGTGCCCTTCCGCCCATTTCAAGCCCCTCACCATGAAATCCCGCCGCACCCAAGAAGCTGGCAGTTCCAACATGAGGGAAAAAATCAAGGGGGACAGAGGACAACCCTGTTGAGTGCCTCTTTATAATGAAAATGTCCGCGATGTATAGTTGTTGACTCGTATTTGGCCCTTTATTCCCATGTAGAGTAGTTTTATCTAGCCCAAAAACTTCGGGCCAAAGCCCATCCTCTTCAGGACTTCAAATAAGTACGGCCACTCGATAGAATCAAATGCCATGGAGGCATCTAGGGACAACACCACTGCATCCTAAATTCCCAGCGCGCAAGTACATTGTGGAAATGCCGAATATTCAATGCCGTGTTTCTTCCTGGCATAAAGCCAGACTGGTCCGGGTGGACCAATGAGGAGATGACAGTGACCAGTCGTGAGGCAAGTACTTTTGCTAGAATTTTAGCTTCTACATTAATTAGCTAAATCGGTCTATATGAACCGCAGTTATCAACTGGCTTCCCTGGCTTTCAAATCACAACTATGGATGCCAAGCGTTGATCCTCTGGCGGGATCCCCTTTTCATAACTTTCATTGTACATAGCTCGTAGGTGCGAGCCTACCTGGGTGGCAACTATTTTTAGAAATTCGATGGGAGTCCCGTTGGGTCCCATCACCTCCTCCTTGGATATGACTTATGGCCTTCTGGATCTCCTCGTCCGTCAAGTCCTCGTCAAGGGTGTCTTTATCGGTGTCAGAGAGCGTTTGTATGTCACTATCAGAAAGGAATTGGTGGGAGTATTCTGCCATGTATGTAGTAGAGGGGAAGTACATTTGCTCTAAGTGATTTGCAAAGGCTTCTGTTATGTCCTTTGGATGTGTGATCTGCGTGCCGTCGGTGAGAGTCAGTCATCGGCACCCACCTCTCATCTTGATCTCTTTTCTCTAACCAGGCCAGGGTTTTACCCGCCCTGTCTCCTAATTCATATAGCCTATGCTGAGCGTGGAGGAGTTTGGCCATCAATTGTTCCCTAGCTCTGATCTTATATTCCTCCTGTTTAAGTGTGAGGCGGTAGAGAGCGTCCTCTGAAGGCGCATTGATATTTTCGAATTCCAATTGCTGGAGTTCGCTTTCTAGTTGGACTAGCTGCTGGCATCTCTTGTTGATATACCCCATCTTGAGAGGCAATGCCAGTCCCTTCAGGACCACTTCAAAAGCTTCCCATATGGTCAGTGCCGAATCAACGGAACCTACATTTTCTTTAACATAGTTGATGGTCTGCATGTATAATTCCTCTTTAATATCAGGGATTTTTAAGACCCAGGGATTGAGGGTGATCGTGGTCTGTGGTTGGTAGTCACCGTGTGTAAATTCGACCCCCACGGGGAGTGATCAGAAATACCCCTGTGCAGGGCTTGAGGATTGCAGAAGTGGCCAACTGAGGCTGTATATGTTAGAAAGTAGTCAATGCGGGATGAGCTCTTGTGTGTGTTAGAAAAGTAAGTGTATTGGGCTCCGTCTGGCTGCAGTGTACGCCAGACATCGGTCAGTCCCATAGCGGTGGTAAATTCCTCCATTAACACATTCGGTTTTGCCCCCGGCCTTTGTGGGTGCCTATCTCTTTGATCGTCGATGGTCATATTGAAATCCCCTCCCAGGATCAGGGCACCAACGGGAAGATCTGTTAATATCTTACCCAAGTCCACCAGTACCTCCTTACCTGGTGCAGGTGGAAGGTATAGTGATATGATATTCAATGCCCTCCCCTCCCATTGCACCTGTAGGACCGCAAATCTGCCCCCTGGTCTGCGCACGTATGCTTCACTATGAGTGGCAGGTTCTTTTTAACTAGAATACCCATTCCTCGAGATCCCAAGATATGTTCAGCAGGTATCAGGAGTTTGTAACCTCACCTTGTAAGGGCCTTACTTTTATTCCCAACCATATGTGCCTCCTGTAGTAACACCACATTGGGTGCCTGACGTCTAAGATATTGTTGGACTATTCTCCGTTTAATTTTGTTCCCCAGTCCTTTTACATTCCAAGTAAGCACGGAGAGCGATGTTTCCATTCTACCCCCCATCATCCGAAGTTAGGACATATGAATTGAGACATGCTAAGAGTTCTCCGGGCCCAGCATCCCTGATATGTACACTTGGTTTGCAGTGGCCCCTTAGTACGATGTAAGTAAGTATATCCACCCTCACTATCCCAGGTCGTGATTATCTCCCCCCAGTGCCTGGTTTCAGCAACGGAACATGTACATGACACAATGCGATCTTTGATTGATAAACTCAATAAACCTTGAAATATTAAACTCCTCTCCCTCCACTCCAACCCCAACGTCCTCCCTGCCCCCCTGCCTGTGGATTAAGAACTATCCACTCCCCAACTAGGCAGAGTGCCTCTTTCTCCCCCTAGAATACTGAAAGGTACGGGCTGGCAGCCCTCCCACCCTCGCTCCTATCCATTTTACTTCGTTGCAACATTCGTAGGCTCACAGACCAGCCTTTCAGAAGTCTACTGATATGACCCATATCTGGCTGGTGGTTGTAGTCTCAGTCCTTGAATCGAGTCTGTAATCATCACTGAAGCAAGAAAAATCTTAAGAACCATCCCACCCACTCCCATTGAACACTTATCTGTTCACTCCACAGGGCAGTCTGAGGTCTAAAATGGAGTTTTCTCTGCTATGCGTTGTCTCTCCCACAGCCACCGCGATGGAATCGCCGCCCGGTTCAGTCTCATGAGTGGACCTGTGTGATCGTTATCTTCCATTTTGGTCTTTACGGTGGCCCTCTACTCTGCACCAGCCCTCCAGCCAAACCCAGGCATCCTCCGGCGATGTGAAGAACCACGTCTTGCCATCCGATTCCACTCTAAGTTTCGCTGGAAATAGCATGGCATATTTCACCTCACGGTCGCGGAGCTCTTTTTTACTGTCAGACAACTGCGCTGTTGTGCCTGGACCTTGGCTGTAAAGACCGGGAAGAATGTGATCACGTTATTGTCCAATTAGAGTGGAGGATTTGATCGTGCCTTTTGGAGGATTGTGTCACTGTCCCTGTAGTTAAAAACACGGGCAATAAGTGGACATGGGGGAGCCCCCGGTTTTGGGCGTCTCCCCGGTACTCGGTGGGCCCTTTCGATGAAGAAATAGCTCGATAGTCTCTTGGGCTGTAGATGTTTCAATATCAATTCTTCTACATATAGGTCGGCTGCTGGCCCTTCGGCACGTTTTGGCACACCTAAGATGCGTATGTTGTTTCTTCGAGCCATTCCTTCATACTCATCCAGTTGCTTTGACATCAGTGCTTGTTGATTTTGGAGTTCAGCGACTTGTTTCTGGAGTTGAGACGTATCCGGTTGTAGTGTAGTCATCACTTCTCCAAGGTCTTTCACTTTTTCGTCCATTTTGCGAAAGTCTGCCCGTAGTAGGGACACCTCAATGTTGACTGAGTCTATGCAGGCCTCTAAGGAGGTGTGCGCTCCACTTATGGCTTCCATGATGTCATGGAGTGTGAGGTCACGTTGTTGTTGAGGATTGTTCTGTGTATCCGGAGCCTCCATCTGTGGTTGGTCTCGATCCTCCCCCTGTTTATTTCATGCAAATTTGGCCAATTTGTTGTGGGTAGTGACTTTGGTTCTCTTGCTAGTCGCCATGATTGGGTTGCTGCACGGCGAAGTTGACGGTTCTTCTGAGAGCAGTCCTGGTATTCCCCGCCTGCCCAGCGAGGATGGTTGTCTCACCGGCAGCCTGTCGGGTTTCCCTGGGACTAGCCTCTTATATCGCACTCCTTCCTAGCTTTACCGTCGCACATCCAAGTTCTCAACATGCGGAGGATGGAAGCCCCTTTATGACCAGTCTTGTGTCAGATGGCCTGGACGGGAAGGCACACCAGCTCCACGTCGTCAATGTGCCGTTCAGACCGGCGGTCTACACCTTTGTTCCCTCTCCATGGTCTATGCCCCTATATTGTCGTCTTTGCACTAGCCCTCCGTCACGGGTCGGCCGATCCCACCACGGGCCTCCCCCGGTATGTATTTCGGTAGAGGCGACTTATCTTGGGCGTCTGTCCGTCTTTTCACTTGGTTGCTCAATGGCTTGTTGGGCGGAAAGTGTGTCTGCTATCCAGGGTCTTAGTGTCTTCTTCGGTGTGCCTTCTTCTTCAGGCCCCTCACATGAAAATTTTCAGCCCTCCTCCTGAGTCGTATGTAGCCTAGGGCATCCGAAGTGCTCACACCCCTAACTCGTATCCGGGCCCACCCCGGCACGGGACTTCGATGGCCCCAGGAGAGGCTAACTAGGCCCAGCAGGCTGCCAATGCCGGGGTCTCAATGTCGGGCAACTATTGCACTTCGCCTCCTACATCGTACCTCCTTACCCACTGCGGCGTGTGGTGTGCGTCCCCACGCCCTAGCCAGTCTGTGTGCAGTTCCGTGGGGATCAGAAAACTGTTCTTGGTGAAGTTGGGGACAAGCACCCGTCACGCCAACTCTTGAGTCCCTATCCCGGGTCTCGGCCATGCCGCCATATTTTCTTCCCCACCAGAGAGATTCCAGCGCACCTTCAGGGGATTGCCACCTCTTTCAGGGTCCGCTCCAGCACTTCTGGGCCCCACCAGGTCTCAATTAGCAGCAGCGAGGGAAGGGGCAAGGGGGTGGGCCACGTGTGGCGATCGCTGTTGTTCGTGCAGGCCTCAGGAGAGGTTCACCACGTAGGGCCTAGCTGGCCATAGATGCCCGGGTCTCGATTTCGGGCAGCTGCAGCGCCCTACCTCCAGTGCTACACCTTCTTACTCACTGCGGCGTGTGGAGCGTAGCTATGTGTCCTGATCAGGTCCGTGAGCGGCCCTGCGTGGGTAGGTGAGCTGTCTCAGGTGAAGCCTGGAAAAGGCGCCCGTCACTCGGACTCTCGGGCCGCCATCACTGGACGCCGCAGTGCCGCCATGTTATTCTCACCTCAGCCCGGCCGCTTGACCTCGCCGTTGCTTCGGGTGCCACGGAGTCTCAGCGTGCAGTTATTGTTGGTGGTTGATGGCAGGTCTCATAGGCTTCTATCGATTCTGTCGTGTCGCAACCCACCAATGACGACCGACACGTGGTGTATCTGTTGAGAGCTTTATTACTCACACCCTGCTCTTATCTCATCCCTACTCTAACTGCCCGCTTCTCCCGTCGCTCCTCCTCTTCCCCTTATCCTGCGGCTCCGCCCACCCAACTACTAGAATGCTTACAACATTACATCTCCCCCTTTGTTAACAAAACTTGTGACCAGTGTTCACATCTCTTCGATCAACCGCCTAGGCCTTTGAATGTCTCTTCTTGGCCGGAGGGACATACCTTCAGACACAGTTCCATTTCTGCCCTCAGCGTCCCGTTCCTGACCTATAGGTATCCGATCCTGTCCTTCACACAGTTCAGTCACCGACATTGTAAGCCCCGGCGTGAGTGTCTCTCTCATGGCCGGACTGCATCTTTGAAAGTGGGAGACATTTCGAGTGATGCGCCTGTTTTCCGACTCAGCCGTCAGCATGGTACCCTTTTGTCGAGTGACTGTGAGGGGCTCTGCTCTGAACCGACAGTCCGTTTTCTTACTTTGTTCTTGCTTGACCACGACACAGTCCCCTTCATGGAGCGAGAGAGATCTAGCTCGCCTCCTATGGTCTGCATAAGCTTTCATGCTCTCCTTGCCAGCGCGATCAGCAACCACTACTTCTTGATGAAGACGACCTAGTGACACCGGTCTTAATGCACCCTCCCAAGTGGGTATCCGTGTCCGAATGGGGCGCCCTAGCATGAGCGTCGCTGGACATTTGCCTGTAGTAGCATGGGGTGTTGTTCTATACGCATGAAGCACCTCATTGAGAGCTGTTTGCAAGTCTCTTTTATCAAGGGTAGCTTGCTGGAAAGTATTTTTGAGTGTAGCCATGAACCTTTCAACTGTGCCATTGGCTTGGGGCCACAAAGGCGTTATCTTCCGATGATGGACATTCATTGATTTTGCAAAGTCACTGAATTCACGTCCCTTGAACGGTGGACCATTATCTGTTTTCAGTTCCTTGGGAACACCCCAAGCTGCAAAGACTTCATCCAAAACCGCGATGGTGGCGGCAGCACTGGTGGACGGCACAAACTGGGCAATGGGAAACCGTGAGTATTCATCCACTATCACGAGAACATATTTGCCTGATTGCAATGGGCCATAAAAGTCAATGGCCAGTTCATGCCACACTCCCGGCGGTAGCGGGGTCATCTGCAGAGGGGCCGGAGGGTCACCATGACCTACTAACTGACACTGCGGACAATCCTTCAAGGTGAGTTCAACCATCCGATCAAGAAGTGGGAACCAAACACGCTCCCTGAGAGCCCGTTTTGTCGCAACCACTCCCCGATGCCCTTCGTGGGCCAGGTTGATGACACCTTGTCTCAGTTGACTGGGGATAACTATTCGTTGATCTCTTAGTAGCAGACCTTCTGTGGTGACAGACAGCTCATCACTCACGTTTTTGAAAGCCTGCAGTTCTTGACGCGTTAGCGGGTCACTCTCCTCATTGGGTTCGGCCTGTCTCCATCTGTGAGTCTGCACTCGGCGTATCACCCTCTGTAACATCACATCATGCTGGGTGGCTTGTTGAATGGCCTACAGAGGGACAGCGGGTGGCCACGCTTGATCCACCACAAAATGGATGTATTCATCCGCGACCGACGGTCCAGACGGGTAGGATGCCCTGGGGTGTCGCGACATATAATCAGCTGGGTTGGCTGATTTCCCTGGCTTGTGCACAATGGTGTAGGTGTACTCTTGCAGGCGCAGGCCCCAGCGCTCTATACGAGGTGGCATTTTGGAGCGTGGATTTCCGAAAATAGTGACAAGCGCCTGATGATCTGTCACCATGGTGAAGTGTTTGCCGTATATGAACACATGAAAATGTTCACAGGCCCACACCACTGCAAGACTCTCTTTTTCAGGTTGTGAATAGGCCTTTTCCGTGTCAGAGAGACTTCTGCTGGCGTATGCCACTATATGTCTTTGATCGGTGTCGTTGTCATATTGAGCTAGAATGGCCCCTAGGCCTACTGAGCTCGCATCCACCGTTATCTCTGTCTTGCGGTCAGGGCTGAAATATGCCAGACTGCCAGCCACTTCCACAGCATGTTTGATCTCCTGAACAGCCTGCTCACACTCGGACGTCCAGTCAAACGGTTGTCCCTGCTTGGTCAGGATTCTGAGCGGATGGCTGAGGGTGGCATAATCTTTGATGTACCTCGAGCAGTAACCCGCCATCCCCAAAAAGGACCGCACATCACTGACGTCTCGGGGACTCTCGGTGTCATTCAAAGCACTTACTTTGTCAGGGTCGGGCTTCATCCCAGCTCCTGAGAATATGTGCCCAAAGAATTTCAACTTGGACTGATGGAACTCACATTTGTCTTTGTCTTCATTAAATTAGCTTCCAGAAGAGCATGGCACACTCGGTCGAGGGCAGTGTCATGTTCCTGGACATTTGCCCCATACACAAGGATGTCGTCGCTGTAATTCAGCGTGTTGGGGATGTGGTGAATTGTCTGGCGTATGGCCTCCTGAAAGATTTCGGCGGCTGAAGAAATCCCGAAGTTCAGTCTTTTATATCGATACAACCCCATATGCGTTGCAAAAGTTGTGATGTACCGGGAGCGCTCGTGGAGTTCCAGCTGATGATACCCTTTGTTGAGGTCCAGCTTGGAGAACACTCGGGCACAATTGAGTGTGGATATCATGTCGCTCAGATGGGGTCCTGGGTGTCGTTCCCTTTCGATGGCGGTGTTGGGTACCCGTATGTCCACACACAACCGGACCTTTCCAGGAGTCCCTTTCTTTGGAACAATGACTACGGGTGACACCCATGGCGTTGGACCCTCCGTTCTTTAAATAATGTCAGCCACCAACAAGTCCTGAAGTTCATCCTCCACAGCTTGGCGGAGATGGAATGGCACGCGCCGAGGATGTTGAGCCACAGGCTGAATTTGGTCATTGATGTGTAAGCGAATTTGGCACCTGTTCATTTTCCCAAGTCCCGTGAACAGTTTCGGAAACTTGTGAACGATATCGGTATCATTGCTGACGCAATAGAGGATTTCCACCAGTCGCAGTCGCTCAGCTGTCGGCAGACTAAGGAGGTAGTCAGCCTCTGGACCTTCGATGACATGGATGACCGCGGGTACCGACATCGTTCTGTGTCTCAGTGTAGTCGAGAACTTCCCTAGGCAGGGAAGCGGCTTCCGGGACATCCAGGTGTAAACGCGGACATATGCAGGACTCAGAGGAGGGAGAGGTTTCATTTTTTTGTACTCAGTCACAGGAATGTAATTTAGTGACGCCCCACTGTCCAGCACAAATTTTGTAGCATGTTCTCCGACACTGATGTCCAGTCGGGGATATTTCTTGAGTTGGTCCAGGTCAGCGACCATACTTGCAAATTCAACTGAATACTCCTGTTCATCCGATGTTGACCTGGAGTCTCTAGATGGTGACCTCCTCGACCATCGGGATGTCTGTGACTCTCCGCTCGAGTGGGAAGACCGTGACGAGGACTTTGGGCGATCTTGCACCGCTCGCGCGTGATGCCGGCGCGTGTCCACTCGTGACGACCTGAGTGCGTTCTTCTCCTTTTCTCGGCGATATTCCCCACACATAGCTTCAAAGTGGTTGCTCCGACCACACTTGCGGCACTGCTGGCCCACTGCTGGACACGCACCTGCATGTGGGAAATCATAACCACACCGGTAACATTTCCTCACATGCTCCTTCCTCGCGTGCTCCTGGTGTTTGCCTCTCCTCCCTGACTCAGGCCGACGACGTCCGGAGTGCCGGTGGCGCGAAGACGGTCGGGAATGCCGTGCTCGCTCTCTGGACCATCGGCGAGGGCGACTGGCTTGCACCTGGCAGACTTGCTCTCTTCGATCTGCACGTCCGGCCTCCATCTTCTTGGCCTGTTCCTCAGCCTGATCATGCATCCTCGTCATTTCTTCAATTTCATCAAGATTGTGACTCTTTTTCAGCAGCTTTCTCCGGAGTGTCTCAGACTGGCAACCATCAATGATGCGCAGCCGAATGGCGTCCTCTGTTGAAAAGGCGTCGAAATTGCAGTGATGTGCCAAACGGCGTAGCCGTGTTATGTACGCGCTCATCATTTCTTCTTTCTCTTGACGAGCCAGCTGGAACATATATCTCTCGTAATCCACATTCTTCTTGTGCAGAAATTTCTTGTCTAAAGCCTCTCTTACTTTGGTATATGTCCCCGAGTCTGCAGCCGGGAGCTCTTTGATGATTTTGCTAATGTCTTTTCCTATGAGATTGCGTAGCGCAATCAGTTGATCTTCATTTTCCGTTACTTTGGATCCTTTAATATAGTCTTCAAAATCTTCAATCCATTCTTCCCATCGGGGTCCCATGCACCCACCAACCACTAATGCCAGGGGTTCTGGGGGACGCAGATGCGATACACCCATCACGATGGGTTTTGCTTCATTACGTACAGGCGATCCGTTATTCGACATTGTGTTCTGTTGCTATCTGATATGCTCTCTTGTGTTGTCTTCTTGCGTTCACTTGTGCTTGTTTGATACCCACTCTTCATTCGCTTGCCAATGCTTTGCTGATCATAGTTGTAGTTTCCAGTATTATCTTAATTTATATACTCTGTCTTTGCTTACTTTTTTTTCCCTTTTTTTTTTCTGTTCTTGCTCGTGCTTGTTTAGCACAATCCTTATTCACTTGCCAATGCTTTGCTGATTGTAGCATGTATTTCTCGGGTGCCTGACCCTAAGATGGCCGCCCATGTATTTCATAGGGATGTCCTCCTGTGACTGCCTGATTCTAAGATGGCCGCCGGACTGACATCCCACGAGGCTTGGTTGCTCTCTCGTCCTTCCCCACACAGTCAGGGCTGCTTGGAGGCCTCACTCACCAGTTCTACGCAGGCTTCAGCGCTCCACCGTCCAGGTAAACGCGCACTCCAGCCCTAATTTCTATGACAGGCTCAGGCTCCGGTCCTCACACTGGAGGGGGTGGGGGGCAGGGATAACTCACGGCAGACCAGCGCTCTTCTGGTGCTCACTGTCGCTGGCGCTCGATCAGCACGACAGACCCAGGATCTCGCTCTCTCTCGATCCTGCCTCGCACGACCCTCAGCTCGCTCAGGGCACTTGGGCTGGTTTTGGCGCGAACAGAGCCTCCTTTGAATTCTCTCTCCCTTCGGCGCTCTTTCCCACGAGCCTCGACGCGATCCGAGTATCACGGAGGGCTTCCGATAATCGCTGGTCTTTTGGGCAGACGGCGATCTCACTTTCGGGCTCACGTGTCGTGACGGCGACCACTTCGGCGCGCTGCCCAGGGACGGACCACGTTTCCTTCGGGGTTCAGGGAGAGCCAGACTGCTCATCCCACCCTCGTCGCCAGCTGTCGTGTCGCAACCCACCAATGACGACCGACACGTGGTGTATCTGTTGAGAGCTTTATTACTCACACCCTGCTCTTATACTCTAACTGCCCGCTTCTCCCGTCGCTCCTCCTCTTACCCTCATCCCGCGGCTCCGCCCACCCAACTACTAGAATGCTTACAACATTACAGATTCGGATCAGTATCGGTAATTCACTCAGGATAATGAAGGATAACTAGCGAGGGTACGGGAGCTTCGCTAACAAGCCGCCATTCCTCTCGGCTGCTAGCCATGCCTTCCCTTTAGGTTTATTTTGATGCATTTCTTGAGTCAGCCCAAAGGATCTACAGTTTTAACCTAATTTGACAAATTATGCTAATGATTCAGCCAATGATCAGGCCTGAAAAAAATATGAGAACTTTTTTCCCTTGAAATTCGCTTGATTTGTGCATAAATTATGCATAGTTTGCATGTGTGAAAAAAAATGCATGCAAATGTGTAAAAAAAAAATGGGCAAGATAGGGCATATATTGAAATGGTGCAACACAAATATTTATGACGGGCAAGTCATTTATTTATCATTGTTAAAAAACTATCTAGTGTTGATGTAAGTGTAGTTTGTATTTTCATGGATTTTCTTGTCTGCTGCTGACATTATTCTAGTTAATCCATTTATTGTTTGACTTTAAAATTTTAGTTTTTACTTTGTTTTATTATTTTGTCATTACTTTTTGTAAGCAGGATATCAGCTTCAAGGACAAGGGGAGTCCTATGATCACCTCAAGGTTTCAGCACTAATATTTTTTCTCTGCTCACATCCTCCCTAGGCCTGGGTGGAATTTCAATTGTGGAGTAATCAGATTATTTAGAGTAATTCCACATTACTCTTTGACGAGGAATGACTGCTAATTACGCAATTACTCTTCCTTGCCTAATTAAGAGTTATTTAGAGAGAAAAAAATCCTACTGCAAGAAAACATTTTTCAAGCCTGAGCAGCTCTTCGTGCTTGTTATTTGTGCCTTGCTGTTTTTAGCTCTGTTTCGTAGCTCAAAATGCATCCTTGAGTCCATTTTGGATGCAACAGTACATATGGCCCTAAGAAAATAGTTCTAAATGTCGAGAGTAAGTTGGGGGAAAATGTTGCCAATTCTACCAGGCTTCTTGCATTCCTATTTGTGTTTTGTCACATTTAGCCCGATTTCATAGAGCAAAATGCATCCTCACATTCATTTTTATTTGCGTTAAATGTAGAAATACTCTTCTCATGGAATTCATGGGTAGTCCCTCATGGTTACACTGCACAGAATTCCTCAAGTTACACCTACACCTAATCCTTCCTCAAAGTTAGCAACATGCATGTGTAGAGCTACCTTCTCCGAGGGATATACCCAGGGTGGGGTGTATGCACAGTGCACGCAGAGTAAAACTGAAATTCAAGTTCTCGCCAAGCATTTACATATTTATATCTGGTATAAAGACAAATTTTAGCTGTCTTTCCAGCCTATTCTAATCACAAACAATAATGCATCATGTTCTTAGTATTAACCCTGGGCGGTGAACTGCGCTCCGATAGCGGAGTTTGCAGAATTTTCTGCACTACGAGTTACGCTGAGATTGCGGAGTTCTTAAAAACTCCACTTCGCGTTGCAGAGCAGAGATTTTTTCCTCGCTTGCGTTCCTCAATGTCAAGTTGGTGACTGGAAGCGAGGAAAATCAACCTCCCGGTGAGATTTTTCCTTGTTCGCAATCGTCAACATCAAGTTGGTGAGCGTGACTGTGGAAAATCAACATCCCAGCGAGATTTCTCAACACGGGCAGGGGGTCAGGTTTCTCTTTGCGAGTGGTTGTGTATGCTCAAAACAGCTCGCATTGAGAAACTGCCCGATAGAGTTGAGAAAGCTGCAGCTCGAGTAGAAAATCTACTCGAGCGGCAGAAACGGAAAGCAGGGACCGCTTGCACTGTGCATGGTGCCGTTTGCAATGATTTCACAGTGCGGACAAGCATCCGGCACTGTGGAATCACTGCGAAAGGCATTTTTCTATCGTACTCCACCGCTTGCAGAGCTCCGCGTAGTGTTTTTTTTGCATTTCGTGGTGTTCCGCGTAGTGCAACTCCGCGAACTCTGCCCAGGTTTACTTAGTATACTAAATATAGGTAATGGCTTTGGATCAGTCTCCTTCAGTCATTGGTTTATAAGATGTTGTGTTCTTTTGTTTGAAACTGCAGCCTCATGTAGAGCACAAATGCTCTGGTTGTTCACAGTCTACAGAGTAAAAATGTGCAGAGGGCCTCCTTTATTTTTCAACCACACACAACATATGTGTGAATGTACTTCATCACTGATTGGTAAGTTTTTGTGTATGTGGGTGGGAATACCAGAGAGATTAATGCGTTTATGAATCTATGGATTAGTGGGTGCATGAATGGATATATGGTTGAAAGAAAAGAACAAATCAGTTGTTAAGGGAATTGTTTTACATATTTACATATGTTTTAAAATATTATGCATGCTTAGCAATGCTGCACATTTGGCAAATGTAAGACATTTAGTTATTGGTTGAGAGGGGTGAGTGCCCCACTAATGCAACTGTCAAATCCTTGTCAGTGTGAACCCTCTTGTAGCTTGGCACAAAAGCAGTCTGGCGTAACTTAGAGTCACTGTGTAAACTGTTTATGCAACACACAAGCAAAAATAAAGCGAAAACATACCACAACACAAGTCCCAAACTCATTTAGGAAAATTGGATACATTTAAAGAAGTAAAAAGACACCAAAATAAATTAAATTCAATCTGTAGATCCGGGGCTATGAATTCTTTGAGTTTTTTGTCTAATCTGGCACCTAAATGATGACAGCGCCAACCGCATGTATCTCTTAGCACAAGACCAGCGCAAAGCCAAAATTTAAGGCCAACCACAACGGAGTGCAGGTCCAATACACAATTTGTTTAGGGTCCTGTCTCAGCTTGCTTTCAGACTTAGAACATTTCTTGAAGAAAAGTCCAGGAGAAGGTACAGTTCAGCAGGGCAAGGCAGCAGGCTGTGTCTGCAGAGGCATCGTTGACGAGGAGCCGCTAGACAAAGTCATGGTGGAGCCGTCAAAGATGACGAAAAAAGCTCTGAGCAGGAAAAACTGATCTCCAGGCCAAGGAGATTGTCGTCATCAATGGGGAGTCTGTTGCTGTTGAGCCCAGTGAAACTGCAGGCTGTAGCTGAAGAGGGCTACACAAGGACAAATATTGTCACCGAGAAGCCCAGCTGACAGGATTTTCTGCTGAGGAGAAGAACGTAATAGGATCTACTGCCAATTCAGGCCGATCGGCGATGTACCTTGGGCAGATAGCTGGAAGGTAAAGCAAAGTAGTCTGTTGTTTTTTCTGGCACATTTTTTGAAAGGTTTTCTAAATCCCAAGTTTTAGGTTTGGCAGGAGCATGACCTCTAATGCCACTTCCAAGTGTCCAGGACATGGGGGGGGGGGGGCACCACCCAGTGGGTTAGCACTAACTCTAGCAGAGGCCAGGTGCAGGGTACACTGTCTCCGGAGTTTGTTATGTCCCTGTAGCTCATACATTATTCCGGCCAACTAGCCCTTTGAGTCACTTCTGGTGGTCCGGGGTTCAAGGAGGTCTCTAGTTCTTCTTCAAGCAGGAAGATAGGCCTTCAAGCAGCACAGCAGTCTTCTGGAAAGCACGTTTGGCCTCAGGTAGCAAGGCAGTCCTCTAGTAGCAGCAGGGCAGTTCTCTGGGGAACAAGGCAGGACTCAGGCAGCAGGTCAGCCTTCTGGGTTACAAGGCAGCCCTTCCAAAGTCTTCCACAGTTCCACAGTTCCACAAGTGTACTGAAGAGGTGTTCTGAGGGTTGAATATTTATACCTGGTTCAAGCCTTTGAAGTGGGGGAAATTCCTATGCTACCCCACATCTGGTTTTGGAATGTTCTTCCCTTCCCCAGCCAGGGCTCCATAAAGTCTGGGAGGACACAAGACTAGTGTGTATATATGCTGGAGGCAAGTCCTTTGAGGTGTAAGTGGGGCAGCTCTACCCCAGTCATCCTGGCAGGATGACCCATCCTACCAATATCTAGTCCCCTTTTGTCTCACAGTTTTGGAGGAATACACAAATTCTAACAGCAGAGCCATTCACATTCATGTAACCCTCTATACTGGCAGCAGGCACCAAATGGATAAGACAAGAAAATAACACATTTCTAAAAGTGGCATTTTCAGAATTGTGACTTCAAATCTGACTTTACCACTAAAGAGGATTTTAAATTAAAATTCATTTAAGTTCAAACATGATATCCCTGCAGGTTCACAATAAAAAGTTATCACCTATTAAATGGAATAAGGTAACTGCTGGAAAGCGGTTTATTAGTAGTGCTAGGTAGGGACCTACCACCAGTGGCGGCTCCTTTATTAGAGCTTCGGGGGCATTGCCCCCCCTATGTTTGGTCCCCAAAGCCACCAGATTTAATGTAATAAACCTACAGTTTACGCGCAGTGCTTTTTGTTCTTCTATTGGCCACAACGAGCCGGGTTCCTTAGTGATTAGTGGGTGGGGCTTAATAATACGATACAGGCCTCATCAGGCACTCAACACATTTGAACATCAAAGTGCGCATGTCAGGTTGGCCGATTGCCTTTCAGCGACCAGCCCAACATGCGCACTAGAAGCTTCTCCCCATCTGTGTATGGTGATAGGGGTGGGGCAGGCAGCTACAGCACCCTGCACTCAGAATGAGTGCTGGGTCCACCTGCACAATCCAATCCTAGTGATGCTCTCAGCAAGGGAGCAGCGTCTGGATTGTCCAAGACTTATGGCACTAACTGCAATTGCACAAGAGTCTGGGCAGCAACTCCTTCGTGAGACAGAGTTGCAGTGTAACAGAGGCAGCTGAGCAGTACTAGAAAAAGCACAGGAGCCATGGAGAGTCCCGGGGACATGCCTGTAAGTTAAGCACCGGCCAGGGATATTCTTATCTTGGGTTCATCACCCTCTCCCCCACACTGCTCTTTGCTCTGATCGTGTGTGGAGTGCTATTGCTCAATTGGACAGTATGTGTCACCAGCCGCCGTTGAGCCTGAGGTTCCAGCGTAGAAAAAAAAAGACCCTCTGTTTTCAGCTTAAGAAGTTCTGTTTGCTGGCTGCAAAAGGGGATGACAGTATCGCTTGTGACTTATGGTCATTTGCCAAGGACATTTGTAACTTGTAAGGAAGAACCCACCTTGTTTGGTGTGCAACTATTTTATAGTTCTAGAGACATCACATCACATACTTGCCAAACAGGCTTTAACGTCTTACATTTTAAAATTTACACTTCAGCATTTGAAATTTACAATCACTTAGTTCCTTGCTCTAATCCATGCCACCGCACCTATTCCCAAAGCAGAAGTGGCCCTGACATCCTGTCCCTTTGTTGGGTCTTGAATGCCCCCCTCGCTCCCCCGCCTTGGTGAAGCATGTGCTGGTATTATACCACATTGCCCATCAGAACCAGTCAGACAGGTATGAAAGGCCCAGAGACAATCAGTGGGCACTATCATCCTTGAAGCCAGGACAGACCGCTGAACATCTGATGTGTGTGGTGAAGGGAGGGTATATGCTCCCAGGTTAAAGGTTAACGCTACTTTCAATGCATCTTGGAGCTCTGCTGGTGTACCCTACCCCTCACCGAGGACCCCCGGGGATGTCCAGTGCCTGACAGGACCAATGGTTAGCCGGCTTTCCTCATGTCACCCCCACCAGGCCAAGCCATCCTCCAAGGTCCCCAAAGGAAGTACAGTGCCTGACAGAACGGATGGTTAACTCGTCTATCTCCTCGTCTCCTCTCAACCCCCTCTGCAGCCTGGAGCTCCTTACTAAGGACCCCGTAGGATGCACTGTTCCTGACAGGGTATCTCATAGGCAATCTAAACAATTAGTCAAAATTGGTTGTCTGCCCGTACACTCGACCACTTTCAAAAGTCACTATCTGCCATTGCCTACCACAAGTAACTAGGTCACAAACACAATAAAAGGTTAAGTTGGGTCTTAATAAATTAATCCCTTGGTAGATGTCAACAAGCAGACAGGCTTAACGTAGGAGACAGGTATGTACAGCATATAAAACACCAACACATTAAGCAAGTAAGACACAACACACAATAAAAATACAACTCCAATTTATAAAAACAGGCAATATTTGTATGAACAAATAGACACTAAAACAACAAAAATCCAATGTAGGGAACCATAGATATGGACTTGAAAAGATTAAAAGTAAAACTAGTGCTTAAAGAAAATAGCACTTAAAGGGTTAAAACAGATTGTGCTGGACCGGGACAAAGTCAGGAGTTCTTTACACTCACTTCCAGAAGTGTTTCTTGATGCAGAAAAGTGGTCCATAGCACCAGCCTGGGGTTCATGTGCTCTGGTTTGCCTCTTCGGAACTCCTTGAGGGTTCAAAGTGTCCGCTACACCAGTCAGGGGTCTAGAATCTCTGAGTTGGTTCTTGGGATGTTGGAACTACAATTTCCACAATGCGCCTGGCCAAATCCGTAAAAGTCCACTGGACACACTCCAGGGTGGAGACTTCTTGGTGGAGATGCTGCAGGTGGGCTCTGTTATCCTGTAGCTTGCAGGGAGCCCAACCCTTTATCCTTTTTGAAGCACGACGAAGTCCTTATGGCTGTAGTCCCAGAATGTGCGGCATGTGCAGTCCTTGGAGAGCAGACCTTTGGGGTGCAGATTAGGTTTTCCAGTTGGGCAGTCCTTCTTATAGTTTCAGGCAGTAGATCTGAGGAGCTATGGAGCTCTCCCATATTTATTCACAGTTCTGGGTGTCAAGTAGTGGGGCACCCCTGACCTATGGGGTGCACGGTGCCACCCATGTGTATAACCACTTCCTCCAAAGTGTGGCATATTCTTGTCCCGGAAAGCACTAGTCTCTCAAAATCCAACATGGAGGAAGTCTCTGCTTTGGGGTTAGAGCTGGCTAAGCCAACCCACTGGTGTGGATAAGTTTCACTAAGACACTCCTTCCAACCCCCTGACTGATCTAATTACTGAGTCTTCTGTATAGGTGGGGGTGCAGGATGTGGGGGTTCAGCCTTTGCTGGTCCCAACTTGTCATTCCCCCTTTGAAGCCAGTTTGGCTCCCCCATCATCTTCCTGCCCTTTGGTTTCTGTAGTTAAAGTTCTCCACCTACAGGAAATCTATTGTATGCTCTGTCAGGACACTTCACACCTCATCAAGCAGCTCTGGCTCAGGCTGGGAAAGGCTGGCCAATCAGGAGAGGACAGTTAGAAAGCTGGATTTTGTCACACACTAGAGAGGGTTTAATATTTTCTGTAATAGCTATTATAAATATAACAGTGGCAAGTTGTTGAATTTATCTTAACTAATTATTGGATACCTTGAAGTATATTTTTTAGATGGCTCCTGTCAATAGTTATACTTAAATAACATATCTCAATGTTAGCCTATGGAGCCTTTCACTACAATGGGGAAATTCAGAATTGGCAGTTTCCCCCTCACCAGGGCTTGTAAAACATTTTGTATAATGTCCCTGCTTATAGTTACAAGGCACCCTAGTCCTGGGACACCTAAGGGAGATCTTAGGGATGACATATGATAAAATAAGGTAGTTTGAGACTTTGGAAGTACCTTTAAATTCAAAATCGGATTTGCATATGCGTTTAATGTAAAGGCAGCCTAAAAGGCAGTGCTGACTTGAAAATGACAGGAGGCAACACAGTAGTGCACACTTAAGTGCATTTATTCTACTGGGCCTCTAAACCTACATGCCTTATTATATAGTAGGGACTTACAGCTAGGCTGTCAGTACCAAATATAACTACCCCATATTTGCATATCCTTATAATCAGAGCACTGGCCATGTACCTAGTAAGCAGAGCCCAGAGCACAGTCAGACCAAGCAAACAAATGGGGGTGATCAGGGAAAAAAGGATGACTTTCTCATAGTAACCTTATGCTATCCAATGGGAAAGGTAGGCCTTGCAATAGTGAAAAGTGAATTTGGATGTTTGTCACTTCCAGGAGATATGGAACACATGTACTTCTTTTTAAATGCAATGCTCCCTGCACTATGGGCTTTTATGGGCTACCTTAGAAGGGATTTATATATACTGAAAAGGGAGGTTTAAGCCTAGGAAAAGTTTTATTTTGCCGGGTCAAATTGGCAGTTTAAAACTGCACTGCAGGCTGCAATTGCAGGCCTGAGACATGTTTTAAAGTGCTACTTTAGTGGTTGGAACAACCAGTGCTGTAGGTCCACTAGTAGCATTTAATTTACAGGTTCTCGATACATGTAGTACCGTATACTGGGGACCTACTAGTAAATTTAATATGCCAATCAGGTGTAGGCCAAATTGACCATGTTTTAGGGAGAGATCACAAGCATTTTATCACAGGTTAGCAGCGAAAAGTGTAAAGAGTCCTAATGACAACAAGAACAAATTCAGAAAACAGGAGGGGTGAAAACAAACAGTTTCAAGTAAGAATACACCAAGGATGTCAGGTCTCACAGCAAAATCTGAAATAAAATTAAGAAACTGACAGCAAAGATGTGCTTGCTTCACAGTATTAAGTATGAGAATTTGGACCATCCGTTATCATCGGCTGCAGTCCATAATATCCGTGTGTGTGACCTATCCGAGTATGAGCTGCTACTTCCAGTTCCTCATGCACTCACTGTGGTGTCGGAAGTGTTTACCCACTGTCATTAAGGAACTTGGAGGCATACCATCAAGGGCTTTATCTCCGCTTTTGTGCTTTAAAAGCGGAGATAAAACCAACGCCCTATCAGCAAGAGGGTGCTAACATGCGTATTCGCATGTTAGCACCCTTTTACACTACGCCTACCTTTTTATCTCTAATGAGATGCAAAGTGGGCGTTCCTGACATACACTACATGTCAGGAGAGCAATAACGCGTCTTTGAGCTATCAGCAAGGATGCCCTTGCATTTTAGCAGACGTTAGTTTTTGGAGAAAACTGCTGTTTTCTCCAAAAACTAACATCTGCTAAAATCCTGACTAAGCCATCCCTGACTTTGGGGGTGGATTATGCTGATACAACCACAGGGTCGTATCAGCAAGGTTATCGCCCTTTTGCAGAGAACATCGCTGGAAAACCAGCGATGTTCCCTGCAAAACGGCGATAACATCGCTATCTCTGGAATTTTTATCGCCCTGGAGCAGCGCGTTGATGACAACGTGCTACCAGGGCGATAAAAAGCAGAGATAGCCAGCGATAAGAAAATTATCGCTAAGCACGGCCAGCGATAATTATCGCTGGCCGTGGCTGATATGGCCCCTAGTGTGGCCCTGAGCGACAGTGGAGAGACAATTCAGCCAAACGTTCTACAGAATTCAGTGGTATTACCTGCTACACAGAGATGTGAGTTGGGGGTGCTGTGCTGCTAAACATTGTTATTGGTGTAGCAAAAACTCCGGGACTCTTCAGGCTTATTCTTTCTTGATTTCCATTAGCCACTGTAGTGCAAGTAATGGAGCAACTGAAAGATGACCAGATAAGCTTTGCAAAGAGTCTTCCACTGCACGCAACCCACGTCGCCACGCTTTTAGTAACTTTTGATCCGTTTCAGCTAGAAACCACTTTTTTTTGTTAAAATCTGCAGATGATGGATTAAGTGGCAAATGTGGCCAATGTATATTTATGGGGAAAAATTCTCCATGGTCGGCATCACATAATTACACCGATCCTGTCTAAGGTGCATTATCCAATAAATCCCCTAGATATGTCTTTAATGCTCTTTTGGTGCACATGGGTTTGTTTTCCTGTACACATTCAGCCCTGCCAAGTTTCCCAGGTCCATGAGTGATGAGTTGCTAAGTCAATGTTTTTACTTTGAATTCTGGAGAATGTAATCTTGATTATTCCATTATAAAACCAGGAATACAAGTCCCAGAATTCAAAGACAAAACTTGGACTGGACCACTGCATCACGCATGGATATAGGAAATGTGACCGCTATGCGCAACGCCCCTGTAGGCCTCTCCTCAGTCTCCCATTTGCATGTGTGAGTGAGTAGTTCATTCAGTCTAGAAATGTTCTTTCAATTGTGGGATTTGTAGTCTAATGGGGTGATTTACCAAATCTACACACAATGCAGCGCAGCCTCTCGGGAGGCTGTGCTGCGTTACGCAACAGGGAAGGAGCAGCAGAGCGCCACATTTTCAAAGATTTGGCTCTCTCCTCCCCTTTCCCTTGCACTGACGCTGATTACAATTGCCGTGCGCCACGCACACACCTTAGCACCATAGCGCTATGGTGTGTGTGTGAGTCCAGCACAGGTTTTGTACAGGAAGGATACCCTTTCTCTACAAAATACCATGCCTAGACATGAGGGAAAGCTTCTCCCACTTTGTAATCGTGCTGCACAGTGCAGCACGCATACAAAGTCGGAAAAGGAAGGGGAAACGAAAGCATTTCTCCTTCCTTGCGCCTCGTTTAAAAGGGCACAGTTTTCTCAGGTTAAACACAATCTTCTGTATTTAGTAAATTGGGTTTAGCATGAGAAACTTTGAGTGGTTGTATGGGAACGCCCATGCACCACCCGTGGCATGCCCCCTTGCCATTACTTTTACATTATTTCTAGCGCTAAACAAGTTTAGCGCTGTTAAGTAGATTAGGTCAAAAAGCTTTGGGCCGTTTTGCATCACTATTGTGACAGAAATACTGCGCAAAATCTTAGTAAATCTCCCCCTAGGTTTTATAATGGTTTACACAGTACCAGAAACCCCAGCACGAAACAAAAACTTGGACTGGATTAGTTGACATGGAACTGGGTTACTTGAGAAAGTTCTGAATTTGTGTCCCTTGAAGTACTTACTGCTGCTGTCTGTAGATTTGTGTGCGCCGACAATGGTATGTTTATAGGTGTCAGAAGCTCTCAATGTTTGTTGAGGACCGTGTGCTCATCCATTTGTGCACATTCAGGTCATATGTGCGCGTTACTATGTTTGCGATTCTCACAAAAACAGGCGACTCCCAAACACTTCTCCCCCAAAGAGCCTCTTTTGCGGTTGAACATGGCCCGAATATTTGTTTCACAAATTCATTGCTTGAGCCCCAAAACTCGAAAAAAAATAATTACCTTCCTGTCTGGTATAAAGTTTTTGCAACTTTATTTTAACATTCTCCTCGATAGTTGAGGATTTTGCCAAAGTAGTTATCCATAAAGCCACAGGATGGCACTGTTGTAACGCATTTCCTATAAAGAACACCTACGCTTAGAGATTTTATATAACGTGAATTCGATGGCATCAGATTGTAAACCTTTGGGGAGGCCTGGGATTAGACAAATGACTTGAATTGCTGGGAAGGTTATTGATCCCTGATGGAATCCAGCCTTCTGTAGCTTATGTTCTGCACACTTTGAAGATCCGCACATTGCTGCAAGTGATGTCACCTCGGATCTCAGAGGAAGGGTGTTGGACAGCAGACACACAGGCCCAAATTTATCAAACTTTCGCGAAGCAAGCAGCCTTGCGGAGCTGCAGGAAAGGGCAGGAATGCACTGTATTTAACATTATACAGCGCCGTCCGGTCCTGCGCACGATGTGCTGCCTAGCACCAACGCAGGCGCGTCATAATGCAGGCACCTTTGCATCATAGTGCAAGGGTGCCTGCATTGTAGGTAGGATTGTTTTGGAGCAGGGAGGAACACATGCCTGCACAAGAACAATCCTCTAGAGGCATTTTCCTCTTTCTGCACACAAGGAAAGATGAATAAAGAGGAGAAAAACATATTGTTACGCCTCACCTGGGGAGGTGTAACATTTTGATGCATTCGCAGGTCTACCACTCATCGTAAATCTAGGAATGTGCCAAAATCTATGGTTGGATGTGGGAGAACACCCACGCTCCACCTATGAAACGCCTTTCTGGGGCTGGTGAGAGATTTGTTATGCGTTACTCTAGATTTATGAAGCCATACAGGGCCATGCATGGCTTGATAAATCAGATTTTGGTGTTGGGTTGCCCTTCGCCCCCCCCCCCGTTTGGCACAAGGGCGACTCAACACTATGATAGATATGCCTGTCAGTCTCTAAGCATCAGCCAAGTGCAGTTGGTGGAAACACTGTACATCAAGCTAGCATGGTTGGCCAACACGCCAATACATTGTATCGATCTGGTCATTTAAACAGTCTACAGCACATCTAGTCATCACTCGCATCATTTTTAATAATAATGGTTTCATTTCTTACTCAGATCGACAAGACACAAGTTTTAAGGCTAGCTCAGTAGACAGCAGTTCCCAGGTAGCTGTAGTCACAGCTTTACATCAAGGTACAGTTTTAGACGGTCATCATTCTGAAGTCGATAAATTCAATTCTGTTGTTTTGTTGTGTTTATTCATAGTAATATATTATTTGATGCCATTATTCAGCTTGAGCAATTGTCACTGGAGTCATTGTAATTTCTGCAATATAAATTTGTGACATCAGAGTATATATAGATTTCTGTAGGTCATTAAATTGAGTGAGATACATAATAATCCACAGCCATTTAAAGTAGCACATGCCTGACTTCTTTATCAGTTGACCAAAAACTTTTACCACTCAGAAGATAAGATAATTAAGTTTAAAAAACACTCGGGGAAAAAACGTAGGCTCAGGTTTACTAACATTCTGCACTGTTGTTGCCTGTTGCGCCACTTTTTTGGACCAGTCACGATGCAAAATGCAAGTCAAAATTTAATAAGCCACGTAAGGGCCGATTTGTGTCGCCTTGCATGGTTTCGTTAAAAAAGTAACACCTTGAACCGCTTTGCGGTTCTGTACTGGGTAGCTTTTGATGGGTCGAGCATGGGTTTTCCCATGCATCCAGCCAAGTACTTTGATGCAAACCCAGAATAAATTAAGGCAGTAAATCTGAGTTTGCGCCAAAATGCTATGCCTACCAAGAGAGGCAAAACGAGGAAACAAATCTCGATTCCACCTCATTACGTCCTCTTTGCAAGTGTGTTGCACTTTACAGCACAAATAGAAGGAGGAATATACCTCCAAGGAGAAGGTTAGTAAATCCAGGTATTAGTGGACAGCACCTAATTAATCCCACTTTTAAACCCACATGCTACTAATGCTTCACTGCCTTTCACATGCAAGTGCCAGTTTCCACATTTTTTAATGAATCTCATTCAAAATGTTGTCGAAACTAACCTGGTGATTGCCCTTTATGACGAAAATATTTCAACTATTTCACAAAGTCCGTTTTCCAACCTAACCATGTAGCTCCATTCTCTCCTAGCCCTTTTCCAAGTCATTTTACTGAGGAAAATAATGTTGTCTCATTTTGTCTATTTATTTTCTGTCTGATCAGTTCTTCAAACTTGGCCCATCTCCACCCCATCTCCATTTTTTCAGTATTCTTGGCCTGCATTAGAGCACGCCCACTCCTCCTGGATTACAATAGCTGTGCTCCCCGGGATGCTCCCCATAATTATTTTTGTTATTTCGCTGCCTCACCCTCCAAGTTCTGTACTTGACCCTTTGGTCGATTTACTGCTATATTACTTTCCTGGACCATTACCTTTTATTGTTTTACAATTCTCAACTGACAAACTTGACTCTATTTGTGCCTTTATTTTATTGTTGGTTTACTCCATCCTCCCTCAGTTTCTCTTTCATGTTTCGGTCATAGTAGATGTAGAGGGAAACTGACTGATGCAATCTATTTTTCAGTTATTGTGCATGGGATACCACAGAAGCATTACAAGCCCCGTGCAACAAATTGTCCTTTTAAACTAAGGATCCACTTAAAGTACTCTTGCAGTCTGAACCACTGAGAAATACTTCAGTTCCCTTATTCCGACACCAAAGCTTAAAAGGAAGTTCCCAAGACTCAGGTACAAACCCTTCTTCTAACGCTTCATATCTGCCCACTTGGTGAGGTTGTAGGAAGTACTGAAAATGAAATGTTGTGATTGCCAGTGTAATATACCCATGGATTATCCAATCCGTGGATGCAATTTCAGTGACTGTGAAAAGTAACTTCTCCAGCTTCTCTATGTGTAACGTAGTGTATCTAGCATCTTTGCGTGCCATAATTATCTGTTGCTCTATAAGATGGTATAGGGAAAACATACTTGTGATGCTGACATGTAACCATGGCATGTGGCCAAAATATATTGTTAGTAATGTCCAGCTCAGTAGACCTAAGTTGTAACTGCTTATGTTGTAATGCGGACATGTCTTGTTGCATAATGTCTATTGTTGATGATGCTATATTTCCCAAAGAGTACATCCTACATGATAAGGTGTTTATACAGTTGTCAATCACCGTAAAAGCTTGTTCTAACTTAGCCCTATCAGTTTTGTGCAATCTCTCAGTAGCATCCTGCTGAGAGACTTTACATATTTTGTTGTATAAATCATACAAGAAGCGCTTTTAACTTGGTTTTCGAGGACCTAACAAAAAGTCAGTGAGTTCCAGGTCATCAGATGAAAGGGTCAAGTGTTGTTTAAACTGAGACAGTGTTGAGGTTTTTAGCCAGTCAAGGCACAACTTCCCAACAGTGGAATTCGTCATCACAGCTGACTGTTCAGACTGTGGTATGCATATCAGGCCTGCTTTTTTTAAAAAGTGTTGCCAAGGTAGTGTGCCTGCCATACTAACCATCTCATCCAATTGGGGGCACATGAATTATATGTGCCATGCCACAGCATGGTATCCTATGTATCCTCATTGTAGTGTGTAAATCGTTGCCAGTTTTCAAATAGTGCAAATATGGGAATTCATGGTGTGTTCAAATCTTTCATCTTGGTGAGTCCAAGGCATGTTGTTTGTTGCACAGCTTTACTGAGGAAAATAATTTGTTGTGGTACCAGGCATGCTCTAAACAAAGCCTCAGTTCCCTGAACCTGCTAGTCCTTTGTCCCCCAAATAGACTTTACATCTATGGTGTCCCTCCAAAAGTCAAATCCCTGTACAGACAGCTGGGAAAGAAAAGAAACAGAATATAACATTGTGGTGTAAATTAGCATATTTTTCTTTGCAGGTGATGGAGCACGTCTAGAAAAATATGAGGCAGGGCCAGATGTATCGTAACCAGAAAAATAAGCAAACTTCTATGCAAATATTTTTGAACTACCTAGGGGTGGTTTAGGGCAATGTTTCCATTGGATGTAATTTAAAACAGCACGTGGAATACTTGCTTTATGCAGACAATTATGACTGTAATGTTGAAAACAAAATATGCCATCATAATTTGAAAACACAGTTGAATGCTCTAGATGGATCTTCTAGCAGTTCATGCACTGTATCAATGTCCCAATCGTCAGAAACAGTACTAGGGGTAATGACATATTTCAAAGACATTTTGAACAAATATGGAATCTGTAAAAGCTCAGTGGGGCCATACACATCATAGGATACCCTATCCCAAAAAATCCCATCAGGAACTGGATCAGCTGTTATTTTTACGAAGGAAAAGTATCTTTGTTCTCGGTGTGATGACGAATGTGGTTTAAGAACCAAGTTCACCAGTTGTACTGCAGAACGTTCTGGAAGGAAATGTCCACTCAGAAGCAGGAAAACCAATCCAAAGGACTAGGAAAAGTAACACAATTGTAATCCAAAGATTATGCAGAAAAAAATATGTCCTTTTCAATAGGGGTGGGTGGAATTTGCATAGTCGCGCTATGCAAAGCTCCACGAAACGGTAAAAAATCTCCTCGAGCACGCAGAAATTCTGCGAACACGCGGAATTGCTTGTTCGAGATGCTTTTTTCCTGTACGTGAACGCTCTTTGCATGCTCGGGGAGAAATATCTCGCAAACACGCATTTTGAGAACGTGAACAAGCAAAAAAATCCGCAAAGCCACAGGACGCAGAATTTTGGGCAATTCACCATTCTCCGTGGAACGCGAAATTACCCAAATTCCGCGAGCGGAACGGAATTTACCGCTCAGGCCTACTTTTCAGCCAAAGATACAAAACAAACACTTTCAGCCTGAAAGAAAGAGGTGGTGGTGGTGGTGGATCAGTTGAATCCGATGAGAAGTCATCAAGTTCGATGAACTAGCCAGAGGCCGTCCGATCTAGTTTTGGCAGCTTAGCAGGTTTTGTAGAACTGAGAGATGACTTGATCTGCAGTGCATTGACATAGACCATTTTCTTAAGACACAAAACTGATGGAGGTAATGCATAACAAATCAAAACATTCACCCCCAGTCAAGAAATCTGGGTTAAATCCATCATTCTTTTGCTCACAATGCCACCCCAGTTCATCCCTGGCTATATGCAAATCAGTATTGGCCCTGTGCCTCATGGGAACAGTCCAGCCCGAGCTGCCAAGCCAGGTCCTCCCTAGACCGGAAACAAGCATCCTAGGACCGGTTTCGGGGTTTCATCCCTCTTCAGCCAGGATAGCTTGATTCCAGTGGCACAGTGAGCCCAGGACTCACGTCTGAGCATACCTGGCGCACTTAGGTCGAGAAAGTAAAAGACACAAAATTGATGGATGGAATGCAGAACAAATCAAAGAATTCACCCCCAGTCAAGAGATCTGGGTTAAATCCAACATTCTTTTGCTCACCATGTCTCCCCAGTTTAGCCCTGGCTATATGCAAATCAGTCTTGACCCTGTGCCTCATGTGAAAAGTCCAGCCCGAACTGCCAAGCCAGGTCCTTCCTGGGCCGCAAACAAGCATCCTAGGACCGGTTTGGGGGTTTCACCCCTCTTCAGCCAGGATAACTTGATTCCAGTGGCACAGTGAGCCCAGGACTCTCGTCTGAGCATACCTGGCGCACTTAAGGCGAGAAAGCAAAAGACACAAAATTGATGGACGGAATGCAGAACAAATCAAAACATTTACCCCCAGTCAAGAGATCTGGGTTAATTCCATCATTCTTTTGCTCACCATGCCACCCCAGTTTAGCCCTGGCCATATGCAAATCAGTCTTGACCCTGTGCCTCATGGGAACAGTCCAGCCCGAACTGCCAAGCCAGGTCCTCCCTGGACCGGAAACAAGCATCAACTGTTGTTTTTGCATTTGTCACCCCGAGTGGGATGGGTATGCTCAGACGTGAGTCCCGTGCTCTCCATGCCACTGGAATCAAGCTATTCTGGCTGAAGAAGGGTGAAACCCCGAAACCGGTCCTAGGATGCTTGGTTCCAGTCCAGGGAGGACCTGGCTTGGCAGTTCGGGCTGGACTCTTCCCATAGGGCACAGGGTCAAGACTGATTTGCATATGTCTGGGTTCAAGCTGGAACGGCATGGTGAGCAAAAAAACGATGGATTTGGGCCCAGATCTCTGTACTGGGGTGAATGTATGACATTGTTCTGCATTCTGTCCATCAACTGTTGTTTTTGCATTTGTCACCCCGAGTGGGATGGGAATGCTCAAACGTGAGTCCTGTGCTCTCCATGCCACTGGAATCAAGCTGTTCTGGCTGAAGAGGGGTGAAACCCCGAAACCGGTCCTAGGATGCTTGGTTCCAGTCCAGGGAGGACCTGGCTTGGCAGTTCGGGCTGGATTCTTACCATGAGGCACAGGGTCAAGACTGATTTGCATATGGCTGGGTTCAAGCTGAAATGGCATGGTGAGCAAAAAAACTATAGATTTTGGGCCCAGATCTCTGTACTGGGGTGAATGTATGACATTGTTCTGCATTCTGTCAATCAACTGTTGTTTTTGCATTTGTCACCCCGAGTGGGATGGGTATGCTCAGACGTGAGTCCCGTGCTCTCCATGCCACTGGAATCAAGCTATTCTGGCTGAAGAAGGGTGAAACCCCAAAACCTGTCCTAGGATTCTTGATTCCAGTCCAGGGAGGACCTGGCTTGGCAGTTTGGGCTGGACTGTTCCCATGAGGCACAGGGTCAAGACTGATTTGCATATGGCTGGGTTCAAGCTGGAATGGCATGGTGAGCAAAAAAACGATGGATTTGGGCCCAGATCTCTGTACTGGGGTAAATGTATGACATTGTTCCTCATTCTGTCCATCAACTGTTGTTTTTGCATAGACCATTTTCTTCTCAGGTTTCCGAATAGAAATCTGTGTTTTTGTACTAGTGACTGTGCAGTTGTTGCAGTATGCTTGTTCATTTATTAAAGCTTAATCTGCACTTCCTATACAGTAGTGAGAGGAGGCAGATAGTAACCGAGGAGCCCACTTGACTTACTGTTGAGAATCGATGACATAGTGTAGTTTGATCAGATCAATGGAGGCAAATCTTTTGTCTTTGCAAGTGGCACGGGCGGAAGACGTTCTGGTACCTTCAACAGCCAGGACAGGTACAGGTACTCAGTAGGATGGCTCAAACTCTTTCTTGTCCACAATGTTTGCCCTGACCAGATCCACAACCCTTGGGATCCATCCAGGCCTCACCAGTACTACCTTCACTTCTCCAGTGTTGGTGCGTTTTACTTGGATGTTGCTTTGTTCATCCCAGAAGTTGTTCAGTTCCTGTAAAACAGCCAAACATTCACTGATGTCAAATGGTTGGTATATCTGCCACCACTGTGCTGGGATTGTCGAGGTCTGGGACCCACATCTTTACCCCAAACAGGATTTCATAGGGAGTCTGACCACCCAGGGATTTTTTCTCTGCATGTTATTGAGTGCCTTCTGGACCCCATATAGGTGATGGACCCGACGGCGACATAAGCCTAGTTCCCTCACCATTAAAGACTGCTTTAAGTCATAGTTTTTCCTCTCCACAACCATATTTCCCTTGAGATGGCATGGAGATGAGAAATGCAGGGTCAGACCCAAATGATCCATGGCCACTTTTTAAGCCCTATGGCTAAACGCCGGATCCTGGTCGGAATGCAATATGCCAACTGCTTAAGTCCCTAAAAGACTTGCATATCCTCTATAACAGTTTGGGCGTCAGCCGACCCCTATGGCTAGACCCATAGGAATCAAGAGCAGGATTCCACTGCTACCAAGATGTACTTGTAAGCCCCATCTGATGAGAGAGGACCACAAAGGTCCAAATAGACACAAGCCAGAAGCTTTTTTGAAATCAATAGAGGTGTCATGGGTGAATGCGCTACTTTGGAACCCTTCATCTGCTGGCAGATGTGCATTTAAGGACAAATACCTTAGTCTGTTTGTAAAGACCTGGCCACCAATAGCGCTGCTGCAATAATTTAACTGTAGCAGTCACCCCCGCATGTACTTGCATGCAGCTAGTATTAGCTCAAATTCTGCAATCAGGAATGTGAGCATATGTTATATTCTGTGCCTCTAACTTGTAGGAGTACTTGAGTGGAAAGTCTTTTGTCAGGCGGGTGTCGTCACAAGCAGCATTGATGGGGACCATAATGTCTCTGTCTATCCTTGTGCTAGAACGAGTAAGTGCAGCAACTGTGCAGTGCAAACTGTTGCTTTTGCGGCTTCATCAGGAATGGAATTCCCTGCAATGTGAACGCCAACACTTTGATGACTCAATGTGTGGATTACATGAGTCTGTGTCAAGCCATCTTTCAGCTTTGGCACCTGTTCCCAAAGCATTTTATGCTTTATTGTGCTACCCATTGAATCTATTAATCCATTCTGGCTCCAATATTGTAGGTATTTATTATAGGACTAGGCACAGTAATATTAATCACACACTATAAGTGTGGAGAATCCGCGATCCATATTTCCTAGTGTCAAATTTAAAGCCTTTAGCACTGCCAGCTGCGCTGTGCAGTCACCAAGTGACTGCGGGTAGGTTTTCTCAGGATGGAATTCTTCATCATGCATGCGCCCTTTCACAATTGCACAAACAACTGAATATCGGCACTTTGTCCCTACGGCAGGCTGGGCTGAACCATCAGTATGTAAGATGTAATCATAGCGATCTGGAGGCATTATTTAATTAGGTGGAGGATATTCTTTTTCGTACTGCAGAAAAGTTTGTGTTTGTAGTGTAGAATCAAAACTGTAGTCTCTGTCTGTTGAGGTGAGTTAGTTAACACATTGTATCCATCGTGGATGTACAGCTTTAGCATTTGGAATGCAATTATGCATTTACCCTGAGCCTGGGCTCACTCTCGCCCCACAGCAGCCTGCACTGTCAGTATTTTTCAGAAGGTGCAAAACACATTTCAGCATTTGGAATATAAATGCGATTTATATGCAATTGGTTCTGTGTCATCTTCATTGAAGGTGACTAAGTGTATCCTGATGGCCTCGCAATGACATGGATCACCAGATTCGTTGTGTTCACAAGTGTGTGTAAATGTTTGGAAGCTATGTCAGCTTGTATGGAACGTAAAATATTTGTGTGTTCATATGTCCGATGTGTGATTGAGAAGTCGTGACGTGTCAAGTCATAGAATGGTTTAACCCGTTCTTTGTAATCTGGAATGTATGTTCTGCCCCAATTTAGGAATCCCAATATGGATTGCAGTTTTTTAATGTTGCTGGAGGTTGAAGCAGCGCTCAGTTCTCTAAGAAGTGTGTCACAAGGCTTTTGCCTTCACTTTACAGCTCATATCCCAGAAAAAGGACATTGAGATGGGCAGTTTTAGATTTTTCTTAGCTAAATTTGTAGCCCATGTGAGCAAATCCTAGAACTATGCGATTTACTCTTACCAAGTGTTCCATGAGGTCATCATCCATAAAATATATACCATCGACATAGGACAATGCCTGAGCATCAACATTTTGTAATAGCTCTTTTACCCTGGCTGAAAACAGCCCAGGCTATTCCTATACCCTTGGGGCATTCAGCCAAATTGCCTCTAAAAGCCTAGCACCAAAAATGCGGTCAGATGTTTGCCCCCAGGTGCCAAATTCTGGCAGAAAAATCCATTTGAGATATGGGGACGCGCACTCGAGTTTGCTTTACCTGCCGTGAGGGGAACGGCTGATTTCCAGTGACCTTGCTCCATTAACTTCACTGCCTGGCATCATCCATCTCGTAGCCGTGAGTGGAACGGCTTTGTTAGTACGGCGAGGCGGAACTTCAATCCCCAGAGGCCCTAGCGCGACCAGCGCAAACGACGCCAGCTGAGGGCAGGAAGCCCTCATTAACCCGGGGCACCCCCCGCAGCGACGCGCACTCGAGTTTGCTTTACCTGCCGTGAGGGGAACGGCTGATTTCCAGTGACCTTGCTCCATTAACTTCACTGATTGGCATCATCCATCTCGTAGCCGTGAGGGGAACGGCTTTGTTAGTACGACGAGGCGGAACTTCAATCCCCAGAGGCCCTAGCGCGACCAGCGCGAACGACGCCAGCTGAGGGCAGGAATCCCTCATAAGCCCGGGGCGCCTCCCGCAGCGCGGGACGCGCACTCGAGTTTGCTTTACCTGCCGTGAGGGGAACGGCTGATTTCCAGTGACCTTGCTCCATTAACTTCACTGCCTGGCATCATCCATCTCGTAGCCGTGAGGGCAACAGCTTTGTTAGTACGGCAAGGCGGAACTTCAATTCCCAGAGGCCCTAGCGCGACCAGCGCGAACGACGCCAGCTGAGGGCAGGAAGCCCTCATAAGCCTGGGGCGCCTCCCGTGGCGCAGGACGCGCACTCGAGTTTGCTTTACCTGCCGTGAGGGGAACGGCTGATTTCCAGTGACCTTGCTCCATTAACTTCACTGCCTGGCATCATCCATCTCGTAGCCGTGAGGGGAACGGCTTTGTTAGTACCGCGAGGCGGAACTTCAATCCCCAGAGGCCCTAGCGCGACCAGCGCGAACGAAGCCAGCTGAGGGCAGGAAGCCCTCATAAGCCCGGGGCGCCTCCCGCAGCACGGGACGTGTGCGGGCCAAGGGTGGGCCCGTCCTTGCCCGTCATAGGCCGAAGGAGGCCGGGCTGGGCCACCCCCCCTTACTGTTGTCATTGGGTCAGTTGTGTTTTATTTGTTCCTCATGCTTAGTATTTTATTTTGTTATTTCTCTGATAAGTAATCAGTCAAAAGCTGTTCACATAGTGCCTTTATTTTATATATTTGTGCTGTTAGTTATCTAACAAATATTTTCAAGGTTGAGCTTGCTCTAAGTGACTGCTTTTCTAAACATGGGGAAACACTGTAAGTCTTCTACTGCTCGACCAATGACTAGGCAACTCGCTAATTCGAATCCGCCACTCCCGAGCCTCACAGCTATTGATAAAATGCTGCAGAAAACCATTGGGGTGTAGCTACGGCAATTGAAAATACCGAAAGGCGGTTGTCAATTACTCCCGCTATTCCGTCTGCATCCCCTCTGGATGATGGTTCGGCAGATTCTTTTAATCAAACTGAGGCGGAAGCTTTGTCTTTTATGTTGCCCTCTTTTTCACATTTACCATGTGCTCAGACTTCTCCTGTTGAGACGGTACAATTGGAAGTTGGTCCGCTTTCATCTTCTCCGGTATCCACAGTGGTACCTAAGAGGCGGGTGAAGGTCAAAAAAACAAAGAAAGCCAAAAAAACGGTCAAGAACCTTGCATCCTCTGATTTTAGCCCTAATTATAAGGATACTGCTTGCCACCCAATAATCTCAAGTCCCCCGGTGTGGGTTACTAATTCATTAATGGATTTACAGTCCCATATAGACCAGACCCTAAATGCTTTTTTAAAAACTCTGTCGACTAAGATCGACAGATTAGTAACCTTGATCAACACCAAAGGTGTTGGGAAGAAACAGCCAAACTTTGCTTTTAAAGATCAGGGTAGTTTGGAGGGTTTGGGAATATTAACCACGACTAGTAAATCTACCCTACAGGTTCCCTCTACTTCCCCTCAATCTACTTTACCTGTCTCTGCCCAACTGCCTTTGGTGATTCCAACGATACCTCCATTGGTTGGTATCCTTTCATTTCTTCCAACACCTCCCGAGTTCCTATTGGTGTAGCCCCTTGTGAACAACCTTCTAGTACTAAGGTTTGTGCTACTCAGAACCTGGGGGTGGGTACGCTGCCACCTAACCCGGTTGTAAATACAGGCACACTAGGTTTGGTTAAATCTCCTCCCTTCCCGCAGCTTCCTCCCGAGGCTTCACCCTATGTGGTGGTGCTCACGGGAGTACCTCCATTATTAAGTGATAGGGGGGAAACATACCAGGAATTAAAAAATAAAGTTATCCACTGGTTATCTAAACATAGACCATTGATTGGAGTAGGTCGGGGGGAGATTCTTTTTGTACGTAGAGTTTGTTGGTTGGGGACCAGACCTAAAGACATGGGTGGGGATTGTGTCTTAATTAATTTTAGGGACCCAAGAGTTGTTGGTCACATACTGGATTTTGGAGTGAAGACTAAAATAGGCTCTATTGACACCTGCCATTTGGGGTATTTTTATACATACCCTTGTGTTTCAAGCCTTAGGGAATTACCCTATTTTCATCAAGCTACCCACCAATCTCACTATAACGTTCTGACCACCAACCCTTTTGATGTATTGAGCACTGTGGATTGACCATCATCCCTGAGGAACACCAAAGGAAGCCACATGCACGGAGATGGGGGCCCGGTTAAGGTTGGCTGTAGTACGGAGGTGGTCCTCCCTAATGCAGCTTATGGAATTGGGACAGGAGTAATTTCTATCCCTCCATCGCCACAAAGCAATAGTTCTATTCAAGGGCCACTTGAGTCTGGTCTTTTAGAGCGAATAGTGTCCCCTGGTTCTGCTGTCCATGACCCTCAAGTGGATTGTCCCTCTCAAGTAGCTTTACACATACCCCTGGTAGGGTCTTGGAATGTGGCTGGTTTGGGGTCCAAACTTTCTAATCCAGAGTGGGGAGAGTTAATGGACAAATATGATATTTGTTTATTCCAAGAAACTTGGCTACGGTCTTCCCCAGTGAGGGTGGGCTATGCGTCTTCCTTTGTTCCCGCGGCTCAAGGAGCCAGGGGTAGACCCTCTGGGGGATTAGCCGTCTGGATTGCCACTCATTTGGGTTGCTCAGTTAAGATTATCGACTCATTGTGCCCTGATATTTTATGTCTGTTACTCACTTTTCACGCAGGATACTCATTGGTTGTACTGGATGTCTACCTGCGTCCCTACCCTTTACAGTTGGGCTTATCGATCTTGGGTGCCTTAGATGCCATTTTACATTCTCTCCCCCCTTTGTCTCATAAAATAATAGGGGCTGATTTTAATTGCCACTTCGAACCCCTTCTTGGGATCCCGTCAGTCACCCTAGACGAGGATGAAAATTCTAAAATCCCAGATTGCACTATGTACCCAGCAAAACGTTTATTGCCTCTGGCCCTTGAAATTAACAAGATAGTTATCTTCCATTGCTTAAGGGCCTGTAATGGCAGACTTTTTCCTGACGTTCCAGTTTCCTACACTTTTAATAGACCGGGGAACTGTTCAACAATTGATTATATCCTGGTGAATGTTGAATTCTGGGGCTACTTGGCAGCTTTTTCTGTCATACCTAGGGTTGACAGTGACCATAATTTATTGTCACTAAAACTATTAACTAAAATCGGTGGTGGTAAAGTTCCTGGGGGTACAGTTATACCAAGCAGCGAGAATTTGGTTTTAGCTGCAGGTGGTAGACGCATCAGGTGGGCAAGGTTTGTGACCGAGGAGGCGAAACTGGCGGAATTATACCGCAGCGTCTCCTGTTTTCTGGTGGAGGTCTCCCACCTTTTGGGTCCCAACGGTGACATTTTACAACATCATTTTTCGGACCTGCAGGATATCCATAATAAATTTCTCGGCTGTTTGGGTGGCTATTTTTATAGCCCCACAACACAGAGGCCGAGGACCTCAAAGAAGGACCACTGGTATAATAAAAGTTGTAGGTTGGCAAAGTCGGCCTTAATCACGGAGGTAAAAGAGGGTACACAGTCAAGCATTAGAGTTGCGAGGGCTTATTATAAAAACTTGATAAAAATGGCAAAATCTAAGTGGGAGGACTCAAGGTGGATGAGCATGAAGCAAGCACTAGAGATTCGTGACTTAAGGACATTCTGGAATCTCGTTCGAGCTGGTTCAACAGAAAGTTTGTCTGCCATTATTCCTAACCTTAGCAAGGAAGTTTGGCTTGAGTACTTCAAGCCCCTCTACTCGGTCAATAATGCCAGTGGCAGACTAGATCTAGTATTCCAGCCAAATGATATTCTTGTGGCTTATCCGGTACAAGCGGAGCTGGAGAGCCAACTTTTCACCTTTTCGGAAATTGAGTTGGCTCTTAGTACCCTATCTGTGGGGAAAGCCCCGGGCCTCGATAAAATCCCAGGTGATCTTTATCGAAGCGAAATAAAAATCTGGACTCCCTATATTCGGGTCTACATTAATGCTATTCTGCAGGGCCTTGAGATTCCCTACACATGGTTAGGTGCTGAAATTATACCCATCCACAAAAAAACTTCCCCTTTGGACCCGGCGAATTATCGCCCCATAAGCCTGATCGATGTTTTACAGAAACTGTTTGCCCGTGTGCTTTTAATAAGACTACAGACTTGGATGGAGGAACATCAAATCTTAACCTCTCTTCAAGCGGGCTTCCGAGCAAAAATCTCGACCAGCGATCAACTGTTCAGGCTGCAGCTGGTCTACTGGAAGACAGTTTCTATGGGTGCTGGTAATTTGTATTTGATCTTTGTGGACCTTCGGTCCGCGTTTGACATGGTCCAAAGGGAGAAATTATGGGCATTATTAATGGAGATGGGTGCCCCCCTTATCTCTGCCACTTGTTCAAACGTATGCATGAAGGTACTTATGCAAGGGTGAGATATGGGAGATGTGGGGAAATTTCGGCCCCATTTCCGGTTGAAAAGGGTGTGTTCTGGCTCCAACTTTATTTTCCCTTTTTATTAATGGGCTGATTGAGCACTTATTGTGTGCTACTAATCTGGATTCCCCAATGTTAGCGGGGCGTAAGATACCTGCCCTAATGTTCGCGGATGATACGCTTTTATTGTCAAAATCATTTATGGGCATCCAGCATTCCTTAGAGGCATTTTGCTCCTTTTGTAAAATAAGGGGTCTGGAATTGAATTTATCTAAAACCAAATTTATGGTCTTTAGCCCTAGTTCAGCCAATTGTCCCCATCCCCAGATGGAAGGTATAGAGTTGGATCGTGTATCCACATTTGATTATCTTGGGGTAACTCTTACCGATAAAATGAATTGGGCATCTCACGTGGTGAAGGCCAATTTGAAGTTAACACAAACTGTGGGGGGTATACTGAAGGTTTTTAATAATACATCCTCTAAACCCCTGGGCCCCCCTATGGAAATTTACAAATCTCAAGCTAGTGGGGGTGCACTTTATGGCGCTGAGCTTTGGGGCCATTGTAGTATTGCACCCCTAACTTCAACTGAGAATTCATTTATTAGGAGACTCCTGAAATTACCTATGAGTACCCCTTTAATCCCTTTGAGATGGGATATAGGTTTAGTCCCTATTGAAGAGATTGCCTTGAACCGCCCACTCCTTTATTGGAGACGACTCTGGTCTACACCTGAGCTTGCGAGTTATAGGCAGGATCTTGGTGATCTCTTGTCAAGAGGGAATCTGGGGAAAATACCATGGCTGGTGTATGTTAAGACATATTCTTTGAAAGAGTCACACAGGGCTTTTACAAATTGTCAGACAAGCCAATCCGCGCGAATACACGAGCCCATAATTTGACATCAGGGGAGAAGACAGCTCTCAAAGATCTGAGAAGTGATAATACAATCGTCATTCGCGAGGCAGACAAAGGGGGGAATGTGGTTCTGATGAAAAAAGATTGCTACATGCAGGAAATAGAAAGACAACTTACGGACCATAATTGCTATAGAAAAATCACAACCAACCCCATGAAGACACTGGGTGATCACATCAACTCAAGACTATTAAAATGGCGGGAGGATGGGTTGATCAGTGAGGACGAATTTAGATATTTAAAAGTCACAACACCCTCCTTCCCCTGTATCTACATACTACCCAAAATACACAAGGGCGGCCCTTTTCCACCTGGCCGCCCAATCATCTCAGGGGTGAATTCACCAACAGAAAAACTATCAGAGTATGTGGACAAATATATCCAACCTCTGGTACAAAATTTACCAGCATACATAAAAGATACAAAAGACATCCTGGGTAAGTTTGAGGGTTTCACATGGTCAGACACCCTAATCTTTGTCACCCTGGATGTGACAAGCCTTTATACTTGTATCAAAAAGGAGTTTGGGATCATGGCGTTACAGTCTTTCCTGGGACAGAGAACAGCGGACCATTACCAACACAATGAGATGTTATTAGAAATGACTGACACCATCCTGTCTAAGAACTACTTTCTCCACGATTCTGACTGGTACCATCAAATCCAGGGTACGGCTATGGGCTCCAGGTTTGCCCCTGCTTACGCCGGGCTCTTTATGGGCTGGTTCGAGCGGGGGCATGCCTGGGGTAAACATGCGTCATCATGGATGCACCATGTAATATTCTGGGGCAGATATATTGACGACGTCATCATAATTTGGGATGGACAAGTAGAGGACTTAATGACATATTATGACTATCTCAATGATAATCCTTTTAATGTCAAACTTACGATCAATCATAGCCCTAAGGAAATTGATTTCTTGGATATCACCTTCTTCATCCAAAATAATCATATCCATAGCCGGACACACAGAAAGACAACAGCCTGTAACAGCACACTTCATTATAGAAGTTCTCATCCTCAACATGTGATCAATAATATCCCATACGGGGAAATGATCCGCATGCGTCGGAATTGTAGCGTGGAGGAGGATTTCATTTGCAACATAAGAGAGACAGAAAGACTGTTCCGGGAAAGAGGATATCCCAAAAACATCCTCAGTGAAGCTCAAAACAAAGTGAAAAAGATAAATAGAACAACTATGTTAGCCACAAAGAACAAGAAAGTGCCGATTAAGAATTACATCTCATTCACCACCCAATTTAATGATCAGAGTGGGAGGGTGTATAACACCCTCAGAAAGCACTGGCACTTACTCACTGAGGTACCGGGTCTCAATGAATACCTAAACAAAAAGCCTATGGTGACATACAGAAGGGGACAAAACCTTCGAGACATGCTTTGTCCCAGTTATGTCACTACAACCAAGAAACAAACCTGGCTCACTACAAAAACTGTAGGTTTCTTTACATGTAACAAATGTAATGTATGTAATCTAGGGATGAATAAAACCAAAACCTTCAGTTTTAACACCAGACGAATACATACAATTGATTATCTTATCAACTGTAATTCAACCTACATAGTGTACATAATTTGCTGCCCATGCAACAAAATATACGTGGGAAGTACAAAAAGGCCCTTGAAATTGAGAATCCAGGAACATGTTCGGGCTGTTCGAAATGGGGATATGAGGTACCCGCTGACCTTCCATATGCAGGAGAAACACTTAAGGACAGACAATCTCAGATTCATGGGTATAGATCAGGTCCCAGCACACCCCAGGGGTGGAAATAGAGAACTTACACTTCGGAAAAAGGAAGCTGAATGGATATGCAGACTACAGAGTGTTGAGATGGGACATAATAGTGATAATGAGATGCACTATTTCTTATAAAAACCTCCTTAAACTATAATATGTCAGATATTATTTACTGATAATATAACATATGTCCCTACACATGATAGGCTGCCTTCATGTAGGTAGGATGTGTATTAACCATTGGAAACTCAACATGTGCAGCAAATCATGCAATTCTACTGTCCGTGGTCCTCACTGTTTCCTGATAAGGCTCTTTGTTAACTCCACTATGTCCATTTTCTTAAATACTGAAACTGTATGGTGCATCCGCTGTTATTCTGCCAGATCACTAGGGATTTCGATTATAATATGTTCTGTGCAAAATTTATCTATCCATATGACATTTTGAAGCAAGAGATTATATATAAATAGAATCTTTATGTTGCCTTCATATTTTGGCACTTTTTACTTTAACTTTAAGATCATTTTACGTGTAGGTTTGAAACAATTCTCGCCACACAGGCTTTCTTCTCCACCCCAACATACTTGTTTGGGTAAGGGTCTGTAATAGCTCACACTATTCTACAAGTTTTAAATCTAATAGCCCTCAGCGCATAATATTCCGACCTTAATATTTGTCCCTAAATTACTTATCCAGTCGGAGCTTGTGCAAAGCTGGTGTAATTGTCTATAGTTACCACGCAGATACACGGCTCTGTCCCCAGCTAATTTATGGTGGATTATGAGCCCAAATAGGGACCACATAGTTTCCAAGATGGCCGCATAATCGGTGCCGGTTATTACATGACCAACAGTGGCCTTCGACTTTACCTCTTTAAATTATGTCCAAGAGATAGGAAGCCCTTTTATAGCCACTTGTATGACAACAATTCGGGTATAACTCAACAGTTATATATCCTAAACTAAGCAAGGTCGCTATGTCTGATATAGATCTTTCATAATGTCGCTAAGGCTTTCCACTCATATCAATGTGGGTTAATTCTCCACTCAAAGATGGCCGTTCCGTTGGTGCTAGAAATCACACGATCAAGAAGGGGCATTGCTCCCCAACCCGATTCAGGTGGTTTGAATCGGCGGGACCATTCAAAATTACGAAGCGAGTGGATCTTTTACATTTGTTGGGTAACACTTATTGAATTAATCCAACAAATATAAATACTAAATTTAGCAAGGATCATAAATCTGATATAGATCCTCTTAGACGCTCCAAACGGCAATCCATTTATTCTAATGCGGGTTGATTCCCCACTCAAAGATGGCCGCTACGTTCGTGTTAACAATCACGTGATCGGGACCTTTCAAAATCTTACAAAGCGAGTGGTTTTTTGCAGTTGTTGAGTAACATTTATTGATTTAATTCAACAAATATAAATATTAAATTCAGCAAGGATCACAAATCGGATATAGATCCGTTTAAAAGCTCCAAACGGCAATCCTTTCATTCTAATGTGGGTTGAATCTCCACTCAAAAATGGCCGCTTCGTTCGGGCTAACAATCACGTGATCGGGAAGGGGTGTTGCTCCGTAACTCGGCACAGATGTTTTGAATCAGTGTGGCAACTTCAAAAAATATAAAACGAGTGGTTCTTCAACACGGCGGGATTCCTGATCGAGGAACATCTTCCTGTAACAGTGGATTTGCCTGTGGCCCGCCTGTCATGACTATCAGATCGTGGTAAGTGCATACTAGATTAGCATTTCTACAGAAATATTAGAAGAGTGAATTAGGCGTTCCTTTGGGAAACTTTGAGATTGTTAAGTTAGAGGTTATCTTTTCCCTGGGGTCCTAACTTTTCAAATTAGAGGTTATACGCTCGCTGGGGTTATAACTTTGAACTTGGTTATAAGAGATGTGCATGATTGGATTCTGTCATCACTATACAATATCAGATTGGAAATGCACTGACAATCTGAGGGACGTATGAAAGCAAATATAGCATAGATGTCCGTATTGAGCACAGTATGCAATTGTCTAGTTCTGGGTTTTTTAATTGATCTTTACTGTGGCTTCTTATTAGCCTATTTGGTAATAGGAAGAGGTGCATTAAATTCTTATGAAAAATAATGGGGGAATGTTGGATTGTTCTGACCCTGCTCATGATGGTGGGATATAAAGATATCCTACTTAAGTGGTGTTACTTTAGGAATAGGGTCAGTACCTATTTTTACTCCATACGCTCATACTGGACATTGCTCACTTACCTTCCCCTAGATCGGCACAAGGGTACCCTCCACATTTATGAGTGGACCACGACCTCCAGTCCAACCTGGCATACAGACAAGGAGAAAGAATCCCCATAATTGGGATTTCTACGAATATGATCTTGAACGTTCCTTTCTTATAAATAGGTACGTATCATAGGAACGGCACTTGGGTTTGTAGCTCAGAGTGCGGTTTTTTTGTTTTTTAAAAAAATGCCCCAGCTAATGGAGTACATTAGATTATATAGAAACAACATTTATTATAATTGTTGTGCCCAAATACTTCCTTTAGACTTAACCCAGGGATAATTACTTCTGTCTTAATAAATTCCAGTAAAACTATCTATCTCATATTGCAGAGTATACATATGGTTCTTAACCTAAACGTTTCTGGATGGAAGATTCCCAGCGTATATTGGAAAGCCACAAACCAATCAACACTGAAGGTTCTCACCTGCCTATTTTTGGTAGGTACATCAGATACTTAGTATAGAACATGCCTTTTTCTGATCAACGATATCTATTTGCACAGGTCTTATTCTTGGGTACTATTGCATATACATGCGGACTATGCATGATTCGAGTTTAGCACACCTAGTGAATGGCAGAATGATTATGTGGATTTTCCAGATTATCTTATCTCCGTGTCCACTGACTTTGATCTCCCTCTTTCCTCTTTTTTCTCAATCAAGATAATCTCAAACAGAAATTACCTTATGTACATATTGTAAATTTGCTGAGCTGTGTTCTTAGGGTGGGGGATATTAAGTGAATATGGGAATAAGATACAACGTGATATCTTTCCGTTTTGATTGAATGGATATCTCTTTTTTTAAAAAAATGATCATTATCTACTGAATAGTATTTATGTAAATATGTCTGTCGATATGTAAGCTTGAGTTTGTCAGACCTATATCCATTGTAGGATATATTTTTTTAAAATGTATGATATGTGTGTAATTGTATTGTATCTGTGTATTTTTTCTAAACAGCCCTGAAGAAGTCCTGTGTCAGGACGAAACGCGTCGGCTGTATCGCTCCATATTGTCCAATGAATTTGGAATAAAGAAATTGAAACCAAGGATTATCTTGTCCTCCTATATTAATTTAATTGATACTGTTTTTGAATTTGTGGTGCATCTTAGCTTAAGTCAGATTTATCTAATTCTGTTCCCTAGGGAACTGGCATTGTTACAATGGGTGCTATTCAGTATGCACACATACCCTTGATTTATGTGTAATAGCATATTTTTTGTGGGAAAGATACAAAAGGGTGACATTAATTTCAGGTGCTGGTAAATAGAAGGTTCCATTGTAAATCCTTTTCTTAGTGTCTATTTCCCTTCTGAGGCACTGATTAAACCCTTTATAATTCCTAGAAATAAAATTGAACGGAAATTATCATTTCAATAGTTCAATCATGCCTACATTTAAAGACAGACGACAGGAGTTGGCCCAAGATCTATTTGCCACTGGACACAAACCAAGTGGTACTAACACAAATGTTCCAGTGACAGAGGGATTAAAAATAAAATTTCAACGACTTGAAAGGCTTAAAAAGCAGGAGATGTCCAGGTGGTGGGACGGCACCACTCTGGAAAAATATATACAGAATGAAAGAATCCCACGAGGTCTTCGTATCTTAATTTTCCCCACATTTGAGGACCTAAACAAAGAACAATTAGATGATTGGGAGGGTAACTTACGTAATGCCTCATATAACATGATGAAAACTTTGATAAAAAATGCAGAAATTAAAGGAATCAAATTACAACAGGAGATTGAGGAATTAGAGAGAGAGATTGAAACATCAGAACTTAAAGACACCATTAAAAAGAATTATGCAGTTTTGGATGGAATTTTGGAAGAATACCAACTATACCTAAGGGACAAAAAACTAAAAAAGATAAAAAGGGACGATAAGGACTATAGGGACGGTAGAGTCTATACCTTCTCACATAAGTATGATAATATCAAGACACCGGGGGAAGGAAAAAGACAAAGGGAGGAATTATCAGAACTCTCCTCTGCAAATAGTATAGCCTCCATCTCTTCAGTAGTTAGCTCGGTCACTACAGAAGATTCGGCAGGAGCAGCAGACAGTGAAACAAGGTCTAATACTTTTTTATTAGAGATGGAGAGATTAAAACTAAGTGCAAAAACAACACCAAGAGATCAAAGACAAGAAGGGGAGGGAGGAAATGGCAGAAATCCAAACAAAAACGACAACAAGAAATCGAGATTAGAACCAGGGGGCAGAATTACGAGATCCAAGAAAACGGGGAAGTAAGGGAAGACAATGAAGAGGGGATACAAAAAACATTAATCGTAAACCTCTCAGATAGGGAATTATCTGCAAATGAGATATCTGTTCTAAACAAGGGATTGGGATTTTGCCCCAACCAACTGGGTGGGGATGTTGATATTTTTGTGGACCTTTTCAAATTTGTTAGATTGCTTAAACTTAAAGACCATTTCATACGCAATCCTCCTACTTGTAACCAACCGTCTAATGAAATGATACCAACCTCGTATACTGTACAAGAAATAAAAACCATTCAAACAATGATGTCCATTGAGTTGGAAACTTCAATTGGGATGGATTCAGTATGTGATGAACTCAATGTTGTTGAGGATACAAGTATTGATAGCGGTTTGAAACTAAAATCAAAGTTTGTTCCTATTGGTACCCATCCCAACATAGACATATTCTTTGAAAGAGTCACACAGGGCTTTTACAAATTGTCAGACAAGCCAATCCGCGCGAATACACGAGCCCATAATTTGACATCAGGGGAGAAGACAGCTCTCAAAGATCTGAGAAGTGATAATACAATCGTCATTCGCGAGGCAGACAAAGGGGGGAATGTGGTTCTGATGAAAAAAGATTGCTACATGCAGGAAATAGAAAGACAACTTACGGACCATAATTGCTATAGAAAAATCACAACCAACCCCATGAAGACACTGGGTGATCACATCAACTCAAGACTATTAAAATGGCGGGAGGATGGGTTGATCAGTGAGGACGAATTTAGATATTTAAAAGTCACAACACCCTCCTTCCCCTGTATCTACATACTACCCAAAATACACAAGGGCGGCCCTTTTCCACCTGGCCGCCCAATCATCTCAGGGGTGAATTCACCAACAGAAAAACTATCAGAGTATGTGGACAAATATATCCAACCTCTGGTACAAAATTTACCAGCATACATAAAAGATACAAAAGACATCCTGGGTAAGTTTGAGGGTGTCACATGGTCAGACACCCTAATCTTTGTCACCCTGGATGTGACAAGCCTTTATACTTGTATCAAAAAGGAGTTTGGGATCATGGCGTTACAGTCTTTCCTGGGACAGAGAACAGCGGACCATTACCAACACAATGAGATGTTATTAGAAATGACTGACACCATCCTGTCTAAGAACTACTTTCTCCACGATTCTGACTGGTACCATCAAATCCAGGGTACGGCTATGGGCTCCAGGTTTGCCCCTGCTTACGCCGGGCTCTTTATGGGCTGGTTCGAGCGGGGGCATGCCTGGGGTAAACATGCGTCATCATGGATGCACCATGTAATATTCTGGGGCAGATATATTGACGACGTCATCATAATTTGGGATGGACAAGTAGAGGACTTAATGACATATTATGACTATCTCAATGATAATCCTTTTAATGTCAAACTTACGATCAATCATAGCCCTAAGGAAATTGATTTCTTGGATATCACCTTCTTCATCCAAAATAATCATATCCATAGCCGGACACACAGAAAGACAACAGCCTGTAACAGCACACTTCATTATAGAAGTTCTCATCCTCAACATGTGATCAATAATATCCCATACGGGGAAATGATCCGCATGCGTCGGAATTGTAGCGTGGAGGAGGATTTCATTTGCAACATAAGAGAGACAGAAAGACTGTTCCGGGAAAGAGGATATCCCAAAAACATCCTCAGTGAAGCTCAAAACAAAGTGAAAAAGATAAATAGAACAACTATGTTAGCCACAAAGAACAAGAAAGTGCCGATTAAGAATTACATCTCATTCACCACCCAATTTAATGATCAGAGTGGGAGGGTGTATAACACCCTCAGAAAGCACTGGCACTTACTCACTGAGGTACCGGGTCTCAATGAATACCTAAACAAAAAGCCTATGGTGACATACAGAAGGGGACAAAACCTTCGAGACATGCTTTGTCCCAGTTATGTCACTACAACCAAGAAACAAACCTGGCTCACTACAAAAACTGTAGGTTTCTTTACATGTAACAAATGTAATGTATGTAATCTAGGGATGAATAAAACCAAAACCTTCAGTTTTAACACCAGACGAATACATACAATTGATTATCTTATCAACTGTAATTCAACCTACATAGTGTACATAATTTGCTGCCCATGCAACAAAATATACGTGGGAAGTACAAAAAGGCCCTTGAAATTGAGAATCCAGGAACATGTTCGGGCTGTTCGAAATGGGGATATGAGGTACCCGCTGACCTTCCATATGCAGGAGAAACACTTAAGGACAGACAATCTCAGATTCATGGGTATAGATCAGGTCCCAGCACACCCCAGGGGTGGAAATAGAGAACTTACACTTCGGAAAAAGGAAGCTGAATGGATATGCAGACTACGGAGTGTTGAGATGGGACATAATAGTGATAATGAGATGCACTATTTCTTATAAAAACCTCCTTAAACTATAATATGTCAGATATTATTTACTGATAATATAACATATGTCCCTACACATGATAGGCTGCCTTCATGTAGGTAGGATGTGTATTAACCATTGGAAACTCAACATGTGCAGCAAATCATGCAATTCTACTGTCCGTGGTCCTCACTGTTTCCTGATAAGGCTCTTTGTTAACTCCACTATGTCCATTTTCTTAAATACTGAAACTGTATGGTGCATCCGCTGTTATTCTGCCAGATCACTAGGGATTTCGATTATAATATGTTCTGTGCAAAATTTATCTATCCATATGACATTTTGAAGCAAGAGATTATATATAAATAGAATCTTTATGTTGCCTTCATATTTTGGCACTTTTTACTTTAACTTTAAGATCATTTTACGTGTAGGTTTGAAACAATTCTCGCCACACAGGCTTTCTTCTCCACCCCAACATACTTGTTTGGGTAAGGGTCTGTAATAGCTCACACTATTCTACAAGTTTTAAATCTAATAGCCCTCAGCGCATAATATTCCGACCTTAATATTTGTCCCTAAATTACTTATCCAGTCGGAGCTTGTGCAAAGCTGGTGTAATTGTCTATAGTTACCACGCAGATACACGGCTCTGTCCCCAGCTAATTTATGGTGGATTATGAGCCCAAATAGGGACCACATAGTTTCCAAGATGGCCGCATAATCGGTGCCGGTTATTACATGACCAACAGTGGCCTTCGACTTTACCTCTTTAAATTATGTCCAAGAGATAGGAAGCCCTTTTATAGCCACTTGTATGACAACACTTCGGGTATAACTCAACAGTTATATATCCTAAACTAAGCAAGGTCGCTATGTCTGATATAGATCTTTCATAATGTCGCTAAGGCTTTCCACTCATATCAATGTGGGTTAATTCTCCACTCAAAGATGGCCGTTCCGTTGGTGCTAGAAATCACGCGATCAAGAAGGGGCATTGCTCCCCAACCCGATTCAGGTGGTTTGAATCGGCGGGACCATTCAAAATTACGAAGCGAGTGGATCTTTTACATTTGTTGGGTAACACTTATTGAATTAATCCAACAAATATAAATACTAAATTTAGCAAGGATCATAAATCTGATATAGATCCTCTTAGACGCTCCAAACGGCAATCCATTTATTCTAATGCGGGTTGATTCCCCACTCAAAGATGGCCGCTACGTTCGTGTTAACAATCACGTGATCGGGACCTTTCAAAATCTTACAAAGCGAGTGGTTTTTTGCAGTTGTTGAGTAACATTTATTGATTTAATTCAACAAATATAAATATTAAATTCAGCAAGGATCACAAATCGGATATAGATCCGTTTAAAAGCTCCAAACGGCAATCCTTTCATTCTAATGTGGGTTGAATCTCCACTCAAAAATGGCCGCTTCGTTCGGGCTAACAATCACGTGATCGGGAAGGGGTGTTGCTCCGTAACTCGGCACAGATGTTTTGAATCAGTGTGGCAACTTCAAAAAATATAAAACGAGTGGTTCTTCAACACGGCGGGATTCCTGATCGAGGAACATCTTCCTGTAACAGTGGATTTGCCTGTGGCCCGCCTGTCATGACTATCAGATCGTGGTAAGTGCATACTAGATTAGCATTTCTACAGAAATATTAGAAGAGTGAATTAGGCGTTCCTTTGGGAAACTTTGAGATTGTTAAGTTAGAGGTTATCTTTTCCCTGGGGTCCTAACTTTTCAAATTAGAGGTTATACGCTCGCTGGGGTTATAACTTTGAACTTGGTTATAAGAGATGTGCATGATTGGATTCTGTCATCACTATACAATATCAGATTGGAAATGCACTGACAATCTGAGGGACGTATGAAAGCAAATATAGCATAGATGTCCGTATTGAGCACAGTATGCAATTGTCTAGTTCTGGGTTTTTTAATTGATCTTTACTGTGGCTTCTTATTAGCCTATTTGGTAATAGGAAGAGGTGCATTAAATTCTTATGAAAAATAATGGGGGAATGTTGGATTGTTCTGACCCTGCTCATGATGGTGGGATATAAAGATATCCTACTTAAGTGGTGTTACTTTAGGAATAGGGTCAGTACCTATTTTTACTCCATACGCTCATACTGGACATTGCTCACTTACCTTCCCCTAGATCGGCACAAGGGTTCCCTCCACATTTATGAGTGGACCACGACCTCCAGTCCAACCTGGCATACAGACAAGGAGAAAGAATCCCCATAATTGGGATTTCTACGAATATGATCTTGAACGTTCCTTTCTTATAAATAGGTACGTATCATAGGAACGGCACTTGGGTTTGTAGCTCAGAGTGCGGTTTTTTTGTTTTTTAAAAAAATGCCCCAGCTAATGGAGTACATTAGATTATATAGAAACAACATTTATTATAATTGTTGTGCCCAAATACTTCCTTTAGACTTAACCCAGGGATAATTACTTCTGTCTTAATAAATTCCAGTAAAACTATCTATCTCATATTGCAGAGTATACATATGGTTCTTAACCTAAACGTTTCTGGATGGAAGATTCCCAGCGTATATTGGAAAGCCACAAACCAATCAACACTGAAGGTTCTCACCTGCCTATTTTTGGTAGGTACATCAGATACTTAGTATAGAACATGCCTTTTTCTGATCAACGATATCTATTTGCACAGGTCTTATTCTTGGGTACTATTGCATATACATGCGGACTATGCATGATTCGAGTTTAGCACACCTAGTGAATGGCAGAATGATTATGTGGATTTTCCAGATTATCTTATCTCCGTGTCCACTGACTTTGATCTCCCTCTTTCCTCTTTTTTCTCAATCAAGATAATCTCAAACAGAAATTACCTTATGTACATATTGTAAATTTGCTGAGCTGTGTTCTTAGGGTGGGGGATATTAAGTGAATATGGGAATAAGATACAACGTGATATCTTTCCGTTTTGATTGAATGGATATCTCTTTTTTTAAAAAAAATGATCATTATCTACTGAATAGTATTTATGTAAATATGTCTGTCGATATGTAAGCTTGAGTTTGTCAGACCTATATCCATTGTAGGATATATTTTTTTAAAATGTATGATATGTGTGTAATTGTATTGTATCTGTGTATTTTTTCTAAACAGCCCTGAAGAAGTCCTGTGTCAGGACGAAACGCGTCGGCTGTATCGCTCCATATTGTCCAATGAATTTGGAATAAAGAAATTGAAACCAAGGATTATCTTGTCCTCCTATATTAATTTAATTGATACTGTTTTTGAATTTGTGGTGCATCTTAGCTTAAGTCAGATTTATCTAATTCTGTTCCCTAGGGAACTGGCATTGTTACAATGGGTGCTATTCAGTATGCACACATACCCTTGATTTATGTGTAATAGCATATTTTTTGTGGGAAAGATACAAAAGGGTGACATTAATTTCAGGTGCTGGTAAATAGAAGGTTCCATTGTAAATCCTTTTCTTAGTACCCCTTTAATCCCTTTGAGATGGGATATAGGTTTAGTCCCTATTGAAGAGATTGCCTTGAACCGCCCACTCCTTTATTGGAGACGACTCTGGTCTACACCTGAGCTTGCGAGTTATAGGCAGGATCTTGGTGATCTCTTGTCAAGAGGGAATCTGGGGAAAATACCATGGCTGGTGTATGTTAAGAATCGTTGTTATCTTCTAGGAAAGGGGGATTTGTGGTCGACACCAGAAGAATCTTGCCGTTTGTTAACTAAGAAATCACTGACTTTGGTTTTACAGCAGTATCGAAAGGGAATTCTATTACATTCTTCCCTGGGTAGGCTTACTAACACCTTTCTGGATGTTAAGACTAGCCCCCATTTTGAAGTTTTCTTGGATGTTATTCAGCCCTCATTGGCCAAGAAACTCTACATTCAGTTCAGACACGGCTCGTTACCACTGAGGGCTTTTACCCAAAGGTGGTCTTACGAGCTTTTGCCCAGAATGTTCGGATACCTGTGAGACAGAGTTGCAGGTTGTCCTTTTTTGCCCTCTCTACACCAAGGCAAGATCAAAATGGATTATTCAACTCTGCAAGTCCAGGGGCTTTAGGGACTACCAGGAGGTGTTTAGAATTCTTAAATATGATACTACCCCCATGATAGTTTTTGCGATGGCTAGATTTCTTCTTTCCATGTGGTTTTCTAGGTGTAAAAAATTACAAAACAAGAGGTAATATTTTTTTTCCTAAAGTGGATTTTAGCGCTGTAGTGGAATCATGTTTAGAGATGAGGCTATTTAGGGACTTGATATTGTTTATTTTTGTCTCTATTAATAATGCTCCCAATCGTGTTTTAAGGTAATTCTATTGTAAACAAGGTGTCTATGATGGACTGTACCCTATGTATTGTATATTTTATTTATTTTTATTGTAAATAGCTATTTATGTCTTTTTATGGTATTATACCGAAATGAAAGCTTTTTGACTGACTGACTGACTGATATCAAGTGTTGTTTTGTATTTCTCCTGTACAATGTGTTTCATTAGTGTGGCACTGTGTGCATTCTATATTAGAAATGTGCGAGTAGCTGTATTTAAGTGTCTGTAGTCTAATACTAGGTGATATGAATGGTCTGGTTTCATTACTGGAAACAAGGATTATTCACAGATGAGGTGCAACTTTCTATTACACCTTGTTATTCAAGTTGCACTAGAATGTCTCTAACTTGTTTTTTAGCTTCATGTTTAATTGGGTATTGTCGTTGAGGTTGTGCGGTCGTCCTCAATGTGATCTAATGAAAAAAGGATACATCATCCCACCCCACCCCACATGGTTGTGGTATAGTGCAGAAGCCTGTGCTTAAGCCCACTCCTTATCGTATTAATGTTTAACTGATTCTGGAATGTGGTCAGAAAGAGCAGGGAAAAAGACAACTTCTGCATTTGGGCAATCCATTACAAAATCAGGTGGCCAATCCTTTTCAGTCAAAAGAATGTCGTACCTGTGAGTCAAGTCCTCCCAAAAGAGAACATTAATGAATCTTGGCATGACCGATTCCAATCGGAGTTCTATTTTGTATAAACAATATGGGACACTTACCCTAGTATCTGGTGTTTCCGCGGTGATATACTCACTCAGCACTACTCCCACCAGACAATCAATCAGGTTCTGGCAAACTATTGTGACTTATGATGCGCTGTCTAGCATTGTCACTGCCTATTCCTCGCTCAGAAGCAGAGTCCTCAAAATCCGGGGCATGTCTGACCGTAAGTCTGGCTACCTTCTTCTTTTCAAATTGTTCCTAAGATGGTTTTGGTTTATTTTCCTGTTTAATTATGTAGTCCGATGAGAAATTTGAGCCCTTCTTCGGTTTCACATACTCTTCCGTTCGGCGCTCTGATCATCCACCTCTCTGATAACATTTATCAGATGACTCCCTCAAGGAACGAGATGAATGTGCATCAGTATCCTAATACCTGTCAGGCGGTCTAATATTATCATGGTTTCAAAGATTATATCGTTTTTCAGTGGCTTCCTGTTGAGGAGACCCTCCCCGTGATTTTGCCAAGTTTATTGTCCCACTTCATCTTTGTTGAAGAATTGAGTGCTAGCTTGGATTTATCCTTTTCAGAATTATTCCTTAAATGTTGTTTACCAGGTCTGGCTCCCAAATTATCTCTACCTAGCATAGCATAGGTTTCTTCGATAATTTTAGGTAATTAGCACTACTGTGCAGGAGTCAAATCCCGTATGCACTAGCATATAGGCAATGCTGCTGCTTACCCCTTTATGTTGCTTAACATAATGGCAGATACTGTTGCAAAAATGCCCATCCGTTTCATCCCCACGTCCAGGGCAGGTGCTGCACCATACTCATTCTGTAGCTGTTTCAGCATGTTAGGCAAAACAGCCAGGGAAGTGGTACCATGAGTTCTGGTGTATACTGCAGCAAAGACTGTACCCCAAGCTGTGCAGTGTTTGACAGGGGGAGCCAGTCCCATAGGCATGCACATTTCTGTTTTTTCCTGCAGGTTCATATGGAGAAACACTGCTTCAAGCTGGCTTGATTTTTGTTCAATCCAAAATAGAATCTTGTCCCGTCAGACGGTACATTTTCCCATGATTGCATTTAGCGTTAGTGGGCTGATGCCAATTGCGGATGTGCAGCTTGAGCAGTCTGTGCAGTGTTAAGTGATAATGTTCACATAACAAACAATGCAAGACATCCAAATATCATTACTAAGTCTTTGTATAGTGTTCACACCTCTGCTTTTGGTAAATTATCAAAATTAGGATGCAGTATGTTTAGCCGGCTAAGACTGGCCATGTTGCTCCCTCATTGCTGAGAGGACCGTGTCTAACGTTTGCTGTTGTGTGTGGGTGGGAACCTTTAAACCAATTTATATGTTCTTGGTGCATTAGAAGTATTTCTATCTCTTCACATGGAGTATAGTTATGTGGTATTTTATCCTCAGTGTAGGTGTGAAATAGTTGTGTGATGTTGTCTGCAGCAGGGAATGTAACCCAAGAAAAGAACACCTTTGTCCTAAATGCTTCATTTGCCTCAACCACTAAGTGTCATCTCCACCCCTGGAATTGAGACCATGATGTAATATTTTCAATGTAACAGCATGTCTTCAGTCCTCTGCAATGTTTAATGCCCGATCTTCCTCATCTCCAGACAAACGAATACCAGAGCGGGCAACATCAGTGGGATTTAGATCCTTTAGGAGTTCAAGCGTGAATCGCCTACAGCCAAGAAAGAGGAGTTATATACTCAGTAGAGGGTGATTTTCCCTACCACCACTTAAATCTCATGATAGGAGCAAAGTAGGGGTCTCTGAGAAGGCACAATTGAACTACTCAGGCGATCAATAAAAATAACAACCTAACCAGCAGTTGCATCACCATGTTGTGTAGCTTCCACTCTACGGTATGAACTGCACATTTGTGGACAGTATAACCACTGGGATGTCATCACTATACAATATCAGATTGGAAATGCACTGACAATCTGAGGGACGTATGAAAGCAAATATAGCATAGATGTCCGTATTGAGCACAGTATGCAATTGTCTAGTTCTGGGTTTTTTAATTGATCTTTACTGTGGCTTCTTATTAGCCTATTTGGTAATAGGAAGAGGTGCATTAAATTCTTATGAAAAATAATGGGGGAATGTTGGATTGTTCTGACCCTGCTCATGATGGTGGGATATAAAGATATCCTACTTAAGTGGTGTTACTTTAGGAATAGGGTCAGTACCTATTTTTACTCCATACGCTCATACTGGACATTGCTCACTTACCTTCCCCTAGATCGGCACAAGGGTTCCCTCCACATTTATGAGTGGACCACGACCTCCAGTCCAACCTGGCATACAGACAAGGAGAAAGAATCCCCATAATTGGGATTTCTACGAATATGATCTTGAACGTTCCTTTCTTATAAATAGGTACGTATCATAGGAACGGCACTTGGGTTTGTAGCTCAGAGTGCGGTTTTTTTGTTTTTTAAAAAAATGCCCCAGCTAATGGAGTACATTAGATTATATAGAAACAACATTTATTATAATTGTTGTGCCCAAATACTTCCTTTAGACTTAACCCAGGGATAATTACTTCTGTCTTAATAAATTCCAGTAAAACTATCTATCTCATATTGCAGAGTATACATATGGTTCTTAACCTAAACGTTTCTGGATGGAAGATTCCCAGCGTATATTGGAAAGCCACAAACCAATCAACACTGAAGGTTCTCACCTGCCTATTTTTGGTAGGTACATCAGATACTTAGTATAGAACATGCCTTTTTCTGATCAACGATATCTATTTGCACAGGTCTTATTCTTGGGTACTATTGCATATACATGCGGACTATGCATGATTCGAGTTTAGCACACCTAGTGAATGGCAGAATGATTATGTGGATTTTCCAGATTATCTTATCTCCGTGTCCACTGACTTTGATCTCCCTCTTTCCTCTTTTTTCTCAATCAAGATAATCTCAAACAGAAATTACCTTATGTACATATTGTAAATTTGCTGAGCTGTGTTCTTAGGGTGGGGGATATTAAGTGAATATGGGAATAAGATACAACGTGATATCTTTCCGTTTTGATTGAATGGATATCTCTTTTTTTAAAAAAAATGATCATTATCTACTGAATAGTATTTATGTAAATATGTCTGTCGATATGTAAGCTTGAGTTTGTCAGACCTATATCCATTGTAGGATATATTTTTTTAAAATGTATGATATGTGTGTAATTGTATTGTATCTGTGTATTTTTTCTAAACAGCCCTGAAGAAGTCCTGTGTCAGGACGAAACGCGTCGGCTGTATCGCTCCATATTGTCCAATGAATTTGGAATAAAGAAATTGAAACCAAGGATTATCTTGTCCTCCTATATTAATTTAATTGATACTGTTTTTGAATTTGTGGTGCATCTTAGCTTAAGTCAGATTTATCTAATTCTGTTCCCTAGGGAACTGGCATTGTTACAATGGGTGCTATTCAGTATGCACACATACCCTTGATTTATGTGTAATAGCATATTTTTTGTGGGAAAGATACAAAAGGGTGACATTAATTTCAGGTGCTGGTAAATAGAAGGTTCCATTGTAAATCCTTTTCTTAGTACCCCTTTAATCCCTTTGAGATGGGATATAGGTTTAGTCCCTATTGAAGAGATTGCCTTGAACCGCCCACTCCTTTATTGGAGACGACTCTGGTCTACACCTGAGCTTGCGAGTTATAGGCAGGATCTTGGTGATCTCTTGTCAAGAGGGAATCTGGGGAAAATACCATGGCTGGTGTATGTTAAGAATCGTTGTTATCTTCTAGGAAAGGGGGATTTGTGGTCGACACCAGAAGAATCTTGCCGTTTGTTAACTAAGAAATCACTGACTTTGGTTTTACAGCAGTATCGAAAGGGAATTCTATTACATTCTTCCCTGGGTAGGCTTACTAACACCTTTCTGGATGTTAAGACTAGCCCCCATTTTGAAGTTTTCTTGGATGTTATTCAGCCCTCATTGGCCAAGAAACTCTACATTCAGTTCAGACACGGCTCGTTACCACTGAGGGCTTTTACCCAAAGGTGGTCTAACGCGCCTTGCCTTACGAGCTTTTGCCCAGAATGTTCGGATACCTGTGAGACAGAGTTGCAGGTTGTCCTTTTTTGCCCTCTCTACACCAAGGCAAGATCAAAATGGATTATTCAACTCTGCAAGTCCAGGGGCTTTAGGGACTACCAGGAGGTGTTTAGAATTCTTAAATATGATACTACCCCCATGATAGTTTTTGCGACGGCTAGATTTCTTCTTTCCATGTGGTTTTCTAGGTGTAAAAAATTACAAAACAAGAGGTAATATTTTTTTTCCTAAAGTGGATTTTAGCGCTGTAGTGGAATCATGTTTAGAGATGAGGCTATTTAGGGACTTGATATTGTTTATTTTTGTCTCTATTAATAATGCTCCCAATCGTGTTTTAAGGTAATTCTATTGTAAACAAGGTGTCTATGATGGACTGTACCCTATGTATTGTATATTTTATTTATTTTTATTGTAAATAGCTATTTATGTCTTTTTATGGTATTATACCGAAATGAAAGCTTTTTGACTGACTGACTGACTGATATCAAGTGTTGTTTTGTATTTCTCCTGTACAATGTGTTTCATTAGTGTGGCACTGTGTGCATTCTATATTAGAAATGTGCGAGTAGCTGTATTTAAGTGTCTGTAGTCTAATACTAGGTGATATGAATGGTCTGGTTTCATTACTGGAAACAAGGATTATTCACAGATGAGGTGCAACTTTCTATTACACCTTGTTATTCAAGTTGCACTAGAATGTCTCTAACTTGTTTTTTAGCTTCATGTTTAATTGGGTATTGTCGTTGAGGTTGTGCGGTCGTCCTCAATGTGATCTAATGAAAAAAGGATACATCATCCCACCCCACCCCACATGGTTGTGGTATAGTGCAGAAGCCTGTGCTTAAGCCCACTCCTTATCGTATTAATGTTTAACTGATTCTGGAATGTGGTCAGAAAGAGCAGGGAAAAAGACAACTTCTGCATTTGGGCAATCCATTACAAAATCAGGTGGCCAATCCTTTTCAGTCAAAAGAATGTCGTACCTGTGAGTCAAGTCCTCCCAAAAGAGAACATTAATGAATCTTGGCATGACCGATTCCAATCGGAGTTCTATTTTGTATAAACAATATGGGACACTTACCCTAGTATCTGGTGTTTCCGCGGTGATATACTCACTCAGCACTACTCCCACCAGACAATCAATCAGGTTCTGGCAAACTATTGTGACTTATGATGCGCTGTCTAGCATTGTCACTGCCTATTCCTCGCTCAGAAGCAGAGTCCTCAAAATCCGGGGCATGTCTGACCGTAAGTCTGGCTACCTTCTTCTTTTCAAATTGTTCCTAAGATGGTTTTGGTTTATTTTCCTGTTTAATTATGTAGTCCGATGAGAAATTTGAGCCCTTCTTCGGTTTCACATACTCTTCCGTTCGGCGCTCTGATCATCCACCTCTCTGATAACATTTATCAGATGACTCCCTCAAGGAACGAGATGAATGTGCATCAGTATCCTAATACCTGTCAGGCGGTCTAATATTATCATGGTTTCAAAGATTATATCGTTTTTCAGTGGCTTCCTGTTGAGGAGACCCTCCCCGTGATTTTGCCAAGTTTATTGTCCCACTTCATCTTTGTTGAAGAATTGAGTGCTAGCTTGGATTTATCCTTTTCAGAATTATTCCTTAAATGTTGTTTACCAGGTCTGGCTCCCAAATTATCTCTACCTAGCATAGCATAGGTTTCTTCGATAATTTTAGGTAATTAGCACTACTGTGCAGGAGTCAAATCCCGTATGCACTAGCATATAGGCAATGCTGCTGCTTACCCCTTTATGTTGCTTAACATAATGGCAGATACTGTTGCAAAAATGCCCATCCGTTTCATCCCCACGTCCAGGGCAGGTGCTGCACCATACTCATTCTGTAGCTGTTTCAGCATGTTAGGCAAAACAGCCAGGGAAGTGGTACCATGAGTTCTGGTGTATACTGCAGCAAAGACTGTACCCCAAGCTGTGCAGTGTTTGACAGGGGGAGCCAGTCCCATAAGCATGCACATTTCTGTTTTTTCCTGCAGGTTCATATGGAGAAACACTGCTTCAAGCTGGCTTGATTTTTGTTCAATCCAAAATAGAATCTTGTCCCGTCAGACGGTACATTTTCCCATGATTGCATTTAGCGTTAGTGGGCTGATGCCAATTGCGGATGTGCAGCTTGAGCAGTCTGTGCAGTGTTAAGTGATAATGTTCACATAACAAACAATGCAAGACATCCAAATATCATTACTAAGTCTTTGTATAGTGTTCACACCTCTGCTTTTGGTAAATTATCAAAATTAGGATGCAGTATGTTTAGCCGGCTAAGACTGGCCATGTTGCTCCCTCATTGCTGAGAGGACCGAGTCTAACGTTTGCTGTTGTGTGTGGGTGGGAACCTTTAAACCAATTTATATGTTCTTGGTGCATTAGAAGTATTTCTATCTCTTCACATGGAGTATAGTTATGTGGTATTTTATCCTCAGTGTAGGTGTGAAATAGTTGTGAGATGTTGTCTGCAGCAGGGAATGTAACCCAAGAAAAGAACACCTCTGTCCTAAATGCTTCATTTGCCTCAACCACTAAGTGTCATCTCCACCCCTGGAATTGAGACCATGATGTAATATTTTCAATGTAACAGCATGTCTTCAGTCCTCTGCAATGTTTAATGCCCGATCTTCCTCATCTCCAGACAAACGAATACCAGAGCGGGCAACATCAGTGGGATTTAGATCCTTTAGGAGTTCAAGCGTGAATCGCCTACAGCCAAGAAAGAGGAGTTATATACTCAGTAGAGGGTGATTTTCCCTACCACCACTTAAATCTCATGATAGGAGCAAAGTAGGGGTCTCTGAGAAGGCACAATTGAACTACTCAGGCGATCAATAAAAATAACAACCTAACCAGCAGTTGCATCACCATGTTGTGTAGCTTCCACTCTACGGTATGAACTGCACATTTGTGGACAGTATAACCACTGGGATGTCATCACTATACAATATCAGATTGGAAATGCACTGACAATCTGAGGGACGTATGAAAGCAAATATAGCATAGATGTCCGTATTGAGCACAGTATGCAATTGTCTAGTTCTGGGTTTTTTAATTGATCTTTACTGTGGCTTCTTATTAGCCTATTTGGTAATAGGAAGAGGTGCATTAAATTCTTATGAAAAATAATGGGGGAATGTTGGATTGTTCTGACCCTGCTCATGATGGTGGGATATAAAGATATCCTACTTAAGTGGTGTTACTTTAGGAATAGGGTCAGTACCTATTTTTACTCCATACGCTCATACTGGACATTGCTCACTTACCTTCCCCTAGATCGGCACAAGGGTTCCCTCCACATTTATGAGTGGACCACGACCTCCAGTCCAACCTGGCATACAGACAAGGAGAAAGAATCCCCATAATTGGGATTTCTACGAATATGATCTTGAACGTTCCTTTCTTATAAATAGGTACGTATCATAGGAACGGCACTTGGGTTTGTAGCTCAGAGTGCGGTTTTTTTGTTTTTTAAAAAAATGCCCCAGCTAATGGAGTACATTAGATTATATAGAAACAACATTTATTATAATTGTTGTGCCCAAATACTTCCTTTAGACTTAACCCAGGGATAATTACTTCTGTCTTAATAAATTCCAGTAAAACTATCTATCTCATATTGCAGAGTATACATATGGTTCTTAACCTAAACGTTTCTGGATGGAAGATTCCCAGCGTATATTGGAAAGCCACAAACCAATCAACACTGAAGGTTCTCACCTGCCTATTTTTGGTAGGTACATCAGATACTTAGTATAGAACATGCCTTTTTCTGATCAACGATATCTATTTGCACAGGTCTTATTCTTGGGTACTATTGCATATACATGCGGACTATGCATGATTCGAGTTTAGCACACCTAGTGAATGGCAGAATGATTATGTGGATTTTCCAGATTATCTTATCTCCGTGTCCACTGACTTTGATCTCCCTCTTTCCTCTTTTTTCTCAATCAAGATAATCTCAAACAGAAATTACCTTATGTACATATTGTAAATTTGCTGAGCTGTGTTCTTAGGGTGGGGGATATTAAGTGAATATGGGAATAAGATACAACGTGATATCTTTCCGTTTTGATTGAATGGATATCTCTTTTTTTAAAAAAAATGATCATTATCTACTGAATAGTATTTATGTAAATATGTCTGTCGATATGTAAGCTTGAGTTTGTCAGACCTATATCCATTGTAGGATATATTTTTTTAAAATGTATGATATGTGTGTAATTGTATTGTATCTGTGTATTTTTTCTAAACAGCCCTGAAGAAGTCCTGTGTCAGGACGAAACGCGTCGGCTGTATCGCTCCATATTGTCCAATGAATTTGGAATAAAGAAATTGAAACCAAGGATTATCTTGTCCTCCTATATTAATTTAATTGATACTGTTTTTGAATTTGTGGTGCATCTTAGCTTAAGTCAGATTTATCTAATTCTGTTCCCTAGGGAACTGGCATTGTTACAATGGGTGCTATTCAGTATGCACACATACCCTTGATTTATGTGTAATAGCATATTTTTTGTGGGAAAGATACAAAAGGGTGACATTAATTTCAGGTGCTGGTAAATAGAAGGTTCCATTGTAAATCCTTTTCTTAGTACCCCTTTAATCCCTTTGAGATGGGATATAGGTTTAGTCCCTATTGAAGAGATTGCCTTGAACCGCCCACTCCTTTATTGGAGACGACTCTGGTCTACACCTGAGCTTGCGAGTTATAGGCAGGATCTTGGTGATCTCTTGTCAAGAGGGAATCTGGGGAAAATACCATGGCTGGTGTATGTTAAGAATCGTTGTTATCTTCTAGGAAAGGGGGATTTGTGGTCGACACCAGAAGAATCTTGCCGTTTGTTAACTAAGAAATCACTGACTTTGGTTTTACAGCAGTATCGAAAGGGAATTCTATTACATTCTTCCCTGGGTAGGCTTACTAACACCTTTCTGGATGTTAAGACTAGCCCCCATTTTGAAGTTTTCTTGGATGTTATTCAGCCCTCATTGGCCAAGAAACTCTACATTCAGTTCAGACACGGCTCGTTACCACTGAGGGCTTTTACCCAAAGGTGGTCTAACGCGCCTTGCCTTACGAGCTTTTGCCCAGAATGTTCGGATACCTGTGAGACAGAGTTGCAGGTTGTCCTTTTTTGCCCTCTCTACACCAAGGCAAGATCAAAATGGATTATTCAACTCTGCAAGTCCAGGGGCTTTAGGGACTACCAGGAGGTGTTTAGAATTCTTAAATATGATACTACCCCCATGATAGTTTTTGCGACGGCTAGATTTCTTCTTTCCATGTGGTTTTCTAGGTGTAAAAAATTACAAAACAAGAGGTAATATTTTTTTTCCTAAAGTGGATTTTAGCGCTGTAGTGGAATCATGTTTAGAGATGAGGCTATTTAGGGACTTGATATTGTTTATTTTTGTCTCTATTAATAATGCTCCCAATCGTGTTTTAAGGTAATTCTATTGTAAACAAGGTGTCTATGATGGACTGTACCCTATGTATTGTATATTTTATTTATTTTTATTGTAAATAGCTATTTATGTCTTTTTATGGTATTATACCGAAATGAAAGCTTTTTGACTGACTGACTGACTGATATCAAGTGTTGTTTTGTATTTCTCCTGTACAATGTGTTTCATTAGTGTGGCACTGTGTGCATTCTATATTAGAAATGTGCGAGTAGCTGTATTTAAGTGTCTGTAGTCTAATACTAGGTGATATGAATGGTCTGGTTTCATTACTGGAAACAAGGATTATTCACAGATGAGGTGCAACTTTCTATTACACCTTGTTATTCAAGTTGCACTAGAATGTCTCTAACTTGTTTTTTAGCTTCATGTTTAATTGGGTATTGTCGTTGAGGTTGTGCGGTCGTCCTCAATGTGATCTAATGAAAAAAGGATACATCATCCCACCCCACCCCACATGGTTGTGGTATAGTGCAGAAGCCTGTGCTTAAGCCCACTCCTTATCGTATTAATGTTTAACTGATTCTGGAATGTGGTCAGAAAGAGCAGGGAAAAAGACAACTTCTGCATTTGGGCAATCCATTACAAAATCAGGTGGCCAATCCTTTTCAGTCAAAAGAATGTCGTACCTGTGAGTCAAGTCCTCCCAAAAGAGAACATTAATGAATCTTGGCATGACCGATTCCAATCGGAGTTCTATTTTGTATAAACAATATGGGACACTTACCCTAGTATCTGGTGTTTCCGCGGTGATATACTCACTCAGCACTACTCCCACCAGACAATCAATCAGGTTCTGGCAAACTATTGTGACTTATGATGCGCTGTCTAGCATTGTCACTGCCTATTCCTCGCTCAGAAGCAGAGTCCTCAAAATCCGGGGCATGTCTGACCGTAAGTCTGGCTACCTTCTTCTTTTCAAATTGTTCCTAAGATGGTTTTGGTTTATTTTCCTGTTTAATTATGTAGTCCGATGAGAAATTTGAGCCCTTCTTCGGTTTCACATACTCTTCCGTTCGGCGCTCTGATCATCCACCTCTCTGATAACATTTATCAGATGACTCCCTCAAGGAACGAGATGAATGTGCATCAGTATCCTAATACCTGTCAGGCGGTCTAATATTATCATGGTTTCAAAGATTATATCGTTTTTCAGTGGCTTCCTGTTGAGGAGACCCTCCCCGTGATTTTGCCAAGTTTATTGTCCCACTTCATCTTTGTTGAAGAATTGAGTGCTAGCTTGGATTTATCCTTTTCAGAATTATTCCTTAAATGTTGTTTACCAGGTCTGGCTCCCAAATTATCTCTACCTAGCATAGCATAGGTTTCTTCGATAATTTTAGGTAATTAGCACTACTGTGCAGGAGTCAAATCCCGTATGCACTAGCATATAGGCAATGCTGCTGCTTACCCCTTTATGTTGCTTAACATAATGGCAGATACTGTTGCAAAAATGCCCATCCGTTTCATCCCCACGTCCAGGGCAGGTGCTGCACCATACTCATTCTGTAGCTGTTTCAGCATGTTAGGCAAAACAGCCAGGGAAGTGGTACCATGAGTTCTGGTGTATACTGCAGCAAAGACTGTACCCCAAGCTGTGCAGTGTTTGACAGGGGGAGCCAGTCCCATAAGCATGCACATTTCTGTTTTTTCCTGCAGGTTCATATGGAGAAACACTGCTTCAAGCTGGCTTGATTTTTGTTCAATCCAAAATAGAATCTTGTCCCGTCAGACGGTACATTTTCCCATGATTGCATTTAGCGTTAGTGGGCTGATGCCAATTGCGGATGTGCAGCTTGAGCAGTCTGTGCAGTGTTAAGTGATAATGTTCACATAACAAACAATGCAAGACATCCAAATATCATTACTAAGTCTTTGTATAGTGTTCACACCTCTGCTTTTGGTAAATTATCAAAATTAGGATGCAGTATGTTTAGCCGGCTAAGACTGGCCATGTTGCTCCCTCATTGCTGAGAGGACCGAGTCTAACGTTTGCTGTTGTGTGTGGGTGGGAACCTTTAAACCAATTTATATGTTCTTGGTGCATTAGAAGTATTTCTATCTCTTCACATGGAGTATAGTTATGTGGTATTTTATCCTCAGTGTAGGTGTGAAATAGTTGTGAGATGTTGTCTGCAGCAGGGAATGTAACCCAAGAAAAGAACACCTCTGTCCTAAATGCTTCATTTGCCTCAACCACTAAGTGTCATCTCCACCCCTGGAATTGAGACCATGATGTAATATTTTCAATGTAACAGCATGTCTTCAGTCCTCTGCAATGTTTAATGCCCGATCTTCCTCATCTCCAGACAAACGAATACCAGAGCGGGCAACATCAGTGGGATTTAGATCCTTTAGGAGTTCAAGCGTGAATCGCCTACAGCCAAGAAAGAGGAGTTATATACTCAGTAGAGGGTGATTTTCCCTACCACCACTTAAATCTCATGATAGGAGCAAAGTAGGGGTCTCTGAGAAGGCACAATTGAACTACTCAGGCGATCAATAAAAATAACAACCTAACCAGCAGTTGCATCACCATGTTGTGTAGCTTCCACTCTACGGTATGAACTGCACATTTGTGGACAGTATAACCACTGGGATGTCATCACTATACAATATCAGATTGGAAATGCACTGACAATCTGAGGGACGTATGAAAGCAAATATAGCATAGATGTCCGTATTGAGCACAGTATGCAATTGTCTAGTTCTGGGTTTTTTAATTGATCTTTACTGTGGCTTCTTATTAGCCTATTTGGTAATAGGAAGAGGTGCATTAAATTCTTATGAAAAATAATGGGGGAATGTTGGATTGTTCTGACCCTGCTCATGATGGTGGGATATAAAGATATCCTACTTAAGTGGTGTTACTTTAGGAATAGGGTCAGTACCTATTTTTACTCCATACGCTCATACTGGACATTGCTCACTTACCTTCCCCTAGATCGGCACAAGGGTTCCCTCCACATTTATGAGTGGACCACGACCTCCAGTCCAACCTGGCATACAGACAAGGAGAAAGAATCCCCATAATTGGGATTTCTACGAATATGATCTTGAACGTTCCTTTCTTATAAATAGGTACGTATCATAGGAACGGCACTTGGGTTTGTAGCTCAGAGTGCGGTTTTTTTGTTTTTTAAAAAAATGCCCCAGCTAATGGAGTACATTAGATTATATAGAAACAACATTTATTATAATTGTTGTGCCCAAATACTTCCTTTAGACTTAACCCAGGGATAATTACTTCTGTCTTAATAAATTCCAGTAAAACTATCTATCTCATATTGCAGAGTATACATATGGTTCTTAACCTAAACGTTTCTGGATGGAAGATTCCCAGCGTATATTGGAAAGCCACAAACCAATCAACACTGAAGGTTCTCACCTGCCTATTTTTGGTAGGTACATCAGATACTTAGTATAGAACATGCCTTTTTCTGATCAACGATATCTATTTGCACAGGTCTTATTCTTGGGTACTATTGCATATACATGCGGACTATGCATGATTCGAGTTTAGCACACCTAGTGAATGGCAGAATGATTATGTGGATTTTCCAGATTATCTTATCTCCGTGTCCACTGACTTTGATCTCCCTCTTTCCTCTTTTTTCTCAATCAAGATAATCTCAAACAGAAATTACCTTATGTACATATTGTAAATTTGCTGAGCTGTGTTCTTAGGGTGGGGGATATTAAGTGAATATGGGAATAAGATACAACGTGATATCTTTCCGTTTTGATTGAATGGATATCTCTTTTTTTAAAAAAAATGATCATTATCTACTGAATAGTATTTATGTAAATATGTCTGTCGATATGTAAGCTTGAGTTTGTCAGACCTATATCCATTGTAGGATATATTTTTTTAAAATGTATGATATGTGTGTAATTGTATTGTATCTGTGTATTTTTTCTAAACAGCCCTGAAGAAGTCCTGTGTCAGGACGAAACGCGTCGGCTGTATCGCTCCATATTGTCCAATGAATTTGGAATAAAGAAATTGAAACCAAGGATTATCTTGTCCTCCTATATTAATTTAATTGATACTGTTTTTGAATTTGTGGTGCATCTTAGCTTAAGTCAGATTTATCTAATTCTGTTCCCTAGGGAACTGGCATTGTTACAATGGGTGCTATTCAGTATGCACACATACCCTTGATTTATGTGTAATAGCATATTTTTTGTGGGAAAGATACAAAAGGGTGACATTAATTTCAGGTGCTGGTAAATAGAAGGTTCCATTGTAAATCCTTTTCTTAGTACCCCTTTAATCCCTTTGAGATGGGATATAGGTTTAGTCCCTATTGAAGAGATTGCCTTGAACCGCCCACTCCTTTATTGGAGACGACTCTGGTCTACACCTGAGCTTGCGAGTTATAGGCAGGATCTTGGTGATCTCTTGTCAAGAGGGAATCTGGGGAAAATACCATGGCTGGTGTATGTTAAGAATCGTTGTTATCTTCTAGGAAAGGGGGATTTGTGGTCGACACCAGAAGAATCTTGCCGTTTGTTAACTAAGAAATCACTGACTTTGGTTTTACAGCAGTATCGAAAGGGAATTCTATTACATTCTTCCCTGGGTAGGCTTACTAACACCTTTCTGGATGTTAAGACTAGCCCCCATTTTGAAGTTTTCTTGGATGTTATTCAGCCCTCATTGGCCAAGAAACTCTACATTCAGTTCAGACACGGCTCGTTACCACTGAGGGCTTTTACCCAAAGGTGGTCTAACGCGCCTTGCCTTACGAGCTTTTGCCCAGAATGTTCGGATACCTGTGAGACAGAGTTGCAGGTTGTCCTTTTTTGCCCTCTCTACACCAAGGCAAGATCAAAATGGATTATTCAACTCTGCAAGTCCAGGGGCTTTAGGGACTACCAGGAGGTGTTTAGAATTCTTAAATATGATACTACCCCCATGATAGTTTTTGCGACGGCTAGATTTCTTCTTTCCATGTGGTTTTCTAGGTGTAAAAAATTACAAAACAAGAGGTAATATTTTTTTTCCTAAAGTGGATTTTAGCGCTGTAGTGGAATCATGTTTAGAGATGAGGCTATTTAGGGACTTGATATTGTTTATTTTTGTCTCTATTAATAATGCTCCCAATCGTGTTTTAAGGTAATTCTATTGTAAACAAGGTGTCTATGATGGACTGTACCCTATGTATTGTATATTTTATTTATTTTTATTGTAAATAGCTATTTATGTCTTTTTATGGTATTATACCGAAATGAAAGCTTTTTGACTGACTGACTGACTGATATCAAGTGTTGTTTTGTATTTCTCCTGTACAATGTGTTTCATTAGTGTGGCACTGTGTGCATTCTATATTAGAAATGTGCGAGTAGCTGTATTTAAGTGTCTGTAGTCTAATACTAGGTGATATGAATGGTCTGGTTTCATTACTGGAAACAAGGATTATTCACAGATGAGGTGCAACTTTCTATTACACCTTGTTATTCAAGTTGCACTAGAATGTCTCTAACTTGTTTTTTAGCTTCATGTTTAATTGGGTATTGTCGTTGAGGTTGTGCGGTCGTCCTCAATGTGATCTAATGAAAAAAGGATACATCATCCCACCCCACCCCACATGGTTGTGGTATAGTGCAGAAGCCTGTGCTTAAGCCCACTCCTTATCGTATTAATGTTTAACTGATTCTGGAATGTGGTCAGAAAGAGCAGGGAAAAAGACAACTTCTGCATTTGGGCAATCCATTACAAAATCAGGTGGCCAATCCTTTTCAGTCAAAAGAATGTCGTACCTGTGAGTCAAGTCCTCCCAAAAGAGAACATTAATGAATCTTGGCATGACCGATTCCAATCGGAGTTCTATTTTGTATAAACAATATGGGACACTTACCCTAGTATCTGGTGTTTCCGCGGTGATATACTCACTCAGCACTACTCCCACCAGACAATCAATCAGGTTCTGGCAAACTATTGTGACTTATGATGCGCTGTCTAGCATTGTCACTGCCTATTCCTCGCTCAGAAGCAGAGTCCTCAAAATCCGGGGCATGTCTGACCGTAAGTCTGGCTACCTTCTTCTTTTCAAATTGTTCCTAAGATGGTTTTGGTTTATTTTCCTGTTTAATTATGTAGTCCGATGAGAAATTTGAGCCCTTCTTCGGTTTCACATACTCTTCCGTTCGGCGCTCTGATCATCCACCTCTCTGATAACATTTATCAGATGACTCCCTCAAGGAACGAGATGAATGTGCATCAGTATCCTAATACCTGTCAGGCGGTCTAATATTATCATGGTTTCAAAGATTATATCGTTTTTCAGTGGCTTCCTGTTGAGGAGACCCTCCCCGTGATTTTGCCAAGTTTATTGTCCCACTTCATCTTTGTTGAAGAATTGAGTGCTAGCTTGGATTTATCCTTTTCAGAATTATTCCTTAAATGTTGTTTACCAGGTCTGGCTCCCAAATTATCTCTACCTAGCATAGCATAGGTTTCTTCGATAATTTTAGGTAATTAGCACTACTGTGCAGGAGTCAAATCCCGTATGCACTAGCATATAGGCAATGCTGCTGCTTACCCCTTTATGTTGCTTAACATAATGGCAGATACTGTTGCAAAAATGCCCATCCGTTTCATCCCCACGTCCAGGGCAGGTGCTGCACCATACTCATTCTGTAGCTGTTTCAGCATGTTAGGCAAAACAGCCAGGGAAGTGGTACCATGAGTTCTGGTGTATACTGCAGCAAAGACTGTACCCCAAGCTGTGCAGTGTTTGACAGGGGGAGCCAGTCCCATAAGCATGCACATTTCTGTTTTTTCCTGCAGGTTCATATGGAGAAACACTGCTTCAAGCTGGCTTGATTTTTGTTCAATCCAAAATAGAATCTTGTCCCGTCAGACGGTACATTTTCCCATGATTGCATTTAGCGTTAGTGGGCTGATGCCAATTGCGGATGTGCAGCTTGAGCAGTCTGTGCAGTGTTAAGTGATAATGTTCACATAACAAACAATGCAAGACATCCAAATATCATTACTAAGTCTTTGTATAGTGTTCACACCTCTGCTTTTGGTAAATTATCAAAATTAGGATGCAGTATGTTTAGCCGGCTAAGACTGGCCATGTTGCTCCCTCATTGCTGAGAGGACCGAGTCTAACGTTTGCTGTTGTGTGTGGGTGGGAACCTTTAAACCAATTTATATGTTCTTGGTGCATTAGAAGTATTTCTATCTCTTCACATGGAGTATAGTTATGTGGTATTTTATCCTCAGTGTAGGTGTGAAATAGTTGTGTGATGTTGTCTGCAGCAGGGAATGTAACCCAAGAAAAGAACACCTCTGTCCTAAATGCTTCATTTGCCTCAACCACTAAGTGTCATCTCCACCCCTGGAATTGAGACCATGATGTAATATTTTCAATGTAACAGCATGTCTTCAGTCCTCTGCAATGTTTAATGCCCGATCTTCCTCATCTCCAGACAAACGAATACCAGAGCGGGCAACATCAGTGGGATTTAGATCCTTTAGGAGTTCAAGCGTGAATCGCCTACAGCCAAGAAAGAGGAGTTATATACTCAGTAGAGGGTGATTTTCCCTACCACCACTTAAATCTCATGATAGGAGCAAAGTAGGGGTCTCTGAGAAGGCACAATTGAACTACTCAGGCGATCAATAAAAATAACAACCTAACCAGCAGTTGCATCACCATGTTGTGTAGCTTCCACTCTACGGTATGAACTGCACATTTGTGGACAGTATAACCACTGGGATGGTTCCAGGCTGATTCCATGCACCCCCTAAGGATTTGTTGTCCTATAGGCCAGTTGGCTCACAGTGCCACATAAGGCCCTTTACCCTAGATGGACAGCAAATGGTTCTGGCAACTACTGAACATGACAACCATGATCCCCCAGGAATAGTGGTAACAGAAGTAAAATCTTTCACTCATGCTCTCTTTCTCTCAGAGAAATATACAATGAATACACAGTGGGACGTTTTCAATATTTATTGACCCAATGTGATTCTTGTATAAAATATATGTGCTGCAATGATCAATAGAAAGAAGAAAAATGAAAGTTATTAGATGTATTAGGACAGCGAACAGAATAAAAAGTTCAACTATTGTACTAAAACAATATATGTATGCAAGCATATCATAGCATATATACATCTGGCATACTCCTACTAAGTGTCCCCTATCCTAAGTGTCTAGGGCGTTTGTGTGTGTGTTCTGCCAAGAATTCCCATACTGATTGATCCAACCCTGTTACCTGAAGGGAAAGAATGTAGGTCCCCATCATGGTCACAAGCTGGACACCCCTTGTAGAGATATCATCAGGCTGCTAGGCTGAATCATGCGCATGTAGAGACCTCACAAATGACAGCAAAGCACTTCTCTGCCTACACCCGGAAAGGGATGTTTATTTATAATAAAAAAGGCATCCTTACCTTGGGGTTAGATCTTGGTCAGGCCGCCATTGTTTATGTGTTATAGATAGCTCTGCTGCCATAAGCCCGAAACAAATAATCACATTTGCACAATGTATGTATTAACCTTTTACATGATTTGTCAAGGTATCATAATAGCGTTAATGTGCTGCACAGCCGGGTGGAGAACAGGCACAGGGTCCTAGGCCCTGTCTGAGTGTCAAACAAGCATGCTTAGGCCAATCCCTGTGCTTCTGTCATGCCAGCATGAGAGCAGCATCTGGATTGGCGTACAAGAGCCTGGGACCTTGTGCAAGCACTGCCGGAAGTCGAGAGGAGAAGAAGAGCATCGACGTGGCAGCCGGTACATAAGTACAATTTTTATTTTGTTAAGTATTTTTCTCCCCCTGCTGCTTCGCCACTTTTCTTTCACAGCAGCCACCACTGAATAGTTCTTTGCTTCAAAAGGTTATAATTCATTGGCTCTTTTGTTTCAACATTACATTTTTAAAGTGGGATTCTTGGATGTGAGGGGTATGTTAATATTCATTGTCAGTTGTCACATGATTGCTTAAGGTGAGAAGTTACAGGCTGAAGGCATCCAGCCATTCAGTCATCCTGCTGGCTTTTGTGCCAAATTCTTAAGAGTTACATTTTCTTTATTACCACACAAATTAGGATCCTGGTGGCTCAGTAGTAATCTAATTGAAGTTAGTATTCAGAGACCCAGGCCCCTACCATATTTTAATATGACTCAGTGTCAGTGTCAGTGCCTCCAGGGCTTCTTTCCAGTCAGCAACTCTCGGCCAGCTCCCATACACAACAGCATTCAGTCCTACCAGCTTCAACATTCTCTGACATCATAACAGCCACTCTGCAGCTTACGGCTATCCATAGCTTGTTGTCCTAACGAAAATGCACAAAGCATTCACACGCAAAACCTAAGCCCCAGTCCAAATAAAAATAGCTCAAATATGCAATTCATGAACTTACCTGGACATTTAAGCAAAAACTGAGCACTGTGTAGCTACAGTCTAATTCCACTCTTGCTAAGGAGTCCCATGTCACAGCAATTATAAACTGTACATCATTTAAGAGGTACACTACATTAAGGTGCCATTATTGGCCATTGATGAAGTCGGCATTGTAATGTACTTCACGATGTTGAGGGCTATGGAGGTTAAGATTCATTTCTTTCATTTTGTTCACTGTGATATCAGCTGAAGGTTGATGGACATGGAATTAATGAGGTTGGATATTTCTTTTAATCGAATGTTTGTTGACCTGGGAGACTGTAAATCGGAGGATAGTGGTTGTATAGCAAATGCAAAGGAGGGAAAACAGGCGTGCTACATTAACTTTAGGGTTGTAACATTTTGAATGGTGCTATGCCAGGAGGGCTTGTTGACAAAAGTAGTGCCTCCTCCTGTCTTTGGTTGTAATCAATCTCTTCTATCTATACTTTGGTGATTAGGACATCAACAGCACGAGAATGTGTTCATGAGCTAGGTTTCTGGATTGTGTTTGGTGATATTTGCTTCAATATTTTCAGCATTCTGTTTTTTGGATTGGATCTTGGTAAGCATTTGATGTATTGTTTGCAGTGGTTAAGATTTGTGATGAGTTGAATGAGATTTGAATGAAAACCTTTTGGTTGGTGGTGCAAGTGTTCTTGGAGTGGATGGGGTGGGTGTGCATATGAATGAGTGTGGGATTGGTGCACGAGGTGCTAGTGATCATGCACATGATCTTTATCTGAGGTTTAGAAGGTGGAGGCTATGATCCATTGGACGTTCCAGGCCCATAGTGAGCCAGACAAGAGCAACCCTACATTTGTTGCCTTTTTCCTTGTCTGCTGTTAGACAATCTTATCTAGGCTGAATGCCTTGTGGCAGTGTGGGAGCAGAACCATACCCCAATATCCAGGATAGGACAACATTCAGATCACCCAAAATGGACCTTCAGACTGTTCTACCTTGGGTTGATCTTTCACAAAAAGGCACCCTCCCCAACATCAATCTAGCAGAGTAGCAAAAATAAGTAAGTGGGACCACTCAATAGTTGAGTTCTAGATAAGGTGAAAATTAAAGAATATTAGTACAAAAATATCAAAATCAAGCAGTACAGAAGAAATGCAATGAATGCTCAAATGCAGTATTATAAAGAGTAGTCAAAAATCAGAACTCATTATAAGTATCAATGAGCAATAACATCAAAAAAGAATCAAGCAACATCCTTAGTAGGAAATCCTAAAAGTCAGCCTCAACCCTAAAATCAGGGGATTCTGAAACACAATTCTTGCATCATAAAATTAGAGAAAGAGCAGAATCATTGAAGTATGATCACAAGCAACAGTTCCCTTGGCAAATCAAGAAATTACACATCACTATCTAAGTACACGAGCACTATTCCATTTTAAGAAAGCTTTCAGCATCTTCCATGTAATTGCCATCAGGACTCAGAGATGTTCAAACTAATGTGAAACCATTTCAACAACGATGCTTCACACAAATGAATAAGACTTGGTCCAACAACAGAACTACAGTGGAAGGTCCTTGGAAAACCACAACAGTTAGGAACACTAGGAAGTTCATTCAAATCACATACCCTAAACATAAGCCATAACATCAACTTGTTTTTGTTCTGCAGAGATTCTGAGGAGAGAAGATGCACTAGGAGACGAGATGTGAGAGGTGAATACAGGAGTGAATGATAGAACAGCATCAGAACAGCATCCATGTTATACAGGATGGAGTTTTCATATATATGTGGTGTAACTGAATTCCATTAATAAACAAACTTCCATGTACTATATTAAACATGTTCCAACTGTAATCAGATTAGCTCCGCATTTGTGCATTGGGTCCAACTTAAAAATAATTATTCATTATTATTTCTTTTCATGAAAATGTAAACCCAGGAAAAATGCTACCATAGTTCCCCTTCTGATTATTCTATAATCATTAAAACTCAATAATAAAACTTTATTAATCAGGAAATTATTTAGTCTGTGTCACTTTCTGTTTCTTTCTGAAATTCTCCTCTGCCATCTTCAGCTGGTTGTAGACACGATCCCTAATATATTCCATTTCGCCCTATCTCGCTCCTTCCATTCCCTGCCAAAGTCATCGAGAAGGTCGTCAACAAGCAGCTGGCCGCCTTCCTCGAGACGAACGGATCCCTCGACCCATCGCAATCCGGATTCAGAGCCAACCACAGCACCGAGACCGCCCTCATCGCAGCCACCGACGACATCCGAGCCCTGCTCGACAAAGGTGAAACAGCGGCACTCATCCTCCTTGACCTCTCCGCAGCATTCGACACAGTCTGCCACCGCACCCTAGTCCAACGCCTCAACGACACCGGCATCCAGGGGATTGCTCTGGAATGGATCATCTCATACCTCTCCGGCAGAACACAGAGAGTACGCCTCCCTCCGTTCCGCTCTGAGGCCACCGAAGTCATCTGCGGCGTCCCGCAAGGATCATCGCTCAGCCCCACTCTCTTCAACATCTACATGAAACCCCTCGCTGCCATCGCACGCCAACACAACCTCAACATCATTTCCTACGCCGATGACACCCAGCTGATTCTCTCCCTCACCAGAGACCCCGACACCGCCAAAGCCGACCTACACGAAGGGATGAAAGATGTCGCCGAATGGATGACCATCAGCCGCCTGAAGTTGAACACGGACAAGACAGAAGTCCTCATCCTGGGACCGTCGCCCTCCGCATGGGACGACTCCTGGTGGCCCCCGGCCCTGGGCACCGCACCCAAGCCAACGGACCACGCACGCAACTTGGGCGTCATCCTGGACTCCTCCCTATCGATGACCAGACAAGTCAACGCCGTCTCCTCATCTTGCTTCCACAACCTCCGCATGCTCCGCAAGATCTTCAGATGGATCCCGACCGAGACCAGGAAGACTGTCACCCAGGCCCTCGTCACCAGCAGACTAGACTACGGAAACACCCTCTACGCCGGTACAACAGCCAAGCTTCAGAAAAGACTTCAGCGTATCCAGAACGCCTCCGCCCGTCTCATCCTGGACGCCCCCCGACGCAGCCACATCTCGAGCCACCTGAGAGACCTGCACTGGCTCCCTGTCAACAAGAGGATCATGTTCAGACTCCTCACCCACGCACACAAATCCCTCCACGACCTGGGCCCAAGGTACCTCAACGACCGCCTGACCTTCTACACGCCCACCCGACAGCTACGATCCGCGTACCTCGCCCTCGCCGTCGTCCCTCGCATCCAGAGAGCCACCGCCGGAGGAAGATCCTTCTCCTACCTGGCGGCTAAGACATGGAACTCCCTGCCCGCCCACCTGCGGCTGACCCAGGACCACCTCGCCTTCAGGAAACAGCTCAAGACCTGGCTGTTCGAGCAGTAGCAGACCCCCTCCCCCAAGCGCCTTGAGACCCTTCCGGGTGAGTAGTGCGCGATACAAATTCCTTGATTGATTGATTGATTGATTGATTTCATACACCTCAGACCTCTTCCTTTTCATCAGACCATTATCACCTTTGCTTACACAATGATTGATTACATACTCAGAAATTTTTAACAAACAATATAATATAATTGCTGCAGAAACCAATATATTTATTAGAGGTATTAGTATTAGATGTAGAGTACTCCCACTCAAATTATCTAACTATTCACTAGCCTTGCTAAACCCCTTTCCTATCTCACTTAACCAAGAATCTAAAGCTTCCCATAAACCAACCTATTTGAAAGGCTGAAGAACATGAAAGATGTTAATTATGTTATTAATATGAGAATGAATAACCCTACTGTTATGAGGTATAAATGTACAACAGCTTTTGGCCTTTATTGCCTTGCAATCTCTACCTTCCTTTGATAGGAGAATATCTAATACAAATCTATTTTGCATAACTACAGCCCTAATAGCAATAATTTCTGCATTTACCTGCTTCAAGGCTCTGTATCTACTGCTGTAGTGTAGTTCCTATTGTACCCTTCATGCAGGACCTGCGCTGTTTATGGATAACATAAACTATGGGTCTGGTGGTAGACTGACTCTGTACACCCCCACCGAATATGTTAGCCTATGTTTTTGCATTAGCTAGCTCGCAGTGCCACTAGAATCGCCTTCTAACAGAGAGATTCGTTTTTGCCAACCTCAGGACACAACAAACCCTGATTCCTCAGAGTCGTGTAAACAATATACTACTATTCACTGAGTCACTCGTGCTTGCTTGTTTTGCTCTCAGAGAGATATACACAGAAGGAACAGTCGGACGTGTTTACAATTAGAATTTATTGTCCCATTGTTCTTCTCATGTAAAACAAATGTGCTGCTACAACTGTGACACAGTAGCAGAGATATAGAACCAGCAGTACAGTGAATAAAAAGGAATAGTATTTTGCTACCATTTTGCAATAGTCATGAACACATACATGAATATAAAATGCATTTATACAATAAAGTGCGTACTCCTAAGATGCCTGTCTAGATGTACCTGAGTGTACCTAGCATGTGAGTATGTGCGAAAGAGCTAATGAGCCTAAGAGCCTAGTAGACTAGAATCTAAGAGCCAAGAATCCCGCTAGGATTTAGTCAAACCCCCATACCTGAATAGTGAGAGTGTGGGACTTCGTCCTGGGCTTGAGTTGGACACCTCGTCAGGGATAGTTAGACCACTGTCGGCTGGAGCAATGGCATGCCGGAGCCGGAGCGTCTCTGCTCAGTGTGTCGGCCTTGAAGTCTCGGCTCCCTCCTGACTACTGATAGCAAGAGGTGCTGTATTTATACAGTCTATTTGCGTATGTTACCCATTGTTCAGTATGAGGATGAAGTTGGGAATTAAACCTTTGGGCGTAGATAGGAGAGGTAAAGTATGCCCCCCTGGAAAGTGTACTCATAAATTATTCATATGTGCTAAGGATGATGTCTCAGCAATATCGATCAGGCAGAACCCACCCTCGTCATAGAACTAGGTTAAAGGTTTAGTACTTAAAAGGCGTCAGTCCTTATAAGGCGCTAAGTCCCTATAAGGCATTCTGTCCTTATTTGGTGTTATGTGCTTATAAGCCTCGTTCATATGAAATGAAGGGGAGATGATGTAGGGAAAGAGTACGATGTTCTCTAAAGCTATATTAGGGTACCAATATGAAATATAACACTGCAAGCTTGTCAGATAAAGTATCTAGATGTCTAATTTTCACATCATTCATTGCCACACCTATAGAAGGAATCATAGCACCAAATATATCTAAGACTACCTTTCCAAAACTGCGTTTAACTATCTTCAGATCTATTGCATCAGCCATTTCATTCACATGATAAACTCTAGGAAACACTAAAGAAAGATAAGAAGATCCAACCCAATTATGCAGCAAACTAAAACAATCCATCTTTCCACAAACATAATAAAACCCTCTCAGAATTTGTTTTCTACCCAACAAACAATTACCATTCACCTAGTAGCTTCTTTCATACCCACATTCTCCCACATATTCAACCTTACCATTTCTCAATGGTCTTTGATCTATCATACACAATTCACTCATTCATGTCTGCTCTACTATTAACCTAGGATGTAAATTCGACAATCTAAATTCTCCTACTTCCTTCACTTGGTCCATTATAACTTTCCCTCTCTCCAATCGCTCACCACTTTCCCTCCTCGAACATTATATTCCCCAATAAACTCATTTTCTTCTTTGCTCATACCATACAGATGCTCCCATTTAGTAGTTGTCATTCCATGCTTAGTTTGCCAAATTGTCCTTAATAATTTACCATATTTAACACCCGGACTTTCCCCTTTTATGGCAGATCCTCTAAAGAGCAATTGAAATCCATCAGATAAGGAGAAAGAAAATCATCATTATTAAATTTAGTAACATACTAATGGATGAATGGATGAAGAATAAGATATTGGACGTTGCACATGTGTTGAGCCCTCACAAGCAAAGTAGGAAGAAAAGTACATACAAAGCATTCCTTATTCTTCATAATATTTACATATTCATGCATCCTTAATATGTAACTGTTGTCTTCAAATAAACTATCTGAATTCTCTATACACTCTAGTGTGCCATGTTTCAATTTATTTCTAAAAGTAGTTAAATCAAAGTTTATAGAATCATGTCCCACTGGAAACAGCAAAAACACCAACAGACAAAATAAAATCAATAATGCTATCAATATATTTACTAAACCTACAATGTTACAGCATTTGCATTCATCTTCGAATTGAGACAGGAAATATATTGCAAGACTCAAAATTCGAAGATAAGAAAAAATGTCTTTAAAACAATAATAAACTTCTTATTTCCTTATGTTCCTTTAAAAGAATAATCAAAACAAAACAATTGAAAAATAATCTCCTTATTTGTAACTTTATATTGTTCATTTTTGTTTCATCTTTAAATCTTTATCTGCTTAACAGTCTCTGTGTTCTTTCAAGGTGGCTCTTCTTCGGATTCTGCTCCACTTTCAAATTCAGTTTCAAATTTATACTGGCAAATATTAATTGAACTGTAACTTTCTCCACTCTGCCTTTTCTTCTTCTTCTGATACTGTAGCTAGATATACTCATTCAGGTGAAGCATATTTTCTATTTGGACCTCTTCTTCTCTTTGATCTTTTGGCCAGAGGTGATTCACTCCCATTGGTTTCAGAGTCTTAATTACTCTCCGGCTTTTCTTCAAGTTCACAATGCTTCCTTTTGCAAGTTATTCACTATGAAATACTTTCTGTATCTTTTCTTTGTTCACAAACATTCGTTCTCAGATCAATGAAATTAGGCTTGAACTTGAACTTTGATCAGTCTTGTCTGCATTATTTACTGTGAACTGCTTTCTTCCTCTGCGGGTTCTTGTGACTCAGATTTTCAACTGCACTTTCTCATTGATTAGATCAGAGATTACTTCTTGCTGCCACTCATGCTTTTGCCATTTGCACTGTAACAGCTCTTCATTCTGATCTCTACTTTGAACCTGGACTTCATATATTTCAGGTTCTTCATCAGAGCTCTCATTAACCTGAAATTTCACACCATCATTGTTTTCTTCACAAGTTTCAAATTCTCACTCTCTCTGGATACACGCTGCAAACTTTAGCTTTTCTTTAAGCTTGACTTTGCACTTGACTCTATGTTTCTACTTCTTATTTAGCAGCTGTTTCTTTGACTTCTTCATCTGCTCTTTTACGTTCTTCCTGTGAGCAGTGTGGATCGACTGCTGCACACCTGCACACTTTACCGCAGTGTTCATTGTCAATATCACAGACTAGGGTCCACGCAATCTCTATCAAGGAAGTTTTTCCTGACGTGCTTCTGGACCACTACACAGTGTTGTAGATTTAGATTTCCTTGTTGCTTCTGTTGCCACATTCATCTGGGGAGAGACAGAGCTTTACAGTAATCTAGCACAGTGTCATCAGTTATTGAAACTAATGCATCTGTTGGAATATAAGCAAGCCGTGTTGCCCTTTTCACGAAGAACTCATGGGGTGACAATGACAGGAGTACTCCTCATGCTCATCAAAACAAGGGGTGTGTTGAGACACTTACGACAAGTTGAAATACGAACATTGGCCAGTTTGTTTTTGAAAGGAACATTAGTACTTGCACAGCAACATAAGCTTGTGGAAAATAACTACAATGAAATTAGACTTATCAGGAATGCTGTGCAGATGTTTTACAAAGCCTTATTTTTAAAATGAGTACCACAATCTGTCTCAATCGAAGTTGGGATTCTCAATAATGGTATCAACTCCCTCAAAAACAATTTGGCGACTGTAAGGCTATCTAATTCCCAGGTGGGCTATGCTTTGATCCATTTAGAAAACAAGCAGGAAATGACCTAGATGTTTTTTAATCTATTGCAATCAGGCATCTCTAAAAAATCTGCTTGGAGTCTTGAATGCGGCCTGCTGATTTAGCAATTTGATTAATCACTTCTGGTGACTTTTTACCCTGATTGTTTCTTCGAAATAACATACATCTGCTACAAAAGTCCTCAGAAACATTTACAAATCCTGTGTTTTCCCAATATGCCCTAAAATGCTTACTAGACTGTCCCTTCCTGCATGTAACTTATTATGAACATATTTAGCCATTGGATACAACATTGCATCAGGAAGGACATATTGACTTACAAATTCTGGTAATTTTTCTTGTAACTCAGTTTCTCCCATTTCTTTTTCTCATCATCTAAGGCTTCCTCCCAAAGATCTCTCACGTAAAGAAGTTTGAATCAAGTTAATTAAAAAACAGCCACAAGATCCTCATATTTGCCCATGAGATGAGTTCTCTGTACTAGACACTTAACATATTGTTATAATCTGTCCTAAATGGGCTAATTTTCGACCAAAGTATATACACCCACTACTTGTGCCTTTGAATTTTAACCAAGCAAGACCAGCCCTCCTACGTCTTCAATTTGTTAGCCATTTTTTCTGTTGGCTGGTATTTAACCAGATTTGTATTAGGTTTGTATTATGCTTATGTCTGACACTGAACCATGATGGATTATATATTATGGAAAGATTTTTGTTTATGTTCTCTTTTTATTGTACTTTTATGATTACTGAAGCTAATCGAATAACGTAATTATTGATTGATTGATTGAATTAAAAAACTGTTAACGTTTTCTGCATTTAGTATAGCGCTTAGTTTAGATTCTTATTTTCTTGCGCAACTGTCTCATCTTGTAATGCACAACATTTTGGCATTTGGTTTGCATGCTTATTGCCAAATTTGACTACATCTTTTTCAGCCTTATAGGTCACACAACTTACCACCTCAGTTTCTTTTAGTTGCTGTACTGCTTTCAATAAACTTAATAAGTAAGCAATATTTTTTATAGGCGTTCCCTCTGTAACCACAGTTGACCGAAGTCATAAACTACTTCAAAACTATACTGGCTGTCTGCGTGAATTGTCTCATTTGCATTGTCTGACAAACAGCAAGCGCTTGTTATTGCAACCAAATCTGCCACTTCTGCTAAAGTTGCATTTGTCAGAAAAGATGCTTTTAAAGTCTCAGAAATCGAACATACTACAAAGGCAGCTCTCGATGCTCCATATTGATCTCCTACACATGACCCATCAACAAATAATGCAAGTTCATCCATTTCAAATGAGTGTCTCTAATTTCAGGTCTTGGTTTAGCATATAAATCAGTAATTTCAATACAGTCATGCTGTGGCTCATCATCAGTTTCATCATTTTCATCAATCACCCTGTCTTCACAGCTCCTGTCTGACATAGGAAGCAGTATTGGTGGGTTAAAATAGTCGGACCACTTATTATAAATGTTCTGAGCAGCAAGGATAACTTGCTCATAATGAGTCAGCTTATTGTTTGTCATGTGCTGAGTTCTCCTTTGGGTCAACTGAATGCCCACTAAATGTGGGACACATGCACTTAAAGTATCATCCATCAGTATTCCTTCACTATGTTCAGTGGCAACACAAAACAGCTGTAACCAATTTCGAACAAACTGGAAAAGTTACAGCTACTGGATCCAATGCTGCTGATAGGTATGAAACTGGTCGCATCAACCCACCATGCTTCTGGGTAAGAACTGATAATAAACATTCACCTCTTTCACCACAGAACAGGAAAAACGTTAGGCTATAATCTGGCATTCCAAGTGCTGCTGCATGACAAAGACTCTGAACTCCGAAAGCTTCAGAACATTCTTTGTCAAATGGTACAAGATCTTGTATGTCCTTGTAGGTCAGTCTTAACAAAGGCTTTACAATTAAGGAGCAGTTTGGAATTCACTGAAGACAATAGATAACAATTCCAAGAAACATCTGAATCGCTCTCTGAGTTGTTGGTGGGCTGATTTTTAGAATGGCAGAACCATTTTCTTTTGAGACTTTCCTCACACCATTTTCAATATGGTGTCCAAGATAAATTGCTTCCGTGTTACAATAGTGCATTTTAGTTGGGGAGTCCTTATGTCCACTGTCAACTAGATCATTTAATCGGGCAATTATATCACGTCTTTTGTCTTAGATGCGACTAGTAAATAATCAATATACTGCACCAAGGGCCTGATTTAGATCTTGGCGGGCGGGTTACTCCGTCACAAGAGTGATGCATATCCTGTCCATCAAAATATAAATCCCATAGGATATAATGGGATTCATATTTTGGGAGACGCAATATCCGTCACCACAAGGTCAAATTTTCTTTCTTTAGGATTTAACTTAAAATCTAAGGACTTTCAGTATACATTAGTGGGATCCTACACCACACAACAGCTTTATTCAAAAATTGGAATGCAAAAGGGAATTGGTTCTCCTCGTGTACAGGAGATGAGAAGGACGATTAGCATAAGTCAATGACTGTATTACATTCTGTATCTGAATGAATTTTGAACAAAATTACTGCTGGATTCGATGTCACTAGACAACACAGGATGAACATTTTATTAATCTTGCTTGAATCCTGAACTAAACGCCACTTCCCATTCAGGTTCTTTATCCCCATCATAGGAGACTTACTTGGACTATCAAGTACCGCGTGGGGGATTCCCCGTTCAATAATTTCTATCACTAGCTTCATTCCGTCTTCTGCTTCATTTGTGAGTCTGTGCTGTTTAGTTCTAAGGAATATTTTATCTGGCTTTACTTTTATTTTAACTACTGTTGCCCTTTTGATCAATGCAATCTAATTTTCAGAAATATCCCAATTCTCATCTTTGACAGTATGTCTTAAATCTAGAGTTAGGTCCTCTTTTATCAATGCCGGTAACAACTGAAGTTTTGTGTCTGTGAATTTATTTAAAAGACTGACACTACCTCTTACGTCTCAATTGCAAAACCATCAGGGGGAACAACCTTTACAACGCAACTTTTACAACGCACTACCTTTACAACGCATTTTTTACAACGCATAATCCATTACAACGCATGACATTACAACGCATGACACTACAACGCATTTTTAAAAACTACCTTTACAACGCATTCCATTACAACGCATACTACCATTACAACGCATACCATTACAACGCATAATATTACACTACACTATCCAACACTTACCCTACTGTTGCACCCCCTGGAGTTAGAATAGTAATTTTTACCCCTATACTATCCAACACTTACCCTACTGTTGCACCCCCTGGAGTTAGAATAGTAATTTTTACCCCTATACTATCCAACACTTACCCTACTGTTGCACCCCCTGGAGTTAGAATAGTAATTTTTACCCCTATACTATCCAACACTTACCCTACTGTTGCACCCCCTGGAGTTAGAATAGTAATTTTTACCCCTATACTTTCCAACAATTACCCTACTGTTGCACCCCCTGGAGTTAGAATAGTAATTTTTACCCCTATACTATCCAACACTTACCCTACTGTTGCACCCCCTGGAGTTAGAATAGTAATTTTTACCCCTATACTATCCAACACTTACCCTACTGTTGCACCCCCTGGAGTTAGAATAGTAATTTTTACCCCTATACTATCCAACACTTACCCTACTGTTGTACCCCCTGGAGTTAGAATAGTAATTTTTACCCCTATACTATCCAACACTTATCCTACTGTTGCACCCCCTGGAGTTAGAATAGTAATTTTAACCCCTATACTATCCAACACTTACCCTACTGTTGCACCCCCTGGAGTTAGAATAGTAATTTTTACCCCTATACTATCCAACACTTACCCTACTGTTGCACCCCCTGGAGTTAGAATAGTAATTTTTACCCCTATACTATCCAACACTTACACTACTGTTGCACCCCCTGGAGTTAGTAAAGTAACTTTTACCCCTATACTATCTAATACTTACCTTAAATGCAATTTAATATTATGCGTTGTAATGGTATGCGTTGTAAAGGTAGTATGCGTTGTAATGGAAATGCGTTGTAAAGGTAGTTTTTAAAAATGCGTTGTAGTGTCATGCGTTGTAATGTCATGCGTTGTAATGGATTATGCGTTGTAAAAAATGCGTTGTAAGTGCATGCGTTGTAAAAGTGTGCGTTGTAACGACATACATCCCCATCAGGTATACAGTAAATCATACAATTAATTTTGCACTCCCCTACCCAACAAATTCACAAAATTCAAATCATACAAAATGAATTGGTGTATTTTCTCACTTTAACAGATTCTAACTGTGACATCTGCTGTAACCTAATTAACACTTTGTTTCTTACTGATCCCTACAACTTTAACTTCCCTTCCAGAGAGTGTTAGGTTTCAGACTTCCATATAGTGAACAGTACACCTCGTATCAATTAAAAATGAAGCAGGATGGCCATTGACTCCCCGTCAACATATGGGTCACTCTAGGGCTGCTCCAAGTATGCAGTCTTCCCCCCTCACATATCATTACTGTGAATTGGTCCATGCTAAGTCATCATTCAGAATAAATGTATTCTGCAGGTACCCTGCAATATATCATGTCTTGTTTCTTTTGTTTTGTTGCATCACTTGTGCTGAAGGTATTGACATTCGGAATTATTTCAAATTCTGCACACTCCGCTCAGAATTTGGTATAGTCATAACCATTAAATTTTTCTGTGTGACCATTTCATTTTTCTGCATTTGTGGAACACTTTCTCCCTGAAATCTATGTGAAATCTGGCAATATTAAGTTTCCAGTACCCAATCCTTCCACAGAAGTCACAAGCAGTCTTTCTTTTCATAATTTTAACATGTACATTCAAGGCACCTTTATTCATCAATCCTTGCATTTGCGTTGTTTCATTTCCCATTTACACACCTTGCATTTGATTTATCCCTTATTTCATGGGTTGAACATAATTCATATTTAAACCTGTTTGGTATAGGAGTTGTCTTTCAAATTGCTTTGTCTGAACAATAATCTGCTTCATTTTAATCTTTTCCTGTTTTGTATCAAGTTGTTTTTCCTGCTGTATTTCACCAGCTTCAAGATCTCATCTATGCTCTTTGTCTGCCAACACAATTCAATGTGCTGTATACGATTGCTAATCTCTGGCCTCGAACCCATGACAAAAGCAGAAATGAAACTACTGCAGCATCTTTCTCTGAATCATCAGCTCCATTGTGTTTCTTGACAATTTGCATAAGCCCCCCATAAAAAACATGCACTGACTTTTTCTGTTCCCGGATGTCTTCAAAATCTTTACCCAACTTATTTATTTTTCGGGCACTTTTTCTTCAGATACCAATTCATACTTATTAGCTACTTTCTAAGACAGCTCATTGTTAGAAGCAACTCTAACTGTTTCTTCAGTTACCTATACAATTACCACTTTACACTCTGCCCAGAAATCATTATGAATTAGTATCTGAAATAAAAAAAATCAAATGACAAACATCTGCAAAATGGTACTAAGCCTGTGTAGTACTTTATACCGCTTCTCTAATTCCTCCCGCAATTTCGGATATTTGTAGTAAACTCATAAAGATCAGCCCCTATCCATGGCACATGTAGAAGACTGCCTCCCTGTAAAACTGTTCCTGTTACGGTTTCTGAATCACTTTCTGTACCATTTATCCTCCCTTCAGTCCCGTTCACTTTCCTCTTATTTTCTGTCTCTATCTTTCACCTTTCTCTGTACATTTTCAAATCACTTCATTATCTTGTTTTTCAATGAAATCTTTAATGTGGGCTTTCAATGTGATTAAGCCCATTTCTTTAATTCCATCATGAGCCAAATCCATTTTGTAAATTTGTTTCATATTATTCATCTTACTGATGTCTGTCTCACAATCATCAGCTAGCTCTTTTAATTTATCATGAGCCTCATTTGCGCAAATGGCTGCTTCTTTGAACAAAATACATTTTTTAAATGCCAGTATGAATTTCTCTAGAAGGGTCTTCAACCACCACTGTGCTCACAGGTGAAGCAGCTTGAACCTGAGCTTTAGGTTGTATATCTATGCTTGTGTCAGTTGGTGCACTCGGCACCACTGCTGTAGGAGTTTGCACTGCAATACTGCCACCTATTTCACCCATATCAAGTCTTGAATCAGAACCATTTGTTCCTGTTGCTCCAGCCGTATATGAAAGAGGTCTATAATTTAGAAGATCAATCCGAAAATTATGCTCCTCTTCAGAAACCTTTCTCTGCTCTCTCCCTGGTTAGTTGTTTTTATCATTCATTTCATCAACTATGACAGCAAAATTTTACACTGACCATCATATCCTCACTCCAACAGTTCTCTTGTCAATCCCATTTTCTTTCTAACTGGGCCAAGGCAGAGTTGTCGGAGTCACAGTACGTGGAAAATGTGAACTGCTCAAAAAACTCTGCCACGGAGTTCCGTGAGTGGGAAAAGCTGCTCGCCGTGCCCGTTTGAGTGACATTTTATGTTGTATGCAGTGCGAAGAGCATTCTCACAAACGACTTCCCGGGGTTCACATGGGTGAGGCCATCTTGTTTTCTGTTCTGTTCATGGTGCTGGGTCTGTTTCTGTATTCCTTACCTAATCGTTCCAATCCTCACCCTATCAAATTTATCTACCCCTCATTTTTATTTATTGTTTTAGTGTGTGTCTTTGTGTTTGTGTAGTTTATGTTTTTTGTCATTTGTTTTGGGATTTTTGTCCCTTTGTACTTTTAGAAATGTTCCCTTTACTTCCTCATTGCTTCCTTCCTTTTCCTTTGCCTGCTTCGTAGCTTTTTTTCCTCCACCCAGCGCCATGGCAGAGCAGGGCGAGCAAGAAAGCATTGGAGCCAGGCCCTCCCGAAAAACCAGCAGCCACCTACCTTGTGGTTGGCTGCACACCAAAGGAGTGCAGCCCGTGCAGTTTTTTGTGAGGCAGACGTGGCAGGACAAATTTATGTTATGCAGCATCACCTCCCCTCCATGCTGACAGCAAGTGGCAGGTCTGGAAGCTGGTACATCCTGCGGAAGTGCACACTTTGCCATTGATAGAGGGTGCACTGATGTGTGCCCCGTACCCCCCAAATCCAGAGCCCCCAACAGCAGCTGAGGCACCATTGGACTTGCTTATTATGGGTGGAGATTGGGGGGCTCGCTGAGTAATTATTTGTTCTGTTTGTGTTCTAAAATGCTAAAACAAAAATCTGAATAGCATGCTGCTCACACTCAGAGGTAAGTGAAGTTTATGTTAAGAACATTATGTGATCTAGTTTGAGATGCCCAGGTGCTTGGGGCTACCGAATCGTACTTGTCAGCCTTTGGTTGATTATTGAAGAAGCCATGGCAGATGCCTCTGTCCTCCTGTCACCATAGTAAATTAGTGATATCAGTGAGTTACCTTTTCTTGTGACTTTCTTTATGTAGCTCATACAGTCCCAAGCAATTTCACAATGATGTGTAGTATGCATCTATGCATTGCTTAAAAGGGAGACTGAGTTGGTCCATCAAAAGTGTTGAGAAATGAGAATAGAATCCAAAATAATTCATTACAATGCATTAGTTCTATATTTAGATTTTGTTAATGAAATTTGGAAAAGGAATTTTAGGCTTAGAATGGCCAACTCGATAGTCAATACTAGTACTATAGGCGATCTAAATTAGAAAAGTACAATGTTACTGTGTTTGCCTATCATAATATTTTTGGGTAGATTAACTGTACCACTAATCTATTTTTTTACATTATTACCCAAGAGCAAGAAGAAGAGCGACAGCAAGGTGGCGGGCCAAGGAGCCGGCGGAAAGGTGCCAAACACCAGTGCCGCTGCCGAGGTCTCTGCTCATCCCAGTAAGTTCTATTATTTATTATAATTATTTCCCTAACGTTTACCTCTGCCCACTATATTACTACAATTAATTATGCCTTGTTTATTTTTTTTATACTGTCTCCTTTTTTTCTAGCTTCCCTATCCAATTTTTGTTTAATTCTTGTTACTCCAGCATCTTCTTTTCTTTCCATATGTCGTTTTTTTAAATTTCTAGCTGACTTTCTCCTGTCTGTACAGATCTATAGTTTTCTTCTGCTTTGTTAGTAAGCTTTCTCTCTCCCCTATATATCTTGTGATACTGTAAGACTATGAGCAGATTTTCGGTACTCTACTGTCTACCGTGTAGATTGCAGGCCCAAGTAAGCTAGTTTTATAATATTCACCACGTTGAGAAGACTTTTTCTTGCTCCTGCTCTTACAGTTAACAAGAGAGTGGCCATGGTCATGGACCCTCCTCCCCAATGTGTGCTATAATTCATTTATATAGTATACCAGCAGTTTCCATGACAGGGCAGCATGACTGGAGAGTATGAGGTCCTGTGGCATTTGCTAACCAAACACCATATCTCCTTCATTGACAATTATTCCACCCCTTAATTGTGCTTCAATCACTCAGAGTCCTCATCATAGACTATAGCTCCGCCCCTCCATAACGAAAAGTTTTTGGTTGGCTTGACTACCTGGGTTTTCTAACATATTCAACCAACAAAATACTAAGAGGGATATTTTTGATAGAAGATACTGCTATGCGAACTGTAGTGATGTATTGTGGTTGCATTTTTTTATATAAAAAAAATAAGGGTGGTGTATCTTTCATTTAAAAAATTTGGGATTTTTTCTCTAGCTGCAAAGACCACCAGTGCCTGGACAATTCTGCTGCAGAGGCGGTTGGAGGGGGAGATACAGTGGCAGCAGGGGCGGGCGGTGGTAAGTCACATTGCTTGCTTAATGACAATTACTATTATACTCAATAGCTACAAGTGCGCCGTGACTCGTGAGACTCATGACTCGCGATCGTGAACCCCCAGCTTTAGCAGCTACAGTGGTGCTTGAGTTATTTTGGCCTCTTATATCTGCAACTCACCAAAAGCTCACAGAATGCGTGCTGTAAATGATAGGTTGATGGAAATGGGAAAGAACAGAAGTTTTAAAGAAAGGATGGGTAAAATGGTATATGAGTGAAAGGATGGTGGAAGGGTGAAGGGATGCATGAGTGGGTATTGGGTAAATGGACGGATGTGTGAAAGGATGGTAAAAGGGTAGATACTGAATGGATGGATAGATGGATGGATAATATAGAGTGGAAATTTTGGTGAAAGACTGAATGAGAGAAAGTAAAGCTTAAATCATGGTGACCTTTAATGAGAGAATATAGAAGAATGAAGGATGAATGAATAATTGCTTAGATGAAGAAACAAGGGAGATCCTCACCTTCTTCGCTAACTGATTTTCTGATTATCAAAGCTATGGTTCAAAGTGTGGGGTATTTTAATTTTTGGTCTACTTCCTTGACTCACTGTAGTTTTTAAACAAAGCAGATATGTATCCCACCCATCATCATTCATCACCCCCCTCCACCACCATGGCATTTTGCCACCCATGACTTAATTGCAGTATGGTTCAATTTGTGACTGCAGTGTTGGCTGTGCAATGTGCGTCTGCTTCAGTTATTGGCACATTTACATGTGTCTGCTTCAATTAATGCCGCATTTGCAAAGTTTTCAATCCATTTTAAACCAAACGCAAGCCTAGTTATAGTTAGTTATTTACCCTTGTCTTACTACCCTCCCTAGCATTAGGGAGGTATGCCACCATGAACTATATTGTCTACATCAATCTAGATAAACAATTACTTATCTGCAGTAGTTGCTTACACACTAACTAAACAAATTCACTTCACTCCATAGTTCTCTTACCTGAACAGATGAACCGATGGCTGCTACCTCTCTCAATCTTCCAAAACCTTAGTTACTGCAGGGTTTTCCAAGGTGCTGTTCTTATTCTTAATGCTGGTGGTAGTAGTATCAGGCTAGTGCGCTAAAAGGGTAGGCATCACAAGCAAGGTCCCACCTAGTTGAGTTACAACTGTAGGATTAATCGAAAGGATTATCTATCACAGGCAACTAAATTGAAAGAACAACACAGAGTTAGTCAGTTATATTATATTATAGCTTTACAAAGATTGAGACCGTCACTACACTACTACCATCATGAGACAACAAAGAATACCTGATAATGTAACAAAAAACTAGCAATCGTAACTTCTTCTGAGCAATGGGGAGTCTTTATTTAAAACTAAAGTTGCAAAATCCTTGAGTCAGGAAAAGAGGACTCAAAGTCTGGAGTGGACAAGGTTAAGTGTTTACGCAAAACAAGGCCTGAAGGATGATGGTGACTGTTAGAATCGGGGGTCTCTGGTTGGTGCAGGTATGCACTTGCGACAAGCAGGGACTCTCTCCTCTAAGTCAGGGCAAAGGATTACTCTTAGACAATAACCCCTGCTCACCCTCTAGGTAGTGTGGCGCGAGCAGTCAGGCCAGAGTGCATGAGGTTAAGCATTTAGGGCGTCCCACAACAATCACCAACCCACCAGACAGAGACACCAGACTGTACTTATGAAAATAAAGCTTCTTTATATAGACTTTTCAAGCGGCTTTAAGTACAAGCTTAAGAGTTCAGACACAGTTCCAGTTACTTGCTATATGGTTCCAATTTGCTCTCTTGAGGCCACAGTTCTTTAACAAGGCAAGGTTTGGGTGCAGTCTGCACCTTTTGGGGGTCCGTGCGCGTCAAAGCGCCGTCCGTACGGATCGTACCGCTGCTGGTACGCGTCGTACCGCTGGTGGTATGGGTCGTACAGTCCTTGGGATGCTCCCCCACTACTCTCACGCTTCCCGCGTGAGCAGGCGTACGGGGACACTGGCGTACAAGGCAGTACGGGCCGTACAGTGGATGGTACGCATCGTACCAGTACGTATGCTCTTCAGGACGATCCCTTCGATGGTTCACACTTCCCGCGTGGGTCAGCGTACGGGGACGTTGGCGTACAGGGTAGTACGGGCCATACCGTGGAGGGTACGCGTCGTACCGGGGCGTTCGAGGCGCACAGTACCTTGTTTATTGATGGCGAGTTCGGGGCGGCCTCGGCAGTCGTAGGAGGGGCGTCCCACGTCGCGGTGCAGTCCTGTTTGGCAGAGGTCAACGATGCTTTGTGGGGTGCCTCGGGACTTCGAGGCTCGTCGCGATATTGGGGGAAGGGGGGGGCTGCTCGGGGGTGAATTCAGCGGCACGTCGCTGCAGGCATCGTCCAGAAGTGGCGACCTTGGGTGTTGTCGGTCCTTGTGGTGGTCTCTACGGCTCGGGGGCCACAGAGGCTCGTGGCTCAGATCGGACAATCCTTCCTTACGGTGCAAGCTACGGCTCGAGGGGGCAGCAGCTTACGTTGTTCAGGCCAGGCGGGGCAGGCCGTCACGGTGCTCACAGCAGCACAGTCGTGCACGGGTCGCGTTGCTCAGCGGGATGGGGGCACACAGGTTCTCAGAGTGAGGGACAGGTTCCCAGTTGCACTCAGGTCTCTGGAGTTTGAAGGGCAATTCACCAGCAGCAACTGTCCTTCTTCCAGGGAGGGGTAGCACCCACTGTTCCTGGGGCGCAGTTCAGCGGGCAAGTTCACAAGCAAGCCCTTGGAGATTGTTCACAAAGCACAAGTTGAAAATAAAGTCTTTCTCAGTCTTTCCCTCTCCTTCTTGCAGCAAGGCACCCACCACAGGCCAGTCTCTCAGGCTTAGAGACAGTACTCCTCCATGCAGCTTTCCCAGGTCCATCTCTTCGGGCAGAGGTTCTTCTTGGCATAAACAGGATCTGCTTTCTTAGGAGCAGGGCTCCTTCTTTTATACACAGTTTCTTTAGTTCTTTGTGGCCAGGGGGCCTGTGCCTGGCTCAGTCCGGTTTTGGAGCACTTTGTTGTGGGACTCTGCTCTTTCCTTTCAGTGCACAGGGCAGAGACATTAGCCGCTCCACAGGGGGCGGAGCCACCATTGTATTGGCAGAGCACAGGTCTATTCAGAGTCAAGGTGTACTCCTCCCACCCATCCTGGTGTAATCTCTCTACCCACCACCTGGCAGCCAGCCTGTCTCCTGGAATTCCCCAGCCCTGCCCCTCACTGAAACTAGGCAGCACACACACACACAGCAGAGGCGGACTAAAATGGTTAGGCAAGTAAATACTAACTTTCTAAAAGTAGTATTTACAAACACAGGATATTAAAATAAAGTTTACTGAAAGAAGTATTTTATTATTCTGAGTTCAGGCATACTAAACTTGACTTTCTACCATGCTCTCTGAGTCCGCTGGGATTATAGACTGTAATAATTCCAGCAGCCCATTCTGGCCTATGGAGAGCAGGTAGCCTTTCAATAGTGAAAAACGAAAATGGCTGTAATTCACTATCAGGACATGCCACACACATCAGGGCATGTCCTACCTTATGCTTACAATGCACCCTGCCCTTGGGCCTACCATAGGGGTGACTAATATGTAGTTAAGGGAAGGTTTAGGGACTGGCAAGTAGGTGCACTTGCGCAGTCAGCATGACAGTACCAGACTGCACGCAGGTTCTGCAATGGCAGACCTTAGACACATTTTACTAGGCTGCTTCTGTGGGTGGCACAACCAGTGCTGCAAGCCCACCAGCAGCATTTGCATTTACAAGCCCTGGCACTCCTGGTGCACTTTACTAGGGGCTGATAGTAAACCAAATAAGCCAAACATGGAAACCAATCAATGTATACACTTTTCATAGGGAGCACTTGCACTGTGGCACTGATTGGCAGTGGCACAGTGCCCTGAGCAGCTAACACCAAAAAAACACATGAGGCACATCAGCAAGAAAGTTGAAGGGAGACTCACGCCAAGGTGCCAGGTCTAACACGTGTCTCCTCCAGCTGAAATGTGGGGGGAACTACCCTACCCCAGGGAGTTCCTCTTCACTAAGGCGGAAAAACCTGGACAGACCGTCAGCATTGGCGTGATCTGTGCCAGGGCGATGTTCCGCCGTAAAGTCCATACCCTGTAGGGAGATGGACCACCTCAACAGTTTTGGGTTTTCACCCCTCATTTGCATCAAACATCTGAGGGCCTGTGGTCTGTCTGAACCCGGAAGTGAGACCCAAACAAGTAGGGTCTTAGCTTCTTCAGCGCCCAGACCACAGCAAATGCTTCTCGCTCGATTGCACTCCACCTTTGCTCCCGTGGAAGTAACCTCCTACTAATGAAGGCTACAGGTTGGTCCCAGCCCTCCTCGGTCATCTGTGAGGGAACAGCCCCTACACCATGCTCTTATGCATCTGTCTGCACTAGGAATTCTTTGGAGAAGTCAGGAGCCAAGAGCACGGGCGCCGTGCACATGGCAGTCTTCAGGGTGCCAAACGCTTTCTGACAGGTGTCAGTCCAGATCACTTTCCTGGGCTGCTTCTTCGAAGTCAGCTCTGTCAAGGGAGCAACAATGCTGCCATACCCCTTGACAAACCTCCTGTAGTACCCTGTGATTCCTAAAAAGGCCCTCACCTCTGTCTGGGTCTTTGGGGGCTCCCAAGCCAGGATGGTTTCAATCTTGGGTTGGAGGGGAACCACCTGGCCGCTCCCCACTTGGTGTCCCAAGTACACCACGGAACCCTGCCCAATCTGACACTTGCTTGCCTTGATCGTGAGGCCTGCCTTGCGCAGTGCCATCAACACTTCCCAGAGGTGGTGCAGGTGTTCTTTCCATGTGCCACTGAACACTGCGATGTCATCCAGGTAGGCGGCGCTGATCTCGGTCAGCCCAGCCAACACCTGGTTGACCAACCTCTGGAAGGTGGCAGGGGCATTCTTCATCCCAAATGGCATAACCCGGAACTGGAAATGCCCATCTGGTGTGGAGAATGCAGACCTCTCTTTGGCCCCATCAGTCAAGGCGATCTGCCAGTACCCAGACGTCAAATCAAACGTGCTGAGGTACCGTGCAGCCCCTAACCGATCGATGAGCTCATCAGTTCTGGGGATGGGGTGCGCGTCAGTCTTGGTGACTGAATTGAGTCCTCTGTAATCCACACAGAACCGGAGTTCGGGTGTGGCACCCGGCGCTGCAGCCTTTGGGACCAAGACCACGGGGCTGGCCCAAGGACTGCTGGAGGACTCAACCACCCCTAGAGCAAGCATCTTTGAGACCTCCTCTTTGATGCAGGCTCTGACCTTGTCAGTTACTCTGTAAGCCTTGTGCTTCACAGGCAAGCTGTCTCCTGTGTCCACATCATGGACGCACCAATCTGTGACACCAGGGAGAACAGGTCAGGAAACAGCCCCAGCAGCTGGCGGCAGTCATCCTGTTGCTCAGGGGTCAGGGTGGGTGAGAGGTTAACTCCATCCACTGACCCGTCTCGCTCTGAGGCTACCAGGTGGTCAGGAAGAGGCTCGGACTCCTCTTCCGCCCCATCATCTGTGGCCAAGAGCATGCCCACTTCGGACCTCTCCAAGTGGGGCTTTAGTCGATTGACATGTAGGACCCTCAAGGGGTTCCTGGGAGACTGCAGGTCCACCAAATAGGTGACAGGACTCTTGCGCTCCACAATCTCAAAGGGTCCGGTCCACTTGTCTTGGAGTGCACAAGGCTCTACAGGGGCCAGGCTCCACAGGGGCCAGGACCCATACCTTTTGTCCAGGTTGAAGCTCAACCAGAGTGGCATTCTGGTCCTACCACCGCTTCATTTCCTCCTGGCTGGCTTCCAGATTTGCCCCAGCAAGTTGCCTGAAACGCCTAGTCTGGTTCCTGAAGGCCAGCATGTAACTGTATACATTCTGGGGAAGTTTCCTGGGAGATTTCTCCAAGCCTTCCTTGACCAGACTGAGAGGTCCTCGTACTGGGTGTCCATACAGAAGCTCAAAGGGACTGAACCCTAGAGACTTCTGTGGCACCTCACGGTATGCAAAGAGAAGGCATGGTAAGAGGACGTCCCACTTACGCCTCATGGGTTCCTCAAGACCCATAATCATGCCTTTTAGGTTTCGGTTGAATCTCTCAACCAACCCGTTTCCTTGGGGTGGTAAGGGGTGGTGAACTTGTAGGTTACACCACACTCTTGCCAAAGGGATTTCATATATTTCGATATGAAATTGGTGCCCCTGTCAGACACCACCACTAGAGGGAATCCCACTCGGGAGAAAATTCCCATCAGTGCCCGTCCCACCACGGGGGCCGTCACTGTCCTCAGAGGGATGGCTTCAGGGTACCGGGTGGCCTGGTCCACCAAGACCAGGATGAACCTGTTGCCCCTGGCTGTCTTGGGGTCCAGTGGCCCCACAATGTCAATCCCCACTCGCTGGAATGGGGTACTGACCACGGGGAAAGGTTGGAGTGGAGCCTTTTGCTTCCTTCCACTCTTACCACTTGCCTGGCAAGTCTGGCAGGTCCTACAATGAGCATCTGAGCTCTTGTGCATTTGAGGCCAATAAAAGTGGGTGACAAGCCTCTCATAGGTCTTGTCCTGCCCCAAATGCCCTGCTAATGGCACATCGTGAGCCAGCCCCAGTAGGAAGGCTCTGAACTTCTGGGGTACCACCAGCGCACCGGCTGACCCAGGTTCAGCAACCTTAGGTTCTGAATACAGGAGGTCATTCTCCCAGTAAATGAAATGTGTACCGGACTGATCACCATTGGCCTGGGCTGCAGCCTGCTGCCGCATACCCACGAGAGAGGGGCATTCTCTCTGCTCCCTGCAGAATTCCTCCCTGGAGGGGCCTTCTTCTTGCTGCCAATGGGTCAGCTCGGGCAGGTCCCCCAGTTCGGCTATCTGTTCCCCGGTAGGCTCCAGGGCATCCCCCTCAAGGTCTGCTTCCTCCTGGGCCGTGGGAAATTTAGGGGCCGGTTTCCCGCGCCTCCTGCGCCCTCTCCCTAAGGCCGGTTCCTGGGCCTCTCCCTCAGGCTCCAGGATCTCTTGAACACCCCTACTGGCTGCCATTGACCGGGTGGTCACGCACGCCCAGTCGGGTAAACTCACCATCCGCAGGTGTGCTGTCTTCTCCACCTTTTCCCAAGGGGAGCTCTCCAAATCATTTCCAAGGAGACAGTCTACAGGCATGGCAGTTCTCACAGCGACTTGCAGAGTACCAGAGACCCCCGCCACTCAAAGGGAACTTGAGTCATTGGACAACGACTCTCTGTGTTGTCAGCATTGACAACCCGACAATAGGCATGGGGTACAACCTGCTCTTGAGATACCAGGTGCTGCCAGACTGCAGTCACACTGGCGCCTGTGTCTCGAAGAGCCTCTACCTTCCTCCCATTGACGGTCACCACTTGCCCATATTTCTTAGTGTTGGAGGGCAAGTAGGTTTCAGGGACCATTTCACTGTCTCCCAATGAGACTAGGGTCATCTGGACGGGGTCCCACCCACCTTGGACTTCTACCTCCTCCCCAAAGGCTACTGTAGCCACCTGCCTGGGGAAAGCACCAGTGGGTGCTGGTTTTACATACTGGCGACACTTGGGATCACTGGCAAAGTGACCCAGTTCACCACATTTATAACACTGTGGGGGCCCCTTTGGAACAGGTTTAACTGTCGGGGCCCCTGCCGGCTTCGGGGGTAGGAGAGGCTGAGAACCTTTCTGTTGGTTCCCTTGGGTATTACTTTGGGGGCCTTTTGGGAACCCTTTCTGTTTTCCCCTGTCACCCCCACTCTTCTGCTGGGGACCCTGCCCACCCTTGGCGGAGTCTCCCACTTGACCCTTGTGGACCCTGGTGCTGACCCAGCGGTCCGCCTCCTCAGCAAGCTTCCTAGGGTTAGTCAGCTTGCTTTCAATCAGGTGTTGTTGGCGTAGCTCAGGAAAACAATTAAGGGACAAGTGCTCCCATGCAATTAAATCAAAGAGACCTTGGTAATCATTCACTTTGCTACCCTTCACCCAGCAATCCAGTGCTCTGCAGAAAAAGGTTACATACTCCACATAGGTACTCCCAACAATCTTGGTACACCCCCTGAACCTCTGTCTATATAATTCAGGAGTTAGCCCATATCTGGTCATTAAAGCTTCCTCCATGTGGGGGTAAGAGTTATAGACTTCAGAGGGCAAATCTAAGAGTGTGTCCCGCCCCTCACTGAGGAACCGCCCCCACAACCCCGCTCCCCAATCTCTCTCAGGGACCCGGTGGGAGGACATGGCTACCTCATAGGCCTTGAACCATTGCCCTATGTCATCATTCTTATAATACTCTTTAACTACATCTTGTGGCATGTACACCCTTGACTCTACCTGCACCGGCGTTGCACTGCCACCAAAGGGAGGGTTTTCCAAACTTTTGGCTTTTAGCTCCAGCTCCCTCATTTTCATTTCATGCTCCATCTGAATTTTTCTTTCTTCCAGAGCCATCTTCTCGCTTTCCAGCTCCAATTGGCCATTTAACTTCAGCTCTGACAATTTCATTTCATGATCCCTGGTGGCCTGTCTGTCTGCCAGCTCCTCTAGCGACAGGCCTCTGCCAAAACTATGAACGCTCTCCGCTGGTTCCAATGGTACAACCTCCTAAGCTGCACCCCTTGATTCAATCCAGGCTTCCAGCGCCTTGTAGAGATCTGCCTTGATCCTGCATCCTACATGTGGAACCTTGAACTTACTGCAGAAGTACTTGAGTTCGGATTTCTTGTAGCTGTTCAGTTTTGACTCATCCCATTCTACCTCTTCTATTTCAGAGGCTTCAAAGGTTGTTTTCTCTATGTTGTTTGGGCCAGGCATGACTCCAAACACAAGGGATCTTCCTTCTTGGCAAGCAAAAATTAAAAGTCTGTGGCTCAAGCTACTGGACTGTCCTCACTGTGCAATGGCTCATAATCACTGCGCAGACACCACAAATGCAAATCCGTGATCCCACCGCTGCCACCAATGTTAGAATCGGGGGTCTCTGGTTGGCGCAGGTATGCACTTGCGACAAGCAGGGACCCTCTCCTCTAAGTCAGGGCAAAGGACTACTCTTAGACAATAACCCCTGCTCACCCTCTAGGTAGTGTGGCGCGAGCAGTCAGGCTAAGCTCCAGAGTACATGAGGTTAAGCATTTAGGGCGTCCCACAACAATCACCAACCCACCACACAGAGACACCAGACTGTACTTATGAAAATAAAGCTTCTTTATATGGACTTTTCAATCGGCTTTAAGTACAAGCTTAAGAGTTCAGACACAGTTGCAGTTACTTGCAATATGGTTCCAATTTGCTCTCTTGAGGCCACAGTTCTTTAACAAGGCAAGGTTTGGGTGCAGTCTGCACCTTTTGGGGGTCCGTGCGCGTGGAAGAGCCGTCCGTACCGGTCGTACCGCTGCTGGTACGCATCGTACCGCTGGTGGTACGGGTCGTACAGTCCTTGGGACGCTCCCCCACTACTCTCACGCTTCCCGCATGAGCAGGCGTACGTGGACACTGGTGTACAAGGCAGTACGTGCCGTACAGTGGATGGTACGCGTCGTACCGGGAGGTACGCTCTTCAGGACGGTCCCTTCGATGGTTCACGCTTCCCGGATGGATCAGCGTACGGGGATGATGGCGTACAGGGTAGTACGGGCCGTACCGTGGAGGAAACGTGTCGTACCAGGGCGTTCGAGGCGCACAGTACCTTGTATCCTGATGGCGAGTTCGGGGCAGCCTCGGAAGTCGTAGGAGGGCCGTCCCACGTCACGGTGCAGTCCTGTTTGGCAGAGGACAACAATGCTTTGTGGGGCGCCTCGGGACTTCGAGGCTCGTCGCAATGTTGGGGGAAGGAGGGGCTGCTCGGGGGGTGAATTCAGCAGCGAGGCGCTGCAGGCGTCGTCCAGAAGCGACGACCTTGGGTGTCGTCGGCCCTTGCGGTGGTCTCTACGGCTCGGGGGCCACAGAGGCTCGTGGTTCAGATCGGACAATCCTTCCTTACGGTGTGAGCTCCGACTCGTGGGGGCAGCAGCTTACGTTGTTCAGGCCAGGCGGGGCAAGCCGTCAAGGTGCTCACAGCAGCACAGTCGTGCAGGGGTCTCGATGCTCAGCGGGATGGGGGCACACAGGTTCTCAGAGTGCGGGACAGGTTCCCCGTTGCACTCAGGTCTCTGGAGTCAGCGTTTGAAGGGCAATTCACCAGCAGCAACTTTCCTTCTTCCAGGGAGGGGTAGCGCCCACTGTTCCTGGGGCGGAGTTCAGGGGGCAAGTTCACAAGCAAGCCCTTGGAGATTGTTCACAAAGCACAAGTTGAAAATAAAGTCTTTCCCTCTCCTTCTTGCAGCAAGGCACCCCCTACAGGCCAGTCTCTCAGGCTTAGAGACAGTACTCCTCAATGCAGTTTTCCCAGTTCCTTCTCTTCGGGTAGAGGTTCTCCTTGGCATAAACAGGATCTGCTTTCTTAGGAGCAGGACTCCTTCTTTTATACACAGTTTCTTTTGTTCTTTGTGGCCAGGGGACCGGTGCCTGGCTCAGTCTGGTTTTGGAGCACTTTGTTGTGGGGACTCTGCTCTTTCCTTTCAGTGCACAGGGCAGAGACATCAGCCGCTCCACAGGGGGCGGAGCCAGCATTGTGGTGGCAGAGCACAGGTCTATTCAGAGTCAAGGTGTACTCCTCCCACCCATCCTGGTGTGATCTCTCTACCCACCACCTGGCAGCCAGCCTGTCTCCTGGAATTCCCCAGCCCTGCCCCTCACTGAAACTAGGCAGCACACGCACACACAGCAGAGGCGGACTGAAATGGTTAGGCAAGTAAATACTAACTTTCTAAAAGTAGTATTTACAAACACAGGATATTAAAATAAACTTTACTAAAAGAAGTATTTTATTATTCTGAGTTCAGGCATACTAAACTTGACTTTCTACCATGCCCTCTGAGTCCGCTGGGATTATAGAGTGTAATAATTCCAGCAGCCCATTCTGGCCTATGGAGAGCAGGTAGCCTTTCAATAGTGAAAAACGAAAATGGCTGTAATTCACTATCAGGACATGCCACACTCATCAGGGCATGTCTTACCTTATGCTTACAATGCACCCTGCCCTTGGGCCTACCATAGGTGAAGAACCAGGGCCTTATGGGCCTGGCGGCGCAGGGCACGCCTTAATCTCCTGAGTTCACCTTCTTTGTTGAACAGAGACACAGGACATTCTGTTGAGCGTAGAAGATCAGGTTTATTAGCTGCAGCTAAGTACAGTTGTCCCAGAAGTACACTCAGTATGTTCTTAGGAGACTGCCACTTTACTCCGTGGCGCACAATCTTTTATAGCACATAGATTCACCAAGAACACTCCCAATGCATACATGGTTATCCAATGAGAGGAGTTTGAAAACAAGATATAACCAATGAGAAAAGTTTGAAAACAAGATATCAAGTAACCCAAATAGACCTCTCTTCCAACTGTTTTTGTCACTCCTCCCCACAAGTTAATCAGTGGTAGTGTCGACAACTCAACTTGCAGGTGGCAGGACATATTTGTATGCTTTGGAGGACAGTTGTGAAATGAGAGAATACAAGTAGAGAATAGCGAAGGCCAGAAGATAAGATAAAGTCAGCAAAGAATGGTGTGAACCGACAGACAGTTGAGACAGGGTTTAGTCAAACCAGACGAGGATTAGTGGACTCAGCCAGTCCCTGACATCAGTCTCATAAACAGAGGCAGAAGGTTATTTGACACGTCGCAGTAAGATCAGCAGAAAAACTTCGTTCCTTGTGCTGCCTGAGTGAGGGCAACACAAAATGGCGGTGGAACACACAAAAAAGAAAATGGTGGCTGAATACAAGCGAGATCGAAAATCGAATTTCCTCAGACCCTCCTTTTGCCACAACTCAGGCAAAACACACAGATTCATGTTAATCTGAATCAATGTCAATAGCCATGAGGTCGTCAAACTGTTGCTGCAACATCATTTTAATGTTCTCTGTTTTCTGTGACGCAGGTCTTGGGACACATAGAGTGGCACAAAGACAGCAGATGGCGGGGCCACACTGCATACAGAGACAACAGGAAAAAATGATGGCCAAAACCACTCCAAGGAAGGTTAGTACCTTCCATCCCCATTTAGATAGTAATCCCCAAAACCATCCTAATAAAGACCAATCTCCTTCGTCTTGATGAATCGATTCGGAGATCATGTGTAATTTGAAGATGGCTTGGTATACCGTAGGGGCGTCGTCAGGTATATAAATACAACAGCTAGATCCGATCAATTTACAGACTCCACCACGATCTGCAAGAATAACATCTAGTGCAATCCGGTTCTGCAAAGTCATGAGACGATCCACCTGAAGTTCAGCTGTGAGATTACTCAAGGCTCCCACAGTGACATCTATGGTAGTCTCAACAACACAAACCAGCTGTCTAATGTTTCTGCTGTTGGCCATTGGGCCCCAAAAAGGAAGAAATCCTTTGAGGAAATCACTTCCCTCTTGTCCTGCCGTGTCTTTAGAATCAATAATCCCTCTGCCATATCTGTTTCTCTGATGGCCTGAAGGAGCAGTGTATGTAGGAGGGAGAAGAAAAGCTATATAGCATGTTCCTGAAAAATCCGTTGGTAGCCACGTGTAAGCTCTATCGTGGCAGACAAAATATGTGCCCTGGGATGGCACTAACGGCGGTGAATTCTGAGACGTGTAGATGTATGTATGGGAACAAAAGCTTTTTCTTTGTCCAGTGTCAGTAGTCTGGCCATTCATTTGTAAACAGAAATTACCTTGATGAGGGACAGTCCAAATTGGTGGAGATTTTCCCTGTTTAGTTTTTTCTGTAAGGCTAGTAATGTAACGAGTCACGGTCCAATTAGTATATGTTTGTCTCTTGTCAACAGGAACCTTATTATTCTCCACAATTTTAGTCATAGCCACCATTCCCTTTATCAGAGAATTATGACTAAAATCTGGCTTACTACCATAGGAACCAACTGGACGTCTAAATCGGCTCTGATATGCATTTGAAAATATTACAAAATAGGCCCAAGCGGAACCTTCATAAGAAAATGGAAGGACTAAATATGGCATCCCTTTATCTGTGGTATGAGGCATAAGTCCACACACCCAACAGTCGGTTGTGTTGACTACCAATTGGTGTTTGTGCAACAATTGGATAAATGAATTATTAAAATATTCTGTTCTCCTGATTAGTTCATGTTGGGGAAGTGTATATAATTGATGTGGGGAGATAGTAGAATGAAGAGGAAAGGAGATAGAATTAGGGACAACTTTTTGCTGCATAGCATGAATAACCCAACCTACACAAGCCAATAAGATACACAAAAATATAGAAACACACAATGTTACGCCACATCGACTGTACAATATTTTACAATATTTCTTTCTCATCTCTTCCTTATTATCCTTCTTTCCTAATTCAACATCCATCCTCTAAAATTGTTGCTCACGGCAATCTTCCTTACTCACTTGGCTGTGATTATTAGCCGTCCTATGACACTGCAAGTCCTGGGGGCCTAGCCACTATACAGGTCACAAACCAAGACTCCTACCATGACCCTGCAACCTGGACAGATGATAAATGTAGCAGAAGAGATGGAAATCTCAGGTGTCCTTGACCAATCTAGGTCTTAAATTGTATCTAGTCCTTGTTGGTACAGTTTGGTCTTGAAATAGGGTCTGTGGCTCTGTAGAGTTTAATCGGAGATGGGAAGGTACGGCTTCTTGTAGAATGTCGTCATCTTCTTTCTCCGATCGAGTTCCATCCAGGTGTGCACTACTGAAAGGTATGAATCGGGGGACTTTTTCTCCTTCAGAATCACCTATACCCTTACAAACCCACTGATCAAAAGGCAAGGGCAAGGGCACTTTCTTGCCGTGCACGCCGTGGATCCAGTTCTTTTTCCCTTCGACTTTTACTGCTGTGCGAGTTGTCAGAAGAACTTGTCGAGGCGTCTTCCAGCGAGGTTCCAAATTCTTTGTCCTCTGAAAATTTTTCACACAGACCCAGTCTCCAGGTTGGATAGAATGACCTGGGTCTGTGGAGGCTTCTGGTAAAGCATTTTTAACCTGTTGGTGAAGAACACGTAATTTAGTGGTGAGGTCATGTAAATAGTCAATCAGCATTGGATACTGTATATCAGAATACTTTCTGGGGCGAGGGACTCCCCATACATTAGCTGGGCGCCCGAAAACAATCTCGTATGGGCTGAGTCCCAAACGAGAATGTACAGCTGTTCTAGTGGACAGGAGAGCCAAAGGTAAAGCATCGGGCCAATTAAGACCTGTGCTGGCTTGTACTTTTGCAAGCTTAAGTTTGAGAGTGCCGTTATAGCACTCTACCAAACCCGCGGACTGAGGATGATTTGCCGCATGAAACTTCTGCCTTATACCAAGACCGGTACACACCTTTTGCGTACTTTGGCCTACAAATTCACTTCCATTGTCACTCCAGACAATGCGCGGCAAACCAAACCTAGGGAAGAACTCTTTTAGAAGAACCTTGACAGTGGACAAAGCAGTATTGTCTTTCAGGGGGTAAGCCTCTATCCATCTGGAAAAGGCACATACCACTACCAGAACATATTTAAGATTGTTACATCGATCCATGTGAATGTAGTCAATTTGCGACACCTCAAAATGATATGTTGGGGGAGCAAAACGACCTGCCGGAGTTGGGGTTCCCTTTCCCGGATTGTACATCAAGCAAATGATACAATTTCACCACATTATCTGCACATTTTGGAATCCCTTCGTTCAGCCACACTGGAGCCAGAAGTTTACATATTCCTTTTGCACTGATGTGGGCTGGACCATGCGCCATAGTAACTACAGGCAGTACGTAGGCGTCTGGTAACAGCCAACGCTGGTGTTCTGACAATTCTATCCAACATCCTGTTGCGGCTAACATTCCTGTACTCTCTTTCCACTTTCTCAACTCTTTCTCTGTAGCATCTCCCTGAATCGATCTCACACTTTCTATTGTGTCCTCACACATCCCTCTTTCCCTGACCCAATTGGCAGGGCCCGCAACATACATGCGACTTGTAGCATCTCTGGCTGTCCTTTTTGCTACCTCATCCGCAAAAGCATTTCCGCGACCAACATCATCAGTAATCTTCTTATGCGCACCACATTTCACAATTGCTATCTGGGTAGGCAAAACAAGTGACTCAAGAAGATCAGTTACCAATTGACCATGCTGTATTTTAGTACCGTGGGAGGTAAGGAATCATCTTTCCTTCCATAAACGACCGAAGCTATGCTCCACACCGAACGCATACTGGCTGGCAGTATACACATTCACTCTCTTTCCTTTGGATAACACACACGCTCTGGTCAAAGCTATCAGTTCAGCTGCCTGAGCTGAATTATGTCTGATGTGGGCTGTCTCCACGATTGTATACAAGGTGGTAACAGCATAAGCTGAAGTTGTCTCACCAGTTGGGAGTTTGAAACAAGACCCATCCACCCATAGGATCCCATCTGGATCCACTAACGGCGTATCTTTCAAATCAATCCTGCCTTTTGTCTCCTCCTCAGTATGAAGAAAACAATCATGTTGTTTCCGAATATCTTTCTCTTCTGGAAGAGGTAACAGTGTGGCTGGATCTAAAATATTACATCGTTTCATGTGCACATGACTAGCCAAGAGCGTCAGCTCATATCCAGACAATCGAGCACTTGTAAGATGTTGTGTTTTCGTCCTATTTAGCAAGGTATCCACTGCATGTGGTACCATAACAATAAGAGTGTTATCTAGCACCACTCCAGCAGACTGACGAATAGAAATCGCTGCAGCTGCTGTAGCTTTAAGACAACTAGGGAATGCCTTGGCTACTGGGTCTAACGTAGCTGAAAAATAGGCACATGGCCGCTGTTTGTCTCCAAATCGTTGTGTTAAGACTGACAACGCACAACCCTCTCTTTCATGGACATAGAGTGTGAAGGGCTTACTGTAATCTGGAGTACCCAACACAGGAGCAGAACACAGAGCAGTACGTAAATCAGAAAAACTCTTCTGACATTCGTCAGTCCAAGGAAGGGGTTGGGGTGTGTCTTTCAAAGTGAGTGCCAACAAAGGTTTGGCCAACAAAGAAAAATTCGGTATCCATTGTCTACAATAAGAAGTGATGCCCAGAAAGGCGCGCACCTCTCTTTGTGTGGATGGCACAGACATTTGCGCAATTGCTTGAATTCGTTCTGGGGTTAATCGCCTTCCCTCCTTTGATAAGAGATGACCCAAATAGGTAACCTCTCGACGGACATATTGTAGTTTAGAAGGCGAAACCTTATGATTAAGATCAGACAAGTGACGTAACAGTGCAACAGTCACATTCTTGCAGACATCCTCTGAATCAGCAGCAATCAACAAATAATCCATATATTGAATAAGAGTAGCACCTGGGGGCAAAGGAAAAACATCGAGCTGACATTTCAGAGCTTGACTATAAATGGAGGGGCTTTCACAATAGCCTTGGGGTGCGTGCTTGAACCGGAAACTTCGGCCTCCTAGAGAGAAACCAAAAATATCCCTACTCTCTTTGGCAATGGGAATGCTGAAGAAAGCATTTTTCAGATCAATAACAGAAAACTAAGCGGCTGAGGCAGGTATCATAGTTAACAGGGCAGTGATATCTGGAACAACAGGAAACTGTGGTACAACAATTTTATTGACCTCCCGAAGATCAATCACAAAACGATAAACAGGAGGCTTAGAAGGATCAGTGCGTTCAAGAACAGGAAGAATGGGACTATTACATACATTTCCTCTCGTTTCCTCAATCACACCCTTCTGAACCAAATCATAAATGATATCCAAAAGCGCTCTTTCACCTTCATTGGAAATTCTGTATTGAGGAATGCGTGGCAATTTAGCATTGGGCTTGAGAGTAACAACATAAGGCGGTATCTCAAGACAACCAACATCATTTGGACCCGTAGCCCAGAGCGTTGCAGGAAGAGAGAGCAATTCAGGTGGGAATTGATCTTTAGACAAATACATTGAAGAAGTCAATTTCTGCCCTAAAGTAAGATGCACACCAGAAGGAGAACAATATATCGTTGCATGCATTCTTTTCAATAGATCCAAACCCAACAGATTCTTGCCGCAACCAGTCGTTAAAAGAAGAGGAGCTTCCATATCATAAGGGCCAATTGAAATAGGCAAAGGACAGGAGACCGGGTTACGAACTGGGGCGCCAGAAAATCCTACCGATACATTTGTTAAGCCAGACAAAGGTGCCCCAGGGAGTTTAGAATGAATGATAGAACTTCTCATCGCACCAGTATCTAAAAGAAATGGCTCTGAAACACCCATTGTAGTGACATTGACATAAGGCCCATCCTTATTTACTGGAATCTATACAACTCCCTCACTTTGTCTATGGCTGTCCTAGTTAGCGTGAAGGCTTTCATTTTCACCTTCAACATGATAATCATCATTGTAATACTGTGTAGACTGAGTATTCTGCTGATCGAAGAAGTTCGTAGAATTTGGAGGGGGTAAGGAACGCTGTTCTTGAGGCATCACACCTCGACCTCTACCCCTGTATATTATCTGGAAACCACCACGGCCTCGTGGAGCAGATAGTTCTCCCTTACATTGCAATAAAACTGGGCAGCTATTCTTAAAATGACCTTCCTCTCTACAATAGCCACATTGGTTAGGACCTAATAAAGGTCGCGTAATAAAGGGCTCAGGCTTTTGATACACCCTCTGAAACTGTGGAGGCTGTTGAAACTGGCGCTGAGTATAACGAGGAGGATAAGCTTGTTGCAGAAGAACCTTCGTTTTTAATTCTTTCATCTTCTTCTCTTGCTTATCTTTCTCCTCTTTATCCCTGTTCTCATAATATTGAGCAGTAGCCAATATCTGGGCAGAAGAAGAAACAGCCCATGAACTCTCGGAGTCTTTCAACTTATGTGACAGTTCGGGAAGCAAATTAAATACGAATGTATCTACAAATAATCGCTGTCCACCCTCCGTAGTCATATCCTGACCACTGTGATCAATAAACGTCTCCTCAAAACGAGTGAAGAAATCAGAGACACTCTCATCTTTCTTCTGCTTACACGCAGCTAATTTATCCCAATTAACTCGCAAGGCGGGCATCATCATTTTCATTAAAGTAATATTCCTACCAGGGAGTTCTGAAATCAAAACATCAGGCTTAGCACCACCCACTTGGGCTGCATCCGCGGCAGTTATAGCAGCCCAATCGCCACCCAATGCTTGGGCGTGATCCTCTCCACGAATCCGAGCCACTTAATGCTTGTGGGACTACATTTCCCATCAACATATCAATATCGGCTAAATTCATAATACAGGCATCAACAGTCTGGGACAACTCCTTATAATAGCCAGCAGGGTTTTTACGGGGATCCGGTAGAGACTGTTTAAGAGCCAAAACTTCAGATCTCTTCCAGGGGACATGTACCCATATACGCTGGAAGTGCGAGGAAACAGCTGGATTAGCACCTGCTTGTGCAACCGCGTCTCTCTACAGTGGAGGAACCTCTCTCATGGGATAATGTTTGGATGTCAGCCTAACAGCAGGATCGGAATCAAAAAAAGTCTGTGAGGAAAATAAGGACCTAAAAGTGACAAGTGTCCTCACGGCATCCTCAACCTTAGAACCCACAATGAGTCCCTTATCGAAATTAGCCTGAACATCTAACAAACCCTGAGGAAGTAAACCCAAATCCATATCCTCCCATTCTTTAGCGAGAGTGTCACACATAACATTAAATACATATCTCTGCGTGGGCGCCTCCCACTGATGAAAGGTGGTCATGATATCTTTCACACTATACTGGGGACCCTTCTCGATCCATTTGCGAGCGAGAGAGTCCAATACCACCCGTTCGTCGGAACCTGGGAGTTGAGTACGAGACTGTCTTCGAGAAAAAGCCGGAGACATATTCAAAGTCTCAAAGAAAGGAGACAGAAACCCAGAGACAATATCTGTGATTCGTTTGCGCACAGTAGGAGAATAAGACATAAGAACAGGGGACAAGGTATTAGGTGAACTAACAGAAGAATTAACAGTTATAAGGGGAGCCGAAGGCAAAGGAGATTGATGTTCAGGAAACAGAGGCAAAGAAGTCGGTGGCAGAAGAGGTGGGGGTGGCACTACCGGAAGGGGTAAATGCGGAAGAGCCGGAGCAGGCGGAGGCGCAACTAATGGCTGAACTGGCTGTAACAATGGGGGTGCATTAGCACCTTGTACATAGGGAGGAGGAAGTCTCAATAAGTGAGACATCAAAGGGTCTTCCTCCGGATCCTTACTTTTATCAGAAGGGGAAATAGGCAACACCGGATAGCTTTTATCTATCGCCATACGATGCTGTCTTTCTGAGATTTCCATTTCATGATTAATCTCATTATCTTTAAACTGCTGGGCAGCCTGTATAATTGTCATACTTTGTGTTTTCTTATCTCGTTTTGCCTGTTTAATTTCTCTCTGTTTGGCTTCCTTACGCCAGCGGCGGAAAGAGTCAAACATTGCCGGCCAGACTTTTCTTTTAAACAAAATTGCTTCCAAATTATCTAATATGTCAGGCTCAAAGCTACCATTCTGTGGCCACTGTAGAACCCCATCGTTCTTTGTGTATCGGATCCATGCTTCATTAAAGGCAATGGGGCCAACACCATGTTTAGAATAAAGCTCATAAGTGGGAGTTCCAACCGGAGGAATTGGACAAGAGTCCTCCAGCCGGGAATCCCTATCACAACCAAAACAACAAAACTTTCTAAACTTACTCAGACCAGGCATCGTTATTTCACTGGACTGTTCACAAACATCAAGGGGTTAAATCAAATAATATAGCACAAACGTACTCACCCCTCGGCTTCGGCTTTTGCAATAGCCGAATCAAAGACCCAAATCAAAACAAAAATAGTGGGAGCTACCCACCAATACTTAACTAAGTGTCTTCTTACGCCAACAGAGGCCCGTCTAACGTCTCGCGATACCATACATCAACAAAAGGGGCCAAAGCAAGGTGGCAGTCAGGGCAGCAGTCATCAGCAGCCATCAGGAAGGAGAAACCCTGCTGAAAAAGACCTTCGGACCACTTCGACATACAGGGGTCGCTTGACGTGGTTCGCGATTCCTCCAGAATTTTCTTGCGGGGTTCCTCACGACCCTCAGGCAAAATTGCTACCTCTGAAGCCGCCTCAGAGAGGGCACCAATTGAAGAACCAGGGCCTTATGGACCTGGCGGCGCAGGGCATGCCTTAATCTCCTGAGTTCACCTGCTTTGTTGAACAGAGACACAGGACATTCTGTTGAGCGTAGAAGATCAGGTTTATTAGCTGCAGCTAAGTACAGTTGTTCCAGAAGTACAATCAGTATGTTCTTAGGAGACTGCCACTTTACTCCGTGGCACACAATCTTTTATAGCACATAGATTCACCAAGAACACTCCCAATGCATACATGGTTATCCAATGAGAAGAGTTTGAAAACAAGATATAACCAATGAGAAAAGTTTGAAAACAAGATATCAAGTAACCCAAATAAACCTCTCTTCCAACTGTTTTTTTCACCCCTCCCCACAAGTTAATCAGTGGTAGTGTCTACAACTCAACTTGCAGGTGGCAGGACATATTTGTATGCTTTGGAGGACAGTTGTGAAATGAGAGAATACAAGTAGAGGATAGCGAAGGCCAGAAGATAAGATAAAGTCAGGAAAGAATGGTGTGAACCGACAGACAGTTGAGACAGGGTTTAGTCAAACCAGACGAGGATTAGTGGACTCAGCCAGTCCCTGAAATCAGTCTCGAAAACAGAGGCAGAAGATTATTTGACACGTTGCAGTAAGATCAGCAGAAAAACTTCGTTCATTGTGCTGCCTGAGTGAGCGCAACACAAAATGGCTGTGAAATACACAAAAAAGAAAATGGTGGCTGAATACAAGCGAGATCGAAAATTGAATTTCCTCATAGGGGTGATTAATATGTAGTTAAGGGAAGGTTTAGGGACTGGCAAGTAGGTGCACTTGCGCAGTCAGCATGACAGTACCAGACTGCACGCAGATTCTGAAATGGCAGACCTTAGACACATTTTACTAGGCTGCTTCTGTGGGTGGCACAACCAGTGCTGCAAGCCCACCAGCAGCATTTGCATTTACAAGCCCTGGCACTCCTGGTGCACTTTACTAGGGGCTGATAGTAAACCAAATAGGCCAAACATGGAAACCAATCAATGTATACATTTTTCATAGGGAGCACTTGCACTGTGGCACTGATTGGCAGTGGCACAGTGCCCTGAGCAGCTAACACCAACAAAACACATGAGGCACATCAGCAAAAAAGTGGAAGGGAGACTCACGCCAAGGTGCCAGGTCTAACAGTGACAAATGATGTTATTCTATATCTAAGATATGGATCACTTTTATGTGTGGGTGGGTAAACAGGGGAGTGTGGCTAGCACTCAGGTAATAGAAGATTCCGCAGTGAGTTGGTGTCGCTTTCACCACATCGACCAACAAAGTGTATGTTTCATTTATGGTGTAAATTAAGTCACACCTCAATAAATCACACAGCCTGAGAGAAGAGGATTAGGGGTTTGATGAATGGATGAGAATGAGGATTTGGGGAAAGGTGTGACAAAGACAAACACTACACAACAACAATATCCATATGGGTGATGAGTAGCACATCATCAATCTTCTGTGGAATGAAATGAAGGAATGAGTATGACACTGTTCAGTTAAATGCATTGAAAACAGTCCTTTGGCCCAAGAGACCAAAGTTATTATTATATATCTAAGGGGCATATTTACAAGGGGATTGAGCCACCAGAATGTCACTTTTGATGTCGTCTCAATGGCACAGTGCACATTTACAAAGTGACGTTAAGCCACTTTGAGAGACTTGATGCCGCTTTACAAATATGGTACCCTTTCACACAGATATCTTCATGAAATGAGAGTGCAAATGGTGTTGCTGTGGGCATTCCACCGCAACACCCATTGCTTTTTGACGCTGTCCCCGATTTAAAAGGATCTGTAAATCTGAGGCAGCACCAAAATGTAATGCCATGCAAAAGCAGGCATTAGATTGGTGGAACGAGGAGAAATACTTTTATCCTGCAGCACACATAGATGTAGCAAATCGCCATTAATTATTGTTTATGTTAAGGGACACCTTCCTGCACATAAACAATCATTCCCTGCAAAACAGGTACCTTTGCACTATGGCACAAGGGGGGGGTCTGTGTTGGTACTAGGCAGCGCAAGGGAAAACACAGGGGTGCACCATATTGTTGTAAATTCTTCGTATCCCTTTTGAAATGAGGCAGCACGGCGCTGCATAATATGCCGCAGCGCTGTGCTACACCATTTCCTTGTAGATATGCCGAAAATGTTCTTTTTGTAAAAATGCAAATTATGGAAGAGGTAAGTGAACCCACACAGTTCTAAAAAATGATTCTTAATAGAAAAATGATACTGTACTGCAAATTTGGGCAGTGTATCTGCATTCTTCTCGGATCGCCTGTCAGTCTTGGTTACCTGGCTGAAGCGGTTTGGTAAGGTAAACAGGAGTGTTATGAAGCTTTCACAATTTGTGCAGGGGAAGAGAAGGCCTACGATTGTAAAACAGAAATTATATTGTAGAGTCCAGGAGAAGGAGATAAAGTGAGCTGCATGAGGAGGGTACAAATTAGACTCGGAGGCAGAGCAAGAGCATAGTGTGCTGCAAACATTCATTTTATAACTCATGTGCTATTAATTTGCTGAGAAGTGCAAGCAAATTATAACCAATCACAGACAATTGGCTGCATGTACCGGGCTGATCAATCTCACAACTGTCATCATAGCATGTAGCCAAGTGCATGCAGAATGTGATGATGTGACATCACATGTCTGTCTCCAGTTACTTACAACAACAGACCCCCCAACCCCGACCACATAATAGAGGAGTTTCAAATTTGAACCAGCTCACACACACTTAGCAGCATTGCATTTCCCAAACTAACACATCTCTCACCAGTCCACCGAGCTGAGTAGGCCACTTAGAATTATCATCATGTTGGTTTCCCTGAAATTGATAACTTCCTTCTTCTATCTTGAGGTTGAGGTAGTCCCTCCCTGAGACCTTCATTCATCCTCCCCAATCTGTCCAACTCCTTTCGGACTCCCGACCCGAGTGAGAGACATTTGTGTTTGTTAATTAAATGGACTGCATTGGGCTTTGAATAGTGTGAACCAGAATACAAGGAGTGGCCCCGGGAAGCACATCACACTAAGAGGCATATTTACAAGCCCCTATCGCCATCACAACGTCACTTTTCTCTATGTTAACGTAGCTTAACGCCGCCTTGTGAATAAGGCACCCTTTCATGCTATACTTAACATGAAAGGGCTGGGCAATGGGTGTTGTGGTGGGCGTTCCACCGCAACACCCATTGATTTTTACACTGCCCCATATTTACAAGTGTGATATAAATATGGGACAGCGCCAAAATTAAGACCAGGGACAATGTGGTCTTACCTTGGTGCAAAGAGGAGACATTTTAAATTTCTCCTAGTTTTTGCTGTTTCCATGTGTGCTGTATTGTGCAACACACATAACAACAGCAAAACACCAATTATTGTTCATGTGCAGGAAGGTGTAACTTCCTGCACATAAATAATCATGAGAACAAATGACTTTTTGCAACTTCTCTGTGTGCTGTATTAGGCAGCACACATAGAAGTCTCAAAATGCCATTTCAGATTGTTTATGTGCAGGAAGGGACACCTTCCTGCACATAAACAATATTCCCCTCAATGCAGGCACCCTTGCACTATGGTGCAAGGGTGCCTGCATTGGCGCTACGCAGCTAAATTAGGACCAGCGCAGGTGGAAACGCAAGGTTGCACTGTATTCTTGTAAATACGGTACAAACTTGCATTTCGGAAATGGCGGAGCGTGGTGTTAAGCCAAGGAGGCTAATGCCACGCTCTGCCACTACCTTGTAAATATGCCCCCATGTGTCAAACAGGAAGCACCAATCACCTTCAGGAAAAAGTATTGCCCATAAGGCCACAAACATTGCAAATCATCACAATCAAGCTTACAAATTAAAGTTGAACACCCTCCCTCACTAACTGGCACCACATGAATTATCACTCACAATCACAGATATATCACTCATTGGTGCAATAGTTACCTGTTGCAATCCAAGCACAGTGGTACACAATTGGCGATCCTCTTTGATGCATGCAACACACATTGGGCAGTCTTGTAAATCAAATGTTCTGGGGCAGCCCTGCTAGAAGGATAGACTAAAAGGATAGGCATGAGATGGAGGCAGGCACTGTCTCTTCAATGTCCTTGAAAGGAATGGCTGAAGCCTTCGTCACTGCACACTGCAATCCATACATGTGCCTAAAACCTTTGTGCTGTATAAGTCAGCCAGACATAAACAAACAAAATATATAAAGATCCTCTAGCTATATCTTTTTTTTTTGGCAAATCAGCTCAGTGATAGAAAGTTCAATGGTGGCCCGGGCATACTCAGTCAGGGAAGTAGAGTTTGGCCTCAAACTCAGGTGGTTCACCCAGGTCAGCTAACACACTACTATGATGATATGAGTCCTGCCAAACACCCTTAGCTTCTTCCTGTTTTATTTCAGGTATGGTGTGATTTGGTGATATAAAGTGTTGATTCATCTTGATCATGGTCAATCTCTCCACGTTTTGAGGTGGGAGACTGGTCCTTCTCACTGTGACCACTGCACCAGCTGCACTGAACACACACTCAACAGACACACTGGCTATCTGACAAGCCAGATACTTTATTACCAGCCTGCTGAGCACTGGCTGTACTAATACATCAATGGGTTTTGATCCAGATAGACCTCTTTTGGGTCATCCAGATAGCCCTTGACAATTCTCTGAAAGGTCATTGGTGCTACAGCTTGCTCAACCTCTTTTACCTTAACTTCTGCATGGAATTTAAGACCTGCCACTTGAAACCAAGCCATTCGGGAGTTTAGGGCTGATGCTCCTGTGGTTGTTCCCTGTGTTACTGTTGCTGTTGTTGGCTGCTGTGAGCCAACATTACTACCCTCTAAGGAAGTTGAAGTCTGCACCCAAGAACTTCTGCCCAAGTGTGGGCCTCCTCTAATTTCCAGTGATTCTTCTTCTAGGTCGCCGGCTTGCTCAGCAATCCACGTCTTGAATTGTGAAATAGCCCCTTCTGAAAAAGGAATGAAAGTGGCCAGTTATTGTTTCTGCCATGGATCAAGAATTGTGGCACAAATGTACTGTTTGAATTAAACAATATCTCTTTGTAGCCTTGTATTATCAGCTAAGAAAAGGATTTAGTTCTCCACCAACTCATGTGCATCTTTTTTTCGTTCACACCTGAATACATTTCAGACACCTTGATTAGCTGGTCCTGTAGCAGATGCAACAATGGGATAGCTTGGCCCATAGTACTGTCCTCCTTGCTGGCTTCCAGTGTGAAAGCCTCAAAGGAAACAGCATCTCTGTCAGGCATTTGACTAGGCCCCATTTGTCCATCTCAATGATCATATATTTCCCGGTTGTATCCCCACTTTGCATGGCATAATCATTGATCGGTCTGTACTGCTCAAAGAGATGTTGCAACAAATGAAAAAATGACAACATTTTCAAAAACTGAACAAAATTGAATGTTTTAAATACTAATTAGGAAAAAAAGTACAAAATAAAAAAAAATGATGATGTACTAGGGCACTAAGAGAAACCCATTTTGGACTTGGGAATCAAAGAGGTGCAGGTGAAAAATGATAAAAAAGCATATAATATAAAACACTGTTCATAATAGTAATATACAATACATTTACTATAAATGACCATGCCTCAAGCATATTATTAAACTGACATCCAGGAAAAGTAAAGAAATGATCACAAAAAAAGGCTTAGGCCTCTCCTATCAATTTCCATAGAAAACGATTTTGAACACTGGAAAAAAAAGGGTGGCAGCACAAAATGGCCACCGGAAACATGGTCAACCAACAAAGAACGCATGCAGGCCTATGGCAAAAGCACACTGGCGGGCTACACAAAATGGCCACCGGTCACAGGGTCAATCAACAACAACCAGCAAGGAAGCATGGCCCCAACAAAGAACACATGCAGGCCTATGGCAAACGCATACTGAATGGATACACAAAATGGCCACTGGCCACATGGTCTAACATCAAGCAAGGAGGCATGGAAAACAAAAAAAACATGCAGGCCTATGGACACCGACTATACAAAGAGGCCCCTAGCTACAGGGCATGGGGAACAAAGACTGGCCACATTGTCAAACAACAACAACCAGCAAGGAGACATGGCCACAACAAAGAACAGATGCAGACCTATGGCAAAAACACACTGCCTGGCTACCCAGAATGGTCACTGGCCACATGGTCAGACACCAACAACCATCAAGGAGGCATGGGACAACAAAGAACATATTCAGGACTATGGCAAAAGCACACTGACTGGATACACAAAATGGCCACTGGCCACATAGTCTAACAACAAGCAAGGAGGCATGGAAAACAAAAAATACATGCAGGCCTATGGACACTGACTATACAAAGAGGTCCCAGTTACATGGCATGGGGAACAAAGATAAATGGTCCCCCATGGCAAACACACTGACACACACGCCAGACAAAGGAGGCAATGTAAAACTGAGGAAAACAGCATTATTTCAGCAATGCCAAAATTGAAAATTAACTGAGCTGCACATTTTTCAACAGCACACATCTTCCAAATGCATTAAATATATATTGCCCCACCTATACACGTTTTGCAGAATGAAAATTGAAATACCCCCACCACACACATTTTGTTTTTCATTTAATCCAATACCAACCCTGGCTTAAATTATGTTTCAGTTCAAGAGAAACCACATGGACAGTTGCTTCATGCACCCATGACTAGTACTAGGCCTAGTGGCTGGGTAGCCTAGTGGCTGGGTGGCCCATTGGCAGATTAGGTCACATGGTAAAATAATGAATATTGCAAATTTATTAAGAAACATGGAGAAAATGTACTGAACTGTGCAACATTTTCCTTTACCAACGAAGAAAACTTAAATACTAAAAAAGAACTAGACCTCTACTGAAACTGCAGACCACCCACCACAATAAATTCTAAAAACTGAATAAAAGTACAAAGAAATCCTTGCGCATGCCCTCTGTCAAACACATAACACTCTTAAACAACAGTTTTTTAACGTAATTGTAATATTACAAAAACAAAGTCCTTAAATCCAATGGTATATATGCAGCAGACAAAGAGAGTGATCCTTCCAGCTCCAAAACCAGATGCAAAGTGACCAGGAGATGGACAAAGCACTGGTAGGAGCCTGCTGAACAGAAACAGGAAGTCTTTGTGGCACTTCCTCTGAGTTGCATAAAAAAGTATAATTAAAAAAAGGCTTCTCACACTTAAAACAATTTGAACTGTCTGTTGGAGAAGAATATTACCTCAAAACATCTTTACTCGTAGATTTAGCTGCGCACTCGCTAGTGGTACAAAAAAGACATCTGAAGTCGCTATTGTGGCTGGCAAATTTTGCTAGCGCTCGCGAGCAGCCATCAAATCTCACGGGCATGCACAAAACCCCAGCAAGTCAAATAGCACTCGCCTGCACAAGCAAAAACAAGTGCGCCAACAAAAAAGAAGGTCGGTCAAGGGGTTCTTACACACAATTTTTGCATAACAAATTAGGGAAAGAGCTAAATCATTGAGGTATGATCACAAGTAACAACTCTCTTTAAAAAAAGGAACATTACACATCTAAGTGCATAAGAACTAGCCCATTTAGTGTCTTCCATGGTATTGCCATCCAGGAGATAGTCAAACTAATATGAAAAATTGAGGTTGTACAGTGCTTAAAAGCAGACATAGTTTGCCTCCAGGAGACGCATATTGAGTTGAGCAGACGGGAAGTTATGATTTAGCTAGTTATCAGTTGGTGTCTAGCACTTTACAAGGGAAATGTATACAGGGGTGGCTATCATGGCTCGCAAGGGAAGAGCCAGGTTTACTCAGTTTATGGATCAGTGAGTTGTTTGATTGGCTCAACAACGAGTTGGTTGGGTTGCCTCTCCCCCTTATATTTTGTGGACATTTTAATATAAGCATAAACTCTAGGGGGAATGGGGGAAAGAGGGAGGGGGAAAGTTCGTACCACATCTGCAAACCCAAAGTTTTTAGGTACCTGACACAATAATGTATGACGAATGGGCTATCTGATGTCTGGTCTCTCAAAGAACCGCAGGATCCTGGGTATACATTTTTTTCTGCCCCATATCGGGTGTATGCCAGGTTAGACTACTTTTATATATCCCAGGAGTTGGTTAAATCAAGTCGAACATATAAATTCCCTAGAGTCAGGTAGGACATTAATCCCCTGGTTTTGGAAATTGAAATGCAGGTAGCCTCACCTTCATTTTACCACTGGACATTTGAAAGGGCTTTGATGTATGACGAAGAATGTATTAAACATGAATACCTGGATTTCTAGATTTATAGGAGAGAATAATGGTAGTGCCCGGATTTATGTGGTTGGGATGCCTTTAAGTCTGGGATAAGGGGGGAGACATTAAGATATAGCTGGGCATCCCAGAAAAGGGGGACAAATGTGGTGCAGGACTTATATGACAAGCTTCTGAAGGCAGAAAGGCAGCTGCTTTTTGCAATATCGGGTGGAGATTGATAAGGCTCAATCGAGAGTGACAGTGTTGAAATTGGCTATTATGGAGATATCTTCACAAAAAGCAGCTGGTAAATATACCGCATGGCGGAGTAAGATGTATGAGTAGACTGAAAGGGTGGGTCATCTATTGGCGGTCTGTAAGAGGCAGAAGACAACTCAGGGGGATATTAGGGAAATAAGGGACCCAGTATGTGTGTCAATCTAAAGCCCAGCAGAAATACGATATTCATTCCAGAGGTACTATTAGCAATTGTACAGTGAGGATACTCGCTATGGAAGACAGGAAATAGATGAAGATCTGGAGGATTTACCTGAGGAAGGGCTATCTCTAGAGGAGAGGGAATTGCTGAAGGAACCCATCAGGGGAGAGGAGGTCTTGAGTGCGATTCAGTTGGTTCTGACATGGAAGATCGTAGTAACTGACTTAATTCGGGGGGAATTTTATAAGGTGTTCGCCCCCTGCCTTCAAGAAGAAGAGGGAGGCCTTTGTAGAAGCACAAACAGGTGGGGTGGCACCAGAATCATGGGGCTCAGTTAATATAATTATGTTTCCTAAGAAGGGCAAGACGACCTACGAGCTTGGGTTGTTCCGTCTAATCATGCTGGTAAATAGCGATGCTAAGAACTACACTAAAATCTTAGCTATGTGTTTGGCTGGGGTAATTAAGAAGCTTGTCTCCCCGGTACAACATGCTTTTGTCCCAGGGTGCAGCACAATTTACCATATTCATTGAGCAGTTACCCTGTTTGATGCTGCTAAGATCACCGGACAGCCAATGACGTTAATTCTGCTTGATGCAGAGAAAGCCTTCGATAGGGTCTCCTGCCCGTTCTTATGGGCAATATTAGATAAAAAATGCTTGGGTTGAGGTTTTATTAAAGCTTTCCAAACACTAACCCAGTAGCCATGATTTCGGTAATGGGAGGAGTGTCGGATGTGGTGGTGGTAGTGTGTGGTACAAGACAGGCGTGTCCCTGCTCTCCCTTGCTGTTGGCTTTGTATATTGACCCCCTAATCAGGAAGATTGAACAAAGTAGCTTAATTTTATCTGTGCACAGTAAGGGGGGGAGACAAAGATTTTAGACTACACCGATGTCCTAGCAGTTACCTCTCCTGACCCAGAAGGTGCCCTAAGAGAAATTGAGAAAGAGGCGGTGAAGTTTGGGCAGATCTCGGGCATTTGCTAAATGAAAATATAAGACACACATCTTCGCTAATAGTTCAGTACAGTTCAATGATAACCGGGCGGTTCCACATGCAGTGTATCTTGGAGTGGATATTATGGCTGATGTCGGGAAAATTGTTGATATTAATTTGAGCCCGCTGAGTCAGAGAGCTAAATCAGATTTTGCCAGAATGAACAACTTAAAGCTTACATTGATCGGCAGGAGTAATGTGGTTAAAATGATGTTTCTACCCAAGATTGTATACTTCTTCAGGGCCATTCCCCTGAAGATAGATGGCTGCTGTTTCAGGACTTTCAATCAATTGATTTCTAGATTTGTGTGGGCCTACTCGCGCCCCAGGAGAGCCCTAAAACGTTTGATTCTCCTCAGGGAACGGGGAGGCTGGGCTGTTCCTAATCTCCAGATGTACTACTGGGCATCGACTCTCCAACAAATGGTAGTTTTATTAAAAGGGGAGGGAGCAAGCAGGGTTGAAGGGGCGGACCCTCCGTTGACATATGAATTATTATTGGAAAGGTAAGCCAGGGGCTGCCTTCTTCACCACATAGAGTTTATATATTTCAAACGGGTCAATTTTAAAACCTTGCCCTTTGCATTTAGGGTACGGACAACCGTTTTGAAAAGATTTGGGCTAGGCCGTGTTAATTGCTATACCCCTATGTATAACATTGATATGCTTCCAGATATTTTTAAGGCTGACTATGTGAAGCAGTGGAAAGAGTAAGGTCTTAGGAAGTTTGGGGACCTCATGGGCAATGGGGGGATTCTCTCTTTTGAGGAGATAAAGAACAAGTTTGGACTAGGGAACAGGGAATTCTTTAAGTATTTGCAAATAAAGGACTTTTTGGTAAAAAAGGTGGGGTGTAGATGCGGCTTTAAAAGGATTGAATTGATAGATCTGCTTCTTAAATCTAAGCCCTCATTGGGTACTGTGTATAGGTTGGTTAATGATAAAATGGTGGACGATCTAGATAAGCATGTTGACTGGTGGAAAGATTTGTTGCAGGTAGGGATGGGGGAATGCAAGGATTCTGTGCAGCTTGCTCAATCTTCTTTTATAGCGGTCAATCTGCAGATACAATGGTTCAAGACTCGATTTACCTATATATATTATCCCAGCTAAGATAGAAAAATGGGGAGGGGGTGGCTGGTAGGCACTGCCGTCGCTAGGGCTGCTGCGCGGTGGATAGTATTCACATGTTTGCCTCCTGCCCTAGCCTGGATACTCTTAAAAGAGATATTGGTAGCATGCTTGAGTCGTCACAGCTAGGGCTCTGGATAGCAATAACCCCCCAGTTAATTGTGTTAGGGGTGGGCGATGCAGAAGTTCCATGGCATATTCAGGTATTTTTATTTATTTTCAGGATGGTATAAAGACTCTTAGTTGCCACTGGGTGGCAAGATCCGGTTCAACCTACAAGCCAACAGTAGATGGCCAGACTCTTATCTGTATATCGGCTGGAATCAGCAGTTTTTGCCCAGAGAGGGCGCCGGGCAAGGAAGAGAGGTTTGGAAAACTGGGCATCCTTGAGTACCTGGATTAGAGAAGCAGATGGAGACGACGAACGGGGGGGGGGACTCGAGGGACATAGGGGTGTAATGATGGGAGCCAAACTATAGGGATTGATATTTGTTTTTGTTTCTTTTCTTTTTTTGGGGATAATGTGAGGATTTTGATGCATTGTTAGGCGATATTGATATGAATTTGAATATGAAGATGAATTCATGGGTTTTAATTTGTATGTGTATGTAATCTCCCTGAGAATGAAATTGTACCTTTCTTTCTGTGGGCTTGGATCAGGGGAGGGTAGAGGTGGGTGGTTAAGGGTTGGTAGTGAAAATTTGTGTGATAAAGCCGAGTCCCAACAGCGGTACTACAGAAGAAAGGCCTTGGAAAACTGAAAGAGATCGGAACAATTGGAAGTTCATTTAAAGCACATGCACCCAGTAAAATCCATTATATCACCTTGTCTTTGCTCTTCAGACCTTGTGAGGATAGAAGATGAGCCGGGGTATGAGAATGAGAGAGGCGAATAGAGGAGTGAATATAGAATAGCATCCAAGATGGTGTTTTCATATAAATGTGGCAAAACTGAATTACATTATGTAAGAAATTGGGTTACTGATTGAGGGGGGTAAAACCCTACTCAAGCAGCAATCATAATCCTTGTCTGGGTGAATCACAATCCAACCCCAAATTAACCTGTGCTCAACCCTCTGGTAGTTTGTCACAGAACATTCAGCCTTAAATTAGAGGTAATGTCGAAAGTATTTATGCAGCACTTGAAACAGTAGTAAAGCAAAAACACAGCACAAGAACATTTAGAAGCTGATTAGAAAGATACAGTAAACATTAATAACTATTTAAGACCAAAACAACAAAAATCCAATACGTAGAGCCGGAGATATGCAATTTTAAACATTTAAGTGAAAATTGCGCCAAAAAGCACAAAGTGCCAACTGCAGATATCTATTCATGCTAGACCATCAGGCTTGAACCTGGCTTGTATTTTCAGTGGCTCACCCACCTCTAACTAAAATAAATTGTAGTGCCTGCAGCAATGGCGTACCCGGCACTTGAGGGGGCCTGCAAAGTACATGGTGGGGGCTGCCCACGCTCCGGACACAGTCAGGAGCTCTCAAGCCAGGGGCCTGCCAGTGCCCACGGGGGCCCCCAATGCTCGGGCCCCCCACACCACAGAAGGTGAGGGGGCCTTTGTTATGCCACTGGCCTGCACTCCATTGATTCCACCCATATCATCACTCGTGAGACTGCCTAACATTGCATTTTCTCGAAGGAGATATTAATCATCTCACAGCCTGACATTTTGATTTCACGTCCCAGGGCTTCCACGCTTTTCACAGGGTTCTTCTCTGCTCCTGAAAATGTCCTTATAATATGCATGGAGTTATTGTAACTGCTCTGGTCATGGACAGGTTATTCTGGATCCATTGGGTAGTCAGGTTACAAGGAGATTGTATACCTGTCTTCTTTCGCGTCCCAGTACATTCTTTCTATCCATCGTGGATCCGCTTTTACTCCTGCCTAAGGGCATTATTATGACTTTTGTGGTGTAGGAGTGGGGCTGCCACGCTGCCGCCCGCTTCCACACTGCCAAAGCCAAAACAGACCGCTCGCCAGATTATGACTTTTTGAGTCGCTGGCGGGCAGTTCATTGGCGTTCTCATGGCCGTGTCTTTAAAATAGGCACCGCAATGGGAACATTAAGCATGTTCCTGCACAGACGGAAATGCACAATGTTGTGCATTTTGTTCTGTGCAGGAACACGAGGGTGCATGCAGACGGGGGGGTACACCATGTGCCCTCCTGTATGCACCCTGTGTCTCAGAGGCACCAAAGGGGCCCTGCAGGGCCCCCTTTGTTTCCTCACCACCCCGTACGGAAACTCTTAATATTGCTGCCAGAAGAAAGCCGTGCCACCATCAAGGATCTCTGATCCCTGGCAGTTGCAGTGGTCCCAGGTTGGCACGACCGCGCCCCAGCAGGTATTGCAGTCTATGGCCTGCCAGACTCATAATAAGCCCCTCAGAATTGAGTGCACTCAAAAAGAACGGTCTCAGCTTTTTCTCTGCAATATGGCCTTTGAAATTAAACACAGAGCTTCAGCATTAAAAAAAACACTGATGTGCCACTTTCTCAGTATTTGTCTTGCCTCTCCTCTCATGATGCCCTACTATGGCTGTGATCCAGCGCGGGACCGGACAGAGAAAAGGAGGAAATCATATACTACCCTCCCTGCGTTGCAGACCCAACTTCACACTAGCTCATTCACACATGCAGTCATTGGTGGGGCCCATAACACCAACACTCACACGTCTCTGACTCACGAGTCTGCACACAGGAGGGATGATGATATGGGGCTGGACATGTGGGGGGGTACGTTATAACCTTTGGGAAGGAAAAGTTATTTTACAGAATATACATTATCGTTCGTCACCTATGGATTCTTAATCCCAAACATCAAGGCACTCCACCCACTTGGTCGACGGACCAATTAGTTGGATTGGTTGCTGGTGATTTAGAACCAGCTAAAACACATTTTAAGACTCAGAATCCTTTATTCTCTTTAACGAAAAACGACAAACTCATAATTTCTGTTTATCAATATTTGTTTATCTAAAATTTCATTGCAATTAATATTAGCATTTGTTTCATCAAAGTTTTAGAATTTTCTAGATGAATTAATTAAAATCGCCGGACCTATTCTTGCTATCTGGATTTTCTCTAATTCATTGGCTCTGCTTAACCGAATTAGCCATTAAATTGTCCAAATAAAGCAGGTCAAAGCTCAAAGTCCGAAAGTTCTTTTCTCAGCACGTTACAGTCCCAAAGATCTCCATAGGACCAGAAATCGTGCAAGCATAAGTCATCGCCAGCATAGACAGCATTGACCGCATCCTCCGCAACTACCCCTCCCTATTCTACTACTCTTTTTATAATAAATTTCAGGATAATGTGAAACAATTTTAGGCGGAGAAAGTCTGTGATTGGCTGATCGAAAACATCCGATTTTTGTTCATTATGGTTTCTCATGGATTTTGCTGTTTCACTCCCGGAGATGACATAGTCCTTATGTTACAAAGTCCTGGTTTTACTTGTATGATTCGATTGTTCATTTTAAAACGGTTTTTACTATTCATGCCTTTGGCAGCCCACCAAGATCCTATCCTTGACCGAGGACATGGTGTACAGGCTTTGTTAGGAAGTTCACGGAGCCATCCGAATCTGCACAGTAAGTATCGCGCTCACGAGACGGTGGCCACTTCTGAACTCGATTTTCGACTCCATTTTGTGGTAGGCCCAAATGCTAACTTAAGCGAAACAAACACAAAAGAATAATTAATACAAAGAAATGATGATTCTAATGTTATACCCTTACTAATCCCTTTATGTATTAGTATTTTCCTAGCTTACAGCAACATTTAAGCGATAATATTTACCTTTTGTATCCAACCTAGAATCCAAACATCACGTAAGCAACATAAATCATGCGATATCTATTACCACATGTACTACTATTAATATGCGTACATATTTAGTCATTCGAGTTATTTTGCCATGCAAATAGCAATTTTCCACGTGTAATTTGTGTATGCAAAGGTTGAGTTAGGATAACACACCACACTGTTAGTAAAATTATAATCAGTAAGTTATATGGTTAGTCTTTTCATGCAAAAATAGAGGAGGTATACAAAAGTTCGTTCTACCTGCTCCATCAGCTGCACCCAATCATACATTGTTTACACCACCCTGCCTCTGACAATGTAAATACATGGAACGCCATTAACTCTGCCCTTAGCCATAAAAATAAATGCTCCAATTGTTCCTTCCATTGTAATCTAACATGCCCTCTACTGTGATGTCTCTGGTGCAGCTTGTCCCTCCAGGGCGAAGAAGACCTCGCCCAGCTCAGCACATGTACTCCACGCCACAAAGTCCAACCCCCTTTCCCACCAAATAGGGCCAAATTCATCATTGAGCAGCAAGTAGATATTATTTTCCAGCTGTTATGTTTTTCGTCTCTTCTTTTTGCCTCTCCCCTTAGGATGGTAGGGCGACACCAACTACGCCCATTAATACCAGTTGCCAATCGTACATGATTGATGAGAGCAAACAGCTCAGAGATACCCAAAAGGAAAGTCTATATTTTTGAGAACTCAGAATGTTCCCAAACTCCTGCCCTGATAGAACCACAAGTTCCACATAGACCCAGCTGTTCCTTTCTCCTGGAAAGGACTTACTTTTATATTGATTTCCAAAACCACCATGAGAAAAATATCATAGTCACTTGTGATGGTGCATGAAAGAAAAGCCATGACAATTATTTCCCCATTTGTCACATTATTCTTACAGCCTCTCTATCCTTTTTATTAAAACACATTTCGAAATACGAGCATATTATTACAAAAACTAAAATCAAACTATCAAAATTCATAAGGAATATGAAGCATATTTTTCTACAATATACTTGCAATGTAGAAAAAAATGCAACAGTTATAAATCTATAGGATATTTCCTCTCTAAAAGAGTAATGGGCAGCTGCACAATATATTATGCACCATTTAAAAAAAAGAAATCACAAAGCACATGGCACGCTACCCTGGATGGCTCCATGCCATGATGCCAGCTCAGGCCTGCCTTACAGTGCTCTCCAAGTTCATTACCTCATTCAACTCCTTGCATCTTTGCTCAGCTCAACAGAGTTTGGGCCTGAGGCATATCAACCAGACTTTATTGCTCAGATCGTTAAGACTTCATCATCAGGACCACAATGCGTAGGCCCACCAAACTGGTGCATTGAGATCTGGAACCATACGAAGGGTTTCTGTGGGCATCTGGACATGGCTCATGCCATTCCCGTTCCTCTAGGGGGCTCTTCTCATTAGACCAGTAGGTCTCGCCAGGGCACTCAAACTCTTGTGTAACTGGCAGCCATTTTGGATACGGTCAGCTATTTAGATAATGCCACATTTAAATATATGACCAGTCCTTGAAAGATCCCATCATGTGGAGACCTTGCGTTTGTCTCTGATCAACCTTCATGTGCATATCTGTGCCGTTTGCTGATATGCTGTGCCAGAGAACAAGCAGTGTCTGTTCACCCCCAGCATTGCTGCACTCACGAGTCTGCTCACATGGGGGCATATTACCAAGGGAATTATCGCCGCTTTAGCGGCACTTTTTGCCGATAAAGCGACGATAATTTTATCGCCCTATTAGCAAGCCTGCGCTAACATGCGTTAGTGCAAGTCTTCGGGCATTAGCTGCTGGTTTTTTCATCGCCTTGCATGTCAGCGATATGTATCGCTAATGACATGCAAGGTAGGCGTTACCTACCTAAATTTCATGGTAAAAATCGCTAACAGCACTTTGCTGTATTATCAAAGATATCCCGCGATACAATAATTTGCGCTAACCTCCGATGTACGCACAGGCTGTACAGGTTTGCTCTGTTACCCAGAGCACCCGCTGTACAGATTTACACTGTTGCGCAGAGCACAGAATGTACAGATTTACACTGTTGGTTTACACTGTGGCACGGGGGACAGACATCACAGAATTACATGGTTGCCCAGAGCACAGGCAGTGCAAGGTGTACAGGATTACACTGTTGCCCACAGGATAGGCTGTACAGATTTGCACTGTTGACCAGATCACAGGCTGTACAGGTTTACACTTTTGCCTGGAGGACAAGAGAACAGGTTGTACAGGAGAACACTGTTGCCCAGAGCACAGGCCTCACAGGTTTACACCGTTGCCAGAGCACTGACTGGACAGGTTTACAATGATGCTCAGAGGACAGACTGTACATGTTGACGCTGTTGGCCAGAGCACAGTTGGATGATTTTTCACTGTTGGCCAGAACACAGGTTGTACAGGTTTACACTGTTGCCCAGAACACAGGCTGTAGAGGTGTACACTGTTGCTGAGAGATCAGACAGACTGTTCATGTTTACACTGTTGACCAGAACACACACTGTACAGGGTTACTCTATTGAGCACAGATGGATGGCTTTTCACTGTTGGCCAGAACACATGATATACAGGCTTACACTGCTGCCCAGAGCACAGGCTGCGCAGGTTTGCACTGTTGCCCAGATCCCAGGATGTACAGGTTTACCTTGTTGCCTGGAGCACAGGCTGCACAGGTTAACACTGTTGCCCAGAGCTCAGGCTGTACAGGTTTACACTGTTGCCCAGAGCACAGGCTGTACTGGTTTACACTGGTGCTCAGAGGACAGACTGCACATGTTTACACTGTTGGTCTGAGCACAGGTGGAGGTTTTTTCACTGTTGCCCAGAACACAGGATGTACTGGTTTACACTGTTGCCCATAGCACATGCTGTACAGGTTTATCCTGTTCTGTTGCCCAGAGCGCAGGCTGTACAGGTTTACACTGTTGCCCAGTGCACAGGCTGTATAGGTTTACACTGTTGCCTAGAGGAGAGAAACACTGTTCATGTTTACGCTGTTGCCCAGAACACAGACTGTACAGCGTTACACTGTTGCCCAGAGCATAGGTGGACGGCTTTTCGCTGTTGACCAGAACACAGGATGTACAGGCTAACACTGTTGCCCAGAGCACAGGCTGCACAGGTTTACACTGTTGCCCAGATCCAAAGTGGTACAAGTTACCCTGTTGCCTGGAGCACAGGCTGTACAGGTTTACACTGTTGCAGAGGACAGACTGTACATGTTTACACTGTTGCCCAGAGCACAGGCTGTACAGGTTTACACTGTTGCCCAGAGCACAGACTGTACAGGTTTACACTGTTGCCCAGAGCCCAGACTGTACAGGTTTACACTATTGCCCAGAACACAGGCTGCACAGGGTTATACTGTTGCCCAGAGCACAGGTGGACAGCTTTGAACTGTTGGCCAGACAGAGGATGTACAGGTTTACACTGTTGCCCAGAGCACAGGCTGCACAGGTTTACACTGTTGCCCAGAGCACAGACTGCACAGGTTTAATCTGTTGCCTAGAGCCCAGGCTGTACAGGTTTACCCTGTTACCCAGAGCACAGGCTGCCTAAGTTTACACAGTTGCCCAGAGCCCAGGCTGTACAGGTTTACACTGTTGCCCAGAACACAAGTGGATGGGTTTGCACAGGTTGTACAGGTTTATACTGTTGCCTGGAGCACAGGGTGTACAGTTTTGCACTGTTTCCCAGAGTATAGGCTGTACAGGTTTATACACGTGCCCAGAGGACAGGCTGTATATGTTTACACCATTGCCCAGAGCACATGCTTTACAGGTTAACACTGTTGCCCAGAGCACAGGTTGACAGATTTGCACTGTTGCCCAGAGCACAGGCTGCACAGGTTTACGCTGTTGCCTGGAGCACAGGGTGTACTGGTTTGCACTGTTGCCCGGAGCACAGGCTGCACAGGTTTACACTAGTGCCTGGAGGACAGGATGCACAGGTTTACACTGCTGTCCAGAGCAGAGGCTGTACAGGTTTACACTGTTGCCCAGAGCACAGACTGTACAGGTGTACACAGTTGCCCGGAGCACAGGCTGTCCAGGTTTACACTGTTGCCCGGAGCACAGGCTGTACAGGTTTACACTGTTGCCCAGAGCCCATGCTGTACAGTTTTACACTGTTGCCCGCAGCTCAGGGTGTACAGGTTTACACTGGTGCCCGGAGGACAGGCTACACAGGTTTACCCAGCTGCCGAGGCTGTACAGGTGTACACTGGTGCCCAGAGGACAGGCTGTACATGTGTACTCTGTTGCCCAAAGCACAGGCTGTACAGGTTTACACTGTTGTCCAGAGGATAGATTGTACACGTTTACACTGTTGCCAGGAGCACAGGCTGTACAGGTGTACACTATTGCCTGGAGCACAGGCTGTACAGGTTTAAACTGTTGCCCAGAGCACAGGCTGTGCAGGTTTACACTGCTGCCCAGAGCACTGGTTGTATGTACAGGTTTACACTGGTGCCCAGAGGACAGACTGTACATGTTTACACTGTTGGTCTGAGCACAGGTGGACGTTTTTTCACTGTTGCCCAGAACACAGGATGTACTGGTTTACACTGTTGCCCGGAGCACAGGATGTACAGGTTTACACTGTTGCCCGGAGCCCAAGCTGTACAGGTTTACACTGTTGCCCACAGCTCAGGGTGTACAGGTTAGCACTGTTGCCCAGAGCACAGGCTGTACAGGTTTACACTGGTGCCCATAGGACAGCCTGTACATGTGTACTCTGTTGCCCAGAGCACAGGCTGTATAGGTTTACTCTGTTGCCCAGAGCGCAGTCTGTACAGGTTTACACTGTTGCCCAGAGCATAGATTGTACAGGTTTACACTCTTGCCCAGAGCATAGATTGTACAAGTTATACACAATGTTGCCCAGAGCATAGACTGTATAGGTTTGCACGGTTGCCCACAGCACAGGCTGTACAGGTTTACACTGGTGCCCAGAGGACAGGCTGTACATGTGTACTCTGTTGTCCAGAGCACAGGCTGTACAGGTTTACACTGTTGTCTAGAGCACAGGCTGTACAGGTTTACAATGTTGCCCAGAGCATAGATTGAACAGGTTTACACTGTTGCCCAGAGCATAGATTGTACAGGTTTACACTTTTGCCTGGAGCACATGATGTACAGGTTTACACTGCTGCCCCGAGCACAGGCTGTACAGGTTTACACTCCTGCCCAGAGCACAGGTGGACTGGTTTGCACTGTTGTACGGAGCACAGGTGGACGGATTTGCACTGTTGTCTCCACATGCTCAGAATGCAGTAGTCTTTTTTACATGCTGCTTCTCCATTGCCCAGAAGTCCTCCACCTACACAGTACACCTAGCACAATGTGGAGGGTTCACGTGAAAATTTTAGCCCATAATAAGAACTGCAGGCCTATCGATGAACCTCTCCTGTACGCAAAAGCACAGAGAGTTCAGGTTTACCCTGTTGTCCAGAGGACAGGCTGTACAGGTTTACACCGTTGGCCGTAGCACAAGATGTACAGGTTTATGCAATTGCCCAGCGCATAGGCTGTACAGGTTTACACTGTTGTCCAGAGAACTGGTTGTACAGATTTGCACTCTTGCCCAGAGGACAGGCTGTACAGGGTTACACTGTTGCCCAGAGCACAAGTGGACAGATTTTCACTGTTGGCCAGAACACAGGGTGTACAGGTTTACACTATTGCCCAGAAAACAGACTGTACAGATTTACACTGTTGCCCAGAGGACAGACTGCACAGGTTTACATTATTGCTCAGAAGACAGATTGTACATGTTTCCACTGTTGCCCAGAGCCCAAGCTTCACAGGTTTACACTGTTGCCCAGAGCACAACCTGTACTGGGTTACACTGTTGCCCAGAGAACAGGCTGTACAGGTTTACACTGTTGCCCACAGCATAGGCCGTACAGGTTTACACTGTACTGTTGCCCAGAGTACAGGCTGCACAAGTTTACACAGTTGCCCAGAGCACAGGTGGATGGTTTTTCATTGTTGCCCAGAGCACAGGCTGTACAGGTTTGCTCTGTTACCCAGAGCACCCGCTGTACAGATTTACACTGTTGCGCAGAGCACAGAATGTACAGATTTACACTGTTGGTTTACACTGTGGCACGGGGGACAGATATCACAGAATTACACGGTTGCCCAGATCACAGGCAGTGCAAGGTGTACAGGATTACACTGTTGCCCACAGGATAGGCTGTACAGATTTGCACTGTTGACCAGATCACAGGCTGCACAAGTTTACACTGTTGCCTAGAGCACAGACTGTACAGGTTTACACTTTTGCCTGGAGGACAAGAGAACAGGTTGTACAGGAGAACACTGTTGCCCAGAGCACAGGCTGCACTGGTTTATACTCTTGCCCAGAGCACAGGCTGCACAGGTTTACACCGTTGCCAGAGCACTGGCTGGACAGGTTTACAATGATGCTCAGAGGACAGACTGTACATGTTGACGCTGTTGGCCAGAGCACAGTTGGACGATTTTTCACTGTTGGCCAGAACACAGGATGTACTGGTTTACACTGTTGCCCAGAGCACATGCTTTACAGGATTATCCTGTTATGTTGCCCGTTGCAGGCTGCACAAGTTTACACAGCTGCCCAGAGCACAGGTTGTACAGGTTTACACTGTTGCCCAGAACACAGGCTGTAGAGGTGTACACTGTTGCCGAGAGATCAGACAGACTGTTCATGTTTACACTGTTGACCAGAACACACACTGTACAGGGTTACTCTATTGAGCACAGGTGGATGGCTTTTCACTGTTGGCCAGAACACATGATATACAGGCTTACACTGCTGCCCAGAGCACAGGCTGCGCAGGTTTGCACTGTTGCCCAGATCCCAGGATGTACAGGTTTGCCTTGTTGCCTGGAGCACAGGCTGCACAGGTTAACACTGTTGCCCAGAGCTCAGGCTGTACAGGTTTACACTGTTGCCCAGAGCACAGGCTGTACTGGTTTACACTGGTGCTCAGAGGACAGACTGCACATGTTTACACTGTTGGTCTGAGCACAGGTGGAGGTTTTTTCACTGTTGCCCAGAACACAGGATGTACTGGTTTACACTGTTGCCCATAGCACATGCTGTACAGGTTTATCCTGTTCTGTTGCCCAGAGCGCAGGCTGTACAGGTTTACACTGTTGCCCAGTGCACAGGCTGTATAGGTTTACACTGTTGCCTAGAGGAGAGAAACTTTGTTCATGTTTACGCTGTTGCCCAGAACACAGACTGTACAGCGTTACACTGTTGCCCAGAGCATAGGTGGGCGGCTTTTCGCTGTTGACCAGAACACAGGATGTACAGGCTAACACTGTTGCCCAGAGCACAGGCTGCACAGGTTTACACTGTTGCCCAGATCCAAAGTGGTACAAGTTACCCTGTTGCCTGGAGCACAGGCTATACAGGTTTACACTGTTGCAGAGGACAGACTGTACATGTTTACACTGTTGCCCAGAGCACAGGCTGTACAGCTTTACACTGTTGCCCAGAGCACAGACTGTACAGGTTTACACTGTTGCCCAGAGCCCAGACTGTACAGGTTTACACTGTTGCCCAGAACACAGGCAGCACAGGGTTATACTGTTGCCCAGAGCACAGGTGGACAGCTTTGAACTGTTGGCCAGACAGAGGATGTACAGGTTTACACTGTTGGCCAGAGCACAGGCTGCACATGTTTACACTGTTGCCCAGAGCACAGACTGCACAGGTTTACTCTGTTGCCTAGAGCCCAGGCTGTACAGGTTTACCCTGTTACCCAGAGCACAGGCTGCCTAAGTTTACACAGTTGCCCAGAGCCCAGGCGGCTGTACAGGTTTACACTGTTGCCCAGAGCACAAGTGGAGGGGTTTTCACAGGTTGTACACATTTATACTGTTGCCTGGAGCACAGGGTGTACAGTTTTGCACTGTTGCCCAGAGTATAGGCTGTACAGGTTTATACTGGTGCCCAGAGGACAGGCTGTACATGTTTACACCATTGCCCAGAGCACAGGCTGCACAGGTTTACGCTGTTGCCTGGAGCACAGGGTGTACAGGTTTGCATTGTTGCCCAGAGCACAGGTTGACAGATTTGCACTGTTGCCCAGAGCACAGGCTGCACAGGTTTACGCTGTTGCCTGGAGCACAGGGTGTACAGGTTTGCATTGTTGCCCGGAGCACAGGCTGCACAGGTGTACACTAGTGCCTGGAGGACAGGATGCACAGGTTTACACTGCTGTCCAGAGCAGAGGCTGTACAGGTTTACACTGGTGCCCAGAGGACAGGCTGTCCATGTTTACACTGTTGCCCAGAGCACAGACTGTACAGGTGTACACAGTTGCCCGGAGCACAGGCTGTCCAGGTTTACACTGTTGCCCGGAGCACAGGCTGTACAGGTTTACACTGTTGCCCAGAGCCCAAGCTGTACAGGTTTACACTGTTGCCCGCAGCTCAGGGTGTACAGGTTTACACTGGTGCCCAGAGGACAGGCTACACAGGTTTACCCAGCTGCCGAGGCTGTACAGGTTTACACTGGTGCCCAGAGGACAGGCTGTACATGTGTACTCTGTTGCCCAAAGCACAGGCTGTACAGGTTTACACTGTTGTCCAGAGCATAGATTGTACACGTTTACACTGTTGCCAGGAGCACAGGCTGTACAGGTGTACACTATTGCCTGGAGCACAGGCTGTACAGGTTTAAACTGTTGCCCAGAGCACAGGCTGTACAGGTTTACACTGTTGCCCGGAGCACAGGCTTTACAGGTTTACACTTTTGCCCAAAGCACAGGCTGTGCAGGTTTACACTGCTGCCCAGAGCACTGGTTGTATGTACAGGTTTACACTGGTGCCCAGAGGACAGACTGTACATGTTTACACTGTTGGTCTGAGCACAGGTGGACGTTTTTTCACTGTTGCCCAGAACACAGGATGTACTGGTTTACACTGTTGCCCAGAGCACAGGATGTACAGGTTTACACTGTTGCCCGGAGCCCAAGCTGTACAGGTTTACACTGTTGCCCACAGCTCAGGGTGTACAGGTTAGCACTGTTGCCCATAGCACAGGCTGTACAGGTTTACACTGGTGCCCAGAGGACAGCCTGTACATGTGTACTCTGTTGCCCAGAGCACAGGCTGTATAGGTTTACTCTGTTGCCCAGAGCACAGTCTGTACAGGTTTACACTGTTGCCCAGAGCATAGATTTTACAAGTTATACACAATGTTGCCCAGAGCATAGATTGTACAGGTTTGCACGGTTGCCCACAGCACAGGCTGTACAGGTTTACACTGGTGCCCAGAGGACAGGCTGTACATGTGTACTCTGTTGTCCAGAGCACAGGCTGTACAGGTTTACACTGTTGTCTAGAGCACAGGCTGTACAGGTTTACAATGTTGCCCAGAGCATAGATTGAACAGGTTTACACTGTTGCCCAGAGCATAGATTGTACAGGTTTACACAGTTGCCTGGAGCACATGATGTACAGGTTTACACTGCTGCCCAGAGCACAGGCTGTACAGGTTTACACTGCTGCCCAGAGCACAGGTGGACTGGTTTGCACTGTTGTCTCCACATGCTCAGAATGCAGTAGTCTTTTTTACATGCTGCTTCTCCATTGCCCAGAAGTCCTCCGTTCCATCAGGCGGTGGGTTCACAACTCTTCACCTGACAAACATTCCTGGACAGGAGAGATGGGCCAGAGCGCCCATTATGTCCCTCGGCCTCTCTCTGCAGCATCGTTAGGCAGGATGAGCCGGGCTAATTAACCAGAGGCTGCGAAGCATCAGGCAGCCTGCTAGAGATATAAATTGCAGACTCTTGCTATAGTGGTTTGAACGCAGTCAGGGAAACAGCAGGCCCTTCTGTAAACAAAATGTATTATTAATGCAACAATGAGCATTGAAATGCAGACGGAGAAGTTGGAATGTGTCAAGCAGCCTCCATCTTCTATAAAGCCAGTGACGTCATTGTGTGGAAGAAGACTGCACAGTTCAACAAAGTAAATCACGAGCTTTATTCAGGAGTTTAACATTATCCATAAATTTATTGATTAAGTTCTACATTTTTCATTTTATTGCGGTCATGTGTAAAGTGCAAATCTAGCACCTTGAGTTAAATGTGGGTAGTACATAGCACAGGGAGATCCTTTATAGGGGAGGTCATGTTGTGGTGAAGAACTCAAATAAGCAGCAACCCAGGGCAAGTTTAAGAGCACGTGTGAGGAGATAAAACCATTGAACAGGGAGATTAAGCACAAAGGAAGCAGCCTAGAAAACTACGACCCATGCCAGAGAGCGCACTGAGCATGAATGAGGTACCTGCTGGCTGAGTCTGGTACAGGCCACACTTCTTTACCTCCATGTTAGTCTTCCTTGCCACATGACTAACAAAGTGAGCTTCAGCTCCACACCAGAACCCTCCAAAGCAAAAGTTAGCCTCCTATGCCTCCCATCCCTTCCCAATATGGCTGACCCATACACTCCATGACCACTATAAGAGGCGGGCCGGCCCAACCCCAAAGCCTGTTTTTTTAGTTCTGCGCACGTCTCTCCAGATGCGTCAGGTAAGTGGTCTTGGGTTGGAGGTCCTGCTCTAGCAGACCCTTGGATCTTGGACCCTGTTCCCCCCTTTCCCCCAGTGTGTTATAGCCGATAAGGCTCTGCTCCAGTGGGCCGTGGGTTTACGGGGGAGGGTGGTCGGGGTACTGTTTGGGATGATGGCCGGTGCCCTGCTGTGCCTCCGCTGTATTTTTGTATATCCCTTTGCTCTGTGCCAGGTTTGTCACCACCCGCCTGCCTTTCATGACGCTGCGGCGGGCGGCGGCTGTGCGTATGTTTCTTTCCCTGCACTTTGTTCTCGCCGCCCGCCTGCCCCTCGAGGCGCTGCGGCGGGCGGCGGCTCGGCTTTTTTTTTCTCTGATGGGAGTACGGCCGTCGGGAAGCTGCATGATTACTTTATGTAGTCAGCTCAGGAGATTTATCTGCACTTCGCAATTATGGACATAAATCATTTTAAAGTGTGGCGGTCAGTGGGTTGCTAGTTCGATTCAAACTGCCTCACTCCTCTGGTTTTGTTTATTTTTCACGCGGTTTCCTCGCTTGCTGCTCTCGCCACCCGCCTTCCCCTTCATGAGCTACGGCGGGTGGCGGCTGTGTGATGCCTACCTCCACTACCTCGCTCCTGCTGTTCTCGCCTCCCGCCTGCCCTTCAAGGCGTTGCGGCGGGCAGTTCTACACAGCTTTTGCAGTCTCCCCAACGTGGGGCTCTCTCTGCTTGTGGGCGGAGTGGCGTCCTCCCTGGGCGGGGTCAGAAGGTGCTCATTCCCGCGCAGGTGTTGCCGGTCATTTTGGGTGGCTGGCCCACCTTTTCCTGCCTACTTTTAGGCACTGTTTTCTCGCGTCTCTGCGGATTGTGGTTTCCCGTGGACTGCTGCTGTGCTTTGGGAAAGTAAACCTGCTCTTTTGCTGCTCATGGAGCATGGGGATGCTGCTGTGGGGGAAGGCTCGGCCTCCCAGGTTCCTGCTGAGTCAGTCTCTCTTCAGTCCATTCAGGACATGATTCAGGCTGCGGTGGCGGCTGCCTTTGCGCAGCGCGCTGGTGGGCAGAGTCCCTCTTCTCCTAAACGTCCTCGCTTGGACCCCGCTCCGGTTTCTGATGCTGAAGGGGAGGAGGAGGATCTCTGGAGCGCTATGTCCAGGGTCAAGAGTTGCAGGATGTGCTCCTGCACATCAAACAGAACTTGGCTTTTCCGGCTCCGGCTACTGAGGAGCTCTCGGAGGTCTTCTTCTTACATTACCAGCGCAAAGGACCAGAGTCTCTGCCTCTTCATTCCTCCATTAAGAAGGTGTTGGAGGGGGAGTGGATGGAGATTGATAAGCAGGCCTTCCCAAGGTACCTGGCAAAGCGCTACTCCAGCCAGGACTTTGCGAAGGATTTCCCTTCCTCTGTGAAGGTGGACTCTCTGATGGCAGGGCTTTCCTCGCAGGGTTCCATTATTTACGAGGACGCCTCACCCTCGGACCCTGTTGACAGGCAGGTGAAGGCCACGGCCAAGCGGTCTTACTCAGCGGCCAATTTTTCCATTCGTGCCTCTGCCTACCTATCTTACATGATGCAGTCCTTGTTGAAGGATTTCCAGTCCTTGGTGGAGCTGTTGGATCAAGGGGTGGAAGTGGTTCCTACCCTGGCTCTGATGGAGCAGCAGACTCAGCTCCTGTCAGACATCTCCTTCGACACCTTGGGGGCCTTGGCCGCAGCTGGTGGTGCTGCTATTCACCTTGAGAGTGAGGGCAAAAATGGAGAGCTTCACAGGGATCCGTCTCAGTACCTACTTTTTAGAACTGTAACGGCAGGCCCCGGCCCATTTAAAGCCCTGGGGGTAATGAAGATTAACAGAATAAGAGTAATTTGTTCATGAGTATGGATGCTGAGAAAGCAAGTCAGGGAGAGTTCAATAATAATTGAGGCAGAGGTTTGGGTCTGGTTCACAAAGAAATGCAAAAAATGATGCCTAGAGATTCCGCTACATGCATTTCAGGCAGTGGCGGCTAGTGACATATGAAAGTGGTAAGGCGTACAGACGGACAACCAATTTTGACTGATTGTTTAGATTGCCTATGAGACACCCTGTCAGGAACAGTGCATCCGCCGTGGTCCTCAGTGAGCAGCTCCAGGCTGCAGAGGGGGTTGAGAGGAGACGAGGAGACAGACAAGGTAACCATTCGTCCTGCCAGGCCCTGTACATCCTCCTGGGCCCTCGGAGGATGGCTTGGCCTGGTGGGGGTGAGATGAGGAGAGCTGGACTAACCATTGGCCTTGTCAGGCACTGTACCTCCGCCGGGGTCCTCGGTGAGGGGTGGGGAACAGCAGGAGAACTCCAAGATGCATCGAAAGGGGCTTTAACCATGAACCTGGGAGCATTTACCCTCCCTTCACCACACACATCAGATGTCCAGTGGCCTGTGCTGGCTTCGGGGACGATGGCGCCCAGTGAATGTCTCTGGACCTTTCATACTTGTCTGAGGGGTTCTGATGGGCCCTGTGGTCTGAGAGAGGACCCCCACTGGACCATCCATCTTCATCCGGGACCTCATTGAAGGTCAAGAGACACTTTCTCATCAGGCTTCACAGTCTGTCCATGCTGAGATGAGTACCAGCCGCTCACAGCCTTGGCAGGGCGGATCCAGCATTTCATCCAGCTTGAGGAAAGGAGCCCCATTGTGTTGGTTACAGCATGTATTATCAACATGCCTAGTGATAGTTCTGCTTCTACAGCATCCCATATACACCGTTATTTGTATTATTGTTGACAAATGACTAATATTATCTTGTTAATATTGGTAGTAGTAATATTTGTTGACAATTTTATACAGTGCAAACTGGGCCTGAATGTACTGGAGAGCTTTACATGGGCAGCAGTTACATTACACATGGAAACATTTCATTTTTGTTGTTTTTTTAGGCACGGGGGATTAAGTGAATTGCCTAGAATCACAAGGTGTTGAGCCGACGCAGAGACTAAAACCTAATTTCCCAATTCCAAAGTAGCAGCTCTTGGAGGTACGTCACATCCTCTCTCCCTTGTTATAAAATAACTTTCACGAATAATGAAACAATATCTGCATGTTTAAAGAAAGAGCGGGAAGTTTATTCTAAAACAGTCAAGGGCATATGTACAAAGATGTGGCTGAGTGAGGCATTAGCAGGCATGGCTTAGCGCCTCACTCTACTACTTCAGAAATACAAGGCTGCACCATATTTACAAGAATATGGTGCAGCCTTGAATTTCCCTCTGCGTTGGCGCTACACTTAGCTGCCTAGAGCCAACACAGGCACCTCACACCATAGGGAGAGGGTGTCTGCGTGCAGGGGCAGATTGTTTATGTGTAGGGATTTTGAACTCGTGGGTGGACTTGAATAGGGTATTTGCGCCCTAACGGGAAATTGACAATATTGGTACTTAACAAATGTAATATAAAGCAGTGCCTTAGGGTAGAGAGCACCACCCCTCTCCCAAAATTGTGCCATAAGCCAAGTACACATTATATCTCACAATCCCCAGCACACTCAATATCAATAAACTCCAACCTGCTTCCAATATGTTGTTAGTATTACCTTTTTTATTATCTTCTTACTAATTCTTTCGGTTCTCATCCAACATGTGTTTCGTCACGACTAACGTGACTTATTCAGGGCTAAGAAATGTATACACAAAACGAAATCACTAACACTTCCAAATTGTTGTGTCACATCGAATTAATATTACTCAACCAAAAAGCATCTGAAAAAACGTGGAAACCCCCAAAAATGTATTTCCACTAAACATCCTATAAAACCGTGCCATGCACACCATACCCGCATGTCACGGCAAGCAAAGTAATTAATCCCAAGTGTGGGTACCAAAGGTGCAAAAAAATTCTTATATCACTGTACAGTGTAAAACATGCGAAAAGCGTACCTTATATTAATGTAGGTCAGTTTATCTGAAAAAATACCCATTCTGAGTGCAGGGTGCTGCGGCTGCCTGCCCTACCCCTATCACTATGCACAGAAGGGGGAATCACGTGGTCGGGGAACATGGCGGCTGGCTGACGCCGGTCGGGAGAGCTCCTGTGTGAGGCGAGAAAAGTCTGGTACTAATGGTATCAGGGTTCGGTGGAGAATGAGGGCGGTTTGAGCAGTGCTGCTGGGAGCCGTGATTCGACGAGTGCAGTAAGCGCTTTGCGAGGCTCCAGGTCTGAAGCGGAAGTGGGAGAATAAAGAATATATAGTATATACGGCGCTGACGGTGGCCCTCTTACAGCATCGTGCCCTGATTGTTGGGGGCATCACAACTACCGCTACCATCGCTACGCCACGGTAAGGTCTTGTATGGGCCTGATGCCTACTTTCTCTGCTCCTGCCGCCGAGAGATGTGGCTCCGCCCCCCTGGGGAGTTGGAGTCGGGAGACAGAGTGTTGGAGGAAATTCCACACAATCGAACTACTGTATGTGGGTAAGTGCGGTATTTTTGCTACTCATAAAAAGTTTGTGGGGAACAAGGTTCCTAAGCTTAGAACCGGTCAACCTCCACTTCCTGGATTCCCCAATCTGATTACTTGTGAATCCCAAGGGCAAACTTCTCTGCCTTCGGGTCCTTCTCAGCAGCGGGACGAGGTTAACAGCCATATTAAAAGTGGGAAGGTGTGGATGGAGAGCGAGTCTCATCCCCGAGCCCCAGCATCTAATACACATTACCCCATAAGCTCTGGTGAAGGGGGGGGGCTAGGGTACCTACACTAGGTTACGTTTCTTCGGAGGAACTAAACCCTCGGAGTGAGAATATCAATATTAAAGGTGGGAGGTCTCAGCCAGCTAGGAGTAGATATCAACTTCGATCAGCTCCTGAAAAGAAAAAGAAAACGACGAGTAAAGATAAAGCTGACGAATCCTCTTTGGTGGTGACTCCTCAGACGCCCCTTAAAAAGAACCCCAAAAAAGCTCCAATCAAAAAGTGTAGGTCAGGAGAACTGTGGTCATTACCCAAACCACTTCCTTCTCTCAGGTCATACTTCAAAATAATGGAACAGGTTGCAGGTTCAAAACCGGTTTCGGAGAGAATAAGAGCGCACCACACCCAGCACCAAACTCAGCGGAGAAAACGGTATCCCCTGTGTTTCAGGGTATTCCATTGAGGCTTGAGAATCGTTTTACTCCGCTTGCGGAGGCTCAGGAAAATCTACCCGAGTCGTCCCAGAACGGGGGAGGGATTGAAAATGACACGAATGGAGCAACCTTAAATGATGCAGTGAGTCCTGTACTGTTGCATGTCCCTCGAGATGAAGCTACTCCAAGGGTCTCAGATGGTCAGTTGGTAGACCTCTTAAATAGTCTGAGACAAGAGATTTTAGCCTAATTTGAGACTTCTGAAAGTAATCAAAAGGAAATTCAGGATAGAGGGGAGATCCTCTAGCAGAAGATTGACGGATTAGCCAAACGTACGGAGAGTTTGGAAGAGGAGGTGAAGGTCTTGGGTGAGACCACTGCTTCCAATCTCAGAGAGATCGAAAGGCTCAAACAAGGGAACAAGGCATTACAGCAGGATATGGAAAGGCTTGAGCTGCAGGCCAGGCGAAATAATATTCGCCTTCTCGGAATTAATGAAAACGCAGAAGGGCGGATATAAAAGGTTTTGTTTGTAGGCTGTTGGGGGAGCTATTCCACGAAAGAACAGATATAGATTGGGGAAAAGAGCTCCAGAGAGTGCATAGAGACCCCTATAGGTTACAGACAGGGAGGAAAGCACCTAGGAAGATTTTGGTTTATTTTCTCACCTATTCAATTAAGGAGCTTGTTTTAGCCCGGGCATTAAAAGAACGGTCATTGATGTTTGGGGATTCTACCTATCTAATACGATCTGATATGGGCAAAAGAACAGCAGAGTGTCAGTGGCTTTTAGGTTAAAAAAAATGAACAAACTCTGGTCCAGGGGGGCGCATGTCCATATGAAATTCCCCGCCATGCTGAAGATCATGTGGCAGAACAAGATGTATAACATTCGAGAACCGGAGGAAGTAGATGCACTATTAAAACAGATGGAAGGATCAGAATAGACTGTTGACCAATCTCCGTTCAGTATGAAGATACACAACTTGTAAATAATCTGTTAATAGCACGGAATGGAGGACACATTTATATTGTAGGTCACAACCTATATGCGGTATGAATGGTTTATCCTAGGATATTATGCCACCATAGCAGTACTGCTTATGTTTGCGAGTATAGGCGCTAATGTTAATTTCGGTTTTGACACCTGGGCTTGCCTCGTTAGCATAGGGACATCTCGAAGGCATTCGCGCCCTAAGAGATAATCAGGGAATTCCCCGGGGTGGGTGGGGGGGGGGGGGGGGGGTACACAGGGTGTTGGGAGCATCTGGGAGAAAAAAGAAAACAATAGTGTCCCAATCTGCCATCCATGTACTATTGGTATCTTTTTGTTAAATTTCTTGTTTTTCTTGGCCTTTCTTATGAATGTTGAGTTAATTATTATTTCATGTTATAGATTGGTAGGGAGGGGCCTTTCGCAATTAATAAATGAGTAAGAATTTGGTGTATCTCACCTCATGGAATTTGAATGGGGTGAGATCTATGAGAATATTGGCCTGTATTATGGAGTTTCTCAAGAAATCCGAGGCAAATGTTATCCTCCTACAGGAGACCCATTTAGAAAAAAGCGAATGTCTGACTATGTTTAAAAAATGGTCTTGGGTTCAGGATGTAGTCAGTTTCAATCAGAGGGGTAGTGCAAGAGGAGTAGCTATAATTATGAGATCAAATAGTGGAATTAATCTGGAAAGTCATCTTGCAGATTCTTCGGGGAAATGGATATTGGCTAACATTAAAATTCAGAATAGGGCGTTAGTGTGTGTTAGTTACTATGGTCCAAATCAGGGCAACCCAGATCCATTGATCAAATTGGAGGCCGCCCTTTGGTTAACTAATAGCCCAGTGATTATCGGAGGTGATTTTAATCTAGTCCAAAGACCCGATTTAGATAAAACTTCTAAAATAAAATATATTACCCCTCTACATTCAATGGCTACACTTAGAACACAGATCCAAGAGCTAAAGTTAGTCGATGTCTGGAGAATCATAATGGGGGATAAGAAAGGATATACTTCTTTTAGTAAAAAAATATGGTCATCACTCCTGCATAGAATATTTTTTAATAGATCAATGTTTACTTGAGGGAGTTGAAAAGGTCAAACATCTCCCTGCTACCCTTTCAGATCATTCTGCGGTATGCCTTTCTCTGAGATTTCAGGAAAAAAGGGGTATAACAAGATGGACCCTAGACCAGACAATCTTATTAGATGAGGCTGTCCAATTTAAGATGCGAGAAGAGGTTATGACTTTTTTCAAAGATAATAATGGGTCACCAAAAATTCAGGTCATTTGGAATGCGTTTAAGGCATTTCTTAGAGCCTTGGGTACATCGATCATGACTGGGAAGAAGCGTACCTCTAGGCAGCAGGAGACTGACCTCTTGAAAATATTCAAATTAAGGAGTTAGAATTGTAAAAGGCTTCCTCAGAGTCCTTTAATAAGGTGCCTCTTCTCACTAAGGAATTGGAGAACCTCCAACTAGAAAATCAGGGTGTTTTGGATAAGATTCTAATAAATAAATGGAAGGTCAGTAAACTTCAACATTTCTCATATGGTGAGAAGAGTGATCAGCTTCTGGCTTGGAAAGTTAAAACTGATAAATCATATAAGTAGCTTAAGAGAGAGTTCTACTGGTCAGATGTTAGACACTAATACAAAAATAGGGGCTGAAGTTAATGGGTATATGACCAAGTTATATAAAGAGGATACTGTGCCCGGGCTGGAAAAGATTAATGAATTTCTGGGTAAAGTTGAACTCCCTTCCCTGAATGAACATCAAAGAGAATATCTAGCTTCTGGAATAAGTGAAGAAGAAATCTGAGTACAGATGAGAAGGATGACAAGAGGGAAGGCGGCCGGGCCAGATGGCCTTCCGATAGAAATGTACCGATTTCTTGAGGATAACATAATATCAGTATTTAAAGAGCTTATTGATAAGATTTTGATAGAAGGGGAGGACTCCCGATATCTTGGGCTGAGGCAACAATAGTCTTAATTTTAAAACCAAATAAGGATCCGTTGGCAGCAGGGTCCTATAGGCCTATATCCCTGTTGAACACCGACTATTAAGTGTTCACGGGGATATCGGCAGCTAGGGTTGCTAAGGTAATAAAGAGTGTTGTCCACAGAAATCAGAGGGGTTTTATTTCTGGAAGGCAACTCAATGAACTTACCTTTACAATGCTGGGTATAGTAGATCTGGCAGTATCCTTCAACCTTCCAGTAACTTTAGTGGCAGTAGATGCTGCTAAAGCGTTTGACCAGGTCTAGCCATACCTTTGGGAGTTGTTAAGAACTTTTGGATTCCCTATGAACCTAATAAAAGCAATACAGTTACTTTATAGTGCACCTAGAGCTAGAGTCTTAGTTGACGGGGAGTTAACTGATTGGTTCAGCATTATGCGGGGAACAAGGCAGGGATGCCCGTTGTCCCCCATGTTATTCGATATCTATATCGAACCTTTTGCAGCCCTATTTAGACAAGATCTCTCCATTCTTCCATTCAGATACAAAACCTTCGAGGTCAAATTAGCCCTATACACGGATGATCCCATTCTTTATACGCAGAATCCCAAGGAGGCTATTCCCAGGTTGTGGGCTAAAGCAGATTTGTTTGGGAAGGTCTCCTGGTATAGTGTAAACAGAGACAAAACTGAAGTTATGGAGTGGAACCAGCCATCTCAGACCCCTGGGGTAAAAGCTCTGATGCGATATCTCAGCATTATAATTACCCAGAAGTTAGCTGATGTCCCTATGGTCAATTGGAGGAAGACTAGCCAGGAGGTTGGAAGATTACTGATTGGATGGGCAAATCTCCCTCTTAATCTACATTGTAGGGTACATTTAATTAAAATTATTATACTCCCCAAAATTTCTTTTCTTTTTAATAACATACCTCTCTTGTTTGCCAAAAATGAGGTAGCAAAATTACAGGGCAAGATTGGAAGTTTTGTCTGGGCTTCAAAGGGCTCCCGCATATCCTGGAAAAGGTTGAGGAGAAAGTTAGAGAAGGGGGGACTAGCTCTTCCAGATCTATGGCTCTATGCACACGTTTTTCCTTTTGAGAGCTTTCGGATGCTATTAAACAAACCGGATGATTCTGCATTAGGTGTCATGTATGGGGCATTGCTTAGCGATTTGGGGGATGAACAAGAACAGTTCTCTTTTAAGTTTGGAGACCCAAAAAATTTTTTTAAAAGTAAGATTAAAGATTTTATTGCAGGCAGTTAAGAACTGGGTATATATACGGAAGCAACTAGGAATACCCTATTATTCAGATTACTCACCAATTTGGGGTTCCCCAGGCACTCCAGCATTTCTAGACGATTTGCTCAGCCTACCACTGAAGCAAGCAGGTATCTCTCGCTGGGGAGATTTAAAAATAGGTATGGATCTGGTTACTTGGGAAACTCTGACATTATGTACTCGTGGACAATTACCAGATTCAAATACTATCAATTGTCTGCTTGGTGGGCTGGGCAACATTGGGAGGAACAGACGGACGATGCCTGGTTAATTCAAGCTATGAAAATTGGGAGCATTAATAAAGAGGTGGCTTTGTGGTAACGAACCCTGATTGAAGCTGAAGATGATATAAATCAGGACATCCAAAAGCTCTGGAGTAATGATGTAGAAAGATCAATCTGAGCGTCGCTTGGTTGGGCTCCTTTGCATTGCTTTGAGAGACAGTTAAACCCGCATACCTCAAGCGAAACCATCTTTTTACTCTTTATCGGGTTTACAGGTCTCCGGCGAAACTGACATAATTTTTTGGAACTCAGTATGTTTGTACGAGATGTCAGGATCCTTCAGCGAATAACTGTCGTATGTTTTTAACTTGCCCTGTGATTACTAAATTTTGGATTGATCTTTGTGAATTCTTGACAGACGTAACAGGAATCCAGATAGAAGGGACTCCTGTACTTATATTTTTCGGATTAGGCCAGGATAGTATTCTGGTTTGAAATAAAACTGCGGCAAGATTAATTTTTTAATGTTATTATATTGGGAAGACGAGAGATCTGTAAAGCTTGGAAATCAGCTGTTGTACCCCTTTTTTCTGAGTGTAAAAATAGTATCTTACATATAAGTCAACAAGACATGGCATGCGATTCTAGAAGTCGGGAAAAGATATGGGCCATGTTGGTTGATTGGTGTCAGAGGAATGGGGTCCAATGATTAAGCCAATAAATAGCTGTCGGCAATGGTCCCCTTCTTCTCAATGTCATGCGTAAGAGGGGTTGGAGTGGAAACAGCTAGATTTCTTGTGTGGAAAGACTCTATTCCCATCCGGTCTCAATAAGGGAAAGTGAGTATTGCCAACAAGTTAATTGGCAGAATGAGGACAAAAAAAAAACTATGGACAGAAGGGGAGAAGCTTCTAGTGCACATGTTGGGCTGGTTGCTGAAAGGCAGTCGGTCAACCTGCCATGCACACTTTGAAGTGCAAGTATGTTGAGGGCCTAACGAGGCCTGAATCATATTTTTAAGCCCCACCCACTAATCACTAAGGAATCCGGCTTGTCGTCGCCAATAGAAAAAAATACACTGCTCGTAAACTGTAGGTTTATTGACATTAAATTCGGTGGCTTTGGGGATCAAACTTAGGGACGAAATGCCCCCTGAGCTCTAATAAAGGAGCCACTGATTTCAGGGACCCAACAAACCTAAACAAGTTAAACATGGAATGCTGTGGCTGTCACAGCTTTGCAGGCGTAAGTTTGTGACTTTCTTTTTTCTTTTTTTTTCCATTGTCATAAATTCAGTGTGGAAGTTTTTGCATTATACATTTCTATTAATGAAAGCCAGTGCCTCTGTACAAGCTGCTTTTTTGTCTCCCAACAGGGAAATATTTATCTGCAAAAATATGTTTTACTATCAAAGAATAACTTTCCCTGCACCCCAGGATGTTTGGATGACTTCTAGCCCACTTGTCATCATCTAATTAAATTCATGATGGTCCTTAAAGTAAATCTCTGACCACTTTTTGTGTGGGAAAAGATGAGAGAGAAGTTTGCAATCCGAAACATTTAAGGCAAACCACGCTTTGAAACGCCCTCCACCCACCTCTTCCATGGTATTTGCTCCATAACAATATGCAATTGTGAGTTAATATTGCACAGGAGTAATGAATCCATGACTGGAAGTTACCTTTTTAGGTTTCGCCTGCACAGTACTTGCGCTGACTTTGAGAAATCTAAAGTTTTTAATATAAACTTGAGAGGGACTTACATCCCGCCTCCTTTCATTCCTGGCTTCTCATTGGTTCTTGTGTGTTCCACTTGCTTTTCCTCCATTTCTATTGGCTGTAGTATATTTGCCCGCATTTACCAATGCTTATTTCTCAACTGCTTCTCTTAACAGTTTCCCCCCACTGAAATACTGTTAACATCCCCTTTGGTGGAACTATATTTTCATAAAGTTTCACCTTTTATTATTGTATCATATTTTTATAACAATGTATCACCCGGAGAGAGTAAGTGATTTGCATTGAATTACAGGATTCAGCGCTGCGCCGCCGAGACTGGAACCGGGATCCTCAGCTCTTGAGCCAGCAGCTCTGGCCAGCGTGCCACATGCTCTCCACTCCCGTGTTATCTGTCAGGTAGCTCTTTCCTTCTACAGGACGATGATTGATGAAAACAGCTCTTTATTCATTGCATATGGAGAAACTGATGCATTACCAATGCTTGTTGTATTACTTGCAGTCATAAATCCATATGTCTGTGCTACTAAATCACATTTACAAGTGTAATTTATCTATACCTTCATGATCGAGGCCTGTGAAAATTGAACACTGAGAATTATTTCTAGGCTTGGATGAAATTTAAAATAAGGTCGAAATAATATATGAATTTCAAGAATTTGACATTACTCTTATTACATTAAATTCCTGGAACTATGCCACATCATGCAATTACGTGCTACTCATATAACACTATATGCTATATTTGAAGTTCACGTAATTCGTGTAGCTATGGCTACACATGATGTGATGAAAATAATCAATCATTGTCCCAGAGCTGATAATATCGTGTGGGTAAATCGTGGCATGGATCAAGGTCACTCATGAGAAATTAAATTGTTAAACATGTCAACCTTAGGGTAGCCTTCCACAAAACATTTTGCCGTCATCCTCCATTTTTGATGATCTAATTTTTGCTGACCTTAGGACCCTGTGCACTTTACCACTGCTGACTAGTGCTAAAGTGCATGTGCTCACTCCTTTAAATATGGTGACTTTGGCTTATCCCCCACTGGCTCATTTAATTTACTTATATGTCCCTAGTAAAGTGGTGCTACATGTACCCAGGGCCTGTAAATTAAATGCCTCAAGTGGACCTGCAGCACTTCTTGTGCCACCCACTTCAGTAGCTCTTTAAAGATGTCCAGGGTCACTGGAATTATGCAGCAGGCGAGGTCCAAATTATGCAGCAGGGTTTAACTAAAGTAAGCAGCAAGAAAAGACAAATTATGTTGCACACTGCAGCACATTTTGTGAAAGAATATTAAATTTGTTTTTTATTTTTAAACTTGTTAGCACTGTCTGGCCATTGGCTGCACCTCATTAGTTCCAGTCTAATACCCAATATAGTAATAGGCAACAGAAAGGTGACCAGTCAACCTTTGCAAATGGTCTTCTGTTGCACAGTAATATGTGTGGCTGTTTTTTAGTGACATTTGTACTATTTGAGCTAGAAACAGCATTTCTTTTGTTGAATTCTGCATATTATTCCGTAGCTGATGGGGCAAATCTATAATTATACAAAAAAATGCCATAGCCGCACAGTTGCATGACTCCAGTGGCTCTAAACATGTCTCAGGCCTACCATTGCAGCCTGTGTGCACAGTTTTTAAACTGCTATTTTGACTTGGCAAGATAAACCTTTTTCTAGCCCAAACCTTCTTTTTAATTAATATAAGTCACCCCAGGGAAAGGACTGGACAGCCCAGAGTGCAGGGTGCAAATTATTTATAAATTATGACGTGTACTTTTAAGTTCACACGTCTTAGTAGTGAAAAACTCTAAAATTTCACTCCTGCAAGGTCTATCTCTCCCATAGGTTAACACTGGAGTTACCTTATTACATTTAATAAGCTGTAATTTCCAAATGGGAGCAGGTGACCAGTTCATGTTTGGCGGCTTTAGAATATAATGAAAATCCTAACTTATGGTGAAGTCGGATTTTAAGTTACAGTTTTGAAAATACCACTTTTAGAAAATTGACATTTTCCTGCTGTAGTCATTAGTGCATGCAGCCTGTCTTTGAGTCACATGACTGGGTGGAGCTGGCAGTTGGGCTTTATGTATTCCTGCTAGACAGCCACATACAAAAGAGAGATTAGGTGTGCCTGAATGGGCCATCACTGGTTGGATGAGAGAGCGAAGCTGAGCACAGCCCAAATTGCACTCAAATAGGCTGTGTCTTGCATCCACACAAAGAACTGCATACCCCCTGTAGTCAGTCTGGAGCCAGGTCAGGAAAGGCAGGATGCCTGGGGACTTCAAATGGAACCCTCTAGGAACTTCTCCCCCACTTCAAAGGCACAACCTGGAATAAATACTTGAACTCAGGCACTAACTCTTTAATACACTTCTGGATGCTTGATGCATTGTCAGGAAAAACGACTGCTGTGCTGCTGAACGTACTGCCACTCTGCTGGACTGCTGCACTGAAGGACTGCTGCCCTGCTGTGCTGACCTGCTGTCCTCTTCCCTGGATGAGAAGGACTTGACCTGCATCAACTGAACCCAGGACCCCAAAGTGACTTTAAGTGCTAGTTGGATGGCCTCCTGTTATGAGCCTCAGGGACAGAAGACTCCAGCAAATTTGAGCCCAGCACCTGGACTCTGCCATTTGTGAGTCTACCCTGCCAAGTTGTGCCAGCCAGACCTGGACCCTTGAAAGTGTGGATGTATCGCTGCTGCTGTGTGGATTGGAACAGTCGCAAAGACTCACATCACAGCCCTTGCCTCTGAGGAACTGCCGCTGCGTGATGCATCCTCGGTGCAGGCCCTCACATCCCTCGTCAAGGGCAGCTTGACGATAGTGCCGGACTCTACACAGGGCCTCACAGCTCAGTGGAACTGCCCCATCGCCTGACTGCACGACACATCCTTGATGCCATACTTCACATTGCAAGCCCTCATCAACAGTATCTTTGACGGCGATGCTGGACCTTGCATCATAACCTCGTTGCATCTCGAAGCCAATGCATCACTTGGGCTACGTGATGCATCTTCATCGTGGATCCTCACAACGCTCCACAAACCAGGATTTAAGGTACACTGATTACTGGGCCTTCATGGGTCCTGTAGCTGTCTTGTGCTCTATCGCTGTAGGCCTGAACTTGTGGCTTTGTCCTGGTCTGATGTGACCAAATCCCCACAGTTGGTGCTTTGTGCTTTTTGCCACTATTTTTACCAGAATCTTAAAAACTGAATATCTCAGTTATACTGATTGGATATTTGTCGTTTTCATCTTATTTTATTTATTGAAAATTGCTCTATTTTTTTAAATTGATTTGGGCTCCTTTTGTGGTGTGTTTTCTCTGTGCTACTGTTTAAAGTGTTGCATGTTGCCTCTGAGTTAAGCCTGAATTATTTGTGCCAAGCAATTGAGGTTTGAACACTGGTTAATTTACAGTTTGCTTGTGGCTTGCCCCTGAGAAGAATTGTGGTTGCTGCTTGAGAAGGTTTTAACTCCCCTTAAACAGTAACCCAATTTCTTACACCAAGTAATCTAATCAAAAATGTGTGTGGAAGCAAAAGGGTTCAAGACCAGGAAAAAAACTGAAAAAAGTTGCACATCTAATGTTATAACTAAGTATAAATATACAGTTAAACCGGGGCACAGCACTGCAAAAGGCACTTTTATGGTTTGGCTTGACAGCACATCAGTCGTCAGGCAATTATGTGAGAATGGAGAGGGGCTTTGACTCCACCCACATGTTGGGAGCCAGTAATACATGCTGTGGCTGGACAGGAAACGGTGTTCTTCCACCAAAAAAGTGAGTGCCCTCCTCAAAGCATTGATCATTTTTTGACTTATCTAGATGCCTGATGGTGATCTTTCAGGGGCACACAAAGACATTGTTTGGTATTAAATTTTCTTAGATAACTAGAAAATGGATAGTGTTTTTCTGTAGCAATAGCGCAGATGGAAGGAGGGCAGTCAATAACGTACACAGATTGTTAGGTCTGGCTTGACAGTGCAACTGTCATGTGACCTTTTAACCTACATCAGTATTATTCTACAATTCTTTACTTCCACACAAATACATGCTATGTACATGTAATACTTCACATTGCAATGCAACATTCTTTTAAAGCCAGACGTACTGGCATTGCCATTGCTTTTTAAAAGAGGTTGTAGTAAATTAACAGGATTACCTGAACCGATGTATGAAAACTCATGTAGCCAGCCTTTATGCCCCTTCACATTATGAAACGTCCAAAGAGATGGGCACAATGAATCAGATTCATATAATGAAAAGGGGAGCAGAATGGCCTTAGATTCAGAAGAAACTGAAAAGAGGAATACCCTAGTTCTGCTGGCGTTTCTTCCCCTTCAGTGGCAGTATTTAGCATTATGATCACATGTGAACAATGTAGGAAATTGAGTTACTGGTTGAGGAAGGTTAAACCCTACTCAAGCAGCAACCACATGTTTGTCAAAGTGGAGTCAAAAGAAAACCCAAAATTAACCAGCACTTCACCTCTAACAGCTTTGCACAAAAGCAGTCAGGTTTAACTTAGAGGCAATGTGTAAAGTATTTATGCAGAACTTTAAACAGTAAGAAAGTGAAGACATACCAAAAAGATAAATCCCACACCAATTTAGAAAAATACCGTAAAATGTTATGAATAATTTGAGACCAAAACAACAAGAATCTGATCACTAGAACCCAAAATATGTAATTTTACAGATTTAAATGAAGAAAGTGCCTAAAAGCACAAATTACAACTATGGTTATCTGGTTGCACCAGACAAGGACATAGTCACAAATTCAGGCCAGCTGCAATGTAGCACTGGCTGGACACAGGGACCCAGTAAGGCCAGCTGAACAAAATACCATAATTCTGGTTGCAGAGCATTCTGTAAGCCTGTGTCAATGATGCATTGCACAGCGGTAGTTCCAATGAGCTGTGGGTGGATATGCGTGGTCCTGTGTTGAGAATGCATTGCACTGTAGCAGATCTGATGGAGCCATCAATGGGTGCTTGTAATGCGAATTCCTGCATTAAGGATGTGCCACTCAGCTGCAGTTCAGATGAACTACAGACTCCAATGCGAGGTCCTGTGTTGGGACTGTGTGACGCAGAAGGGGGTTCCGGTGCAAGGCTGAAAGGAGATGAGTTGCACTGTGTTGGTTCTGCCCAAATGGGCTGGCAGAGCACCTTCACACCCTTTTCCTAGGGTCCAGGAGTGAGGTGGCACCACTTGGGGGGCAAGACTTGCAGCAGGCAGAATCTAGGGGCTGGATTCAATGAGGTTGCAGCCTTTTCTGTTTCTGAGGCTCTGATCAGGTGGCCAGCCAACTAGCCCTTGGATTCACTCTGGTAGTCCTGTGATCAAGATGAGAGTCCAGTCCTTTCCACTCAGGTAGCAGGGACGTAAGCAGCATGGAAGCAGAGTAGCAGGGCAGCTAAGTAGCAGTCCTTCTTACAGCAAAGCAGCACCGCAGTTTTTCTGATTCTTCCACTGGTCCAGAGGTGTACTGAGTTGGGTCTGAGGGTTCAATATTTAGACTTAGTGCCAGTTTTGAAGTAGGAGAAGGTTCTGGATTTTTCCACTCCCAAAGTTGTGCAGAATTCCTGCCTCCCTGGCCTCAGTCTGTCTGAGGGCACACAATATTAGTGTGAACCCTTTTGTGATTGTGCTGAGGCAGAGCCTTTGTGATGTGCAATTGTGGTAGATGACAGCCCCCCACCTCAAATTAGAGATGACCCATCCTGCCAAAATGAAATGTGTCAATTGAGTGTAAGCCCATTTTACCGTGTTTAAAGGAGAGATCACAAGCACTTTAGCACTGGTTAATGATGAATAAAGTGCACAGAGTCCAAAAAGCCAACAAAATAGGTTCAGAAAACAAAAGAGCTGAAGGCTAAAGGTTTGGGGGTGACCCTGAGAGGTCCAACTCCAACTCCAACAAACAGGTTCTCTTGCAGGAAACAATAGACCAACATGGAACTTTGTTCTATAATACTGTCTGGTGGACCTGAAAGTTGGACTGTCTACCTTATGTAACTTGAGCGATATGTGCCATGGAGGCATCTCTAAACCCAGAGATGGGCTGGTGGTAGAAGAGGTAAGATCATGCAGGGGTTATAGTCTTGCTCGATAGCTGAGTAAACATATGCATCAACAATCCCAATAATTTAGATCTTTGTGTAGAACATGACTTACCAAGCATAACTAACATACAATGCATATTCAGCAATAAGTGCAGCTGAATATGCTTCACTAAAAGAAGGATCGGTGCAGAAGAAATGACTGCAACAGCAGAGCAAGCATGCCTCAAACACACAGATCAGACACAGCACAGGCAGTGGAATAGACATTGTGTCAGGGAAACATACCATATACGGCATGGGCAGTGCGGGCACAAGCATCCCTACTAGACAGACAGCCTCAGTGAAAGCAACATTTCCACACAGAGTACATACACAGCAATGTACACAGAATTGCAAGCTTCCCTCTACCATAAGCATTTTTCAGTTCCCATACTGGATGACCTAAAAGTGGGTAAACAATTTTACAGGTCCATAGCAAGAAGGAAGCAGAAGGAAGCATCATAAAACAAGGGTAGGTTGTGTTAATTGCCAAGCTCAGCAATAGTGGAACATCTGGACAGCTTAAAGCAGTTTTAAAGGGCTCTTCTTTAATATTTATCTCATTCTTGATGCTTTACCCCCAGTACTGCCACTACTGCACTGGCCCCATTTCCTTTTAAGGAAGCCACATCTGCCATATTCTGTTCTGGATGGGCCATCTGAAGTAATAAAGGCTCAAGAGACCCAATCTGGATACTGTATCTAGTTTGGAAGGGCTCATCCTGAGAACTGTGTTCAGCTCTGGAGATCATATCTGGATTCAGTGTCATGTTCTGGAAGGTTAATTTGCACTGATCTTTCCATTTCTAGTAGTAAAGAGGTGTGCATTAGATACAGTTCTGTAGTTCTCTATTGGCGTGGTCAGTGTGAAAGTGAACAAATGTGAAAAAACAGATGTATGGGAGGATGGATGGTGTTACATGTGGATAGTTGGAGAAATGTGAACTTGGATGGCAATATGTCTGTTGAATGCAATAACAGCTGACTGTACAGAGGCACACATGCATATCAGAGTTTGTGGCTTTATGTGGGGTGTTGGATTCATGTTAGGGGTGTAAGTAAAAGTGGGTAGGTCAGTGTCTAGGGGAAGGGGCGATGTGTTATAGATTTATAGGATGGATGAAATGATGGATGCATTGCTTGCAGGATGAATGGTGAATTTGTTTTTGTGTGGGCGCATGGGAGGGTACACTTTTTCTTGCCTGGGATTCTCATAGGTGTACCATATATGAGAGTTTAGCATTCTAGTACTTTATAGTTGGATGGTGGTCAATAAGGAAGAATCCGGTTGCAAACCCATGACATCATATGTTGTGAGAGGTTCCTCCGGGGGCAGTATATTGCCTTTCATTCCCCCATTATCAGGACACCTAGTAGAGGTCCAAAACAAGTGGAGCCTGTCCACATTAACACATTATAGAAAATTGTAGACAAGAAAGCACAAGCTGCGGTCTTGAAAGCTATGGTGTATAGGACAATGGGAATTAGCCCACTAGGTTAGCATGCTAGTGTCCCAGCATGCAATAGAATTCACTTCCTGGTTTACTTACTATTCTTCTGGGTCAATGTGGGTTTTGCAGTACAAGAAGGCACAATAATTAGTTGTTTGGCACCCGACATTTGTGCATTTTCCACATTGCTTTCTGCTGTCTCTAATGTATTTCACCTGGCCTCTGCTTTCCTCAAGTTTGTTTGGTGTCCCCTTCTATTTCCTTACCGTTAGGCCTTAATTCATTTAGGTTTAGTTTATTTCCCATTACTGGTAGACCTGGGAATGCATCAACATCCCAGGTGAGGTCTAACGAGGAGAAATAGCTTTATTTTTCCTTGTTTATTCTTACTTCTATGGGTGCCACCCACCTAATGCACTTTAAGCATGCTTTAGGCCTGCCATTGCAGAGCTTGAGTGTGTAGTTGAAACTGCCATATCGACCTGGAAAAATGAACATTTTGCCAGACCTTCCTTTTTAATACATGTAAGTCACCCCTAAGGAAGACCCTAGACAGCCCAAAGGACAGGGTGCAATGTACTTAAAAGGTAGGACATGAACTTTTAAGTTTTGCATGTCCTGGTAGTGAAAAACTAAATTTATCACTACTGCATGGCCTATCTCTCCAATAGGATAACATTGGAGTTAACTTATTGCATTTTATAAGCATCATTTCCGAATGGGAAGAGATAACCAGTTCGTGTTGGGTGTCTCTGGAATCACAATTTAAAATCCTAACTTATGGTGAAGTCAGGTTTTAAATTGCAATTTTGTAAATGCCACTTTTAGAAATCATCTCCTTGCCGTAACCATGTTGTGCCTGCAGCCTGTCTTTGGTCACATGACTGGGTGTAGCTGATAGTGAGCTTTGTGTATTCCACCTAGACAGCCACACACAATGGGGAGCTTAGATGTGACTGGATGGGCCATCACTGACAGGATGGGTGGGAGGAGCTGACCCAACCCCATTTACATTTCAATAGGCTGTACCCTGTCTGCACACAAAGTATTGCATACCCTCTGTAGTTAGTCTAGAGCCATGACCAGTTAGGCAGGGCATCTGTGCACTTCCAAGGCATGCCCCTGGAAGCTTCTCTCCACTTCAAAGGCACAACTCACCTCTGGGCCTACACCAGCAGTCTTGCAGGGCCCTGGGCTCCATAGGATCTATAACCCTAACTCTTTGGCCAGGCTAAAACTCAACCAGAGTGGCATTTTAGTCATACCAGTGTTTCATGCCCTCCTGTGTGGCCAGGTCAAACCTTAAACCCTGGATTCTCATTTCAGAGATTCCCTAGAGAGCATACCAATGAAATATTCAATACCTTACATTAATGTATATTCTGGAATGTATTATTATCTACCACCTCCACACTCATCTAAGCCAAGTTTGATCAATTATTGGGTCTGGTGACACTGCACCTCCTAGTGTCCAACAGTACTTAGAAATGTTCACATATTATAACTTACCCATTTCTAATTCATGACATCTTAGACAAAGTTTATAAATTAGGCATAATCTGTTCGTCCGCTCATAATTGCTAGTTGGAACATCCCATAAATTTTCCCTTGACTGATCATTACATAATACAGTTCTTGTTGTTGGATTCCAGGATGTCACCACCTCTCTAAAGGCCAGAAAAACAATTTAAATATGTCAGAAGCTAGAGCCAAATCACCAAGGACACGCTTGCACCTTTTGTGTGTCCTGCTGAACTCAAAATGGCAAGCAGTGAGAACCTTCAAAGAATTGCTGGCCAATATTAAGAACAAATTGTGAAACACATAAATGCCCTTTCTCCAACTAGAAAGTCTCAAGTGAACCTTAAAAAAAATAAAAAATAACTGATTTACACCATAACTTACCTAACCCAAGTGACAGCTTTGGGCTCTTTACTGTAAATGGCCTTTAGAGGCATTTAAATACCCCAAAGTCGAGGCTAATTGCAAATGCAAAACAGTACTTATAAAGCAATATTTGAAACTGACAAATCTACATACAGCATCTAACACCTCAGTAGCCATTTTCTTGACCTACAGAGTTTCTTGGCATCTAGAATTCTGTATTCCAAATCACGAGAAGGGAAATATAATGAGCTGGTGCTATTTTTCCTACCCAACTATTGCTAAGATGGGAATCTCCATCAAAGTAAGCACATGATCCACTACACAAAAGAAACACGTTCTGCATCCCTCAACATTCCTCTCCCTAAAATACTTCAAGTAATTGAACATGCATGAGGTGGAAATGTCTGTATCTAGGTATGCTATCAGTTCCCTGTTCGACCATATTCCACATAACTCAAAGAACTGAACTCATCAACCAAGCCTTCAATTCAGGTAGTGTTCCATAAGTCATTAAGATGGCTTTTTTAGTGCCGTTGTTGCAGAAACCCACCTTATAACCCAAAGAATGGGCTAACTATCAACCTCTTTCCCCAGTATATTATCTATTTACTGCTGTCTAGATTTTGCAATTTGGGTGGCCTGGTTTAAGATGTATTTCCTGAGCAGGACACAACTAGTGGCAATTTCAAATGCAACATCAGGCCTAATTCTTGTCACCTGGGGAACTATAGGGGACACCACTACTGTTTAATTGAATATGTCCCCACTAGCTTAATTAGATGATTAAATTAGGTACAATTTATGCATTCCAATGATATAATAATGATGCTTAAAAACAACAGACACTGAGATTACCACCATCAACTTTAACAATTGCTTGTCAATATTTGTGTGTGTAATAACTATATGAAGTTAAACGGAAATAAAATTGAGATCCTACTATTGGACATCCAATAGTAATTTCCACCAGCAAATCAGCCCACACGTAAGCTCTTTCTTTTTCCAACTGCATTCTAAAATAGTATTACATTTCTTCAGTTGTCCCCCAAAGATCACAGTGTTAAATGTTTTTATTTCCTATAGGCTTGACTATTGCAATTATACTCTAAAGGTTCTCTCAAACACATAAATTCAAACACTATACCTAATCACAATCTTCCAACCAAAACTTCAACTTGTTTTAATTTTTGCCATGATCCCATTCTATTCGCTTTGAAAAATGTTAAACTAGCTTCTGAGAAATGAAAGTATCAAGTTCAGTCACAATGCCTGGTCAATCAATCAATTTATCTTTATTCGATTCACACAAGGTGTATCATAAAAGAGTACATAAAGGTTAAAATTTCATAAGAAGAAACACAAACAGTTAAAATACATTAAAATCAGAGGGGCAGAAAAATTCAGTTCACGTTGTAACCGGCAGTTCATGAATCAGCATATTGCTAGTATGGATTTTCTTTCTACTTGAGTCACCCTAAGGAACCTTACACGTATCACACACGTATAAAGGTTTGGAAGCAGTTGCAAGTATAAAAAATGCCGGCCTACATTGTTTAAAATTTAGTGATTTCAGTAAAGGTACAAAAAAAGAACTTCTCAAATCCATATAAAATTTGCAGAAAAGTGAAATGTGCATGGTTGATTGATTAGCTACATTGTCACATGGGCAACGCTGTAAATCATTTGACCAGTTATTGGGGTTTGGAAAGCTTATGAGGCGGTGGAATATATTTAATCTAAAACGTGTTAAAACGAATCTATGTTGAGCATTAAGAATATTAAAAAGTTAAGGTTGCATAGAAAAGGTGGTCAGGACCATTTGGTTATGTTTCACAGTTGGTTTGGCCAGTTCCACACATAATTGCAAGTCCTCCAGATGATTTAGACACTGTTTTTAATGCTTTCCTTGAGATGTTTATCAGGGATTCTGGTCGCTCGTAAAGTTCCGGATGCCCCATATCTATCAGGGAATTCTTGATAAACTTTAACCAGGGAATATTTAGGGCTATTTCAGAGTCACAGCTATCCTTAACTATGGCACGATTCAAGTCCATATGTTCTGAGGTCTATATTTTGTGCAATAACAAGAGTGGTTGAATCCTCACCAGATCTAATAAATAATTGGTCCCCAGTTCAGAGTGGCATAGTTGATTTGAACAACTGTCGGGAAGTGCTAAAAGATTTTTTTTTAAAAGCATTTTCCATTGCCTTCAACGATTCAACATTCGCATATCCCCGGATATCCGGAACGAACATTGCAATTGTTCCACATTTTGAATAATAAATAGATAACATTTCTGCTGGATATTCCCCAATTTCCTGGCAAAAATGCGAAGCGCTGAAATAGATCTTAAAAATTGCAATCTTCTAGATTCATTTGCTTTTTTCCATGTACCTTCACTATCAAATAAAATACCCTAGTAGGAAAAAAGTCCGGGTTTGAGGTAGAATTTCTTTCCCTAAGTAAATGTTGCAACACTTGGCTCCACCACAGCCCACTTTCATAGCAAATGTCTTACTTGTATTGATTCGAAGCCCTAAATTTTCCATAAATATGGTAAAACTGTCAAGAAGGAGCTGCAGAGCTAAAGGAGTGCGTGCCATAAGAATGGCGTCGTCCTCGTAAAGTAGAACAGGAATTGGCCGTTGCTTTAGTTGTGGCAGATCAGCACATGAACTAGCCAGAGTGTTACCCAAGTTGTTTATATAAACATTGAATAGAAAGAAGGCAGGTACGCACCCCTGGTGGACCCCTTTTTCTATTCTAAACAGGCGGGTACATTCTCCTTTGATACCAAGCCGTACCCTTGCATAGCTGTTTACATACAGATTTCTTAAAAGATCAATAATAGTACTATCAATACCCATTGAGCTCATCACTGACCACAGTTTGTCATGAATAACGCAATTAAATGCTGACGATAAGTCAACGAATACCGTGTACAAATTGCTCTTTTTTAACATGTGCATATTTGCACAGTAGCAAATTCAAATTAATAGCTTGCTCCATGGTGCCAATTCCCAGACGGAATCCATATTGTAGGTTGGAGATCTTGTTATTGCTGTCAGCCGAGCTTTGTAACCTGACTAAAAGTATACGACCCACCACCATGACTAATTAGTCAAGTAGGGAGATCGGTCTGTAGTGCAATGGACAGTTTTGGTTGCCTTTTTTAAAATATGGGCACAATTTGAGACTCTGCCCAAGTCAAAGGGAACCCCATACACTGGTAAGATCTGAAGACATGGGTAAGGAGGGGAACCAATAGATCAATGTTTGCTTTAAATAGGAGCTTTGTTTCCCTTACTTGAGCTAATAGCAAGGGAGACTTCTTTCAGAGTAAAGTTTAAGGTGGACCAGTTAGGTACGGGAGCAAGCATATGCGGAGCAACCTCGGGAATTAAAGCTGGATGGTGAATTGCACTATTTGCGGTAGACGAATACAGAGAAGAAAAATGTGTTACCCAATCTTCTTCAGTCACTGCAACCTCAATTTTAGGTGTATCAGTATTACTGATGAATGGGGAGTTAACCACATGCCAAAATGCAGTGGTATCATTACTTTGACTAGCCTCATGCAATTTCTCCCAAGTCTCCTCTTTTAGTGTTTTCTTACGATTTCTTAAGGTAAGGCTATATTTCCGCCTCCAATGCTGAATCTTCTCAATATTTCAGTTTTTTTTTCAATGCTCCTATACGTTTTTTATGGGCCTCACTACATGCATGGTCAAACCATCCCTTCCTCTTTTCTGTTCCTACCTTCTGCCTTGATTATAGCCCCACTTTAATGGCTCTGGTTATTTGTCCGAAGGATTCTGCAATAGTGGAAGCCTCCTTTGAAGTATCCAGACAAACATTGATGGCACTCTTATGCTTCTGAATTAATTTCTCTAAAAAAACAGTTGGGTTGACCATCGACCAACGTAGTGTAAACCCAATAATTTGGGAGAGCTCTAAGTTCTCCACGGCAAAGTTATGGGAGGGGTCCCTCTGGTCTTTACTGACCCAAAGTTTAACATTAGACTCTGGGAATAATGATCACTTATGAAAAAATCATGTAGGCTACAATTGCTAATAAAAGTTGAATAGAGAATTGTAAAAAGTAAAAAGTCTATAACACTTTCACCCATGGTGCCGTCAAAAGTATAGGGTACATCAATTGGAATATTGCCAAACTCATTGCAAAAGTCTAGATCTTATTTAGAAATAAGCTCATTGAGCTTCCTGACATACTCTGAATGTAAAAAGTGGGTGGAGTCCTCATTTGTTGGTGAAAGCATACCACAAATAGATTTTAAGGGCAATGTACATAATTAGATGTTGAAATCCCCCACCCAGAGTACAACTTTCTCCCCAGTCCCCTGCAGGAGAATGGTGTCCAGGTCATTTTCAAGAGAGGACAATATGGCCAATATATCAGAACCACAAGCATTATTATAAAAATTGACTAAAAACACCATAAGCAGTCTACAAAGATCAATGCTGTCAATTTGATAAAAACTGGTGATCCTAAGTTTGACAGAAGAGGATGGTTGTTTATTCGATACATAGGTACAAAGACCACCCCTATTTCTGCTGTGGCTCGATGGAATAGCCGGCAAGTTATGAAGCCATTGAGATGACACGGTTCGGCCACTCCGGTTTCTTGTAAACAGACAATGGTAAAATTGTCTATAAAGTTTACCTACTCTGGGAAATTGAGCTTACTGCGCAACCCTGCTACATTCCAGGAAATTACTGTGATACTAGTAGAGTCTTGGGGTATAGGGTCAATCTGTAGCGTTTTGTCTTGCACAGATGGTGCCGGGGTCATTAGATCTTCAGAACACAAATCTGACTGCGAGTTCTTATCAGAGTTCGGGATGCTAGGTCTTGAATTTTGCGTTGAGATGGCCTTCAGTGAATTATCCTTTAGTCAGTCTACCCCAGCAAGGTTAGAAAGATTGTCAAATCTATTAGACGTGGTAATAGAAAATAGAGGGGTATTTGCATAGCAATTTGGGGTGAATGTTGCAATGTGCCCTGTATTGGGGGGCAGAATGGAGTCAATAGATTCAGCTGACTAAAACATTGTATAGAGGGTTTGTAGAAGAAACCAAGCTGGAGAACCATGATTTGCTCTTCATTTAAACACAAAGACTTGAACCTGCCCAGTATGTCAGGCCTCCAGAGGACGAAGAGGCGGTAATGGGGGGGAACGTTGGGGTCTTTCTGCTGCCCAGAACTGAACAGAAGGGCAAAGAACAATTCATGGACTGAACTACAAAGAAAGAGGAATTCCAAGATGGCGGCCGCTCTGAAAGCAGAAGCGGCAGTCTAGTCTTTCTCCCCGCAGGTGTTCCGAGGTTTGGAGAGGCGCGCGCTCCTAGAGGACGACGCACTTCACTGAGGAGATTCAGAGAGTAGCATCTTGACATTAGAGTTCCTGAGGAAAAGGTCAGAGAGAATAGAATTAGAGTTAGTTAGTTAGCGCCAGGTTTTACAGAATAGATTTCCAAGTCAGAAACCTTTTCACACTCCAAGAAACCCCCTGAAGAGAATTTTCAGGAAGATTTACAGAGACAGTTAAGACGACGAAATTCTCTTCAACCCTCGAGAAGACATTCAATGCATCTTCGAGTATCCCGAGCAGATAGTCGGAGGTCTTTTGGCGCCATCCTGTGACAGAAAAAAGAAGACCGAAGCTAAGTACTTTTGAGAAACATGAGAGATGAATGAGAAAAGTATTTGACAGGAAAGATTGCATAGAAAACGTATCTGATAACTCAAGTAATCAGAAATTCACCCCTTTAGTAGAAAGATTTATGTGCAGTCAAATAGAGATGAAGAAAATAATACAAAATACACTCAACACCGTTCACTAGTACAAGATACCTAGAAATAAGGAAAAGTAAAGTAAAGACAAGTTTAGTACTAGAACCGAATAGAGAGAAAGCACACTTCTGCTAGACAAAACACAGGAGAAGAGGACAAGCAAGAATATTCCCACTCCAGAAGTAAGCCCAAAAAAATAATTATTTTTTAAGTTAAGAAAGAAACAAATAGAAAAGGCAAGGGGAATAAGAAAGAATTAATAGAAAGATGTTTTGTAGGAAAGAGAGTCGGCAAGAAGTGACCAGACCCACAGAAAAGAATTGAAAAGAAAAGAAAACACCACACAACAAGACAGACATACAGAAGAGGGGCACAGTGCTTGAAACCCAGGGTAGGTGTTAAACACATAGAGAGTGTTAGAAGTCGAAGGGAGTAGAAAGTAATAGTGTCGTGTTTGTTTCAAGGTTCTCATTAACCAGAGCTGACAACAGAAATAAGAAGAAGCCGAGGAGAATAGTGAAGAACCGGAGTTTCAGGACCAGTCTCTTCTTTGTTTATTATTTTATCCACTTCCCCTTCCCCCCTGCGGGGTAGTTTCGGAGTCCAGGTGAACGTTCCTGGAACTCTGGCAGTGGGAGGGGTATTATCCCAACGGCATAAGGTAACCGGCCAACTACATCCAGTCGCCTATAGATCACGAAAACTAACACCTGCAGAGATAAATTACACCATAACAGAAAAAGAGTTACTGGCAATTAAGGACGCATTTAAAGAGTGGCGACACTATCTCATGGGGGCTCAGCATCAAGTGACAGTCTTCACCGACCACAGAAATTTGAAATTTTTGAAGTCTGCCCGGACGCTAACACCAAGACAACTCCGTTGGTCATTGTACTTCGCGGACTATGATTTTGTCATTACCTATAGACCAGGAGCCCAGAATGGCAAGGCGGACGCTCTATCCAGATTGGGAACAAATGACCAGAAGAATCAAATCAAAGATCAAACAATAATTCCGGAAGACAAAATAATTGGAGCTACAATATCTTCTGACTTAAAGGAGCAGATCCTCAAACGAATGAGCCCAGAGGAAATACAGGAATGGGTAGAGGAAGACAAGGAAAGAAACATTCAGCAACAGTTGCCTTACTTTAAGGAAGCTCTCTACTTGCCAACCCCGGAGTTACGGAATCAGGTGATGGCTGAATGTCACGACAATCTTTTGGCAGGGCACAAAGGAGAAACGAAAACAGAAGAGCTGATCAAGAGACATTATTGGTGGCCGCATATGACCAGAGACATTGAGGAGTACGTCAGAACTTGTGAGATCTGCGCACAGGGAAAATCGGAACGGCAGGCCCCCAAGGGGTTGTTGCAACCTCTACCCACTCCACCATACCCATGGCATACAGTTACACTAGATCTAATAGTGGATTTACCTTCAAGTTTAGGTTATAATACAATTCTAGTGTTCGTAGATGCATTTTCTAAGATGGCGCACTTTATGGCCCTAAAAGAAATTCCAACAGCCAAACAGTTAGCCCACCACTTCACTACACAAATTGTAAAGATACATGGGGTCCCCAAAGTCATTATTTCTGATAGGGGAACACAATTTGTATCTCATTTTTGGAAGGCCTTTGTGGGTGGATTGGGAATCGAAGCCAAGTATTCGACTAGCTATCATCCGGAGACAGACGGGCAAACTGAGAGAGCGAATCAGGAGTTAGAGCAGTATTTGAGGTTGTTCCTTCTGAAGCAAGAAGGAGAGTGGTCAGAGTTGTTATGGGCGGCAGAATTCGCACATAACAACGCCAAAAATGTCTCGACAGGTTATTCCCCATTTTATTTAAATTATGGGAGACACCCAAATGCAACTATTAGACAAACTGATATTTCCGTTCCAGCAGTGAAAGATCTGGTGACCCATCTGGGTAGAGTTCATCAAACTGCTAAACAAAATTTAGAACAGGCAAAACAGAAATACAAGCAATATGCAGATAAAAAGAGACGAGAGGGTCCTTCCCTAGAAAAAGGAGATAGAGTCTGGTTAAGCACAAAGAATCTTAGACTAAAAGGAAACAGGAAATTTCAGCCCAGATTCATAGGACCATATCTGATAGAAGAGAAAACCTCACCAGTTAACTACCAGTTAAAATTACCTCCTAAATTGAAAATTCATCCGGTTTTTCATGTTTCCCTGTTAAAAAAGGCATCAGCAGGCTTACGCAGGGAATTGACTCCAAAACCCATTCAGTTAGAATCAGGGGTTGAGTACGAAGTGAAAGAAGTTCTGGATTCCAAAGTAGTTAAAGGAAGGCTTTATTACTTGATAGATTGGAAGGGCTATGGGCCCGAGGAACGATCTTGGGAACTAGAGTCAGATGTTCATGCTCCTAGATTGGTGAAATCATTCCATCAAAGATTCCCTACCAAACCAGGAATGAGAGGACCTCCTTTGTTGGGGGGTACTGTCAGGCCTCCAGAGGACGAAGAGGCGGTAATGGGGGCAACGTTGGGGTCTTTCTGCTGCCCAGAACTGAACAGAAGGGCAAAGAACAATTCATGGACTGAACTACAAAGAAAGAGGAATTCCAAGATGGCGGCCGCTCTGAAAGCAGAAGCGGCAGTCTAGTCTTTCTCCCCGCAGGTGTTCCGAGGTTTGGAGAGGCGCGCGCTCCTAGAGGACGACGCACTTCACTGAGGAGATTCAGAGAGTAGCATCTTGACATTAGAGTTCCTGAGGAAAAGGTCAGAGAGAATAGAATTAGAGTTAGTTAGTTAGCGCCAGGTTTTACAGAATAGATTTCCAAGTCAGAAACCTTTTCACACTCCAAGAAACCCCCTGAAGAGAATTTTCAGGAAGATTTACAGAGACAGTTAAGACGACGAAATTCTCTTCAACCCTCGAGAAGACATTCAATGCATCTTCGAGTATCCCGAGCAGATAGTCGGAGGTCTTTTGGCGCCATCCTGTGACAGAAAAAAGAAGACCGAAGCTAAGTACTTTTGAGAAACATGAGAGATGAATGAGAAAAGTATTTGACAGGAAAGATTGCATAGAAAACGTATCTGATAACTCAAGTAATCAGAAATTCACCCCTTTAGTAGAAAGATTTATGTGCAGTCAAATAGAGATGAAGAAAATAATACAAAATACACTCAACACCGTTCACTAGTACAAGATACCTAGAAATAAGGAAAAGTAAAGTAAAGACAAGTTTAGTACTAGAACCGAATAGAGAGAAAGCACACTTCTGCTAGACAAAACACAGGAGAAGAGGACAAGCAAGAATATTCCCACTCCAGAAGTAAGCCCAAAAAAATAATTATTTTTTAAGTTAAGAAAGAAACAAATAGAAAAGGCAAGGGGAATAAGAAAGAATTAATAGAAAGATGTTTTGTAGGAAAGAGAGTCGGCAAGAAGTGACCAGACCCACAGAAAAGAATTGAAAAGAAAAGAAAACACCACACAACAAGACAGACATACAGAAGAGGGGCACAGTGCTTGAAACCCAGGGTAGGTGTTAAACACATAGAGAGTGTTAGAAGTCGAAGGGAGTAGAAAGTAATAGTGTCGTGTTTGTTTCAAGGTTCTCATTAACCAGAGCTGACAACAGAAATAAGAAGAAGCCGAGGAGAATAGTGAAGAACCGGAGTTTCAGGACCAGTCTCTTCTTTGTTTATTATTTTATCCACTTCCCCTTCCCCCCTGCGGGGTAGTTTCGGAGTCCAGGTGAACGTTCCTGGAACTCTGGCTGCCGTGTAGAGGGTGTTGGGAACTAGCATCTCTGTTCCTGTGCAAGCACTTCAGGATACGTCATCTTGACCCTGACACAGTATATCATTAACTAGTCCTGGTGATTTAAATGAGAGGACTATACAATCACCCATAAACACTTTGGGATCACTACCGACCCAGCCCACCCATCTGGCCATCTTAAAGTCTGCAAAAAGTGTGCCCTCCCAACCCCACTTTAGAATTTAGCCAGCTGAGAGATTTATTTCTCAGTGAATCCCATGTTTAATGTTGGGGGGACTCTGTTGGTGGAACGTTAGCCAAAATGACCACATAGGGAGTAACATCAGGTGGCAGATCTAATCTATGCCTGGCGAACGGAGAATATTTGGAAGTTCTACCCTCGCATAAATGTTAGATTTGGGGATTGATGATATCCCCTTATTAAGAACCCCCCTCATGTCTGTAGCCAGGATAGCTTGTAGCTATGTCACTGGGGTTGACACATCATAATATGGCTGAGATAGTTGCTGGGTAGCCCCTTGGTACTCCTTCTCAGTTTGCTGTACTGGAATTGCACGAGGTATGCCAGCAGTGTTAACAGTAGGTTCTTCCCTCCCAGTCCCAGTACATATATTTACTGAACCCAATCTATCTGCACAAGATAATACAGCACATTCAACAGCTTTTAGGCGATCAGTAAGGCTGCATACAGAGGTGTTAATAAGATCTAAAAGTTCATGTACGCATGCCACTAATGAAGAACAAGCCAAAGAATCTAATGGTGCAGCGGACAGTCCCTTATTTAAATCCCTCTGAGATTTTGAACATTGTCCCGTTTTCAAGACAATTAGCTTCTTTGATGGCTTCACTTTCCCATCACACAGAGTAGGATTAGTCTTTGCCAAAATGGGTTTAATGGTTTTGGAGCACTTAGATGGAGGACTAGAGCTTAAGGTGACCAGAGTAGCTTTGGCAAAAGTTTGACCCGCCTCATCTTTTTTCACGGCGTCTTGGCTAGTGGGCTGTAATTAGGCCTGGGATAAATTTCCGTTCCGCTCGCGGAAATTGCGATAATTTGACATTTTCGCGTTCCGCGGAGAGCGCGAAAATGTCAAAATTTCCGCATTCCGCAGCTTAGCGATAATTTGTTTCTTGCTCGCGCTGTAAAATAATACATTCTCGCGCACGCGCGATCGCCTTACCTGAATCCCCGCGTTCGCCGACAAGTTTTCCCGATCCGGTCACGTTCTCCATGAGATGTTGGATTGTTGGTAGCCATTTGCGCTGTCTTGCGACAGTTCGTGCCCGCAGTAATGTCATTGGTCGCGCGATCGAGTCTTTCTTCTCGCGATCATGCACCGCGAGAAGAGTGAAAACAAGATGGCCACGCCTGCGAGCAACCGCCTGGGTAAGTTGGCGAGCTGCGACCACGCAGAAAATACCGAAAAAAACTTCTGCATCTTCGCGATATTTCCGCGTGTTTGCGGAGATTTTTAACATTTTCACGATAATTTGCGAATGTCACTTTTGCAAATTCCGCCCACCCCTAGCTGTAATTTCGGGGATAATTCCAAATCCGAGGATGGCGGGATACATTTACTTAGTGATTCAGCCCCACTCTCAGTACATATGGTTATTGTTTCCTCCACGCTTAGAATTTGCTTTTCGATGGCTCTCATTGCCCCAGTTGTAAAGTTCATAATGGATTGCCGTGATTTAGGAGGTGATTTGGCTAACGCGGATCTCGGTTGTTTCCTTTTCCCCATTACCAGATAGTATGTTAAAATGTACTACAATTTAAAAACCCCAAATAGACTCTCAGTGATGAACACGTCACCAAACAGGGGGACAAACAAGTTACAAGTTACAGTACTTTTGTAGAAGAGTCCTCACATGCACAGGGGGCAGATGGACATAGATCGCAGCCAAGTCTCACAGCAAAGAGGGGGGCCCAGCCCGCCTCCTCCTGCCACTGACGGGCACAGACGGTCCGCCCTTGGCCCGGGCTTTGCCTTGGCACAGCCCGGGCACCCCCATGTGCGTCCTGCGCTGCGGGAACCCCTGCTGGCTTATGAAGGCTGCCCCTGGTGCTGAGTGTGGCGTCAGTGTCAGCGGGTACACACAAGACCGCAGGGGATGATGGGGAGTGTAGTCCTCCTCCCAGCTCCCGGTCCCGATCTCCAGGATTCCTAGCCCCCTGGTGAGGGCAAATGACAGGTCAAGCGGGCTTCTCTTGCTGCAGGATCCCCTGCTGGCTTATGAAGACACCTCCTGGTTCTGGGTGTGGCATTGGCTTACGCAGGTACACATGAGACCGCAGGGGATGCTGGGGAGTGTAGTCCTCCTCCCGGCTCCCGGCTCCCGGTCCCCATCTCCTGTTTTCCTGGCCCCCCAGTGAGGGCGAACGGCAACGGCAGGTCAAGTGGGCTTCCCGCGCAGTGGGAGCCCCTGCTGGCTTATGAAGGATCCTCCTGGCGCTGAGTGTGTCATCGGCATCAGCGGGTACACACTAGACCGCAGGGGTTGCTGGGGAGTGTAGTCCTCCTCCCGGCTCACGGTCCCGGTCTCCTGGATCCTGGCCCCCCAGTGAGGGCAAACGGTAACCGCAGGTCAATAAAGTCCTGTACTCTGAGCTTGCTTTACCCCTTACTAGTCAATTCAAGTGTTATAAACCTGGGTGTCCATTAAGATCCTCTGCACAGCAGAGTGGTCTGGTCAGGTGGTCAAGTTCACCATTTGAAACAGTCTACGGCATTTTCAGTTTACAGTGTTGTACACCTTACATGAAGGCTGACTTTTTAAAATGCTAGAAAACTCTTAAAACCTGGTTCTTGTCTTTGACTTCTTCACTATGTTTACCACTACTTAGCATACTTCCGCCTACAGTGCTGCCTTGAAGCCAGTGGACGATTGTCGAGCTTAAACCTATAAATACAAGTAAAAAGTTGCCGTTTTTTTAACTTGATATTTTTCTACATTCTCTCAAGAGCAGTTCTTCTTCGCAATGGTTGGTAACACTTCTCTGAGCATAGGAATGGCCTACTGTCTGTGGAAACACCAGATTGAAACTTGCAATCTAGTACTGTTCTAGAAAACATTTACAGAAGGAAGGAAAAAACTGAAGACCAGAAAAGCTTTCCAGGTTTAAGCAGCAAAATGAACCACAAGAATAATAAACAGGAACTGGAAAAGGTGGTTGTAAGAAATGGGGTTATTAGTTAAGAGAGGTGTGAGCCGCACTGAAGAAATAAACACAACCTTATGATAGTGAGCCAAAAAAATCACTAAATTAACCTGTGCTTAACCCGCTGGTAGCTTGGCACAAAAGCAGTCAGGCTAAACTTAAAGGCAATGTGTAAAGTATTTATTAGGAAAACTGGAAGATATCTTAATAAATAAAATGACACCAAACTGATAAAAATCCAATTAATAAAAAAAGAAGTTGTAAGTTGTCAAAGTTTCATGAAAAATAGCTCCCAAAAGATGTAAAGTGTCAACTGTGGGTATCTTGCTGCACTGGACCAGGACATAGTCAGCAGGTCAGTTTGACCGAGTTGGAGCACCGGTCAGGTAGGAAACCAAGCGCGGCCTTGTGGGAGTTGTACCTTTTGTCCGTGGTGTGGCAGCTGTGCGGTGCTGCAATGCGAGGCTCTGCATCATGCTGAGTTCGATCTGTGAGGCTGCAACTGGAGGAAAGTGCCCCCTTTTGACATGTTCCCCCCACTTATTGCCTGGTATTTAATGCAATTTTGACAGAAGTGCACTGGGTTCCTGCTACCCCCGTCCACAGTGCCAGGTCTCTTTCCCTAAACGGTATGATTGTTCCCCCAACTGGCAATACTTTTAGCACTCCCTGTAAGTCCCTAGTAAGTGGTACCCCTGGTACTTAGGGAAGCAAAAAGTGAAAACATGACATATCACACATCCCTGTGTGCCAGGTCTGCTGACACTTCATACAGTATACATGTATAGCAGGCCTTACAGCTATAAGGCAGGGTGCCCTATACTACATGTGTGGATATAACTACATGAGCATATATGTCCCTGTGATGTCTAAGTCAATTCTTAGATATCACAAGCGAACAGGGAAGCCATTTATGTACATGTGCTGGTCACTGGTAAAATAGAGTTCCCCAGCTACATGATGAATTCATTCAAATCTGTTATGTTTGGTATCAAACACCTTGTATTAGTAAACCCACTCTGATTCCAGTGGTAGATTTATTAATACATGCACCCAGAGGGAACCTTAGAGATGCCACGTGAAAACCTACCAACCTCTAGTGTGCTGGATGACTGGTGTAGACCAGCCTACCACCACAGAGAGGTTTCTGACCCCTTGCAGGTGAGATTCTATGCTCTCTGAGGGCAGAACCAATGCCTGCTCTGGCTGGAGGTGTTGTCACCCCCTCCAAGCAGGATGGCAAAGTAATCGGCATTTCAAGGCAGGAGGCTTCAAAGGCTGCTGCTGCCTTTGATATGTGACCACAGCTTCCCCAGACAGGGGAAATGCTAACCCCCTGCGCTGGGCCCATTTGCCACCAGGACAGATAGGAAATTAGATATGCACAGAGGCGTGGTGCACTACCAGGCCAGTCACACCCCTAAGGTGAGCTGCCTGATGTGCCCCCTTTAGAAGAATTCGCCCATCTTGATGATGGCAGAATATGGGAACTCTGGGACAGGAATCTGCTCACTTCCCACAGGAAGTGGTCATATGGGGGGGAGTAGGGACCCCTAGGGTAAGTAGTCCATTGCCTACCACCATTCACTCCCTTTAACACCCCTAAATCTAGTTTTTAGGGGAGACCCTGACACCAGGAAAGCAGATTCTGTAGACCTAAGAAGAAGGACACCAAAGAGCCAAGAAGAGCAAGAACTGAGGAGCAGCAACTGACTTGGTGCCAACCAGGCCAGCCTGCCAGCTGTCCCAGACAATTGCACCAAAGACCTGCTGCTGCTCCCCCTCCAAAAGTCTGGCAGGACTGCCAGCACTTCAAGAAGCAACCAGTATATCCTGTGAAGTAGATGAGCTACTTCACTGCACTCTAAAGGCACTCAAAAAGAACCATAAGGACTGAGGACAGTGAAAATCCGATACTGGAAAGCACCACAGCGCTTGTGCCCCCCAGCCTGGTGGGCCAATGGTGCCAAAGAGGTCCTGAGACCCTCAAGAGCCGTACCTCACTTTGGGTTTGCCCATACCGGGCTTCCAGTCGCTGCCTGTAGGCTCTATCTGCTTGCCCCCCTCAACCGCGAGTGTCTCCTGTAGCATGGAACTGAGGCCTAAAGACACCACTGCATCCAAACCCTACAGCTCAAGGAGAAGTGGACTGACAGTGTACCTACATGCCTGAGCATCTCAAGGACTGACCCCCCAGTCCCAGCCTGCAGCCTCTTATTCCAGGACCACTTTCCATGTAAATCAATGGGCCACCTGACGCTGTAAATCACCTCTGCACCCGGATGCACTTGAGGTGACCTGTTGGTGCTGCCTTGGGCCTTGGCCCATACTTGCTTTAACTCCCAAAAATTTGGTCCTGAAAGTCTCTGCTGCGTACCTTTGTGCAGTATATGTGTTTCCCCATAGGATAGCATTGCCGCATTAGAGACAATACAAGTGTATTTACCTGTTTCCCTCTAAACTGCTATTTTAAAAAGTACCTACCCAATAATGAAGTTCTTGGTGTCTACAAATATATAAACATACATGCTATTTTTCTAAATTGGTGTGAATCTCCCCTTTTGAATGTGTGTGCATCATTTATTGACTGTGTGTATACAACAAATGTTTAACACTCCTTTTTGATAAGCCTAAGGCTGCTTGACCAGACTTCCCCCAAAAAGAGAACCTTGGGATTGTTAAAGCAAGCCCTGGCCACTCATTAGGGATATCTGGACTCTCTACATAATATAACTCTTTGTGGTTTATTATATAAAGAGCCAGCTTCCTACACCAACCAGGACCTGTGTGGTGCTGCAATGGAAAGTACTGTGTTGGTGTGTGCCACACTGCATCAGCTTCATTGAAGCCGCTAATTAGAAACTGTAAGGGTCTGCGATGCAAGGTCGGCTGTCAGTCAATGCTGTGCAAATTGCAAAGTTCTGCGTTGGCCCATGACATGTTGCATTGGATCTAGTGAAACTTACCTTCAGTTGCACAGGTAGGACTCTTACTCAAGCCAAGGGTCAAGGACCTTGAGAACAGCAATTGGAGGGCAAGGTCAGGACTTGCTCTGATGGAGACCAGCAAAGGGAACCAGGTCAGGTTCGACTGGGTCTGGGAAGCAGGAGAGGTCTCTGGAAGCTTGTGTCCCTGTAACTCAAACAGGAGGTCAGCCAGTTGACACTTGGAGTCACTTCTGGGAATCATGGGTTAAGACAAGCAGGCCTAGTCTTCCTTCTTCAGTTGGTAGGGCTGTCCTTTTGAATCTTCCACAGGTCCATGAGTATTCTGATGAGAGGTTTCTGAGGGTGCCATTTTCAAACTAAGTGCCAGTCTGTGTGTGGGGGTCATTCTCTTTGTCTCCCCTTAACTGGTACTGGTCAGTTCATTCCCTGAGTTTGCCTTCATACTGTCTATGATGCAAAAGGGTAGGCAGGCCCAAGTGTGAGATTCATTTGCGAGTAACAGGGTAAGCAACTTCAGAAGTCAGGAAGGGGGTGGAGGCTCCCCTCTGAAGCCCAGGAAGGGATGAGTACAACCACTTGACATTCTTCTCAGGAGATGAACATTCTGACCCTCACCCACTACCCGTTTATACCCTGTCTGGAAGAAATACGCATCACATCATAAGAGAGCCATTAACAGTCATGAGACCCTGGACACTGGCAGAAAGGCACATTTTGTTTAGGCGGAAACATGCCAATATTCTAAAAGTGGCATTTTCAGATTAGTAACTTAAAATTGGACTTTACCATTGAATCACAAATCAAATGAGTAGGAGCAATATTTTACAATTTACTCCCAAACTGAAGTTATCACTTCTCAAGAGCAATATGGTAACAAAGTGTTATTCTATGGTAGAGTTAGCCTTGCTACAGTGAAAAATGTCTTTAAAATTGTTTTAACTCTCAGGACATGTAAGACATATATACACGTGTTACTCTTTAAATACCATGCACCCTATTCTATGAGCCTTTAGGGTCTATCTTAAGGGTGATTTAAGGGACTTTACCATGAAGGCTTAGGCCTGGCAAAAGGTTTATCTTGCCATGTAAAAATGGCAGTGTAAAACTGCACTACAGGCTGCATGAGACATGTTGTACAGTGCTACTTTAGTGTGTGGCGCAATGAGTGCTGCAACCACCTTGTAGCATACATACGTAGCCGAATATTACATCTATTGTTACCTCCCACAACCAGTCCACTAGAAATACAAATTTCTAGTACCCGTACACCCACTGATCAGAAAGAATAGCAGTACTCTTTATGGTGTGCATCAAAGACCAGTGGGTATGAGTGTTAATTCAGCACCGCTGGTAAGCAAGAAGTGGCAGATGGGGGTAATGCTGTTCTTTGGCAGATGTCTGTTACTGGCCACCTCTAAATACTTAGGAAAATACACATATCAAATAGGGATGGGTGTAGATTGCGTAATTCAGTGATCATTCATCATTCTGAATTACCTAAGAATTCTGTGAGATTACGCTTGTGAAAAATTGGGTTGTTGGTTGAGGGGGGTGTGAGCCCTTCTCAAGCAACAGCCACAGTCCTTGTTAGGGTGAAACAAAAAAGCTCACTAAATTAGCTAGTGCTTAACCCTCTGGTAGTTTGACACAAAAGTAGTTAATATTAACTTGGAAGCAAAGTGTAGAGTATTTATGCAGCACACAATCAGCAATTACGTGAAAACACAACACAAGTAAAATCCCACACCAATTTAGGAAAATAGAGTAAAATCTAATGAATTATTTGACACCAAAATGACAAGAACCCAGTCAGCAGAACTGAAGTTATACAGTTTCAAATATGTAAGTTAAGCATAGCGACTAAAAGCCACTCAGGGCTATCTGGTTATGTGAGACTGGGTGAGAGTCACATGTTCAGAACAACAGAAAGGGAGTGCGGGCTGCGTACAGGGATCAGGTTAGTCCAGCCGAAAAAGTTTCCTTCACAAAGTTTGACATGAAGAGTCCCGTTCACAGTGGAGGTAGCCCTAAGCTGCAAAGAGAGTATCGCAGATGGTCACCACTGTGGCACAAAGAGGTAGCCAGGCATTGCGGGCAGTTGTTGTTGTAGAGTGAGCATCCCGTTGGGCTTCATGTTGGCGGTCACAGCAGGCTGTCGATGCTGTTGTGTGAACTGCAAACAGTCATAAACTTCAGGAATTCTGCTTTTCTTCCAAAAGGAGCTCAACTGATGGCAAACCGGGGGCCAGGACCTGGGAGACACCTCTTGGGGATCAGAAAATCACCCCAGCAGAGCTCAGGCAGGTCCAATGCAGCAGGTCAGCTGGGCTTGCTATGTCATTGCAGCTCCGAGCAGGTCAGTCAGCTGACCCTTGGTGTCACTTCAGGTAGCCTGGAATGAAGGGAGCAGGTCCAGTTCTCAGACAGCAGGGCAGAATTTAAGCAGCAGGGCAGTCCTCTGGCAGCAGGGCAGCCATCCTTCTCCTGTAGCGTGCATTGTTCCAGGGGTGTACTGATGATTGGGCCTGAGAGTCCTAATTTTATACTTGACTCAGGGTTTGAAGTGAAAGAAGTATCTTGAGTTGTGTCTCCATGGAAGTGTCTGGAATTTCCTGCCTCCCTGACCTGGTCCCAGGATGTCTGGAGTCACAAAAGACTAGTGTGAAGTTTTTGTGTATGAGTCTTTGACGGGCAAGCGGAGCTAATCACAGTTCTTGCCACCGCATTCTGCCAGGATGGCCCATCTTGCCAGCACCTAATTTTCCTCTTGTGTGGCTGTCTGAGAGGAATACACAAAGATCAACTGCCAATTACACATAGTCATATGAGCCAGGAACATGGCTAGGGCAAGAAAATGCCAACCTACTGAAAGTTCAATTTTCAGATTTGTAACTTCAAATACGACTTTACCATTAAAGAGGATTTTAACATACAGTTCCTTGCATACCATATATGGCATTTCTACCTGCTCCCAAACAAAAGGTATCACTTATTAAATGTAATAAGATAACCATATATTATTATATGGGAGAAGTAGGCCTCACAATAGTAAAAATCAAATTTGTGAGTTTTTCACTACCAGGATATGTAAAGCTTAAAAATCGCACACACAACTTTTAAAATGTAGTGCACTGTGCCCTATGGGCCATTTAGGACCTACCCTAGGTGTACGTTGTATATATTAAAAAGGAAGATTTAGGACTGGCAAGAGATTTATTTTGCTTGGTCTAATTGGCAGGTTCAAACTACACACAGGCCGCAATGGCAAGCGTGAGGCATGGTTTGAAAGGCTACTTAAATGAGTGGCACAATAAGTGGTGCTGGTCCACTAGTATAATTTAATTTACAGGCCCTAGGTGCATGTCACACCACTCTACTTGGGACTTGCAAGTAAATTAAATGTGCCAATTGGATGTGAGGCAATGCTACTATGTTTAAAATATATATCAGAAACACTTTAGCACTGGTTAGCAGTGGAAAAGTTTACAGAGTACGAAAAGCTGACAGAAGGGGTGAGGGCAAAGTATTTTTGGGGGTGACCTTGCAGAGAGGGCCAAGTCTTACAATGCATATTTACACGAGAAGAGTAATTCTGCATTTAGTGCTATTTCTTAGAGCAAAAATGTCTCCTTGTGTCCAAAATGGGCGCAAGAATGCATTTTACCCTAAGAAATAGCACCAAATGCAGCAGTACATGAATCGCAAGCAGCCGCTCAACTCACACTCACTAAATGTGCTCTTGGAGTAGGATTATCCCCCAATTTACTCCTGGCATTTAGCACTATATAGCATAACACAAATAACGCGTGCAAGTGGCCTCATGCTAAAAGTGCTCTCGTAATAGGATTATTTTCCCCCAAATTACTGTTAATTATGAAAGGAGTAATTGCGTTATTATCGGTAATTTCACATCAGAGTGTAACACAGAATTACCAAATTATTCAGATTTCTCTGGCTTAATTGAAATTCCAACTGGGCCTAATATCAATGCATACCAAAATATAATATGCCTATTTGTAAAGTGGGTGTACACCCTGTACTGAATAACAAACATTTTTGTTACCCATCTTAAAGGTACTGATTTTATTGACGACAAAACAATAACAGGTTACAGAAACCGACCGAGGTGGAACCTGTGACTATGAGGTCAAACACTAATTCCTGCAGGGTCTGCATTTGTCCACTGAAACATCTGACCTGACTAAGAGGTCAGAGAGTCATCCTAATATAGCATATAGAATTATAGATGGGTAACTGTGAAGGACTGTGATGTTTTTCACCCAGGGGTTTTGAGTGACATCAAATAGACAGCAAGAGTGAAGCTCACGTTGTCTATGATGTCAATCAGAACCCTGAAATGAAAGATATCCCCTTAATTAACTTTTTATCCATGTGTAATTTTATGTTCTGTATGGCTCCCCCTCCGCCCCAGACCCTCCCAAAAGAACCTTGCTTTCAAGTGCTATGCAGGGGCAGAGGAATAATGGGGAGCTATACGTAACATGGCCTCTGTTACATATCTATGTCCCAAAGGTAAAACAAGCATTGGCATAGCCAATAGGTCTCGCCTTTGGGACCTTATAAGTGTTTAGCCATGCAACAGTTGCATAACTAAATACTTATAAGGTTCCAAAAGTGAGACCTATTGGCTATGCAAAGCGGCCGTGCGGCCGCGAAAGTGAAAGTGATCGCGATCACGATCAAACATCAAAGCTGTCGCGAAACCGAAAGTAATCGCGGTAAAGCGCGGCGCGCGCGCCCGCGCACATGCACTGTAGCTCTAGGCTGGCCTGGTAGCACTTTTTGGAGCCCTCTCAATTAGTCTCGCCAGACCAGTGCATGCGCTGGCTCAGGCGAGACCTAAACAAACCTTATCATTAATCCTTAACCAAGCACCACCACCTTGCCTGCCTTCCTTCTATTTCCTGCAAGTGGGTGCTCTGCTTTCAATCAAAGCAGACAGCTGATAGGCTCTCATAGAGCCCTGTCAGCATGGCCTGGAAGGTCTTTATGAAATAGTGGATAATGAGTTTTGTTATCAAATGTTGCTACGTCATAGCAGTGAGTTATGAGATTTAGAAACAGAAATAAATGATTGAGCCTCTCTATGAGAGGCATTGAAAACAGATGTAAAAACACTCAGCAGCATGGTATAAAGCCATCAACCATGTTACAGCAGCATCTGTAGCAACAAGATGCCAGGACAGTCAGTGATAAGTATAAGAATTAGTTGGGTGAAAACCACACTCTCCCGGGGATCACAGTTTTTGTACTAAATGACACAATTTGATGCACTGTGGATATACAAGAGATATAGTAGAGGACACCGCGCATGGTCATCATACCAGGAGTATGCAAATAATTGTAGGTATGCAAGAAAAGGTTATACTGATTGAAGCACAGTTAGTTGGTACAGCACATCACTTTTTATCACACAACTAATTTTAGAGGTAAAATCTACTCAGAGTTATGATGCTGTGGTCCTGTATTAACTGCATGTGAAAAGAGCATCGTTAAATACATAAAAAAAACGTCTGTTCCCAGCTGAAACTTATCCTTGAATTCAAAGGCTGGACACTCTCCCAGACCTTACAGCAACACACATAAATCTGTGAGCACTGCAGAGACAGAGCCAAAATGATAAAGAACAAAACTTGTATTGAGTGGCCTTTTCTTTTTTTGTAAGTTCCCGAGCTATAAAACCAGCTAGCCGGGAACATAAGTACTGGCTTGAAATGTGAAAAAAATAAATAAAAAAAATAATGTCATGCTCTTTTTCTTTCTTTGCTGGCTACCTCAGCACGGATGCTTCAGAATATATCTGCAAGATTCTGAGTGTTCATTCCAATTGAAACTTACACTGTATTGGGCAATTTGTTGCCTCAATATTTGAATGCATAAAAATCTCAACTTTAAATCAACACAAGTACAGGCTGTTATCTTGCTATCTTCAGACCTGAACCCAAAGGTCTGTCCGAGAAGAAAGGGCCTGATGTGTTAACCTATTTTGCGGTCGCACACACTGCAATTCGTAAAATGGGTGCCTTCGTGATTGCAAAATATGTTTTCACTAATGTACTAATCCAGTTTCAGGAGCCAGTAACTTTCACCAACTCCTAAAATGGGATCGCAAATGGAACCATTTTGCAATTATCAAGGGTGTTTTGTAGGTGTCCCTTTTCATAATGAATTGAGTGAGATTAATCAATGTTTTGAGACTATAGTCTACTCACAAAACATTTAAAAAGCACTGATTCTCGAATTTGGTGGTAACCCGTTTACCAAAGGGGTAGCTTCTCATGAATGTAGAAAACCGTTTGTAATGAGTAAGCAACTCTCAAACAAACTTTATGGAAAAATAAACAGTTTTTAAACACAGCCTCAGCTCCTTTTAAGAAAGTGGGCTCTATAAGATAAAGTTTACTTTATTTAAAGACAATAACGGACATGGTGGTCTGCTGGCCCGAGCAGGCTACCATTCCTTGATTGTGACCAGTCAATCTGAGTACTTGTAAAGCGCACTACTTACCCGTGAGGGTCTCAAGGCGCTGAGGGTAGGGGGGGGGGTGCTGCTACTGCTCGAAGAGCCAGGTCTTGAGGAGTCTTCTGAAGGCGAGTACGTCTTGGGTCTGCCGTAGGTGGGTAGGGAGGGTCTTCCAGGTCTTGGCGGCGAGGTAGGAGAAGGATCTGCCACCGGAGGTCGTTCGTTGGATGCGGGGGACGGCAGCGAGGGCGAGGCTGGCGGAGCGGAGCTGGTGGGTGGGGGTGTGGAAGCTGAGTCTGCTGTTCAGGTAGGCTGGTCCGGCGTTGTGGAGTGCTTTGTGTGCGTGGGTGAGGAGCTTGAAGGTGATTCTCTTGTTGACGGGGAGCCAGTGTAGGTCTCTCAGGTGGGGGGTGATGTGACGTTGACGATCAGTCGGGCGGAGGCGTTTTGGATGCGTTGTAGTCGTCGTAGGTGTTTGGCTGGGATTCCTGCGTTGAGTGCGTTGCCATAGTCCAGTCTGCTGCTGACGAGGGTCTGTGTCACCGTTCTTCTTGTTTCGGCCAGTCATAGTGAGTTGCAAATTGTGACCTGCTGAATGAATGTTCATTATGCAGGGTGATTCCTTATGGATTGAATTGCTCTATTAGTACATAGGTCAGTTCACAAAATGTCGATGGATGTGAAATTCATGACCACATTTTGCAAATAAAATCTTCATACTTTCGGCCAAAGATGCTGTAAGTCTCATTGCTGGTTTGCAACCAAAATCACTGGCACCTCCATTAAGCAAAAAAAAATGAAACTCATGCCTTGGTGAAAACATTAGAAAACTGTGAGGCATATTTACAAGGGCTTAACGCCACCACAGTGTCACTTTTAGTGATGTTTTGGTAGCTTTAAGTCCCTTGCCTTATTAACAAGGTGGCTTTAAGCCACTTAGCGTGGCTTAACGCTGCCTCATAAATAATGCCCCCATTCATGCAGCAATTAGTGTGAAAGAGGCGGGCAACGGTCGTTACAGTGGGTGTTCCACCGCAACACCCATTGCTTTTTGACACTGCTCCATATTTACAAGTTATGGGCAGCGCCAAAAATAAGACCAGGAAATACCTCGTCTTAAACAGGTGATAGGAGGAGAAATGTTTTATTTCTCCTTGCATTTTGCTCCTTCCATGTGTACTGCATTCTGCAGTACACATAGAAACAGCAAATCACCTGTAAAGATTGTTTATGTGCAGGAAGGTATCTCTTCCTGCAGATAAACAATCCCCCCCACCCTTGCAATATGGCATAAGGGTGACTGTGCTCAGCTGCTTCTTTAGTACCAGCACTAGGGGAAACGCAGGGGTGCACCGCATTTTTGTAAATATGGCATATTACTGTGTGAAACTGATGGAGCGCGGCGTTACAAATTTTGGCGTAACACCGTGCTCCGCCAGTTTCTAGTACATATGCCCCTCTGTCCCTAAAGTTTTATGGAATCACCAAGAACCATGGAATGACTCTGGGAAATCTACAACACTCAGATACTTCCTGGTCTACTTCATTTGGCACAGATTACACTTGCAAGGTATGTACAGTACAAAATTGCTGCTTCGGACAGCACAGCTGAAAAGAATGTATGTATGCAACAACTTTTGCAAAGTGCGTTGTAAGGCCACAGCATCTCGACATCTTGACACTTGGTGCTTCTCGGATAAATATGAAAAAACTGTTATGAGACAACCCTGAAAACTTTGGAACCTTGGCTTATAAATGCAAAAAAAATAAAATTGTTCTCTTCGGTAGAGATTTTGAGCCCTTATCTCCTAGACAAAGTATTAGAATTATAAAACCGTAAATTATGACTATACAGTTAATTTTATTTACTGTACAAAGTTAATGTCAGTATATCATATCACATTATAGGTGCTCCAAAAAACGAAGCAGTTAAAATGATCCAGCGCTAATCTAGGATCGATATTCAACTAATAACACAAACACAGGCCCATACTCATTCACCCAATTTAAATGAATCCCTGCTGCGCTGGTATAAGTTTATCAAGTTTGAAAACAAATCAGTTGTTCATAATACAGGCTCATATTTAACGTAATAAATACATAACTGAACCTGTATTTCAACTTCTTTCCTCTGGTCGATGGACCTAAAGTTGAGAAGTTGAGGGCAATAATTAGTACTAACTATCTATCTATACTACTAAATAATCACAAACTCAGTCTAAGGTTAACAATGTTTATCGCAAAATAATGTGAAGGTAAAAATGCTCATCATGTACAGGTTTACAAGGCAAACAAAGAATCAATCACAGAGAGAGAGAGAACATTATCGATGCAAACAGTGTGAAACTCATATTAAAATGATCAAATGCAAATGAAAGAGTGGATAGGTGTAGAGACAGTGGTTTCTGAGACAAAATACATTTAAAAATAATTATGCAAAGTACAAATCATTAGCTATACTCACCTAAGGAAATCTGAGGAAAACAACCCCCTGGCCCAAGGGATAGCTGGGGTTCCCCGTGTAAAGATTCGGAGAACTCCACATCAATTCAAAAACATCTTGAGCGGCCTATCAGAGGGTGAAGTATCTGGGTTATGTTCTGGGGCACGGGGCGATCGCCCCACAGACTGAAAAAGTAAGAGCAATAGCGGAGACCCCCTTTCCTTCCACCAAGAGAGAGTTACACGCGTTTCTGGGCTTGGTCGGATATTACCGACGATTTGTTCCATAGTTTTCAGAATTAGCAGCCCCTTTGACGAATATCCTTAGAAAAGAAGCTCGACAGCAGCAATTACTGCAGCCCACTAAAGAGATGCTGGACGCCTTTCCGAACCTGAAAAAGACCATGACTACAGGTCCCGTACTAGTTTCCCCGGACTTTGGCAAGACCTCCATATTGTCCACTGATGCTTCCAACTTTTGGGACCAGATAGGGGGGGATGGTCTAGAGCACCCTGTCGTGTACATTAGCAAGAAGTTGTTCCCCTGGGAATGCAAGTACCCAACGATCGAAAGGGGATGCCTAGCGGTTAAGTGGACTATTGATAAGTTACGATATTACCTGAAAGGGCGACCATTCATTCTGTACACGGACCATGCACCCTTGCAGTGGATGTGCTGGAATAAAGCCCAAAACCCCAGGGAACTCCGCTGGTTTTTGTCATTGCAGCGTTTTACCTTTGAGGTACGCCATCGGAAGGGTAAAGAAAATGGGAACGCATACTATCTGTCCCGGGTTTTTCCTCTCCCCGATCGGGAGAATCCAGGGGGGAGGTGTGTGACGGGGCGGGATCGGTGAGCGAGAGACATGAATCCGATCTAGACTGGTGGACTGCAGTGTCTCTCTCTCCTCCTCTTATCTCCTCCCAGCAGGACGATTGGAAGACACAGAATTCAACTTTATTGAAACTGACAGAGGAAGACGGTGTCGGCTCCTTTAACTGGAGCTTCCAGGACAACAAGACCCCGCCCCTGCCTGACGTCAGAACGTTCATGACGATAAGGACGGGGAAATCCAGGAAGCGAGTGTGCGTTGACACCGGAGCGGAGGAGGAAGACTCGAGAGAAGGAGCGTTTGTGATGAGCCGAGGAGAAAGCGAGACAGCAGAGCAGACCGAGGGACGAGACCATCAGGATCCATGGCTGAGCCAGGAGGCCAACGTCCCCAGGTTTTGCCGAGCCACGCTCCAGGAGGAGCGTGGCTTGCCCGGGTACGAAAAAGGTTCGCAGGGTGGGTTCGGAGAAGGGACGGCCCGAATAGTTAAACGGGAGTTCTAGGACCCTCTCAAGTATCCCTACCTGTTTTCTCTCACAACCGAGCACTAGTCACGCCTTCCTCTTTAGTTTTGTTTTAAGTGTGTGGTGCCCCTTCACTCCCTGGTCCCTTTTTGCCATTACTGGACAGCGTCCTGATACCCTTGTTTTCATCTCTTTCACGTACCATCACCATGGAGGGGCATCAGAATCAACGTACCGGACCCTGTGAGGTGGAACCGAAGACCGTGGGAAGAAGCCGAAGGGTCCCAGGCACGACGGATCCCGCCACCTTTGCCACAGAAAGGCTTACAAGCAGGCACAAACGTATATTCAGAAAAATAAAACCTTATCTTAGCAGACCTGGCCTCTGACCTATTACTTCAACCACGCCACACAATGAAATAATTATGATAGTCAGCTTTTATTCTAAGCAAACAAAGTTGCCCTTTATGATACCAGTCCAGAGACATTGCAGCGTAAGTCTCGCTTTTTTTTCTATAATTTCCCTCTCTGAATGCCCATGTTGGTACATGTGACTTCTGTTCAGCAGCTTTTCTTTGAAAATTCTCTCTTCTATCTTCTAGCATGTTAATAAAGTATTTTTCTTCAGCCTGCAAACTACAGGTAAGATTATGTCTATGAGCATATACTATAGCTAGTGTCTGAGTAATATGGAAATAATTTCCCATGTATCCGGCATTTCTATTACTATACACCTTATTCATATCTTTTCTAATTGGAATTTCTGAAAACACAAAATTTAAGTTTGAATAATAATATTGCAACTTCACCGTCATGTAAAACAGATTGGTTAGTGCACTGCACGACACCCCATATGTTAAAGGTAAGTGATGGTGAGTCACCCCTTCTGAGACAGACGAAGGTAATTGCATGCACATATAACAATCCTTCACATCCATTGTCTCAACATATTCATACAATTATTTCGTTAAAACATTTAACGAGAAAACATTAATCGATTTATCATGATGATAAATACTTTCATCTATCTCTTCTGTGTTAGTATTAGGTGTTACTTTAGTAAAGGAATTCACTCTCTCACTTATCACATTATTGGTATTATTTTTGTTATTAGTCACCGTTAGAACAGGCACAATGACAGTCAATATTAACCACATCAACATTAGTAGTAGGACACTACATAAACAAGCTTTAATACATTTAATTTTTAGACTAGGTTTTTGATGTCCAGTCACTGTATCTCCTGCCATTTTGTATACTATAAAAATATTTAAACACTAAAAAATCCAAGAAAAACTCTAATAACTCTCTAAAAACTAAAAGAAATAGACAATTTCTTTTTTATAAAACTAGTCAAAAATACACCAAAAATATAGTGTATCCTACACTTGAAGGCTTTCTACATTTACTCCCCTCTTTTTCTTTATTTGTTTTAAGAGTCTTCTCCAAATTTCTGTGTTTCTTGACAAGAACCCAGTCTCCTGGACTCAGATCATGTGCTTGATCTTGCTGTGTTGTGGTTGCAATTTCTCCAGCCGGATGAGACACAGAACGCACCAGGTCAGCCAATCCTTTGCAATAATCAAGCACTAGATCTTTAGAAATATTCATCAGTTTGTTTGCTGGTACAATCGCTTGTCTCATTGTTCTTCCCATTAGGAATTCAAGAGGACTTAATCCAGTCTTTTTATCTGGAATGTTTCTAAGACTCATCAATGCCAGGGGTAAAGCGTCAGGCCATTTCAGTGTTGTGGATGCACACCCCTATCCCAGTCTAGACTTTATAGTGCCATTGATTTGCTCGACCACTCTAGGTGCTTCTGGTCGATAAGCACAATTCAGCTGTTGCTCAATTTGTAATGCTGCACAAATCATGTGAATTATCTCATTGTTAAAATGTGATCCCCTATCTGTTTCTAAAGTGACTAGAACTCCAAACCTTGGTATTTATTCTCTCAAAAGCAATTTTGCAACTGTAAGACTGTCATTGCTTCTTGTTGGATAGGCCTCTACCCAACGAGAAAACAAACAAACAACGACTAACACATATTTTAGTCCATTACATTGGGGAAGCTCAATAAAATCGAGATGAAGCCTTGTAAATGGTCCTGCTGCCTTTCAAATTCGTCTCCAACTAACAACTGTCTTTCTGCCTGGATTCTGCTGCTGACATATAACACACCTCTGGCATAGACTCTCTGCAATGACTCTGAATTTAGGGTTATAGCATGACTGCTTGAAGAGCATGATCATTGCATCTCTTCCAACATGTGCAATTCCATGGTATATCTTTGCCATCTGAGAAAGTAAACAGTCTGGCATGACTGGTCTTTCATCAGTGTACACCCATACTTTATCCTCTACTCTCTTTTTGCAGCCTGATTTTACCCAACGTTCTTTTTCTTCGTCTCCTGCCTCTTACTGCAAGTGCCCAATTTCATCCCAAGTTTCCAAAGAGGAAAACATAAAGTGGCAATTAGTATTTTTCTTCTCCACCCCCCTGGTGATTGCAATTGAATTTTGTGCACAGAAACGCGCTACTTGATCAGCGTCTCTGTTACCGTTCATCACATAATCATTCCCTAACTTATGTGCAGACCATTTGACCACCGCAATCTTTTTGGGCAACTGCAAAGCATCTAATAAATCTTTCTCATTTTTACTGTTCCTGATCGGAGAACCTGAAGAAGTCAGAAATCCTCTTTGAATCCATAACTGACTAAAATCGTGAACCACCCCAAAATCCTTATTGACTGTCAGTAAATATGATAACTCTCAGATTTTTGCCCCTTTTACCTGCTCTAATCAGAGGTATTAGTTCAGCAATTTGTGCAGAGTTTCCACCTTTGAGACAGGATGCTTCTAGGACTGCAGCTACCGTGCACACTGCATAGGCAGAACTCAATACACCTCTTTCATTTCTCAGACATGATCCATCATCAAACATCACACTATCTGATTCCTCCAGCTGTGTATCCTTAAGTCTGGCCTTGGTTTCGTGCACAATTCTGTCACATCCAAACAATCATGATCTGCTTCATCTTTCACTGCTTCACAGAATGGACTAGGTAACAGGGTTGCCGGATTTATTGTCGGGCATCTCACCACAGTCACATTTTCAGCACCCAAGATTACTCTTTCATACCTAGTCAGCTGACTATAGGTCATGTGCTGTGTTTGTGTTCTTTTTAATAGAATCTCAACTTAGTGTGGCACATATACTTTGACTGGATTTCCCATTACAATTGCTTCACTCTGTTCCGGACTCACACAAGTAGCAGCTACTGCCTTCAAACAGCCTGGTAACGCTGCAGCCACTGAATCCAAAGTTATGTTATGTTATGTTAAAAATGTTTCTAAACCGCTCGAATACCCATAGGTGTCTTGGCACTGTTTGAGTGGCGGTCAGGTGAGGGTAGTTGGTGCTTAGAGTAATTATGCACCTAAGAATTGAAAAGCCAGGTTTTTATTAGCTTCCTGAAATCCAAAAATGTTGGAGCTGCCTTGATGTTTATAGATAAACTGTTCCACAGGGCAGGGGCTTCGGTGGTCAAACAACTGCCTCCCCATTTTTTGTCTCTTGTACCTGGAGCAGGGCATTGTCATGGCATTTTTAGAGTGAAGTTCTCTATTAGGAACATACCATGAAAGAGATTTTTTTAAATAGCAAGGGCCTTCATCGTGCAGGGCTTTGAAAGTAAGGCATAATGCCTTACATTTTATACGTTTTGCAACCGTCAGCTAATGCAATTCCTTGATGGCAAATTAAACTGGGTGGAATTTAGGCAAGTTGAAAACAAGCCTGGCTGCCGCATTCTGTACACTCTGAAGTTTCTTCATATGTTGTTTTTGAAGTTTGACAAGAAGACTATTGCAGTAATCCAATTTCTATAAGATCAATAAAGAGACAACTGTTTTTCTGGTGGTCATGGGGATAAACGGAAGAATCTTTTTAATGATCCTTAGGGTGTTAAAGCTGGCCGAGACGACCGAGCTGATGTGTTTATTAAAACTTATATTATCGTCTATTATTACACCCAGATTTCTTGCTTTTTGTACAGGAGAGGGAAGAGTTCCCATCTCTGTTGGCCAGCATGCTGGGTTCCAAAAAGAGGGGTTGTTGCCAAAGAGTATAACCTCGGTTTTCTCAGCATTTAGCTTGAGACAGTGCGTTTCCATCCCAGCCACTAACTGCTCTCATACAGCTGTGGAACTGGGATGTAGAAGCATCTATGTTGTTTGAGGCTGCCACCACAATTTGGGTGTCGTCTGCATAAGACGTAGGGGAAAAACCAAAAGATCTAATCAGAGGGGCAAGTTCTGAAACATAAATATTAAAAAGCAGAGGACTCAAAGATGATCCTTGTGGAACTCCACAAGGGAGTAAAAAGAAACAAACCGGAAGAAAAATTCTCCAACATAACTGAATGGTTTCTATTTGTCAGGAATGATTGGAGTAGTGCCAGTGCTTTGTCGGCAATGCCTAATTTACTGAGACGGTTGACAAGAGTGACATGGTCAACTGTATCAAAGGCCGCCGACAACTCCAAAAGGATAAGTGCTGCAGAGCCCCCTTTATCCAGGATAGTTCTTAGTTCATCCGTTGTTTTTATTAGAGCCGTCTCGGTGCTGTGTTCAGCCCTAAAGCCGAACTGAGAAGGATCCAACAGATGATTATCCTGAAAAAAACTTTGATAATTGTGTGTTTATCAGTTTTTCCACCAATTTGGCCGGAAAAGGTAACCTGTAGATGGGACAGTAATTGGCTGGGTTATCCAGGTCTCAATTTGTCTTCTTCAAGAGCGGCAGAATGGAAGCTCTTTTCCAAAGATCAGGAAAAATACCTGTGCTGTACATGCCATTAAAGATGTCGGCTAAAGGTGTTGCAATGAGGGCTGGTATTTGTTTTAGTACCGAAGGAGGGCATGGGTCGAATGGTGATCCTGACTTTGTGGAATTAATTAGCTTTAAGACTTCATCCGAAGTGGTGACTGTGAATTGTTTAAGTTTAGCAGAAAAACTAATGTTATCTACATCAAGGACGTTTATGTAGCCTTTGCTAAATGAAAGGTCACTGGAGAAAGAAAATTTGTTATATATTAATTCCACTTTGTGCCGGAAATATGAGGCAATTTCTTCACAAAAAGATTGACTGATGGTATCACTTTTCGTCCCAGGGAGCTTAGTCAATTTGTTTATGACCAGGAAGAGTTCTTTGGCCGAATTTTTTGAAGCTTCTATTTGCTGAGAGAAAAAAGATGATTTGTTTTGGATAATGGCTACTTTGTAATCGTCCACGGCCTTTTTATATATTATTTTAGCAGTGGTGCTGTATTTTAGCCTCAAAGCCCTTTCTAGTTTTCTGCAATTTTGTTTTTGGGGCCGGCAAGCATCCGAATACCAAGGTGCAGATTTTTTAACTTTATTTCTCTTGGTACCTTTTTTTGGGACCGCTTTTGAGACGGCCATGTTTAGCCAATTTGAGTACACCTCTGTGGCTTCATTTGGGTCTGATCGCAGAGTACATGTGGCTTGTCGTAGATGGTGCTCTAAGGTCTCGAAATTGGTTTTGGACTACTGATACAAAGGTAACTGGCTAATGTCACGTTCCCTATTTTGAAAGGGAGGCTGGACTGTCAGTTGGAATAGTACCGCTTTATGGTCAGACCATGTGAGGGGCACAATATCTTTGACCAAAATAGAATTATTGTTAGAAATAATTGCATCCAACGTATGTCCTCCATTATGAGTAGGCTGATGAACTAGTTGAGGGAGATTAAAGGAATTCATAATCTCCAAAATAGCTTCTGTATCTTTATCCTCCTACAGTCAAAGTAGCAGAAAAATATGCCACTGGACGTCGGGCCATTCCATGTCTTTGAGTTCAAACTGAAAGTGCACACCCATCTCTCTTGCAGCAGTACAACGCAAAATCCTTTGTATAAGCTGGCATTTCTAATGTGGATGCTCGACAAAGACTGTCTCGTAATTCAATAAAAACTTTCATGCTTTCATCATCCAACTCAATCAGATCAGTCACATCTTTGTGTGTCAACATCTGTAGAGGTTTTGCAATCATTGAAAAGCCACTGATCCACTGTCTGCAGTATCCAACCATTCCCAAAAACATTTGAACTTCCTTCTGTGTCTTAGGAGGGCTCATTTGTTGAATCACACTGATCCGTTCTGGTATCCCTTCCTGACTCCCTTGTCTATCTTGTGTCCCAAATATTGGACCTCCTGTTTACAAAACTGTAATTTTGCTAGTTACACTTTGTGGCCACCTTCTGCCAAATGGTTCAGTAAGGCAATTGTATCTGTCACACATGCCTCTCTTGTTTTTGGTGCCACCAGTAGGTCATCAATTTACTGAACCAAAACTGATTTTTCTGGCATGACCAAAGTCTCCACTTTTTCAAATTCTGATTAAAAATCAAAGGACTCTCTGTGTACCCTTGAGGAACTCGGCACCATGCCAAAACACGGTCTCCGAACCGGAATACAAATAAATACTGCCTATCCGGATGTAAAGGAATTGAGAAAAATGCTTGACACAGATCAATACTGTGTACCATTCTGCATCACAGGGGATTTGATAAAGAATCACTGCTGGATTTGGCACTAATGGACAACAGGGTACCACAATCTTAATAATTTTGCGTAGATCTTGTACTATTCTATATTTTCCACTTGGCTTTTTAATTCCCATAATAGGTTAATTACATCTACTGCTTAGTATTTCTCTAAAAATACCCTGCACAATCATTTGGTCAATCACAGGAATAACTCCTGCTGTTATTTCAGGACTCATCTTTTACTGAGTTGTGTTTAGATATGTTTCACCCTGTTTCACCGTAATCTGAATAGGATCCACACCTTTCATCAGACCAATTTCTTTTCCTGTAAAATCCCATACATCATACCTTACTGTATTTCTCAACTCTGCAGGCAAATCTTCTTCAGTGAGAAGTGAAAACAACTCATCCACTTCTGTCCCTTGCTTTGCTAACATCATTTTAAATGCAACATCCTCATCTGGTGTTTGAAAAGCAATACCATCTGGTGTACAATAGATGGTGCAGTTCATCTTGCAAAGCAAATCTCTCCCTAATAGATTCACCGGACTTGTATGACATACCACGAACCAATGCATGTCTCTGAATCTTCCAATATAAACTTCTATTGGCTTTGTGATTGGGGTTTTGATATACTTATTGAAAACTCCTACAACTTGGATAGTTTCTCCAGAGATAGGTAGGTTTGGAATTTCTGCTGCTCTCACAGAAGAACATGTAGCACCAGTGTCCACTAGGAATGTAATATCATTACCTTCCCCTTTTCCATCAACAAATGGACATGACTGATCTACCTCTAGAGATGCGCCAAGCACGCACTCTTACTCCCCCCTCAGGCACTGTCATTGAGATTAGTCTGAATCACTCTTATTGCACTGCAACACGTATTGCAAAACCATTTCCATTTTTTGATTCTTACCAACTTGTTCACCTGCATGGAATCCAGTATTCACACTGTATATCTGCACTTCAGCATTCACATTATTTGGCATAGGAGCTTGTGGCACCTGTAACTGTGGCGTAACTGCTGTTGCTGTTGTTGATTCACAACCACCTCACTCTGCATCTGTGAATTAAAATTTTGATTCAACCCATTATTCTTCAAAACAGATCTACACTCGTTCTTCCAATGTCCAAACTTTCCGCACGCATGGCAAGGATATTTATTTTTCAATTCATCATTATTCATTTTAGCTCTACCACCACTGAATACTTGACCATTCTGACCTTTCATCTGATAATTTGTCTGAGAACCACTGTATCCTTCCTGCTGTTCTGCCACTTTCACTTCTGCCCACATCATTTTCTCTTTTAACTTTTTATGTCTCGACTCAATATCATCACTACAATATTTTGCATACCTCAAAACCTCCTCAACTGTTTTACTCTGCCAACAAATCAAATGTTGTTGAATCATGTTACTTATTTCAGGTTTCAATCTTTATCTCCGAAATTCTCAAACCCCCTGTACTGTTTGAACACCTGTAACAACCTTTCATAGTAAGCATGTACCGACTCTTTTGATTCTTGTGTTGTTCTGTCTATTTTAACCCAATCTGTTTCCTTTGCGGAAATTTTACCTTTCAGGTATGTGATTACCTGATTGTATTTATTCATCACCTCATCTAAAGGTGCACCTGTTTTCGCATCTCTAGGATATTCTTCTTTAGGCCAATCAACAGCAATCAGCACTCAGTCCATAAATCAGCTGAAACAACAATCTCTAACAATCCATATAAATCTTTGAACAAAACCTTTGAAACCTTCACAAACCTCTCTACTTGTTTGTACCACTCAGCCAGCTTTTCCCTCGATCTAGGAAAGTCATTAGTAAAGGATAATATATCCTGTCTTGCCCAAGGAACTTGAACATATCCACCACCTGGAACTTCTGTCATCGGATACAACATTTCAGCCTGTCCTGACTCTCTTAATGGAAATAAAGAAGCATTTGTGTTGGCAATCATTTCCTCCTTCTTTTTCGCCCACCTACCTTTCCACCGTCCTACATCTCCACATTTCTTCAAGGTGCTCATCAATTCTTTTATTTGCAATCTTTTGCCAGACGCATTCAAACTCTCCAAGTCCTTTTCAGTAAAATCCAGTCTATACGTTTTCTGTAACACCCTTGACTTCTCATGTCTACTCCATATTCACAAGCAGCTCTGTCAATTTCTCATGAAGATTTCTTGCTTTTGAAGTAATATTTTTGCACAGGAATAATAACTCTTCGTCTCGGTAAGTACTCAATCTGTATGGACTTATCGTACAAATAATCATTTCTTCCAAATCCACTCTCAGTTTCCTCACATCTATACTCTGTGGTTGAGATTTTCGCTTTTCCATCCCCCTCATCCAATCCTCTAACTCATCTGGCGAAGAGACCTATCGAACTTCCTGACACTGGAGTGACATTCTGCACTATTCTCCTCGGATCTATTTGCCCACCTCTCTTAGGGTTTTCAGTTATCAACTCAAAAACTGGAAGATCAATCAATGAAGTACTTGTTTCAGCTTGTCCAGGCTGATCAATTACCATTAGCACCTTATTCCTGTCACTATTCATTGGGACTGTCAACGCATAAATTCTCGATATATTCAGTTTTCCTCCATACAGTGGAACTATAGGACCAATTGTTACTGGCATTGTTAATGCTTCCGCATTCAGACTCAATTGATTAATTTCGTGAGTCAACTCTTCTCTTGCCTTACTCAACATATCCATTTCACTTTCTTGCACCACTCTAGTAACTACCGGGACTTGTGTAACATGCAGAATTTTGGGGTTCCCATTAATGGTGCATTTTGAACTGTTTCACTTGAGTTTTTCTGATATGGTGGAGGTCTTTTAATCAAGATGTCATCTAACAACTCATCATCAGATTCACTCGGGTCAAAATGTAATCCTGATGTCTCTACATTTTTCTTTTTCTCTTTACATTTGCATCCAGTTGCTTCTTCATCAATTAAAACTAGGTACAAACCATTAGCTAGTACAGCTCTCCTCCATCTTTTCATTTTATCATCCTGTTTTTCAAAAAGATATCTAGATATTATACTTCTGTATCTTTTTCCACCCCTATATTTCTCTAGTTAGTACGCCTCATTTTCTCATTCCTCAAGTGCTTCCTACTGAGTAGCTCTAGGTCTTGGTTCTAGAGAGTACATTCGTTCTCTCAAATTCTATAGAATCCTTATATTAAATGACCATACTCTGTGAATGCTAAGACACCATCATCTTCCGTGTATCTCACCCAATTCCCTAACCAAGTATACGTATGGTAACCACGTTCCAACATCATAAAGGAAGCAGGCGTTCTTGGAGGTGGAGTAGGAATTCCCTCTCTAGTTACTATTGGTTTGTCCTTTTTAAAGAAACCCTTTATCTTATTATGTTATGTTATGTTATCTGGTGTTTTATTGAGCGCTCAGCTACTCAAGCAGAGTGTCCCGGCGCTGTGTACTGCTGGGGAACCCATCCTGGCTTTCCCTGTGAGATGGTCCCTTACTGGGTGAAGACCAAGCATCCCCGGCGCTGATGGGGCCGTTAGTGGAGATTAAGCAAGCTATTGCCCAGAGTTGCTGAGTGTGATCCATGATTAGAGTAGGCACCGAGGCGAGAATTATTGAGTCCGCTGACCTTGGCCCAAGACCCTGCACGTCGGGAATCGAACCCTGGTCCCTGACCGACCTCTGCTTCCGGGTCTGCCGCCTCTAACCAGTGAGCCACACCACTCCACTTATTAATCAGCTTCATTTTTCCGACTCTTCACGCAAAATATAATTCAGTAAACAAATAACAAACTCTCGTACTTCTGCTTATTCTATTTGCTAACATTCGTCAAATACCAGCGCGACTCACACCAACCGACCAATCAGAATACTTCTACGTAATCAGTACCTCAACCAATACCAGTGTGACTCCCACCAACCAACCAATCACAGCTCTCCAAGCGCCCACTGTCTGACCAATGCCAGCGTGGTCTTTTGTGACGTCAGTATCACTCCACCTACTGACCCTCCCTTTACAAAACAAAACAGCAATGTATTTCTATGTTTTTCTCAACTAAACTTGTTAGGCAAAAACATAACACAAATGCTATCTTGTCTGTTCCTCTCAATAAAGAGATAGTCTCCACTTCAAAAAGAAAGATTCTTTCACTTCAAGTAAAAAACCAACCAGCGCTATTCTACACACAAACAAGCTACTGGTGGACTTGGTACTCCTCTAAGGATATTAGCCAAATTTTCGGAAGAGGACTTCCTCCCGGAAAGAGGTATTGGTGCTCCTTTGGGGATGTAAGGCCAGAGTTTCGGAAGTGGACCCTTCACTATTTCAAGCACAATCTACTTTCAAACGAATTATCCCTAATATAACACCAACAGCCTTTCGCCGTTCAGTATTATGACAACAGACAAAATACTTCCGCACTGTGATACTTTATCCACTTGATTCTTCTGTCTCTTCAGGCTAAAATAACATTATCCCGGGATCTCAGGTAACTCCATACACGCACTTCTAGACAACATGGAACAAAACACTAACTTTTCATGTTAAGAAACAAATAATCAATAATTGATCATTAGTACCAAACTAATCAATAATTAACCATCCTCTGCTACCAAAAACTTATCCAGCGCCAACCAGGGATTGATAATCAACTAATAACACAAACACAGGCCCATACTCATTCACCCAGTTTAAATGAATCCCTGTTGCGCTGGTATAAGTTTATCAAGTTTGAAAACAAATCAGTTGTTCATAATACAGGCTCATATCTAACACACTAAATACATAAGTGAACCTGTATATCAACTTATTTCCTCTGGTCGATGAACCTTAAGTTGAGAAGTTGATGGCAATAGTTTTTAAAAATAGTTTTTACTGTTTTAGTAAAACTTTTCGCCAAGCCGCGGTGCCGTCTGTCAGAGCGAGTCCGCCTACTGGGGGTTAGCGTTCTAGTTGTTCCGCCTCAAACGCAATAAATATCATGCTGGCTCAACCGCGCAGCGGGCGCGCCGCTGGCGGTTGAGCCCGTCTGCGCCCTCCGGTGCCCAGAGCGCGTCCAGCGCCAGAACCCCTGGCCAATTTGCCGTCCACAGGTATTGCCAACAGCAACTCAGGAGAGGTGTATATCATGCCTCCAACTGCTGGAAGGGGGGGGCAAAAGGCAGAAACATATAAATGCCTAGGTTGCGGCTTCTGCATTTCTCCACCAACCATTGCCGTGGGAAGGGACTTTAATACACCCTGCATGGGGAATAAGGTCAATTCAAAATGCAAGGAAGTCCAGGTATTTAGGCAATCTCCCCAGCATAAGTCGGGTACAAACTGTGGTCAGACGAGTAAGGCTGAGAAACAAGTGCAAAAACAAAACCTGTCCTGTTTGTTATGAAATACTCGATCAATTGTAAAACACAAGTTTCAATTTGAATGCCTCCTACAGCTAGATAAACCGGACATTGTTTTTCTGACAGAGACGTGGACAGATGCAGGCTCAGACCCTGACTGGAATTTGGCCCTTCCCCCGGGTTATGCAGTGGCTAAACAGGACAGGACGGAGGGTAGAGGTGGGGGCATAGTCCTCATCTACCGAGATCACTGAAAACTGCGCTCTGAGGCCTCTATGCTTCTCCCGGCAGAGGCTTTACACTTTTAATTTAAATTAAACAACTGTTCTATGTTTCAAGGTCTTCTTGTATACCGGCCCCTTGGGCCTAGAACTGCTTTCTCGCAAGTCCTCCTGAATTGCTTAGAACTATGCTTCGACTCAGACTCACTTACCATTCTTGGGGACTTTAATTATCATCTAGAGTTAGGGAATAACAAGACACAGCAAGACTTTTGGATAATCTTGCAGCGTATGGTCTCACCTAATTAGTGTCTGAACCCACGCACTCGGCGGGCCATACACTAGATGGGATTTTTACAAATGACCCAGGAATGACTATGACTAAGATCCTTCCTCTAACCTGGACTGATCACAGGGCCATGTACTTTGAGGTTACTAAAACTAAGTTTAGCCGACCGATTCCCATTCATGCTATCAAGGAGAGGGTCCGGAAATGGAATAAGATACAAGGGGGTGATTTGGAACAGGCTCTGAACTCTGGTCTGCCCACCTTGACCGGGGACAATGACATAACAGCTGACCAGCTCGATAACTGGATTCGGGTAGCTGTAAACGGCATTGCTCCCGAAATAAAACAGTTCAAAGAGTCTCAGCAACTGCACCTTGGTATGGTCCTGACCTTAAATGCATAAAGATGAACTGTAGAATAAGCGAACGGACCTGGAGGACTGACTACAGCTCTAAGCACAAGGTAGTTTACAATGCAAACCTAGAAAAATACAAGAAGGCCATCATCGAAGCTAAGCGGGCGTATTTTACTGCTAAAATTGGGGATGCCATAAATTCCTCCAAGGAACTTTTTAAAACCGTCCACACACTAGTCAAACCACAGCATACTGCCCAGTTTCGACCAGACCAAGCTTTTTGCAATGCAATGGCTAACTTTTTTCAGAGTAAAGTGCAAATGATCTATAATGATCTTTTAAACTCGGCCACTGCTATGTGTGGTAGCAACATTCCAACCATAGAAGCCTGGGCAATACACTGTAGGCTCTCAAGTTTCAGGGCTCTCACTCTGAGGAGCTCCATAAGCTCATACTGTCAACAAAATCGGGTTTCCCTAATGACCCTTGTCCTCCAGCCATACATATTTCATCTAGCATCTAAGACTATCAGTACATATCTTACCCCTCTTCTGAACCAGGTCTTAGAAACCAGCCAATATCCAAGCGCATGGAAAAAAACCTGTATTAGGCCAATTCTCAAAAGACCAGCTCTTGATCCTATGGAGACCAAAAATTACTGGCCAATTTCCAGGTTGCCAATGACAGCAAAAATCCTAGAAAAAGCTATAAACAAGGAGCTGATACAATACCTGGAAGAGAACTATCTATTGGACTCGACACAGCATGGTCTTAGGCCCCGTCATTCGGTGGAGACAGTCCTAATACTAGCTACTGAGGGGATTCAGAAGATAGTTGATGAAGGGAGCAGAGTGGTCCTCATCCTCTTAGACCTATCAGCTGCATTTGATACCGTGAACCACACGGTATTGGTGCAACGGCTGAGGGATGTGGGAATAGAGGATACAGCTCTGACCCTCCTCTCTTCTTTTTTAGAAGACAGGAAACATAACATTCACTGGGAGAATCTACAGTCTGAGACTTTTCATCTCCCATAAGGTGTCCCGCAGGGATCTGCCTTGTCACCTACCCTTTTTAACATATACGTATTCCCTTTGGCCAATCTTGTCAGGAAACACGGCTTTTACTTGATCATGTATGCCGATGATTCACAGCTCACGATATCGGTATCTAAACAACCAGAGAAGGTGTCCAGCAATTTTCATGCATGTCTGAAAGACATCATGTCCTGGATGACCCAAAACTTTATAAAAATAAATACTGACAAAACAGAGGTCCTTGAGTTTGGCAAGGGACCCTCCTTATGGAACAACAGCTGGTGACCAACAGAGGCGGGAGATTACCCATGCCCCATCACCAAAGTTAGGAATCTGGGTGTGATATTTGATGATCAACACAATTTCTTGGCCCAAGTTCACCATCTGACCACCTCCTGCTTTCTCCTTTTGAAAATATTGAGGAAAATCTTTCCATTCATTGCACATGAACTCCAAAAGACTGTTGTAGTGGCACTCTTTCTCTCTAAGTTAGATTACAGCAATGGGCTCTTTGTGGGAATTAATAAGGCGCAGAGGAGGAAGTTGCAATCCCTGCAAAATGCTTCAGCCAGACTGCTCATGAACATCCCAAAGGGTCGTCCCACCTCGGATGCCATTAGGACTTTACACTGGCTCCCAGTCCAGCAAAGAGCCGATTTCAAGTCCCTTTGCCTGGTGCAAAAGGCCCTCTATGGAGGAGTCTCCAGGGAGATACAGAAGTTGTTCTCTAGGTACTCCCCCACCAGAACACTCAGATCCATAACAATGGGCCTTATCTTTATTCCAAAAATCCGTAAGGCAAGGTGGGGGGCTGTACCTTGTCATTTTCTGCAGCCAAACTTTGGAATCAGATGCCGTCCATACTTCGACTCCAAACTAACCTTCTGATGTTTAGGAAGAAGCTGAAAACATGGTTATTTTCTATGATCTAACTGTCTCAATCATGGCTCCTCAGTCCTGTGTACCTCAATCAGCGCCAAGATGCCACAGCATTTGAGCGCTTAACAAATAACAAATCAAAATCAAATAATTAGTACTAACGATCTATCTATACTACTAAATAATCACAAACTCAGTGTATGGTTAACAATGTTTATCACAAAATAATGTGAAGGTAAAAATGCTCATCATGTACAGGTTTACAAGGCAAACAAAGAATCAATCACAGAGAGTGAGAACATTATGAACGCAAACAGTGTCAAACTCATATCAAAATGAACAAATGCAAATGAAAGAGTGGATTGGCATAGAGACAGAAGTTCCAGAGACAAAATACACTTACAAATGATTATGTAAAGTACAAATCATTAGCTATACTAACCTAAGAAAATCCTAGGAAAACTACCCCCCTGGCCAAAGGGATCACAGGGGTTCCCCGTGTAAAGATTTGGAGAACAAAGAATAGATCAGGATACTGCATTCAGGTCAGGAGCAGGAAATAGGTGGGCCTCTATCTGCAAACCGACAGACAGCGACGATCTCCCTCTAGCTCTGGGCAATACCGACTCTGCCCCGCTCCAACTTCCCTACAGCTTCCGCCACAGCGTAGCTAACCCAACACCCCCCAGGACACCTCAATTATACCCTAACAACTTACATGTCCAACCCACATTTCTTGAAATATTTTCAGAAACTCACTCTCTCATTGGCTAATTTAGGGGATGTTCTATCACACCATCATAGTCACGTTCACAATTTTCACTACGTTCTTTGTTTTACACATGTCACATTACGTTAGCCACGTCTCATGAATACACGTTTCCTCCAACAAGTAACATGTTGCAAGTCTCTACACTTCCATTGTTTGCCTCTGCAGTTTCCGCGGAAGAAGTTTGTACATTTGCACTTCCGTTACTTGGCAGACACACAATAATCCTTGAAGGTTATTAGCCTTTACCTTCACCATTCTCTCTCAGAGCTCGATTTTCAGCGTATTTCTTCATATTTATTTTCTTTAACCCTCGATTGACATGCAAAGATGTAGGCCCATGATTGCTTCACTACAATGGACGAAACACAGACATTATTAATTTCATGAAATATATTTCTCGCTGTTTACCACCCACCATTGAACTATTGCACTTTATATTCCTAGCAAGAGCATTAATATGAAAAAGCGGCATTATTTTATTTTATTCCAAAAGCAGAATGCAAATGCGGCCTAGTCTTTCATGCATTAGTCCACTCATTAGGCACGCATGTGCAAAGCCTTTCCCCATGTTTTTCGTGTTTTTGCACGTTATTTCCTCAGCACACTATTAGTAAATGTTACGGAGGACTTAATCCAAGCAGGTTTTATTTTCTCAAAATCCTGCTCCATGAAAAGTGAATAGTCAATTTTGTGAAAGATCGTGCATTGGTGCTGTACACAAAATACATATACAACATATATACACGTGTCACTTGGGGCTGATAAAGTTATAGATTCCCAGCATGACTCAGAATCAGAGTACAAAGTGTACTTAAAAATACATCATATCAGTGAACTAGTCTAATTGTTTACGTTTCAACCGTATAGAGAGTGATTTATCCAGGGTCATTATCAGGACAAAATTAATGGTAGCAAACAGTACCTGGAGAAAAAAAATCACCCTAATTAATTGGACTTAATTGTTGAATCAATTATTGGTAATGAGCTGTCTTCTGATGTTCAGCGTCTGCCATGTGGGTGTTTACATTTAAAGGCCTGTGCAAAGATCAATCGACGGTGCTGAATCTGAGCCTTTTGGTGGGATCTCCATGTTACCATTAATTGATCCAACAATTACATCAAATTCATTAACGTGATTTTTTCCCTATGTACTGGGTATGATTTGATATATCATATACTGAAATGAGCTTTATACAGGGAATACAATCAACTGTATAATCACAATTTACTGCTTTACAATTACAATTCTTTGCCTAAGTGATTTAGGTACTAAATCTCTCCCAAAAGGAACAATTGATTTTCTTTCTCATCTAGAATAAATATGACATCCGCACTTCACTCTTACTGCTATTGCTGGTGACATTTGCATTGAAAATTGTGATATCACTAGTGTGGTTTCACAGCACTGTTGGTTTGCCTGGGGAAGAGTGTATACAAAACATGAATCTCTGGATGAAGCTTGATGATTGCGTTGGTTTATAAGTAAGGAAGTGGGTGATGAGCATGAAGAAAATATATGTACATCCATCACGTTCAAGTGAATTTGAAACAACAGCAATTGAGGAGAGTGATATGTGAAAGTATTGAGGGCAATGTTAAAGTTAAGATACAGGCAGGAGGAGTGGGAGGTTTTTGTAGTAGGCTTGCATCACTTGAGTACAAGACTTCTGAGGCAAAAACTGAGTGAATATCTAGGTGTCTTGCCAGAGACCCACATATATGTTCCAGTAATAGTACACCAAGAAAGATGGTCTAGCTAGGATATCTTGTAGGAAGGATCATACCATAGTACATGCCAGAGCTGAGAGTACAGTTGGTAGTACTCAGTGGTCCTTGAGGCCCACTGAGATACTGGTAGTTATTTGACTGGGGGCAACCAGGTATTCAGAGTCATGCCAAAATCAAAATAAATAAGACTATTCCCAGTAAGAGCTGAAAGGGAATGACGTTTTTGGTATGCCTGGATAGAAGTTAAAATATGTAGGAGTAAAAAAAGTAATTTTTTGTAATTCTGCGTTACTCTTTTGAGGAAATATGAATTTTGTGATCAGTTATGTCCCCTATCGTAGACCCCAACGGCTCCATGTGCATGTTACAAGTACATGTATGTTCCCTCCAGTTCCAGTTATGAAGACGCAAATACATGTGCGTCCACCGTCAACATGTCCTCTTTCAGATCCGCCATGAATGGGTCAGATATTCCATTCCTAAGTATGAAAGGCCACCGACTTTATGTGGTTCACTTTCCACATTTTACAGATTCAGGCGAGTAGGCCCTGAATCCTGCCATCAAGCCTTTTCCTGCCTTCTGCCTCTGAAAGCTCCAGTCCGAACCTGCATCTGTATCCATGAACTTTGTCCTACTCCCTGCGCGGCTAACGGTGCCTGATCCAGCCTGTTGCCTGCCAAAAACTGTATTTCACCTTCAAGATTATCTGCTCCGCTCCTCATCGGATGCATTCCTGTCTAGTAGTTTAGGTAAACATTCTTCCAGCTACCGTGCAAAGGGCCAGGCCTCACTGTCCTCATGCAAGTAATTCATAGCCCCTGTTACCATGGAAGATTCCTGCCCCCTCGCATCTCATGTAGACATTTAGACGCTTGTACACGCACTAACAGTCAGTATAGAATAGATTCCGTCCGAGAGACCTTTCCTTTTGGATAATACAGTTCTTTAAACATAAGATATTAGATATGATTTGGGATTAGGTTGACATGACCCCTCAGACTTCTGTCTCCACATGTAGAGCTAAATGTCAAGTCCCCTTCACCCTCTAGTTGCACGTCAGTCACACGTCATGCGGCTGCGCGTGCATCTCTGCCAAGTATTTCTGCTGACATTGCAGGATTCTCTTATGGATCCACCCACTTGTGACATCATGTTTAATGACGTATTTAGTTACGCCTATGTTTACGCCTTTTTTCATTACGTATGTGTATCATTATCTGTATTATCAGCTGTTACGCCTCTTGCATCTGTCTTAATGTAATACTTTTCATATAAATATCATTACTTGTCAATAATGTATTGCCTTCCCTTCCTGAACCCTCGTGGTGATGGAATTTGATGCCTATGGTTCGAACCATAATTCCTTGTAAGGAATAAAGCCTTTCAGAACCTCTAATACCACGGATTCTGCCTCTTATTTTTACTGAGTTATTCTTACTAGACTTTACCGCATAAAAAATAGTACAGGTAATTAAATATTTACCACATAAATTGGCGCCCGAACAGGGACACTTTCTCATCTCACGCGCCGGAGGTGCGTTGCAGGCCCGGTCTCCTGCCACAGCCGGACGGACAACAACGCGTACCCGCAGGATTTCCTGTATCTCCCTCCGGCCAAGCGGGGGTGACTGAGGCTGCGATCAACACCCAGACGAGGCGGTGAGAAGTGCGAAGTATCCCGACCAGAGCCTAGCTGAGAGAGCAAGATCCGAGGTATACAGAGGCCCACCAGGTTCCGAAGTTCCGAGCCCAGTCGAGTCCAGTCCGGTCCAGTTCAGTTCAGTTCCGAGGCCTTCCGTTCCGTGCTACCCGGTGAGTACCATTGCCGGGGAGGCATTCAGACGTGCACATAGGTTGTGCCGGTCAAGACGGGTTTGGGTACACAAATCCGGTCTGCACTGTTTCAGCAGTGTATCTGTACTGTTTAGCAGTATATCTAGTATGTCTTGCATATAAATCAGTATTATCTAGTATTAGTATTATGTCAGTAACTAGTTTCCTATTAGTTATCATTGTTCGTTAACTGTTAAATGTTAAATGTTTCAATACGTTCTACATATTGTGGTGTGAATGATTGTTCATTATTGTGTTTATTGTATTAAGTGTGTTTAAGATTAAGTAATAAGGTCTAAAAATGCCGCTCTTCTCAAAATTAAGACAGATCAAAACCAGAAAAGGGGTACTCGAAGAAGCTGTTCCCATTCCACCTAGGGACACTCCAGGGTACTTTATGTATCATAAAGTCGGTGGCCTTCTGACAAAGCAGTGGCCTTACAAGGTCTCCTGAACACCTATTCCAGGCTGCTGATAAACTACTCCGAGACCGAAGGGGGTACCATATGCTCGATTCCATGGATGAACAAGAATTAGCCAGGTCAGCAGTACAATGGGCTGACAGTCCCAGTAAATACAGTGAAGATGCACTAGCACACACGTTTCTGAACCTTACCCCATACGAACAGCGTGTAGCTGGTATATACATGATTCAACACCTCCTCATATTATATAAAAGCCAACACTCCGATCCAGGACCCTTACCTGACATATTGACTGAATTACTCACGAATAAATGGAGAGGGTCAGGTACTGATTTAATTAAAGAAATTCTAGAATTTCGAAACCAGTATATAGTTTCCGCATACCCAGAACACGTTCCAAATCCCACTATGGGAAGAAAAATGTATCACATAGATAGACAGAATCCGTTACGCGAAGTACACCCAATCAGAGGTGAAGATAATACCTTTAAACGCGTGTTTGTGTACACGCCTATAACTAAAATTGAATTATTAGAAATGAAGAAAGTAGTACCCAGCCATGACAAGGATCCAGCAGGTTTCCACCGTGAGATAAAAGACATGTTGCTCATGGGAGAGTATACCTACCCCGACATTATGAAAATATTGAAAGTGTTAATGCCTGCCGGTGTTTACGAGAAACTCAAAGAAAAGGAATGGGAGGTAGGAGACCAAAAGATAGATTGGACAGCATTAGAAAACGAAGAAAAGGCCCGAGCTGCAGGATCAGGGCTTGGGGAAAAGACTACAGCACTACCAGGATTACTAGTACAGGTACTGCCACGTTTATTAACTACGAAAAAAGGAGGACTGGGGTGCAATCTCAGCCTGTAAACAAAAGCAAGATGAGGACACTAGTGATTTCTATTCCCGATTTGAAAAATGTTTTGGTATCAATAGTGGCATAAAAGCAAGTAGCGAGTCATATCCACATCTGTTTGTGACAAAATTAGTTGAAAATTCCCTGCCGCAAGTTAAGAATAGAGTATTGAAATTTGAGAGTACCTGGCAAGGTAACACCCCGTCACAGATGTTACAGATGTTACAATATCACCACAATAGAATTAGAGAAGAACAAGAACATGAACAAAGACGTATGAAAGATACGAAAATGAAAATGCTTGTTGCCCAGTCAGTTCCAGCTGATGGTCATAAAAAAGGTGATTCCGCAGGTCCGACGAAAGGGACATGCAACTATTGTAAGCAACAAGGTCATTATATACACGATTGTCCAGTTCTGAAACATAATATCGCCACGGGTAGAACACAGGAAAGACCACGTCCACCTAGACAGGATCAGAATCAACAACAAATCCCTCAGCATGCACAACCTAGGTCAGCTCCGCAACAACTAGCTCCGCAACAGGCAGCTCTACAACAGACCGTAGCACCACCACAAGCGCAGCCTATTGCTGCCACACAAGCAACAACGCAACAGATGTACCAGTATGCACAAAATGACTATCCCGATTATCAGCGATACACATGAAATAGCCTAGAGAGGGAAGTTGGCTTACCCCTTATCGAGGTTCCTGTAGATCAAGAGGGACCTTATGTACATAGTGAACTATTAGGGGAAGACAGAAAGTTTTTACTTGATACAGGGGCAAGCAGAACAACTATACGACGCAGTGAAGTTCCAGGGGCACCCCTCTCAGGCTCACAGAATATTTCCCTTGGATTCTCAGGAAAGCCTATCATTAATGAAGTAACGCAACCCCTTCCACTTACGGTTGGTCCATTGACACGAACCACAGATTTATTGCTTACTAAATCATGTCCAGAAAACTTGTTAGGTATAAAAACATTGAAAGCTCTAGGAGCTATAATATGTTGTTCTCCGGAAGGAGTACGATTATTTTTACGTGATTTCAAAGGTCACTACGTGTCCAGAGACATGGATCACCGGCTGCAGAATTTACCTACACATCTATGGGCACAAGGCCCAACTGATGTTGGTTGCATGAACATTACACCATATCGAGTCACACTAAAAACAGGAGTAGTACTACCACGAATGCGACAATACAAGTTACCACCAGATGCTGTTGTGGCTTTACTGCAAATCATTGACGAGCTCATCGCACAAGGAGTGGTTGTAGAAACCGACTCCAATATATGTAATTCCCCGATAATTCCGATTCTTAAACGAACCGATCCAAAAGCACCACCAGTATATCGATTAGTTATTGATCTACGAGAATTAAATAAATGCATTGTACCACAATACCCCGTGGTCCCAGATATCTCTTCATTATTAACAGCCATAGATTCAGAAGCAACGTTCTTTACTGTAATTGATCTCAAGAACGCTTTCTTTAGCGTCCCAATAGATCCGGAAAGTCAATATTTGTTCGGATTCAGTTTAAATGGACGAAGTTTTAAATTCACACGCGCACCTCAAGGATTTACAGAAAGCCCCAGCATCTATAGCCAAGCACTGAAACGAGAACTTGACAGTATCCTCATGCCAGTTAACACTGCCTTGCTTCAATATGTCGATGATCTGCTGATCACCGCCCGAAGCGAACCTGAATGTGAAAAAGCGTCACTGACGGTTTTAAGATTTCTGGCCGACAAGGGGCACAAGGTGTCCCCTTCTAAGCTGCAATTCTGTGTCCAGCAAGTTGTTTACCTTGGGCACTCGCTGTCCAAGGAGGGAAGACAGCTTACACCCGACCGCATCCAGTTAATTGCTAACATGTCACCACCAAAGACACAAAAGGAGGTGCGGGCTTTTATAGGTCTCACTTCATACTGTAGGCAGTGGATCCCTCAATATGCATTTCTAGCAAAACCACTCATTCAGTTAACAACACAGGAGGCAGCGACACCGACTGTCCTCCCTTGGACTCAGGAACATACACAAGCTTTTGAAAGCTTAAAGAAAGCTTTATGCCAAGCACCTGTTTTAGCAACGCCATGTTACAGCAAACGTTTTACACTTTTTGTTACAGAACGTGAAGGTACTGCTTTGTCAGTACTCACGCAGGAACAAGCAGGATCACACAAGCCATGTGCTTATTTTTCTAGTACATTAGATCCCGTAGCTCAGGCTCTTCCTGCGTGCCTGAAATCAGTCGCAGCAACAGCTTTAGCAATCAGACAAAGCGACGCCATAGTGTTAGGACATCAATTGACAGTACAAGTACCACACGCAGTAGAGGTTCTCCTGAACCGGACCCAAACACAACACTTGACTATAGCAAGACTGACGGGTTACGAATTAACATTGTTCCAGCCACACATAGAAATCAGACGCTGTAGTACATTAAATCCTGCCACACTTTTGCCATTAAATGGAACAGATCCATTGGCACATGATTGTATTGAAGTCATTACTATTACAACGAAACCCAGACAAGACTTGACAGATATTCCATTTTCAGACCCAGACCTGACATTATATGTAGATGGTTCATGCATGAGAACAAATGCAGGAGAATTAGTGGCCGCTTATGCAGTCACAACAGACACTGAAATTATTGAAACAAATTGTATCGATACCTTGTCAGCTCAAGCAGCAGAGCTCATTGCTCTGACACAAGCCTGTATTCAAGCCAAAAATAAGAAAGTCAACATATACACAGATTCACGTTATGCATTCGGAGTCGTCCATGACTTCGGCGTACTGTGGCGAGAGAGAGGTTATTTAACTTCTCACGGTGCCCACATCCAACACGGACCCCTCATTCAAGCCCTATTAGACGCGATTCATCTACCTATTGCAATATCGATTATGAAATGCAAAGCCCATACAAAAGTTACCGATATCATTTCTCAGGGTAATGACCTAGCTGACAGAACAGCTAAACAGACTGCTCAGAATCAGACCCATACAACTGACACGACAAAGACAATAGTTCCGACACCAACACATTGCATGACAGTTAAGGATCCCGCCCTTGATGTAATTGACATACAGACACATGCTACACCAGAAGAAATAAAGAAATTAACTGAATTAGGAGGGATCCAAACGGATCAAGGATGGATGACGAAGGAAAAATCTATATGGTTTCTTCCCGACTCCATGGTTCAAGTCATCATTAACACAATACATAGTCCAGCGCACCTAGGAGAAAAAGCTATGCTAGACAGTATTCAACACATTTGGTTCAACAAACACTTGCGAGCAGCAGCCAAACAGAAAGTACGTACCTGTATGATATGTTGTCAGTTTAATCCAGGTAAAAGCATCCCCGTAGAGCAGGGTGGATTTCAACCTCCCGATCATGCTTTTGAAGTCCTCCAGATGGATTATATCCAGATGGAACGATGTCGAGGATTCAAATATGTTCTCGTAGTTGTCTGTGCTCTTTCCCGTTGGACAGAAGCCTACCCGGTTTCAGATTACACTGCCCCGACTACTGCCAAACAGCTAGTTCGAGAATTCTTCCCACGATTCGGTTTACCACGTGTCGTGTACTCAGATAACGGCCAGCCATTCTCATCTGAACTAATGAAACACGTTTCACTTCTGTTAGGTTACCAATGGAAATTCCACTGTGTTCGACATCCCGAGGCAGCAGGTCTTGTGGAACGTCATAATCAAACTCTGAAAATTAGATTGTCCAAAATATGTAGAGAAAAAGGTGTCGATTGGATAGTAGCCTTACCAGTTGCGCTCTTTTATATGAGAATGGTAGCACATTCTCGAACAGGGCTATCCCCGTACGAGGTGATCTTCGGTAGACCACCAAATATGTGGGGGACGCCTATACCTCGCAAAATCACTGATGTTGACTGTAATATGCTGACAGATGACCTGGCTTCCTTGATGTCTGCACTACAATCTTGTCGTTCACAGGTAGCTGCAGCTTTTCCCGATAACACTGAGGTGAAGCCCCATGACGTGGTTCCAGGTGATCTGGTTCTTGTGAGGAACTTCGACCGGAAGACCCAGTTGGAGCCCAGGTGGAAATCGCCCAAACTCGTCTTGCTGACAACAAGGACAGCCGTGAAGGTTGAGGGACGTAAAGGGTGGTTACACTCGAGTCATATCAAGAAATTTTATGGACTACCGTCCGATGTGAACACTCAGCCCTGTATTCCCTCACAGACAGACTCAAAGCTCCCCTTGGTTGAACAAACGAAAAACGAAATCTATAAACTGAAACTAAGGTCTAGCAAGTCAGACAATTTGATTGTTTAAGTCCTCTCCAAGGTGAATCGGTTGAATTTGTCTCTGACATGTATCCTCTGGACCGAAATAGAGAGAAAAATAGACAGATACAGCTTAAAAAACATGCGTACTGTAAATCGCTTTGTAGTCACTGCATAATGACATTATTAATTTTGTTTTTTCTAAAGTCTTCTGATCATCATTTCTAGTTTATTGCTACATATGTATTACCCTATTTCTAAGCATGCTTACAATGTTACCGCAGAACATTCTTTTAGCGAATTACCTCCGCATGAGTTGTCTTATAGATTTGCGCTGCGCAACAACACTTTCATTAGTATGTTACATCATTCCCATCAGACCAGCAATGCTACAAATTGTTGGATATGTGGCCGACTCCCTCCCTAAAAGAACTATAAGGGAGTTTTGCCCCTCTTTCCGTATCCGTTCACACACAATGGCTCCTGTGGAGCATGGTTTAGTTTGATTAATTCCCTAGATTCAAATCCCGTAGTTTATCAAGACAACTGGGTATGGGGAAACCTGAACCTAGTTTTGCTTAAAGTCTGCTACCCTAACAAGGAGGGACTTCCCAAAAGAACAGGAACTGATCTAGAAAATGAAGTATATGGATTAGGTAATTTTACACTTAACCTCCTGATTCTGAATGTTGAATCCGAAGCTACGCCAATCTTATCCGTTATGTCAGTATTCCCAGTTAAAGGGGAATTATGTGTAAGAAAGAATGGTTCCATACACATGGGCCATAGTAAATGCACCACTGTAATAAAATTCAGTGATCAAGGCAAGTCTACATTTAGAGCTTCCCGTCATTCCTACTTCATATGTGGCCAGACCGCATATATACGTCTACCTCTAGATTGGGATGGTACCTGTTACATAGCATTCCTTCTGCCACCTGTTTTCCTAGCCCCTCCTGATTATCACAGAAATACCCATTTAGTACACAATAGACAGCAGAGAGATCTCCCGATTGTCGATTACACTGAAACGGCATGGGAACAATACACAGATTTCAATAAAGGTTTCTTTCCCTATATAGGTACAGTCACTAATAGTAAGCTGATACGTAGATTAACTAGAACCCTTGAAGCAGTAGTGAACGAGACTACTTCCGCCTTAGGAAATTTAACAGAAGAGCAGTCTGCGATGCGGATTGTTGTGCTTCAAAATCGTCTTGTCCTTGACGTCATCCTGGCCGATAGGGGCGGAGCTTGTAGGGTCATCGGATCAAGTTGCTGTGTTTTCATACCAGAAAACTCGCCGTCAGTATATAAAGCCATAACTCGCCTTCATAAGATTATAAGCCAGATACACCAGAGTCCAGGCACCTGGACTTGGTCCGGTTGGTTCTGGAGCGTGTTGTCAGCCTGGGGATGGAGGATCCTATCCTTCCTAGGTATTGGCTTTCTCATACTATTCAGTTGCTGCTTATGTCTACAATGTGGGCCAGCGATTTGTGGTCTGTGTGCCATATCGTGTATCCCGCATCCAAGTTTTCGTTCAAGATCCCGGAAGAAGAAAGAAGAACAAATGATGCTATATGACCAGATCGATGGATTGATGAAGATCGATATCTCCTGAGGGTCCGTAGGGGACAAGGAGGGAATGAGGAAATATGAATTTTGTGATCAGTTATGTCCCCTATCGTAGACCCCAACGGCTCCATGTGCATGTTACAAGTACATGTATGTTCCCTCCAGTTCCAGTTATGAAGACGCAAATACATGTGCGTCCACCGTCAACATGTCCTCTTTCAGATCCGCCATGAATGGGTCAGATATTCCATTCCTAAGTATGAAAGGCCACCGACTTTATGTGGTTCACTTTCCACATTTTACAGATTCAGGCGAGTAGGCCCTGAATTCTGCCATCAAGCCTTTTCCTGCCTTCTGCCTCTGAAAGCTCCAGTCCGAACCTGCATCTGTATCCATGAACTTTGTCCTACTCCCTGCGCGGCTAACGGTGCCTGATCCAGCCTGTTGCCTGCCAAAAACTGTATTTCACCTTCAAGATTATCTGCTCCGCTCCTCATCCGATGCATTCCTGTCTAGTAGTTTAGGTAAACATTCTTCCAGCTACCGTGCAAAGGGCCAGGCCTCACTGTCCTCATGCAAGTAATTCATAGCCCCTGTTACCATGGAAGATTCCTGCCCCCTCGCATCTCATGTAGACATTTAGACGCTTGTACACGCACTAACAGTCAGTATAGAATAGATTCCGTCCGAGAGACCTTTCCTTTTGGATAATACAGTTCTTTAAACATAAGATATTAGATATGATTTGGGATTAGGTTGACATGACCCCTCAGACTTCTGTCTCCACATGTAGAGCTAAATGTCAAGTCCCCTTCACCCTCTAGTTGCACGTCAATCACACGTCATGCGGCTGCACGTGCATCTCTGCCAAGTATTTCTGCTGACATTGCAGGATTCTCTTATGGATCCACCCACTTGTGACATCATGTTTAATGACGTATTTAGTTACGCCTATGTTTACGCCTTTTTTCATTACGTATGTGTATCATTATCTGTATTATCAGCTGTTACGCCTCTAGCATCTGTCTTAATGTAATACTTTTCATATAAATATCATTACTTGTCAATAATGTATTGCCTTCCCTTCCTGAACCCTCGTGGTGATGGAATTTGATGCCTATGGTTCGAACCATAATTCCTTGTAAGGAATAAAGCCTTTCAGAACCTCTAATACCACGGATTCTGCCTCTTATTTTTACTGAGTTATTCTTACTAGACTTTACCGCATAAAAAATAGTACAGGTAATTAAATATTTACCACACTTTGATGCAGAATTACTGATCTGCAAGAGTAAATTTAGCTGCGAGCAAAATGCATCCACACGTCCATTTTGTATGCAAGGGCATGTTTGTGCTAATAAATAATGCTGAATGCAGAATTATCTTTTTGTATAATTCAAACATAATCTCGCAGAATTCTTGGGTAATTCCATTTCACTATGCTGCACAGAATTACACGAGTGATGCCTACTTCTAGTTTTTGGCAGTTTGGACCAAATTCGTTCAGCTTCCTAATTTATCCTTTTGAAGATTAGAACTCCTGTCTGTAGAAGGATCTGCAAGTCAATGATACATTTTCACTAGTAAATCCATAGTATTCTTTGTATAAATATTGTTTGAATACCTTCAGAGCTGAAGTGATTTGTTCAATGTAAAACCAGTTGCTATAGTCCAGACAGTAGAGCACCAGGGCTTGAACCTGAAGTAGAAAATATTAACCCACGCAGGGTCACCCAAATATTCCAAAGGTGCCTAAGATGAGGAAAATATTGACTTTAGTACCAAGTTTACCTAGTTCTGTTGTTAAGGTCAGTGTCCAAGGTGACTCAGTGCAAGACAAGGTTAATACATCAACTATGATGAATGTAGTGCATGCGACAGAGATCTGGAGTTTAGATTTAAGTATTGCTGTAATTGAGCTTTGGGTGCATTCCGGTCATGCAGCCATCAATTGCTACAAGGCAGGGTCTAAAAAATCAATCTAAATGTGTTTCAATTTTGAGTAAAATCTGGTTGTTATCAGAATAGTTGGAGCAGCTTAGTCTAAACCCTTTATTCAGTTAGTAGGCCCCTAAGTAGACACTGAACAGAATGCAGTCACTTTTGGAGTCCTGAGAGATGCTGGAAGTGAGAGGTCATGGCAAAGAGATAAATGGTGGCTAAAATAAGCATGCCATTGTTTGAGATTAATGATTAAATGCAGTTGAAAGTACTTGTTTAAAATCACAATGTCATATAAATGGAGGAAGCGGGTCCAGTGATTGAAAGTCTAGTTATGCGGGACACTGGTCATCCCCAACTACAACGGCAGCATTGTTATTGCCGCTGTACCACTGAGAAGTGCACACCTGAGTAAACCTGTTTCATTCTCTTCTGTATTTTCTCATTAGCTTAAAAGTAACCTGACACACCAACTCATCTTTGCCCATAGAATACGGCTCAAATATACTTTGGGGCATATGGGTGTGAGGAAATGATGGATGAACAGAACTCACAAAAGTACAAGCTTACAACGTGAATAAAGCTCTGGAATGTGATAATGTCATACCCAGTTGTGCTTGAGGGCATAATCAGATACCACTGCTTTATTTAAGTTGCAAAAGTCAGTACCTGTTTGTTTAGCAGTTCTGTGAATCAGGGCTAAAGCTCCTGTATTTTTAAAATAGTACATTCTCTTATAACTATTCACTGGCAGCGGTGTTCTAAGGGAGCATCAAGTTGTATGTGGTTTGAGACATGTTCACGGTTAGACATTGCATGTCTTTCTAGGTTTAGAAATGTGACAGGCAACTCCACTGTGTTGGATTCACATTTGCCAAGCATGGAGAAGAGTTTTTCCACCAAAAAATTACAAAGTCCTTTTTCAGATTAGGACTTGGAATCATTTTCGAACATTCCTACTTCACGGCCATAGTGGGGCCAATCTACTTGGTGTATCCATCTCAGTCTCCATCGCTGTCTGCTTCAAATAGCAACTACGAACTGGTCTACTGCGACCATTGACTACTGCTGGTGCTTTCACCCTCTTGTTAAGTTTTTTCCACTAAAAATATATAAAAATGTTCATTTCTAGGGATCCCATTATTAGAATTTTGTCATTTTTGTGTCATTTTGTTTAATTAATTGTTCTTTTTTTTAATTGGAATAGGATTTTTATTGTTCCACGGTGTATAACACCTGCAGTACCATCAAATTAATCAAAAGCTAAATTATAGATGTCAAAACTTCTATCCTTTAATTTCAATGTTCATCAAGGTCCTCTAGCCAACACATAATATAATATTTATTAACTAGGGCTGATGCATTCCGTCATTTAAAGGTTTTAGACTACCTATCTGTAAAACTATTTAAATCACTTAAAATAATGAGATTTCATCATTGATAATAAGTCTATCATCAACATTTTATTAAACATGTGATCCAATCAATCCAAAAATGTGGTTATTGTATGAAGTTAATCTGGTTCTTATGTCAGTTCCCAATTTATTTTATTTAACATTATTTTCCCATAATAAGATATTTTTCCACAGTACAACTATAATGATTTAAAAAAACATGTCGATGTGTTCTCACAAACTCGTTCAGTGTGTGACTTGCTATGTTTTTAATGGTTTACACTCTGAGTAAGGCAAATAGATCTATTGTTTAGAGACTGATTTATGCTACAGTGCTTTGCAAGGTGCATTAAGTCAGCAGCCAGCTTATATTTTTCTGCCTTTCAACTTTAACAAATGCAATCATCAGGTCAGGCAATATGATTGAATTTCAAAGTGCCGCACATGTCCTTCAGATATGAACTAGCAGGTGTAACATAGGGCGATAAAAATTGGTCATTGTATTCTGATTATTTTGTTAGTGGGTTTACATCTGAAATGAGTGGTGCACGCAACATAGCAAAAGTAGAAAACAAATAATCCTCCTACTTGTATGACAATTACACATACAGAGGATATATCCATTTTTTGACCCATTCAATTACATTTACTTTTTCAGGTCTCGTTTCTATAATTCCTAATACTAGTAATTATTATACTTCCCCTCTTCAGCTATTCATTGAAAAATTATTAGTTTGTCTTATCTCTGTGATTGAAGAGCTTTTAAGCTAAATTAATTTAAAGAGAATTTATGTGTTAAGATCCAGATGCTATTAGGTCCAACTCCATTTGAATTCATTGTGAGCCAGTTTAATATGTCAAACTCTGGAAGTCAAGTATCCAAAGGTTATTATGGTTTAACGCCATGACTCTAGCAAACTCAAGGGCGATATCTAAAACTTGCAATATTTAAGGTGTGAATGTGGTAGAATCTTTTGCATTAAGAATGGAAGCTTGTGTTTGTGTGTTTCTAATATATACGTATTTATAGAATAAATTATGTTGTGTATACCACTAAGGGCCCGATTTCGATCTCGCTAGGATAGCCCGATTCGGATCTGGAGGGCTTTCCAAGCAAAACATTCTCTGGGAGTCCGAACGAGCGAGTACGATGCAGCAGTATGCTTACAGATTCAGTTCGCTCAGACTCCCATTGAACTCTATGGGAGCCTGTGGACAGATGTGTACACAGTCTCCCATAGCACAAAGAGGTTGGTGGGAGAAAAGTGTACACCCTGTGGCAGGCCCCCCATGGTGCCCGCTACACTGTGCATGCCTGGATCGGGGGGAACTATAGGCACACCCCTGTGACACATTCGGAGGGCCCCGGGTGGAGGGGGGGCCTGCTACGATCCCCTGAATTAAGATTCTGACAGACGTTTCATCTCGCTGAGATCGAGACCAAGCGGCTGTCCGAATCGTGCATCATACTTGCTCCGTCGGAATTCGGCTCCATGGCGCGGAACGATTTAGCTACAAATGAGTTGTATGGACAGGTTAGGGTCCTGGAAATGATTTGGTCGACACAAACGCGGTCTTCGCATCGTACTTGGTCGTTCAGACCTGTGTACTATTCGGTTGGAAACAAGGGCTACGAATCGGATCTGGAAAAGCCAAATCCGATCTGGGGCCTTCCGAACGACATCAGAATTGGACCCTAAATTGTGGTTTGATAGATCGTGCTCAATAGATCTCAATTAATCAATTTTAGGAATTAACAAGGTTTCTCTTTCCTCTATTTAGACATGGGTCACTGCTGTTATTCTAGCCAGTGGTCCTTCTCTTCAATAAAGAACCCAGAGCGTCCGCCTCCCCCCTACTGCTCTGAAGCCACCAAGATCATCTGCGGGGTACCCCAAGGCTCATCCCTCAGCCCAACGCTGTTCAACGTCTACATGGCACCACTCGCCCACGTCGCCAGACAGCACAACCTCAACATTATCTCCTATGCCGAAGACACCCAGCTGATCCTCTCGCTCACCAAGGACCCCCACACCGCCAAAACCAATCTCCACGAAGGAATGAAGGCCATCGCCGACTGGGTGAGAAACAGCCGTCTGAAGCTGAACTCGGACGAGACAGAGGTCCTCATCCTTGGTTCCACCCCCTCGGCCTGGGACGACTCCTGGTGGCCGACGGCACTAGGCACTAGGAGCACCCCCTACACCCACCAACCACACACGAAACCTGGGGGTCATCCTCGACTCCACACTCTCCATGACAAAGCAGGTCAATGCCGTCTCCTCCTTCTGCTTCAACACCCTTCGCATGCTTCGCAGGATCTTCAAGTGGATCCCCACCGAAACTAGAAGGACGGTCACCCAGGTCCTCGTCAGCAGCAGACTGGACTACGGCAACGCACTCTACGCAGGAGCCCCGGCCAAACTCCTGAAAAGACTCCAATGCATCCAGAACGCCTCCGTACGCCTGATCCTCGACATCCCCCACTGCAGCCACATCACACCCCACCTGAAAGACCTGCACTGGCTCCCCATCAACAAGAGGATAACCTTCAAGCTCCTCACCCACGCACACAAAGCACTCCACGACACCAGACCAGCGTACCTCAACAGCCGACTCGGCCTCTACAACCCTGCCCGCCAGCTCCGATCCGCAGACCCCGCCCTCGCCACCGTCCCCCACTTCCGAACAGTGACTGCCGGCGGCAGATCATTCTCCCACCTTGCCGCCAAGACGTGGAACACCCTCCCCATCCACCTACAGCAGAACGAAGACCTCCTAACCTTCAGGAGACTCCTCAAGACCTGGCTCTTCGAACAATAGCAGCATCCCCCCCTAGCGCCTTGAGACCCTCACGGGTATGTAGTGCGCTTTACAAATGCTATGATTGATTGATTAATTGAATACAGATCATCTTCCCTTTCTCATTCGACTTTATTTGCTGGTTTTTTAACTCCTGTACTCTTGTCAATGTTACTGAAACATGGTGGTTTGTAGCACACTTTCATGAATCATTCCCTGTTCTTAAATGTCTAAACATGTGGGAGGAAAGGATATTTTCATTTTGACACATTCGTACTTATTTTTATCTAATTTGGTGACTGAGACATGGGCCTTTGCCTCTATCAGACCATTGTTCAATTGTTTATAGCACAGATTAATTTACTAGATTTCATTTCTCCTCTTTCGCATTCTTCAGCACACCTAGAAAGAGTAAAATGCCTCTGATGATTGTTTTTGGGCAGGAAGGTGCACCTTCTTGCACAAAAACAATCCTGCCTACAACTCAGGCACCCTTGCACTATGCTGCAAGGGTGCCTGCTTTGGCACTAACCTGTCGTTTGTGCGCCAGTGCAGACAGAGAGCAAGAATGTGCCATACAATGTGAATTACAGCACATTCCTGCCCTCACACTGATGGAATCTGAGCTGCCAGTTCCAAGGATTTGAGGTATCCATGCCGATGGACCCTGGGGGCTCCTCTGAAAGTGCATTTCCGTTGCAAAATATTCATAATACCAATGCAATCTGGTATTTGGAAAGGACGCACCAAGCATGCCTCTTCCAAATACCGTTTCGCAAACCCAAATTGCGATTTGGTAATTGGTTACTGAATCACAATTAGGACTTTGTACATTTCAAAATACCTTTTTGCATTCACAAACATGTTGATTCTGCAAATTGGACCATTGAATATGGCAAAAATGGCAAAACTGACCCAACAAATAATATAAATAAATTCACAAAATATAAAACAATGGAAAAATGTCAGTACAGACAATACGGTTATCAATATGCTGCAGTATGAAAATGTTTGAAGAAATGAATTAGTTAAAGATGTACAAGAAAATTTTCAGTTGTATCAAGGATTTTAATTTAACTTTAGCGTTAACATTCATTCGCTAAGTAGTCAATTGTATTTTGACCCCCTATACAGGAATTGATGGAAAAGCATTGGGCAAGAAGCAAATTCTGAAGCCACTATTCAGAAATTTAATTGAAGCACCAGAGAAAGCATCCCCAACAGATCATTTAACAGAAAAGCAATTATTAGTTGTGAAGATGCCTTTTTGCAAGTTTATAGTTCATTTAAACTTGCAATTGCAGCATCGCTATGGATTCATTCATTTGAAATGTTTAGGAAACTCTTGAGGATAGGAGACTGCCATTTGATAATTGCTTAATTCACACTTTACCGCTGTTGGAACCAGCACTTTCTGATTGGCTGAACGGATGCCCCCAGCCAGAGAGAACCTAACGCTCGGGTCAAGGGCGAGTTATTACCCTGGCTGTATAACCTGTGCTCACCCTTGGGTAGCTTTGCACTGAGCAGTCATGCTTTCCTTAGAGGCAATGTGTAAAGCAAGGGCACAGCAGTCACTCGCAGTAAATACACTGAGCACCACAAAAGAGCCTTCACACAGGATGTATGTAAAAATGTATGCATTCAACACAAATATTTAATCATTATAACATGAACATCATAGACTTTTGGGCATGAAACACATTTGGATATATTACTAGCAGAACTAGGCCCACTTGTTTGGCTGTGATATCAATAATATGCACTCTGTGGACAATTCCTAGCCTAACCCCCCCCCCCCCCCCCCTCCCTCCAATAGACAGATAGTACTCTTCTGTGGTGCACAACATCAGAAATATGTACATACACCAATCGAGAACACGTTAGCACCGCAAGCTGGAACCACGATGGTAAACACAATGTCAAATGTATTGTGCTTTTGGCATTAAATTAATGTATAAAGGAGCACCGTCGGCCAGTGTCGTGAATCACAGGTGGTCCGCAGGCGATCACTCACACTCAAACACACTCACATCGTACTGCTACTCAGGGCAACAGGTATCAGTCAGTCTGTAAAGAACACTCTTGCACACATACACACTCTGCACACTAATGTAGTGCCACTGGTACCCAGCAGGTCAATGGATAACACCCTGCAGAGCCCGTGGCCCCCAGCCTCCCTCCACCCTCCAGTTCACCCCAATTGTCCTATACCCCCAGGTGGAAGATAACCAGCCCCGCCTCCTGGACACTGAGCTGCATTCAGACAAAGCCACACTTAGTCTGTGTCCTCAGGAAGCAGGTGGGAATATGTATCAAGTTTTAATTAGGAGGTAGCTATAAACAAGGTAGGGTTAGATGCCACTTGGGAAGTTAACTCACAGGTCTAAAAGCACAAAGGAGTCACACAGTCTCCTGACCTGCCTCCAAACTGCCTCAGGAGCGTTTCTTCAACCCAGTCAATCTCTCTTGCTACTCCCTGGTGCCAAAGTATCTTTGTTAGGAGCCAGGTGTGGAGAGGGCATTTGCGCCACCGTGAAGAGAGTCAAAAGGGAACAACCGATAAATGGTGAGTAACACAGGGGAGCCTCTTGGTAGGATGAGGCACCGCCAATGGTGCACGATGATCAGGGCTGTGCCCAGGCAATCCGCAGGCAATCTGCAAATTCCGTGCCTCCCTGGAAATGAGGCATTACGCCCGGCGCATGATGATACAAATTGCACCATACCAGTCCGGCCACACACACAGACGCAAGTTCAGCAGAGCCACATAAGGTGGAATGAAGCACTACTATAGGTACACCCCACCTCAGAGAGCTGCACACTCAATGAGCATGCAGTCAGCGTGTCGCATGAGAGAAATGCGGCACGATTGACGAAATGGCGCACGCGGGGTCCCGCAGCCAGAGTATCCGCTAACCACCAACTAGACGCTAATGAGTGTCAGGTTCCCTGCAGCACTGGACCCACAAACCTTAGATACATGCAAGATTTTTGGGCACTAGACAATCCGGTCTCCAGACACAAGGCTTAATTCCATTGTCACACCACGCTACCTGATTGGATTCAGGAGCCGCTGTGGGCACTTGAGAGGGCACCACTCTTCAGATGACACAGGTAGTGGGTGTAGGTCCCTCAGGCGAGATCTTTGATGTCCCAAAGATCTCTGGAAGAACAGGAGGCCTGGACAGACCCTTGGAGAACACACTTTAGGGTGCCACACAACAGCAATCAATCAATCAATCAATCATGGAACTTATATCGCGCACTACTCACCCGTAAGGGTCTCAAGGCGCTTGGGGAAGGGGGTCTGCTACTGCTCGAACAGCCAGGTCTTGAGCTGTTTCCTGAAGGCCAGGTGGTCCTGGGTCATCCGCAGGTGGACGGGTAGGGAGTTCCAAGTCTTAGCTGCCAGGTAGGAGAATGACCTTCCTCCAGCGGTGGCTCTCTGGATGCGAGGGACGACGGCGAGGGCGAGGTTAGCGGAACGTAGCCGGCGGGTGGGCGTGTAGAAGGTGAGGCGGCTGTTGAGGTACCCTGGGCCTAGGTCGTGGAGGGACTTGTGTGCGTGGGTGAGGAGTCTGAACGTGATCCTCTTGTTGACAGGGAGCCAGTGCAGGTCTCTCAGGTGGCACGAGATGTGGCTGCGTCGGGGGACGTCCAGGATGAGTCGGGCGGAGGCGTTCTGGATACGCTGAAGTCTTTTCTGAAGCTTGGCTGTAGTACCGGCGTAGAGGGTGTTTCCGTAGTCTAGTCTGCTGGTGACGAGAGCGTGGGTGACCGTCTTCCTGGTCTCGGTCGGGATCCATCGGAAGATCTTTCGGAGCAAGCGGAGGTTGTGGAAGCAAGCTGAGGAGACGGCGTTGACTTGTCTGGTCATCGATAGGGAGGAATCCAGTATGACGCCCAAGTTGCGTGCGTGGTCCGTCGGTTCAGGTGCGGTGCCTAGTGCCGGGGGCCACCAGGAGTCGTCCCATGCGGAGGGTGATGGTCCCAGAATGAGGACTTCTGTCTTGTCCGTGTTCAGTTTCAGGCGGCTGATGTTCATCCATTCAGCGACGTCTGTCATCCCTTCGTGCAGGCTGGCTTTGGCGGTGTCGGGGTCTCTGGAGAGGGAGAGAATCAGCTGGGTGTCATCGGCGTAGGAAATGATGTTGAGGTTGTGTTGGCGTGCGATGGCAGCGAGGGGTTTCATGTAGATGTTGAAGAGAGTAGGGCTGAGCGACGATCCTTGCGGGACGCCGCAGATGACTTTGGTGGCCTCGGAGCGGAACGGAGGGAGGCGTACTCTCTGTGTTCTGCCGGAGAGGTATGAGATGATCCATTCCAGAGCCTTCCCTTGGATGCCGGTGTCGTTGAGGCGTTGGACTAGTGTGCGGTGGCAGACAGTGTCAAATGCTGCGGAGAGGTCTAGGAGGATGAGTGCCGCTGTTTCGCCGTTGTCGAGCAGGGCTCGGATGTCGTCGGTGGCTGCGATGAGGGCAGGTCTTTGGCTCAGGCCAGCCACTATTCAGAAGGGGCACGCGGTCCACTTCATGGGCAGTTATCCTCCATGTGCAGATTCCTCTGGCAATGTGCACCACGCAGTCCGGGTTCTCTGGTCCTGCATCCCCACAAGCATATTGCACCCCTTGCTGACGGCTGGCACCCTTAGTTATACTATTGTGTGTCTTTGAAGTTAGGGGTGGTTTAAGGGTTTTCCCTTTGAACCACAGATGTCTTCCCTAAATTGTAGGTCTGCCTGCAATGGGGCCATGGAATGCTGATCTTAACCTTTAGGGGGGCCAAGATCCGGCCCCTAGCAGGTGTAACATAGGGCAATAAAAATTGGTCATTGTATTCTGATTATATTGCTAGTGGGTTTACATCTGAAATGAGTGGTGCACACAACATAGCAAAAGTAGAAAACAAATAATCCTCCTACTTGTATGACAATTACACATACAGAGGATATATCCATTTTTTGACCCATTCAATGACATTTACTTTTTCAGGTCTCATTTTTATAATTCCTAATACTAGTAATTATTATACTTCCCCTCTTCAGCTATTCATTGAAAAATTATTAGTGTCACACCCTCTCTCTCCAATCTATCCCATTTCCTGGGATGCCCATAGTTTTTGGCAGCCACTTGGGGAATATACAGATGTTCTTCCCGACCCCTGGTCTTCTGGAGCCAGGGACCACACCACACAAAACTCTTAGGACATAGAAATGTCCATATTCTATAAGTGGCCTTTCTAAGCGAGTTATGCCAAAACCCTCTTTACCATTGTAAATGGTTTGGCATGGCAAATTTATTTATAGGAAACATCATGAGGCTGCTCTACTGCAATCCACTATTGCAGCCCCAAGTGATGTCAACCTCTTCCCCATGTTAACCTATGGGAAGAACAAGCCTCATAGGCAGTGAAAACCCCAGGTATTCTTCACTAGCTGGGTGCATGTGCACTAGTGCGCACACAACCTGCAATGCCAGGTTGGACACTTAGTCCCCAGAACCAGGGATGCGGGTGCGTCCACCTGAGTCTGCAAAAGCAGGCTGGACACAGTTTTAACTAACACATGAGTGGGTGCTAACGCACAAGCCTGCAATGGCAGGTGGCACACGCAATCACAGGTACCAGAAGTGTGGGTGCACACATACAGTGGCCTGCCCTGGCAGGTGGCTCATGAGTTTAAACATGATAGCTGCCAATGCGCACACACCGGTCTGTGATGGCAGACGAGCCATGGGCTTACCCAGGCCCTAGCACCTAAGGTGGGAGTGCGCACTCACCACCCTGACTGAGCCTTCTGGACCCGAGTTGACCCCCTTGCCAGTATGAGTGCGCACACTCAGCCTGTGATGGTGGGCTGTGAACCTTGCCACTAGCACCATGGATGCAAGTGCTCGGACACAGGTCTGACCTGGGTGTCAAAACAATGGAGAATGCAGGTATGCACTCACCGGGTAATGATAGCAGACCAGACACCTATCCACAATGCCATAGGTACCAGGGCACATGCTTCAACCTGCCATAGCAGGCTTGACACATATCCAAATAGCATAAGGGTTGATGCACACCCTGGCCTTAAATGGCAGGCTGGGCACATAATGAACACCCCCTCAGGTATGAGTGCGCAATTCCTGGTCTGCTTTGGCAGACCGGATCATGTTTCTGAACACTGTGTTACACTCCTTCCTAGACAGTGTAGGAAGGCATACTCACTTCCTCACTGCCTTGACAGTAAGGATGTGCTCAGTGCCCTGAGGCCACACTAGATAATCGGCTACCGCAGGAGTATCCCATGGGAAGAGCCGATCTCCAAGGCAAGGGCACTTCCACATGGGGGGTTCCTCACTACCCGGGCAGGGAACATCCCTATGTACCTGCCCCTGCCTTTAGCCTACCACCCCCTCATGCACCCGTCCGGGCTTCCCTGGAGGGTTGCCCTCATGGTATGGGACGACCCACTCAGGGTTGACTGAGGCGCCAGTGATGTCAACCTGGGCAGGGCCGCAATGGCTCCCTATAGGCTGACCACGACAGGCCTGATACAGTGTTGACAAGCTATCTGGTGGGTGGCACACTCAGTGCTGCATACCACTCCTAATCAGTGCCGCACCCGACCCGCATATGTAGTGTACCTATTTATGGGGTGCACAGATCCATTGGGTGCACACCCCCTGCCCCATGCATGTGAGGCAGACACATACACCTTCCCTCTGCAGTACAGTGGGAAGGTGCCAAGATTCCTAAGGTCTTGTGGAGAGTCCACAAAGACTAGGAGGAAAAAGCAAAATGTTTTGGGGCAATTCCCCTAAGAAGGGCCATGTCCAACAACCGCCAACTCAACGTTGGTGGTAAATCATTTGCAAATGGGTAGAGGTTCCCAATGGACGGTTGTATGACAGAGGCACACATGGCTAAACCGCGAGTGCCTCTACAATGCACACCGAAACACGAATGCGTCTTAACCACACATTTCTTTACCACTCATGCCTTTACCATACAATTTCGAAGTAAAGTCATGTTTGATAAGGGGATATGTGTGGTTAAGTTTTCCACTGCTTTGACCCTCCTCCCACCCTAAAATTCTATCCCCCTTACCTGTCCTCCGCCCTGAGGCTTAAAACCTACCCCGTCCTTCCCTTACAACTTCCCCTTCCCCCACCCTGAGGCCTAAAATCCTGCCCCCTTTCAAAAAAACTACCCCGACTCCCCTCCACCCTGAGGCCTAAAACCCTTCCCCCTTTAAAAAACCTACCCCTACCCACTACCCTGAGCTCTAAAACCTACCCTCACCACTAAACCCCCAAATACAGCCCTTAAAATTACCCCAACTGCCCTTTCCCTGAGCCCTAAAGCTACCCTCACCCCTAAACCCCCCCAAACCCAGCCCTTAAAATTACCCTAAACCCCTCTACCCGCCCTGACCCCTAAACTAGAAAACTATGCCCCCTTCCACAAATTACCCTGAGCCCCCTACCCCCACCCTGACCCCTGACCCCTAAACCTGAACCCCAACCCTTTAAAACTGACCCTGCCCCAGCCCCCCCTTACCTGTCCACGTTCTTGTCTGCTTCCCATTCCGACTTCCTCTCCCGATGTGTCCTTTCCGTCTCCCCACCCATCCGGACAGTTAGACCATGCACTGCCTTAACCACACATATGCTTGGTTAAGGCATATGCGTGGTTAAGGCAAACGTTGTTTAGCTTCCAGGCAAACAGCTTGTGTGGCTCAGCCAGCGAGGCAAATGCTGTTTCCTCCAAGTGACCCCTTCCTCTTTGAAAATGGTGGCAAATATATTTTAGGTACAGGCAGTGTTCTATGGGACCACTGCCTACTCTAAAAAAATTAAACTCCAACGTTTCATTTTTTTTCTTTTTATACACATACTATTTTCCTTTAAGGACAAATGGGGTGTGTTTAAAAAAAAAAGTTTACTTTCTTTAAAAGCAGTCACAGACATGGTGGTCTTCTGACCCCAGCAGGCCACCATCCCTGTGACATCAGCAAATCGTAGTGGGTCATAATTTGTGACCTAACACATTGATGTTTATGAGGTAGGTCTATTTGTGACCCACTACGAATCGCTATTTAAGGAATAGGGGCTAAGTAACCCCTCTGTACATTAGTAATAGTGATTACTATAATACAATTCGCAAAACATCGCTATTTGGTAATCGCTATTAGTACTATTCATACATCTAGCCCATTGTTTCTTAATGCAGCCTTCAACAGGTTCCCTTGTGGAACCCGGCATAGCCCTATTTATGTGCATTACTAAGCAACCTGGTACACCAAGTAGAATGAACCAATGTTCCAATGTTTTATGGGGCAGAACACATGCACAGAATGATTCTTAGCAGCCTCCTAGTGCCAGGGTCAGACTGGCAAATAAAACAGTACCGGACACCACAAATAGAATATATTAGATAGCTAAAAAAGTGAAAGACACACAATTGATGGGCGGAATGCAGAACAAATCAAAACATTCACACACAGTCAAGAGATCTGGGTTAAATCCATCATTATTTTGCTCATCATGCATCCCCAGTTGAGACCTGGCCATATGCAAATCAGTCTTGACCCTGTGCCTCATGGGAACAGTCCAACCCGAACTGCCAAGCCAGGTCCTCCCTGGACCGGAAACAAGCACCCTAGGACCGGTTTCGGGGTTTCACCCCTCTTCAGCCAGGATAGCTCGATTCCAGTGGCACAGTGAGCCCAGGACTCACGTCTGAGCATACCTGGCGCACCGAGGGCGAGAAAGCAAAAGACACACAATTGACGGACAGAATGCAGAACAAATCAAAACATTCACCCCCAGTCAAGAGATCTGGGTTAAATCCATCACAATTTTGCTCACCATGCCACCCCAGTTGAGACCTGGCCATATGCAAATCAGTCTTGACCCTGTGCCTCATGGGAACAGTCCAACCCGAACTGCCAAGCCAGGTCCTCCCTGGACCGGAAACAAGCATCCTAGGACCGGTTTCGGGGTTTCACCCCTCTTCAGCCAGGATAGCTTGATTCCAGTGGCACAGTGAGCCCAGGACTCACGTCTGAGCATACCTGGGGCACTTAGGGCGAGAAATCAATAGACACACAATTGATGGACGGAATGCAGAACAAATCAAAACATTCACCCCCCGTCAAGAGATCTGGGTTCTGGCTTGGCAGTTCGGGCTGGACTGTACCCATGAGGCACAGGGTCAAGACTGATTTGCATATGGCTGGGTTCAAACTGGAACAGCATGGTGAGCAAAAAAAGATGGATTTAGGCCCAGATCTCTGTACTGGAGTGAATGTATGACATTGTTCTGCATTCTGTCCATCAACTGTTGTTTTTGCATTTGTCAGCCCGAGTGGGAAGGGTATTCCCAGACGTGAGTCCCTTGCTCTCCATGCCACTGGAATCAAGCTATCCTGGCTGAAGAGGGGTGAAACCCCGAAACCGGTCCTAGGATGCTTGTTTCCAGTCCAGTGAGGACCTGGCTTGGCAGTTTGGGCTGGACTGTACCCATGAGGCACAGGGTCAAGACTGATTTGCATATGGCTGGGTTCAAACTGGAACGGCATGGTGAGCAAAAAAAGATGGATTTAGGCCCAGATCTCTATGCTGGGGTGAATGTATGACATTGTTCTGCATTCTGTCCATCAACTGTTGTTTTAGCTAAAAAAGTGACACATGTTTGCAAACTGGGGCAATTTTTAACTTGTAAAGACATGCTGTGCAATTATTTGTGATGGTATGGATTTAAGCTTGCTGCAGGAACTAATTGTTTTATTATCAGGGAAATCAGCACTAACAATCGGCCCAGGAGACATTAAAACAGGCCCACAAACTGCCAGAAACTGACCCACACACTAACCTTTCAGACCAGCCTATCGGGTACTGCCTGATTGACAGATAGACCAGTCCGACCCTGCCAGTGGTCCAGAATACGCATCATAAACAAGCATTTGCAATGCAATCGATCTTGCCTTTGAGACCTTATAAGTATTTATCCATGCAGCACATTATCCTGGGTGCTGCAACCACCAGCTCAAATGAAGCACTGCCGTAAGTGATTTGATATCATTGTCATATCTGACTAGAGTGGCCTGTGACAAACCATATACACCTTCTGAGGCCGTAACTGTGCATCCTCATCGTTATAACTGAAAATAATAGCGGGGCATATTAGCAAGGGCTGGCGATATAATTATCGCCGCTTTAGCGTCCGTTTTTGGGCGATAAGCGGCGATCATTATATGGCAATATCATCAAGGACACGCTAGCGCGTGTTTCTTTGATGTAGAGCCCATTTTTTCACTGCCTCGCATCGCTAATGAGATGCAAAGAAGGCATGGCTGTGAAAACAACACATGAAAATATCGCGAAGGCAGCTTCGCGATATTAACAAGGAGGTGCAGCGATAAAGCAAAATCGCGCTACCTTGGCCGTAAACGCTGGAATTTAACGTTTGTTAAATTCCAGACTAAGGCATACTAATAATGGTAGGTGGATTATGCTAATACGACCACAGGGTCGTATCAGCAATGTTATCGCTGTTTTCCATGGAAGATCGCTGGAAAACCAGCGATGTTCCATGGTAAACACCACTATCACTGAAATATTATCGCCATAGCGCTATATATTGTTAATATAGCGTTATCATGGCGATAATTTTCAGCGATAGCCGGCGATAATATTTCTGCTGTTATGTGGGGCCAGCGATAATTATCGCTGGCCCATTTTAATCTGCAAAAACCAAAGGAAATGATGGACGGAGTGTTGAACATTGCAAGCACTCACCCCCAGTCAACTGATCTGGGTTTAATCCATCACCGTTCTTTAGCCCACTCTGCCACCCCAGTTAATATGCCCCAGCATTTCTCATGGCTCGTCTCGAGAGTTTGGACTTGTTACTTCACGACCACCACTCATCGGACATAAATAAGTGGTTAAAATAATGCTAGGTAAAAATAAGTATTTAAGTTTATTCAACAAAATTTTAATCACTTTAATGCACTATAATCATTTTGATTTCCTGGGCTAATCAATCTGGGTCGATTTTCAAATACTCACCCTTTTGGCAACTATTAATTATTAGGTTTGATCGTTGGTCATGTTTCTCAAAAATAGCACCCTCTTGAAGATTTAGCAGGACAGCCAGCTATTTGTTCCTTGGCTGGTACTTTTTCCCTACACTTGCTACTTCTGCAGAGTTATGAGTAGGGTAACCTACATAACTGTGCATTATGGGAGTTGTAGTCTTGGTTCATTTTATTTGAGTCAATTGGACCACAACATCTGATAACAAAGGTATGCAAAAGAAAAGACGAGGAATGGAAAAATGGTGTCCAGTGGGTACATGAGCCATCTGGTCACCCTAGAGCTGAATGTGCTCTGCGAGCCCTGTTTACTTCCAGCAGTTTCCACCGCATGCCCTGCCCTGCACCCTTCAGTGCCAAGAACGATGCTACTGAGGGGCTAAGGGCAGAGCTTAGCCCTGAGATATCATCGGGCTTCAAATGCTGCACGATGTCACTTCAATTGTCCCTAGCAATTTGAAGCTGCGTCCTGTTCCTCCAGTATTTTATTTCATATGCACACTTTGGTTGTCTGGAGTGGGTACAAGAGCTGTTTAAGTATGCAACTAAATTGATTTTTTCCACTCGAGCCGGGTGCATAGATATACTTTACTCTGCTTTATATCACTTTATTGTCAAGTCACGGAAAAGGAACAATAGTTTCATTAAAATCGCATGCAGCCCTAAAGTGAGCACAAACCCTTCTCAGGTAATAGAAACAGCCCCTCGACGATAAACTACATTTAGAGCAGCCAGTGGCTTCAGAGAGGAAGCACACAGACTATAAGACCAAGTTCATGTCCAATATACCAGGATGTGTGCAACGAAATCTGCACAGCATTTCTCTATAATGACTTTCACTCTATGGGGCAGATTTACAAGCCCCCTGCGCCACTTTTGCGTCATTTTTCCCATGTTAAACGTGACGCAAAAGTGGCGCAAGGGGCTTGTAAATCTGCCCCTGTGTGTTCGGGAGTTCTGCCAATGTCTGCCCTTTCTCTTAAAAAAAACCTAAATACGAGAACACAACCAGTTGACGCCGTATCTCATCAAACCAAGGGGATTCTGGGTAAATTGTATTACTTTAGCCTGCTTCCCCTCCACGGCGGCACTGCAGGCCGTATAATGAACATGGGTCATAAAAAGGCTATGTTCTTAACAGTTTTCTGCCTTTAAATCTGCATTTGACTCTGCGGCGTTTTGTATAGTGCAGGTGACTTTCGCTCAACACAAACAGGTAAAAATCCAAACGAAAGAACAAGGAGCATTTACAAAGCGTGGAAGACCAGTGCAGCTAGAAACAGCGATGATGGGACAGAACCAAGCTGTGTATAGGACTGCAATGCCCTTACAGTAGGAGGGGCCATCAAAACCTGGACTTTGTGATGGCCAAATAGAATATTGTCTGTGTGAAATCGCTGGAAAAAGAGCTAAACACACAAAAGAAGGACTTTTACAGAACTGCACCAATAACAAGCCTGCATTTCTAAATGCCACAGATAACAACCAATGGCAATCAATGGGTGGGCCAGAGCCCATAAAAGAGGATATAACAGGTCGATTATAACCTTGCACTTACCTACACCCCTTAAAGTGTCCCCATTAAATCCATATTTCTGGACCAATGTTTACTTTTCCGTTAAGGGGGAAACAGGGTCATTGCGGAAAATATCAGCAGCACTTTCTAAGATGTTGATTGAAGAGGCATATGGAAAGGATTTCAAGTCAAGATAAACCAATTAATTCCAGTGAAAGATAAGAAAAACAGTAATTAAGTTTTAAGTGATTAAGTATTATTGAGGCTCATTACGGGGTAAAATTGAGCAGAAATGTTCTAGGAGTCAACAGTCTAATTGTCAATAAAGTGATGAAACTCTCTGAATCTCTCCTTTGTAAAACAAGCCTTGAAAACAATATAAAGCTAGCACAGCATGTGCCTTTCTGTCCAAACATCTCAGCAGTGAGCTCCTTGAAAAGTAGACCCTTAAGGTGACAGCAAAAACCTTGTATACTCTCACTGGAGAACCTCAATCAACTGTGTTAGACCAGGCACCTTGGCGTGAGTCTCCCTTCCACTTTTTGTCGCTGTGCCTCATGTGTTTTTATGGTGTTGGCCGCTCAGAGCACTGTGCCACTGCCAACCAGTGCCACAGTGCAAGTGCTCCCTATTTAAAATGTATATGTTGGTTGGATTCCATGATTGGCTTATTTGGTTTACTGTCAGACCCCAGTAAAGTGCACCAGGAGTGCCAGGGCTTGTAAATGCAAACGCTGCTGATGGGCTTGCAGCACTGGTTGTGCCACCCACAGAAGCGGCCTGGTAAAATGTATCTAAGGTCTGCCATTGCAGAACCTGCGTGCAGTCTGGTACTGTCATGCTGACTGGGTAAGTGCACACACTTGCCAGTCCCTAAACCTTCCCTTACCTTCATATCAGTCACCCCTATGGTAGGCCCCAGGGCAGCGTGCATTGTAAGCATAAGGTGGGACAAGCCCTGATGTGTGTGGCATGTCCTAATAGTGAATTACAGCCATTTTCGTTTTTCACTATTGTAAGGCTACCTGTTCGCCATAGGCCAGAATGGGCTGTTAGAATTGTTACATTCTATGATCCTAACAGACCCAGGGAACATGGTAGAAATTCGAGTTTAGTATGCCTGAACTCAGAATAATAAAATACATCTTTTAGTAAAGTTTATTTTAATATTCTGTGTTTGCAAATACCACTTTTAGAAAGTTGGTATTTGCTTGCTTGACCATTTCAGCCCGCCTCAGCTATGATGTGTATCTGCCTGTCTGGTTCTGTGAGTGACAGGGCTGGGGAAACCCAGAGGGGCAGGGCCCGGCAGCCTAGTGGTGAATAGGAAGATTGGCAGTCAGATGGGTGGGAGGAGTACACCTGGGCTCTGAATAGGGTTGTGCTCTGCTACCACAATCCTGGCTCCACCTCCTGGGGAGCGGCTGATGTCTCTGCCCTGCACCCTGAATAGAAAGGCAGAATCATGTCAGCAGAGTGCTCAAGAACTGGTTTGGACTGGGCAAAGGCCCCTCAACCCCAGAGGAACAAAGGAATTAGGGGTATAATAATTGGGACCCTGCTCCCAAGAAATTAGATCAGATCCTGCTGAAACAAGAAGAACCTCTGCCAGAAGAGAAGGAACTGGGAAAGCTGTAGGAGGAGTAACTGTCCCTGACCTGGGGGATTGGCCTGCAGTGGTTGTCTTGCTGCTGAAGGAGAGGAGAAAAGACTACAAAGACTTTTATTTCAACTTGTGCTGAAAGATCTCCAAGGGCTTGAACTGAGCTTGCCCCCTGAGCGAAGTCCCAGGACCAGTGGACTTCAGCCCCAGCTCCCCAAAGTCTTTTGGAAGTGCCTGCTGCTGTTGTTGGGCCTTCAGAGGGACTGCGTGTCGCAAGGAGCTAGAAGCGGGACGCAAGGGAGAGAAGCGGGCCACCGTCGGAGCCGCTGTCGTCGCATCTCGCAGAGAGTGTCGCCGCTGCAGCATCGCATCGAGCAGAAGCGTCTCGCATCATTCCGGAAGTGTCTCGCAACGCCGAAGAAGCGTGTCACCATCGCAACTGTCGCATTGCACTGCATCGAGAGAAGAGTCTCGCATCGAGGAGGAAGCATGTCGCCATCACAGCCATCGTAGTTGACGCATTGAACCGCATCCAGAAAAGCGCCTCACATCCACGGAGAAGCGTGCCGCCGTCGGAGCCGCTGCCGTCGCATCTCGCAGAAGGGGTGTCGCCACTGCAGCATCGCATCGAGCGGAAGCATCTCGCAACGTCGGAGAAGAGGGCCGCTGCCAAGGCCGCTGTCGTCGCATCTCGTCAAAGGTGACGCCGCTGTAGCTGACACATCGAGTCGAGCCTTCTCGCAACATCGGAGAAGCTTAACGCATCTGGAAGATCCCGTCTTTATTTCTTTTGCACCAAGAACTTCAACGCAACTGCATCGCTGCAACACTTTCGTTGCCCTGCGTGTCGCATCTAAGGTACATTGACTTAAAGTGTCGTATTTAAGAACTTAAGAGAAACTGAGCAATCTTCTACCAACTAAGCAACCGTATTGTGTATTTTTAATCGTTTAATGGTCTTGTGATAATCCTATATAAAGAATCCTTATTTTTAATATAAATACCTGTGTGGTGTCCATTTGTAGTGTTGTCACTTGGTTACTGTATGTGTTCACAAATGCTTAACCTATAACGCTCTGAGATAAGCCTTGTCTGCTCGCGCCAAGCTACCTAGAGGGTGAGCAAGGGGTTGTTTTAGTAGTGTAACCCCTCATCCTGACTAGAGGAAAGGTTCCCTGCTTTTCACAAGTACCTACCTGTGCCAACCAGTGAACCCGGATTCTAACATTGGTGGTCAGCGGTGAGGATTCTGTATTTGCATTTGTGACTCATGTACAGTGATTGGTGAACACTACTTAGTGAGTGCAGACCTTAAACACAACCAATACTTGTTGGTAGATTTCTTTTGGACTGTCTATTTTTGAGCACTGCCAAGCTTTACCATGGTGGAGAAAGCAGCATACCTAATCTCTGTTGATTCTGAATTTAAATGGGAAGAAGAGAAACTAGACAGCTACACGTTATCACAACTGAAATTCTTTTGCAAGAAGTTTAATGTTTCTACAACTGGATGTAAAAACAAGGCACAGTTCTACATGGCGCTGAGGGCCTGGGTAGAAGCAAGGAATGCCAGTGATGATGAGAATGCAGATGAGCAACTGGATGAGCCAGTGGGCTCAAGAGGAAGGAGAAGCCCTTTCCCTGCAGGTAGCAGTGTCTCTAACAAAAGTTTATCTCCAGAGGAGTTGGCAGACAGGAAGGACACCAGAGCTCATGAAATAGAGATGGTCAAACTAAATGGTCAGTTGGCAATGGAACAAAAAAGAATGGAAATGGAAGAGAGAAAAATGCAAATGGAAGAGAAAAAAATCCAAATGGAGCATGACAGAATAATGAGGGAGCTGGAGTTGAAAGCCCAGGGCTTGGGAAGCACTCTCTCTGGTGGCAGCACACCCCCAGTGCAGGTAGAGTCCAGAGTGTACATACCCAAAGATGTAGTGAAGGAATTTTTTTAAAATGATGACATAGGGCAGTGGTTTAAGGCCTATGAGGTAGCCATGTCTTCCCACCGGGTCCCTGAGAAAGATTGGGGAGCGGGGTTGTGGGGACGGTTCCTTAGTGAGGGGCGGGATACACTGCTGGATTTGCCTTCAGATGACTACAATTCCTATCCCCATAGGAAGGCTGCTTTGATGTCTAGGTATGGGTTGACCCCTGAGTTGTATAGGCAAAGGTTCAGGGGTTGCACTAAGATTCCAAACAGTACGTATGTTGAGTATGTGACTTTTTTGGCAGAGCACTGGATGGTTGGGTGAAGGGTAGCAAAGTGAATGATTTTCAAGGGCTTCTTGATTTAATTGCATGGGAGCAATTGTCCAGTAATTGTTTTCCTGAGCTACACCAACACCTGATTGATAGTAGGCTGACTAACCCTAGGAAGCTTGCTGAGGAGGCGGACCGCTGGGTCAGTACCAGGGTCCATAAGGGTCAAGTTGGAGATTCCGCCAAAGGTGGGCAGGGTCCCCAGCAGAAGAGTGGGGGGGGACAAGGGTAAACAGAGGGAGTTCCAGAAGAGGCCCCAAAGTAATCCCCAAGGGAACCAAGGGAAAGGTTCTCAGCCACACCCACCACAGAAGCCGACCGGGGCCCCGACAGGTACACCTGTTCAGAAGGGGCCCATCAGATGTTACAAATGTGGTAACGTGGGGCATTTTGCCTCTGATGTGAAGTGTCCATTATTTGGTAAACCAGCACCCACTGGTGCTCCATCCCGGCAGGTGACTAGTGTAGCCCTGGGGGAGGAGATGAATGTCCAAGGTGGGTGGGGTCCCTCAGAGATGTCCCTTGTCTCATTAGGAGACTGTGAAGTGGTCCCCCAAACCCAGCTGCCTGAGAACACTAAGAAGTACAGGCAGTGGGTGACCATAAATGGCCATAGGGTTGAAGCTCTCAGAGACACAGGAGCCAGTGTGACGGCTGTCAAGCGCCACCTGGTGTCTCAGGAGCAGGTTGTCCCAGGAGCATTCTATCCGGTTGTTGCCGCCGACCACACCGAGAGTCACTGCCCAGTGACTCAGGTTCCCTTTCAGTGGGGTGGGGTCTCTGGTACTCTTCAGCTAGCTGTGAGGCCCGCCATGCCTGTAGACTGTCTGTTAGGGAACGACTTGGAGAGCTCACCTTGGGCTAAGGTGGAGCGGAGTGCTCACCTGGAGATGTTGGGTATGCCAGATTGGGCGTGTGTCACCACATGGTCCATGGCAGCCAGTAGAGGTACTCAAGAGGTCCTGGAGCCTGAGAGGGAGGCCCAGGGACCGGCCTTTAAGAGAAGGAGCAGGGGGCGCGGGAAACCGGCCCCTGAAGTTCCCACGGTCCAGGAGGGAGCAGACCTTGAGGGGGATGCCCTGGAACCTACAGGGGAACAGATAGCTGAACTGGGGGACCTGCCTGGGCTGACCCATTGGCAGCAAGAAGGAGGACCCTCCAGGGAAGAATTCTGCAGGGAGCTGAAAGAATGCCCTTCTCTTGTGGGTATGCGGCAGCAGGCTGCAGACCAGGCTAACGGTGATCAGTCTGGAACACACTTCATTTACTGGGAGAACGACCTCCTGTATTCTGAGCCTAAGGTTGCTGAGCCTGGGTCAGCCTGTGTGCTGGTGGTACCCCAGCACTTCAGAGCCTTCCTACTGGGGCTGGCTCAAGATGTGCCATTAGCAGGACATTTGGGGCAGGACAAGACCTTTGAAAGGCTTGTCACCCACTTCTTTTGGCCCCAAATGCGCAGGAGTTCAGATACTCACTGCAGGACATGCCAAACTTGCCAGGCAAGTGGGAAGAGTGGAAGGAAGCAGAAGGCTCCATTCCAACCATTCCCTGTGGTCGGTACCCCATTCCAGCGAGTGGGGATTGACATTGTAGGGCCACTGGACCCCAGGACAGCGATGGGCAATAGGTTCATCCTGGTCCTGGTGGACCATGCCACCCGGTACCCGGAAGCCATCCCTCTGAGAACAGTGACGGCCCCCATGGTGGGACGTGCGCTGATGGGAATTTTCTCCCGAGTGGGATTCCCTCTAGAGGTGGTGTCTGACCGAGGTACCAACTTCATATCTAAATATATGAAGTCCTTTTGGCAAGAGTGTGGGGTAACCTACAAGTTCACCACACCTTACCACCCCCATGGAAATGGGTTGGTTGAGAGATTCAACCGAACCCTGAAAGGCATGATAATGGGTCTTGAGGAACTCATGAGGCGTACGTGGGACGTCCTCTTACCATGCCTGCTCTTTGCTTACAGAGAGGTGCCACGGAAGTCTCTGGGGTTCAGTCCCTTTGAGCTGCTGTACGGACACCCAGTGAGAGGACCTCTAAGTCTGGTAAAGGAAGGCTGGGAGCAATCTCCCAGGAAACCTCCCCAGAATGTATATATTTACATGCTGGCCTTCAGAAACCAGACTAGGCGTTTCAGGGAACTTGCTGAGGCAAACCTGGAAGCCAGCCAGGAGGAGATGAAGCGGTGGTACGACCAGAATGCCACTCTGGTAGAGCTTCAGCCTGGACAGAAGGTATGTGTCTTGGCCCCCGTGGAGCCCTGTGCGCTCCAGGATAAGTGGACCGGTCCCTTTGAGGTGGTGGAGCGCAAGAGTCCGGTTATCTACTTGGTGGACCTGAAGTCTCCTAGGAACCCCTTAAGGGTCCTACATGTCAACCGCCTCAAGCCCCACTTGGAGAGGTCCCAAGTGGGCATGCTCTTGGCAACAGATGCTGGGATGGAGGAGGAGACCGAGCCTCTTCCTGACCTCCTGTCAGTCAAGGAGCAAGATGGGTCAGTGGATGGTGTCATCCTCTCTTCCGCCCTGACCCCTGAGCAACAGAATGATTGTCGCCAGCTGCTGGGACAATTTTCTGATCTGTTTTCCCTGGTTCCCGGTGTCACTGATTGGTGCGTCCATGATTTGGACACTGGGGATAGTACACCTGTGAGGCACAAGGCCTACAGGGTGACTGACAGGGTAAGGGCCTGCATCAAGGAGGAGGTCTCCAAGATGTTTGCCCTTGGGGTAATTGAGTCTTCAAGCAGTCCTTGGGCCAGCCCAGTGGTCTTGGTCCCAAAGGCTGCAGCGCCAGGAGCCACACCCGAACTCCGGTTCTGTGTGGACTACAGAGGACTCAATTCGGTCACCAGGACTGACACACACCCCATCCCCAGAGCTGATGAGCTCATAGATCGGCTAGGGGCTGCCCACTACCTCAGCACGTTTGATCTAACGTCTGGGTATTGGCAGATCGCCTTGACGATGGGGCCAAAGAGAGGTCAGCATTTTCCACCCCTGATGGGCACTACCAGTTCCGGGTTATGCCCTTTGGGATTAAAAATGCCACTGCCACCTTCCAGAGATTGGTCAACCAGGTGTTGGTTGGGCTGGATTCGTTCGGTGCAGCATACCTGGATGACATCGCAGTGTTCAGCTCCACGTGGGAGGAACACCTGCGCCACCTCTGGGAAGTGTTGATGGCGCTGCGGAGGGCAGGCCTCACGATCAAGGTGAGTAAGTGCCAGATTGGGCAGGGTTCAGTGGTGTACTTGGAGCACCAAGTTGGGAGTGGCCAGGTGGCACCCCTTCAACCCAAGATAGAAACCATCCTGAATTGGGAGTCGCCCAAAACCCAGACAGAGGTGAGAGCCTTCCCAGGTCTCACCGGGTACTACAGGAGGTTTGTCAAGGGGTATGGCAACATTGTTGCCCCCTTGACAGCGCTGACTTCAAGGAAGCAGCCCAGGAAGGTGATCTGGACTGACACCTGTCAGAAATCTTTTGAGGCCCTGAAAGCTGCTATGTGCACGGCGCCCGTGCTTTTGGCTTCCAACTTCTCCAAAGAGTTTATCGCTCAGACAGACGCTTCAGAGCATGGTGTGGGGGCTGTTCTTTCACAGATTAATGAAGAGGGCCTAGATCAACCTGTAGCCTTTATTAGCAGGAGGTTACTACCACGGGAACAGAGATGGAGTGCTATTGAGCGTGAGGCATTTGCTGTGGTCTGGGCGCTGAAGAAGCTAAAACCCTACCTGTTTGGGTCTCACTTCCGGGTTCAGACAGACCACAGGCCCCTCAGATGGTTGATGCATATGAGGGGTGAGAATCCAAAGCTGTTGAGGTGGTCCATTTCCCTACAGGGTATGGATTTCACGGTGGAACATCGCCCTGGTACAGATCACGCCAATGCTGACGGTCTGTCCAGATTTTTACGCCTTAGTGATGAGGAACTCCCTGGGTTAGGGTAGTTCTCCCCACTTTTCAGCTGGAGGGGACACGTGTTAGACCTGGCACCTTGGTGTGAGTCTCCCTTCCAATTTTTGTCGCTGTGCCTCATGTGTTTTTATGGTGTTGGCCGCTCAGAGCACTGTGCCACTGCCAACCAGTGCCACAGTGCAAGTGCTCCCGATTTAAAATGTATATGTTGGTTGGATTCCATGATTGGCTTATTTGGTTTACTGTCAGACCCCAGTAAAGTGCACCAGGAGTGCCAGGGCTTGTAAATGCAAACGCTGCTGGTGGGCTTGCAGCACTGGTTGTGCCACCCACAGAAGCGGCCTGGTAAAATGTATCTAAGGTCTGCCATTGCAGAACCTGCGTGCAGTCTGGTACTGTCATGCTGACTGGGTAAGTGCACACACTTGCCGGTCCCTAAACCTTCCCTTACCTTCATATCAGTCACCCCTATGGTAGGCCCTAGGGCAGGGTGCATTGTAAGCATAAGGTGGGACAAGCCCTGATGTGTGTGGCATGTCCTAATAGTGAATTACAGCCATTTTCGTTTTTCACTATTGTAAGGCTACCTGTTCTCCATAGGCCAGAATGGGCTGTTAGAATTGTTACATTCTATTATCCTAACAGACCCAGGGAACATGGTAGAAATTCGAGTTTAGTATGCCTGAACTCAGAATAATAAAATACATCGTTTAGTAAAGTTTATTTTAATATTCTGTGTTTGCAAATACCACTTTTAGAAAGTTGGTATTTGCTTGCTTGACCATTTCAGCCCGCCTCGGCTATGATGTGAATCTGCCTGTCTGGTTGTGTGAGTGACAGGGCTGGGGAAACCCATAGGGGCAGGGCTAGGCAGCCTGGTGGTGAATAGGAAGATTGGCAGTCAGATGGGTGGGAGGAGTACACCTGGGCTCTGAATAGGGTTGTGCTCTGCTACCACAATGCTGGCTCCACCTCCTGCGGAGCGGCTGATGTCTCTGCCCTCCTCCCTGAAGAAAGGCAGAGTCATGTCAACAGAGTGCTCAAGAACTGGTTTGGACTGGGCAAAAGCCCCTCAACCCCAGAGGAACAAAGGAATTAGGGGTATAAGTATTGGGACCCTGCTCCCAAGAAATTAGATCAGATCCTGCTGAAACAAGAAGAACCTCTGCCAGAAGCGAAGGAACTGGGAAAGCTGTAGGAGGAGTAACTGTCCCTGACCTGGGGGATTGGCCTGCAGTGGTTGCCTTGCTGCTGAAGGAGAGGAGAAAAGACTACAAAGACTTTTATTTAAACTTGTGCTTAAAGATCTCCAAGGGCTTGAACTGAGCTTGCCCCCTTGAACGAAGTCCCAGGACCAGTGGACTTCATCCCCAGCTCCCAAAAGTCTTTTGGAAGTGCCTGCTGCTGTTGTTGGGCCTTCTGAGGGACTGCGTGTCGCAAGGAGCTGGAAGCGCGACGCAAGGGAGAGAAGTGTGCCGCCGTTGGAGCTGCTGTCGTCGCATCTCGCAGAGAGTGTCGCCGCTGCAGCATCGCATCGAGCGGAAGCGTCTCGCATCATTCCGGAAGTGTCTCGCAACGCCGAAGAAGCGTGTCGCCATCGCAGCTATCGCAGCTGTCGCATTGCACCACATCGAGAGAAGAGTCTCGTATCGAGGAGGAAGCGTGTCGCCATCGCAGCCATCATAGTTGACGCATTGCACCGCATCCAGAAAAGCGCCTCGCATCCACGGAGAAGCGTGCCGCCGTCGGAGCTGCTGTCGTCGCATCTCGCAGAAGGGGTGTCGCCGCTGAAGCATCGCATCGAGTGGAAGCGTCTCGCAACGTCGGAGAAGAGGGCCGCTGCCAAGGCCGCTGTCGTCTCATCTCGTCAAAGGTGACGCCGCTGTAGCTGACGCATCGAGTCGAGCCTTCTCGCAACATCGGAGAAGCGTAACGCATCTGGAAGATCCTGTCTTTATTTCTTTTGCACCAAGAACTTCAACGCAACTGCATCGCTGCAACACTTTCGTTGCCCTGCGTGTCGCATCTAAGGTACATTGACTTAAAGTGTCGCATTTAAGAACTTAAGAGAAACTGAGCAATCTTCTACCAACTAAGCAACCGTATTGTGTATTTTTAATCGTTTAATGGTCTTGTGATAATCCTATATAAAGAATCCTTATTTTTAATATAAATACCTGTGTGGTGTCCATTTGTAGTGTTGTCACTTGGTTACTGTATGTGTTCACAAATGCTTAACCTATAACGCTCTGAGATAAGCCTTGTCTGCTCACGCCAAGCTACCTAGAGAGTGAGCAAGGGGTTGTTTTAGTAGTGTAACCCCTCATCCTGACTAGAGGAAAGGTTCCCTGCTTGTCACAAGTACCTACCTGTGCCAACCTGAGAACCCAGATTCTAACAGACTGTGACTGACAAACTCTAGCATGAGCAAGACCTCTTGTGTAAACCTCCTGTAGCGCTTTGAGGGCGTAAGTGCACCATGGAATCCCCAGAGTGCCAGGCCAGAGAAGAGCTATGCAGAGGATGTCACTGTTGGCTAGCAGAGCACTCAGGTGTACTTTTGACTCACTGATTCATGGTGTTGCTGTGAGCATGGTAACATCAACACTGCATGTGACCAAACAGCAAATGGTCCATGTGTCCACTGTCTGTGGGAGAGGATAGAAAGATATATGACACTCATCAGCATCTCTTTATGACCAGTTCGTAGAAGTGAGACTGGGTCAGACTTTCAAGACCCAACAATCTCCACCCCACTGTCATTCCACGGATATGTTTTCCCAGGTTTACAACCCAGGAAAATTAAAAGCTATCCATCTGTCTATCTATCTGTCTGTCTATCTGTCTGTCTATCTGTCTGTCTATCTGTCTGTCTGTCTATCTGTCTGTCTATCTGTCTGTCTGTCTATCTGTCTGTCTATCTGTCCGTCTATCTATCTATCTATCTATCTATCTATCTATCTATCTATCTATCTATCTATCTATCTATCTATCTATCTATCTATCTATGTGTCTGTTTGTCTCACACCCTCTCTCTGTATCCATTATTCTATTTTCTCCCTTTCTTTGTTTATCATTTTAAGGAAACGCCATTTAATGTCAAGCACCACCATAAATTAGATTACAAAAGAACAAATAAGCCATCTATTTTCATCGTTTATATGAAGATAAACACATGGAATTAGCAATAGAAAATGCCTAGTTTAGGCTCATGGAGAGAAAAGTGCAGAAGTAGAGCAAAGCTTCATTCTTTTAGATTTATAGTCTCCTTTGTTTCTTTTGTCAATGTCAACCTTGTATTGTTGTTTGTAGGAAATTAAATTATGTTTCCAGAACAAGGAGACTCCTGCTGTGTGGATGGTAATAGCAGGTTTACTGCCGCATGAAGCAGCACACGACAACAATGCCATTGAGCCTGGATTGAAAAACATTAGCATAGTGTACAAAGAAACACGCTAGTAACTTCGTAAAGCATTACATTACTTAAAACCCGCAAATCACAAAACAAAGCTACTTAAAGACAAAGGTATATTTATCATGCTGAAGGTGATGGGAGGAAAGATGATGGTTCTCTGGGGTAAGTTGCAGGAGGCAGGGATATTCTAGGATCTTGAGATTATTATGTGGATGAATCTTTTGGTGGTTGGTGACTGTACGAGGCAAATAATGGCAGCACCATGTCAGCAAAGTCACGTTTCCACGTTTTGATAGACGCCTGATGGACTGTTTTGTCTAAAGCTGGAGGGAGGTTCAGCAAGATCAGGGAGTGTGGTTAATTATTTCTGGTTATCTGTTTGGAGAAGTGACTGCTGGTGCTGCTTTCTTCATCAGCTTGTGGGATTGTATATTTCGGGAGCTGATTTATTGTGGGATGGGATGGTCTGGGAGTGGATTGATGCAGCTCTTGAAAACTTTGACAAGAGCCTCGTTTCTGCTGATTGATATGCTGATGTTAGTTCTGTAGAAAGGGGCTTTAGATGAGGTGAAGAGAGATCTGTGGGCTGAGAAGAAGTCTTTTGATGTGCGGAAGGGTCTCCGAGGGCATTCACCCATCACCATTACTTTTCTGGTCCTTTTTTTTTTTTTTTTTTTTTAAGTTTCAAAAACCTTTATTATGATTGCAAAATTATTGTACATCATCACGCCTACAACCCCTCGGGCCGGCTACATTAAACCACGTATACTTGCTGTCAGCTTGTATATCCACAGCCAGTTGTCCGACATCCCGGAGGCTCGGAGGCGATGTAGTACACTCAAGATCACAAAGCATCCGCACATATGTTCTGGTTAACCAAGGTCCTCATGGCTATGGTGTGATATTGGACACCCCACTATAAAGTACTACCACTACTAGGTCAGATGTTTGAAGCAGGTGCTCCCCTCTCGTCCAGGCGGTCGTTCCTGCACACCGATATCACCCTTTTATGACAACCGTATGTCTCACCCCGCTGCCCAGCGCCCGCCCGTCCTTATCCAGCCACACGGGACAACCCCCGCCCATGGGTGCTAACTCTCCGAAGCTGCAGCGGATCCAGCGTTACTCGCCTCAGGAGATCCGTCATTCTCAGCCATTGTCTGTGCCTCCAGATATGCTCTGAGCGGGTCCCATATATCCACGGCCCTACTACTCACCGGTTGCGTTTCTGCATATATTGTATTCTGTCCCTGACAATACAATAAGTCCGCTATCCATTCCTTAAATTTCGGTGCACGGCCTCTTCCCCATCTGCACGCCACCCGTCGTTTCGCCATAAGCAGAGCTATATTCCCGAATTTCCGATGTGCCCTGGCTATATCCATCGTATACCCCAGGAGCATCACCAGGGGATCGCAGTCGATACTGGCTCCCAGCATCGCCGTCAGCGCCGTATGTACCTGCACCCAATATTCAGACACCGCCGGGCACAACCACGCCAGATGTAAAAACCCAGCTCCTTCCGCGCGGCACCGCTCGCATCTATCGTTATCCGCAAGCCAAAACCGTAGCTTCCGCACCGGCGTGCAGTATAAACGCTGCAAAAACTTATAGTGAATAATACGCAGTCTACAACTAGCCGATATCTGCGCGGTCTGTGCACAGCAATATTTCCACTGCGCCGCTGTAATATCTCTCCCCAGATCCGCATTCCACTGGCCAAGCGCTCTGCACACTCCGCCACCACTGTGCTCTCTAATACTACGATAGAGGTGCGATACCAGGTGTCTGCCATCCGCGGACGTAAGCAAGACCCTCAGAGGCTGAACCACATCAGGTTCCTCTGGGAACTGTGGTAGAATAGCCTGGAGCCCCTGCCGCAGTCGAAGATAATAAAACACTTCCAGCGGAGTAGGCGGTTCCCCTTGAAACCACTCGTCTCTCGTTTTGAACCGCCCATTCAGGAATAAATCACCCCAGCTACATATCCGCCGCCGAGCGCACATCCCCTGGAACCCTCTCTCCTGCAATAAGGACAACTTCGGGTGATACGCCAGTGGCAGGGTCGGTGCATATAAGAGCTGAAGCGCCACCTTACTTAGAATACGTTGCCACGCATCTATCGTGCAGGTCACCGTAGTAGCCGGTGTCTCAATCGCACGAACCGGGCCTTGAATTATGCCGTGCAGCGGTAGCGGCCTAACTATCCAGTCCTCCACAGCCACCTGCGGCATGAATGGAGTGGGTACAAACCAATGATAGGCATACTGAGCTTGAGCACTCAGATAGTATGTTAGAAAATCGGGGACATCGAAGCCACCTCTGTCATATGGTTGGGTTACAATCGACCACGCCAGTCTCGGCTGCCTCCCGGCCCAAAACAGTCGTATCAGCTCTGAGCGGAGTCGTCGGAAGAAATATGCACCCGGATAGTACGGCACATTTTGGAACAAATATAGGAATCGGGGCAGCACCACCATCTTAATGAGTGAGGCTCTACCCGCCATAGTAAATGGCAAAGAAATCCACCTAGTCACATCATCCGTTAACTTGGCAATGGCAGTTCCATAATTTAGACGCACCGTCTCCTCCTGAAACCTCGACACCTGAATCCCCAAGTATCGTAAGTCCTCGTCGCACCATTCGATCGGATAGTCCAGTGCGAACCGGGGCACCGCAGGAGTCAGGGGGAAGAACTGCGATTTCTTCCAATTAATCTGTATACCAGACAACCGGCCAAACACCAAAAATTCTCTCAATAACGAATTGAGATTGGTCTGTGGATCTACCACGTATAACGTCAGGTCATCTGCATAGAGGGACACATCTATTTGACGCTGCTCACAGCGAAAGGCGCTGCCTTTGTGCAGCTGCCGGATACGGCACGCCAGCGGCTCAATTGCGATAGCGAATAGCAGCGGGGATAATGGACAGCCCTGTCTAGTACCTCTGGTCAAGGAAATCAGGTTCGACATCTCCCCATTAATAAGGATCCGTGCCTTCGGATCAGTGTACAGCAACCGTACCCATGCCACAAATATCTTGGGAAACCCCATCCTATACAAGATCGCAAAGAGATAGTTCCACTCCACAGAGTCGAACGCCTTAGTGGCATCAAGAAATATGGCAGCCACCGGCTTATCCGGCGCTATGGTATGCATCAGTGAGAAGAGGGTGCGGAGATTGTTAGCAGTGGACCTCCCAGGCACAAAACCGGACTGGTCCGGAAGGGCTATCTTAGTCATCAATAAGGACAGCCGATTGGCCAGTACTTTCGCCAATATCTTAGCGTCATAATTAATCAAAGACAGTGGTCTATATGCATCACAATCAGCAGGATCCTTGCCCGGCTTTAACAGCGACGTAATCAACACTTCCCTCATCGACCGCGGCAACATGCCCACCTCCAAAGACTCCTCATACACCTCCTTAAGGACTGGGGCCATTTTTTCAATGTAGCACTTATAAAATTCCACTGGTAACCCATCCAGGCCACTCGCTTTGCCATTTGCGAGGGACATGATTGCCTCCCGAATTTCATCTAATTCAAACGGCGCACCAAGGAACTCCCTATGTTCGTCGCTCAGCCAGCACAGCGCCACCTCATCCAGAAAATCCCCCCATGCAACATCCCCCACCTCGTGGGCTGTATATAGCTCGGTGTAGTGCTGAGTGAAAAGCTCCAAAATATCTTTCGTATCCCGCCGCGTGGTCCCATCTCGCGCATGCAATTCCAATACATGAGTCATACCTCTCGGCGGCCTCGTAACCTCCGCCAACGCGCGCCCCGGTCGCTCACCTTCGCAATATCTACGGGCCTGCCAGTATTTACCCCGGAACTTAGCCTCCCGGTCCGCTTCCTGTTCAAACTGCGTCAGCCGTTCCCTGAATTCTGTCTGAACGGGGCCCATCGGTTCCCTGGTCATCCGAGACTCTAGGACCCGAAGCTCTCCCTCCAGTCTAGCTAATGTCCCTCGTATGTTTCGTAGGACCCCGAAGCTTTTGGATATGTAAAATCCCCTAATCGTCACCTTAAAGGCCTCCCAGATGGTGTCCACACTTTCTACTGACCCCTTATTGCGAGGGAAGAACTCCGCGATCTCCTCTCCCAACTCTGTCTTAAACAACGCATCTAACAGTGCCGTAGGGTGCATGCGCCACCGGGCTCTAGCGCTCCCGTATCCCGGGACCGTTAGCTGGACCAGAACCGGGCAATGATCCGAATACGAGCGCGGCAAATGCGCTACCCGTCCCAAATCCGACGCGATACTCCGAGACAAAAAACAATAGTCCAGTCGAGCCCACGTGTTAGCATGCGCCGTAAAGTGCGTGCCCTCCCGGAGACCACCATGTGCAAACCTCCAGCTGTCTACCAATCCCCCCTCCTCTACTATTCCCGCTAGAACATCTCGGGCCTTCGGGTGATAACGAGGACTATTGTCTGACCTGTCCACCCCAGGGACTAAAGCCACATTGAAATCACCGCCCCATATGATATGCATAGAGCCAGTGTCTAGTACCTTTCCCCATAGATGTGTGAAGAAGGATGGCGTATCCACATTGGGACCATAGCAGTTGACTATCGTGACCGTGTCGGTGCCCATCCTACCCCATAACACCACAAATCTCCCCTCAACGTCCACCTGTTCCCCCATCTTCACAAAGGGTATCGTTTTTTTTATTAAAATCGCAACTCCCCTGGCATACCCTGAGTACGATGAAAAACTACGTATTGCCGCCCACCGCCCCGCCAGTTTGTAATGTGGTCTGGGACTAAGATGTGTTTCCTGCAGTAATGCAATATGCACCTGATGCTGCTCTAAGTAGGCCACCACCTGCCTACATTTTCTAGCGTCATTCAAACCACGGACATTCCAGGAGAGAACCGTGAGCCGTACCCCCCTCCTCATGTCAGCCATCTTACAGCGAGTCCCCACTTCCTTAGCACCCAATCAGCCCCCAGTGATAGTCTTCGCGTCAGCAGTAGCTCAATGATCAGCATACATCCCAGTACCCATAGCCTCGGGCCTCCCAGAAGAAACTGCACACACTCCTCCACCCATAACATCCATGCTTTGTGCTTGAAATCAACTCTCAACCCCAACCCAACCCCCCCTCCCGCCCCTCCCACCCCCCGCTCCCCCAACCATGCCAGAACAACCCCCCATCCGCCCCCCGCCCACTGAAGCACTCCCCAACTTGCCAGCAAATTATCCCCCCCGCCCCTCCCACAAACACCCCAAAAACCGAAAAACTTAGCATTACACAACCACCCCATAGAAGCTAGGGTATTTCCCGTCAGGGATTGCGTCTAGGTGGCATCGCAGTTCCCCCCTCAGCCGTCTCAGACTACCAAGGGACTGGCAGCCTGCCTCGACGACCCAGAGGGGGGTGTCCAGCGTCATGTCTAGCAGCAGCTGAGAGAGTGCACTTCCACACAACATCTGATTTGTCCCATAGAGGCGGGACTGCAGTTGCACCCATCGAGCCAAAGCCAACCCGCCAGGCCGGTCAATAATCAGCACCATAGCCCCTTCTCATTGCAGCATGGACATCTTATACCGCCCTTCAAGCCAGTGTGCCGTTTATGGCCATCAGAGTCCCCAAGTAGTGCTCCTGCAGCTAGTGTCCCTGCAACCCCAGGTTAGCAACTCACAGCATTTATTAACCCCACTCACTGTTCACCGTCCATCTCCTCTCCGTGCTGCGGCGACCTCTCCGCCTCTGCCTCTGCCACAGCCCCAGATCTGGCAGATCGCTTGTAGTGTTTGAGGAATTCCTCCACCTGTTGTGGGTTCGTGAAAAATTGTTGTTTGCCCTGGGTAGTAACTCGCAACCGGGCTGGATATAGCAGTGCATAATCCAGTTGTAGCTGCCGAAGTTTGGCCTTCACGGCTATAAATTTCCTGCGTGCCTCTTGGACCATCGGCGTGAAATCCGGGAACAGCGTGAAAGAATTGCCCTCATAGGATAAGGAGCGCGTCCCGCGCGCCGCCCTGAGTGCCGCGTCTCGGTCCCGATAATTGAGCAATCGAGCTATAATGGGCCTGGGGGTCGCACCCGGCTTCGGCCGAGGGCCTAGAGCGCGATGCGCGCGTTCCACAATAAAATGGGGAGATAAAGCCTCCGACCCGATCGCTGCCAGTAACATCTTCTCCACATAGTCCTCCATCTTGCCTGTATTGGTCGTCTCAGGAATGCCTACGATGCGGACATTATTGCGCCGGCTTCTCGCTTCCAAGTCCTCATTCTTAGAGGCTATCACTCGTAGTAGGTTGTCCATTCTGGAAAGCTGCGAAGTATGCCGCGTGGCAGTGTCCTCTGCATCTGATATACGTTGTTCGGCCCCAGTAAGGCGCTCCTCATGTGCATCCAACTTTTGCACCACCGCATCCATACGGAACGATATGCGGTCCACCTTGTCCGCTATCGTTGCAAACCCTTGGCGCATCTCTTGCAGCACCTCGTGTAGACTGGCCTCAGCAGTCACAGGGTTCCCCGGACCTCCACCCGCAGGAGCCGGGGCAGGCCCCGCTTCCCCGGTCTTTGCGGCCTTCTTTCCGGAGTCGAAGGTGAGCTTAGCCTGTCGCGCCTCCGTCTTGCCCATGGCTGCTGGCAGGCAATGTGGTAACGTTCACCGTGGGCAGGTCCACACCGCAAATCGGCGCAAGCCAGCAGGGCTAGCCGCACCGCAGGCACCAGCCTCCCAGCAGTATCCGCCTCGCCAATCCTGCCCAACTATTGGTTCTGTTGCCGACAATCCGTAGGCCTGCCGCACGCCCAGCGGCGCCGTCGACAGAGCCGGCGTATGTGGCCCCCAACCGCCAACCCTGCAATGGCGGCCCGTCCGACTCCCAGCCCGGGGGCACCAACGATATCCCCCAGCACTCCTACAGAGCGCCCGATACCCAACAAGCGCCGCTGGGAGAGAGGATCCCCGGACAGTTCTCACCAGGCCGCAGGTGTCCTGTGTATGGGTCTGCAGCTCACTTCCGCATGTCCGGGCCACAGTCGGTCCGATCTACCCAGCTCCACACTCGCCGAAAACCGTGATCCAAGAGTCCCAATGAGTCCAAGGACCGGATCGAGGGATGCCAAGGGGACGTTTCCGCACACCACACTCCCGTCACCCCGGTGACACCTCGCGCTATTTCCCAGCGTCAATCTCCGGGAGCATCGCAGGCACCCCCAAGAGTGCGGGGGGGCGAGAGAGGGATCCTCCGCCGCTCACAGTCCACAGTACCGCACTCGAACCCGCAGCGGCAGCCACGCACTCGTCTCTGGGGCCAGTCGTCTCCTTCCGCGCTCTCTCGGCCCTCAGCCGTTATTGCAGCCACGTTCTGTCCCAGCCGCCGTCGCCGACAATGCGCTCCACAGTCCCCAGTCGCGTGACCCGGCCGATCTGTCTGAGCCGCTACCGACTCGAGCCCGGCACCAATTGCAGCCAAACTTCGCTTGGTAGTGGTAGACCTTCCACACCACCGCTGTGTGCAGTTTCAGCTCCCTCAGCCACCGCAAAAGGATAGTTAAAACGGATAATGTCGCCGGACTGCGGGGAGCCTTACTCAGAGGCAACCATACGCCAGCGCGCCACCTAGCGTCCCCTACTTTTCTGGTCTTTGAATGGCATGTTTGTTCTCTGAGAATCTTTGGCTGACCATTGTACAGAGAGCGTCGGCTTGAAGATTCAAGTTTCAGTGGTAGGTAGATCTTCATATGATTTTTCTGGCTGTGTTGTCATCTAATATGGGCTAGACAGTGTTTAGGAAGTCAGCGAGTTCCTTTTGAAGGGCTTGCATACTGACTTCTCTGAAGAAGTGTTACGCTTGCTTTTCTCTGTTCAGATACTTGTGATGAGCAATACAGTGAATTCAGGGTGAGGTTTTTATACTGAGTCTGAAGTGTTGATCTTACAGTAGGTGGGTTTAGTGATATGCTGCTTGATGTCCAGAATCTTGGGGGATTCTTTGATTGTCTGGGGCTTGAGTCACAGGGGAAATTGAAGTCTCTGAGAAAAAATGGAATGTTACGTGGTGATGAGGTCTGATATTTCTTGCTGGGACTTGGGGTCTCTATATCAGAATTAAGGATTTAGAAGATGCTGAGAGAGGGAAATGGCAGGTCAGGAGTTGGACCGACTTGGGTGTTGGGTGTTGTTTTCGCAATAAGAGTGCAGTACCAGGTAAACGTGTGGATCACGATGAATCCTCCTCCTGTCATATGTGAGTTTTTTTAATTCATTTGATGTTGTAACCTGTAGGGATGAATATGTGTAAGGTGTGAGTGGAGGTTGGTCTGAGCCAGGTTATTGTGAGGAAGAATGTATCTTGGTTGAATTGTTTGATTATGTCAGCCACGCCAAATGCATGTATGACTACGGCTTATGTGTTGATGAACATGAATTGGACTGTTAGTATTCTAGGTGATGTGTGTTTACTGCTGCATAGAATGTGGATGATGTTTTTTGTGTTTGCTGATCAGCACTCTACATGTCTTTGGGTGATGTAGTTGTGAGTGTGCATGGAGAGAGGAATAGAGTGTAAAAGGCACACTGTGTCTGTGATATACCTATGGTATTGAATACATGAACTTAGGCCCTTCAAGCAAAGTATAAATGCTGCCCATGCCAGATTCTGGTTTGAGCAATGGATGTCCGGGCAGTAGGAGGCACTGGAAATGTATTTATGAGTAAGGTTGTTGCGAGCTGCGGTCTCAAGAGATCGGGTAAGGTGCAGGTGGCTCCTAAGTGCTCCATGCAGTTTGGTCTGACTTGGCTCTGCCTACTGCGACACTATGATGGTTTTGGAGCCTAGTGTCTGTCTACTGGCCATTTTTCAAGTCCATCATAGTGGGAAAGGCGCAGTTTGTTCCATTTGGTCCTTGCATCCAGGTCAGGTGGGAGTCTGGCAGTGCTGATGCTTAGTGGGAATAGATTAGCCGTATGTTGAGGTCTTCTTTTATGGGAAAGGTGCAGATGGATCCTGATTGGTCTTGGTAGCTGGGTTCATTCATTCCACACTGTCTGCTGGGGCGAGCCTATGCGTGGGGCCTGGCAGGTGTAGACTGGCCCTGTTTGTAGGTAGTTCCTGAATGGTCATTACAGCTGTGGGCTGCCCACTTCCTTTTGGGATGCAGTGCCATGGGCCAGCTGATGTGGACTGGGCCAGTTTGAAGTTCCTGTATGGTGCACAAGATGCAGTTGGTTCCCAATTGGTCCTTGCACCTGAGTCTGTAGGCTGCACACTTCCTTCTGGGATGCAGTGCCATGGGTCAGCTGATGTGGATTGGGCCAGTTTGAAGGTCCTCTATGGAGCACAAGATACAGTTGCTTCCTAATTGGTCCTTGCAGCTTTGTCAGGTGTCTGTGCACTGCCCTCTGTGCCACGACTAACAGTGCCAGAAGTCTGGTTATTGACATCTTTTTTTAACTGTGACAATTACTTTGAGTTAAGATTTGGCTGTGCCTCCATGCCTTTACTGTGAGTCGAGGAGGCTGAATGAGGCCAGCTTTCCCTCACAAACCCCGATAGCAGAGACCTGCTTAGTGGCAACTGCTATAATTCTCAATTTCCGAGTGTTTACTAGCTCCTCGAGTGACAATGACAGACAAATTCTGCTGGATTTTATAGGCTGGATACATGGTGGGCATGCTTTAGAAGGAGTGGGTTAAGAAAATGTTTTTGTTTTCTTTTTCACTTGAGATGCATGAATTTCTGAATTAGGTTTCAAGATCAAAATTTCCACACCGTTCTACTTGAATGAAGGAGACAAGGATGGGTTTTGCATGATCTATAGTTAGGTGTGGCTCCTCCATTGCAGCTGAGGAGTGTCGCCCCACTTAAAATTCCCCCTTCAAAGCCCCATAGATGAAAAATAAAATGGTAGTTCATTACCAATGTATTTTTCATTCCCCACCCTGAGCCGAGCGTCAGGACGGGGCGGGGCTGCTGTTTCCTGACAGCAGCAGAGAGGAAGGTGGACTTTGTAATGCACTGTTTAAAGTGCGCACGTCTTTAAGGCCGTCCATCTCGCGACGGCCAGCCACACATGCACACTTTAAACTTCTTAGCTGCCTTAAGACAGCTGGGTTGAGAGTAAGTGCAGCCCTACAGAGTGCTGTGGAGCCCTGAGTGAAGCCACTCCTTCCAATTAGGGTGCTGCTCCCATGCTGCATGAGAGTAGTGCCAGAATTGGGCAACGGAGTTCCAGCATTCGGATCTAGTTCCTGCAAAGAAGAGATCCGGAGCGAGGACATTGCGTTAGGTTTTATTTTATTATTATTTTTAATAATATTTTGTGCACACCACAGCCCCCCCTCACCCCGTAGATGCCAGCTGCCACTGATTATCTTCACCAGTGCAGCAGGTACATACACTTTTTTACTTTGCGTGCTTCCATGAAGAGTAAGAAAGAAAAAAGGAGGTGTTTTCCAATATGTTCATAATTATTATAGGAGAGCAACAACCAGTGCCCTAAGTGGGCTAGGGCCTGCCAGGACCAGGCCCTGGCAAAGACACACAATGGACTTTGAACCAGGGTCTTATGAGACCCTTTATTACTGTTATTCATCAGTTGAAGAAAATAAAACCTCCCTTCTTGCCTGTCATGTGCTAGTTCTCACCAGATGCTCTTTTTAGTCCAGGTAGCTACTGTTGCTTTCCATTGATGTTTCAAGGCCTACAGCATTATTTCCTTTCAAACGAATAGCTATTTGTTTTCAGCTCTCTTGTTTCTGTGCAGGTATTTCAATGAGGCTACGCGGTGTCAGCTCATATTTACATATTTTCAATGTCACTTCTTATGAATGATTTATGTTCGAAATGTGAGTTAATTATGCACTTTGTATACCACTGAACAACGAGAAATGTTTTAGAAATATAAAATTGAAGATTTGTAACACCAAAAATGCAACCTGAATTCTTCCACAGTCCTTGATTTAGCGAGATTTTGTGTGGGCAATTTAGGGAATGCCTGTTCCAAACTTCAAAGGACAACCCAATAAACTCAACATCTCAAGCGCACTAACTCCTGAAAAGCAATAAAAATGAATTCTGTAATAAATTTGCTTTTATAGAGCATGTCTAACAAAGATCTGCAAATGAGAAACTGTGTGATGACTTCAGATGCAAAATAGTTTCTCATGCACTACAATGGAAGCAGGAGGCAAAGAGGTGGAATGATACATCAAACAACGAATAGCATGATTTTGAGTGATGCATAGTCCTTTGAGCAAAGCTGTGGTTGACAAATCCTCAAACCAGTGGCTGAACAGGGCTAATCTAAAAAAGCTAATGGCTGAAGGGGGCTAACCCAAAACAGCCAATGGGTGACAAGAGGGTTTACTCAAACCTGGCAGCTGTGCTGTCAAACATAACCTAAAGTATCTCTTTTCACATTTTGGTGAACATTTGATCTATGTTCTTTAGGCCTTACTCTGTGGCTTTGGGCACCATGTTGGTTGTCATGGTTGACTGTTCAAATTTCATTGAGTTCATCTTATTTATGTTGGATTGGGTTGAAAGAACTTCCATTACCAGTACCATTGGAATTACCAAGCCACTTGTAATGAAGAACAAGTGATAATAATGTCAGCATTTTACTCAGCTGAAAAAAAGGAATAACACTTCTTTAAGCTATTTTCAGAACTCACAGGTGATTTGTAAGTCCTATGATTAACAGAGTTATTGGTGGTAATGGTGTGTCTTGGGTGTTAACAAAATGTTATCGCTCTTTGCCTGTCTGTTTTCTGTTCCATCTCAGGGATTCTAGTCATTAAGCCCACAGTTAAAAATTGTCCTCTTGAGCATGACAATGGGTCATGGGGAATTGAATTCCACCCATATTAATAAACCAGGCTATCCAATTGTACTAGCTAAGTTATCCGTTACTCTGCTAAGTTCTTGCCGGTCTACGAACGGTGATAGAATAAAGCCGTACTCAATCTTAAAAAATGTTGAAGGTCATGCAGTCACAAAAGACAGATCACAACTCACAATTTTAATAAAGACCAGGACTGGGGATGGTTGCCAGCAGCTCGGTCCTACAAAATTTCAGTTTGACCAGATGGGCAATGCTCACAAAAGCTAAAGCAAAAAGAAGATGTTAAATATAGTGAACCTCACCCTCAACCCATAACTCTCATCAACTCGCAGTTGCAGCCCCCCTCATTTTTATGCTCCTGGAAAATTGTCAACACAAAATGGCCTCATCAGAGACCCGAAACTTTATCTCCAGATATAACCTCCTTGCCTTTCTGGAAACATGGGCCACTCAAAATTACCCCTTAATTGGATACATTGAACACTGGAAACCAGCTGTAAGGCATTGCAACTTTGGACGGCCCAAGGTGGGGTCTGTCTATATACATCTTATGCAGCCTAAAGGCTCTATTAAACCATTACACCTTGATGAGGACTGGATGCTTGGAGTTAAAATTAATCAGTGGAGACAGCAGCGTTCACTGCTGCTTCTCAATGTCTACATTAATTTGTGTGCCCGAACAAAAAAGTCTCACCTAAATCGTTTGCTCACAGTTCTGTGTGATCTGGCTGGGGATTTTCCTCACGCAGATTGTCTGTTTACTGGGGACTTTAACACCAACCTCTTTCAGGGAACCCCGGTGGACTCAGAAAGTCTCCTTCCATTTCCTCGGCCGGTATTGAAGGAACAGGTTAAACTTAAACTCCAACCGCACTGTACCCTAGGGGAACATTGTGTGCTGCATCTTTACAGTGCCGGTTTCATTGTAATGAAAGGCAGATCTTCACAGGATATTCCACCAAAGCGGACGTGGACAAATGGTCGAAAGCATTCTTACTTAGACACTACCATCTGTAATTTAGACCTGCTTCCATACTTAGAAAATTGCAGTACAGATACCCTAAATTTAGTTTATCATGATCCAGCCACAATTACACACAGGGGAGTTCACTCCGAAAACCTAAAACGCTTAAGGTGGAACGATGACATCAGTATAAACTTCATGAAGAAATGTCTGTTACTCACTTCAAGTCGTTACCTGCTGTAAGCCTCCCCAACAGCTGATTGGACACAGTTTTGTTGCCAAATGTTAAGACAATTTCAAATATCTCCACGATCTTATGCTGACTCTTATAGTATACAGATGCCCACCTCAGATCAAACTATGGTGTTAAAGAAGACTAGAAATACTGCCCTCAGGACAGCTAGGAAGCATCCTGAATCTGAAGAAATATTGAACGAGTATAAAATCACACACAAAACGTAAAGATGGGCTTACCAAAAGGACAAATAACACCACCTTGAACAATCTGGTGTACGATCTACCGGCAAAGTAAAAGCCAAAACTCAAGAAAATTCTGGGCGCTAGTAAACAGGCAATCCAACGGAAATACCAGCCATTACAAACATCTCTGAGATAAAATGGGTAACATTCCTGACCGGTCCCTTCCAGGCTGATGATAGAGTTGAACCCACACCGATCAACAACACCATACTGACAAAAGCTGACCCTAAGGAGCGCCAGGATTACTCACAAGAGACGCAGCAACATCTAAGCGAGGAATTCTCTATCACGCAAACAAGGATGGCTAAAATACTAAACAAAACAAGATCAGATGGAGCGCCAGGCCCAAATGGCCTTCCACAGACCTTGTTTAAATTGAACATCTCTTACTGGTCAAAACAGCTAGCAATCCTTTTCGATTACTCACTAAGGAGCTCAATTATACCTGACTCTTGGCAAGGGTCAATAATCCATCCAATTTATATGTCTGGCTCCCATTTATCCCCAAACAACTATCGGCTGATAGTCTTATTGGACAACGAGGCGAAGCACTTTGCGAGTATTCTACTTGAAGAACTGAGCTCTTGGGCTTGATCGAAAGGACTGATCTCAAAAACCAAACAGGCTGTATAGCAAACACAGGCACTACGTCTAATTTATTAGCCCTATCGATACTTATTAATCAATCAATAGTTTCATCCAAGGTGCTTTTTTGTTGTTTCGTTGACTTCAAAGCAGCCTTCTACCGGGTTCTAAGAGAGGCACTCTGGGCCAAGCTAACGAAATGGGGAATCCCGGTCAAACTCCTGGATGCAATAGTCCAACTACATACCAACACCTGGATCCAAGTTAAGCTTGGTACCGGTTCACATCCATCTCTAAAAATCACAACATCGAAGGGAGTCAAACAGGGATGTGTGCTAGTGTTGCAGCGCGGAATGCAAAATCCCTCCCTTCGTCACAGATCATAGATCACACACAATCACTACATTCGCTGGTCGGGCCCATAACACCAACATTCATCCTTCTAATAACCTGTTTCCAAGGAGGCGATTGTTCCACTCGCTGTAATGGAAGGAAGTACTCATATATCCCTATTTCTAAAGGCCTAAACTTCACCTTTTAGTACTCCTCCCATGAATAGGCCATGGATCAGCTAGCTGCAGGTTGGAGTGATAACAAAATCTATAACATTATTTACATAAATACATTTTTCTCATAATAACGACCCAACACAGTTCTTGTAATGAATCTTAAAATTTATCTAAATAATCAAATTTGAGTCTCTGGTTTAATCAAGCAATAGACCATCATATTTACCTATTCTGGCTAAAAGTCGTCCTCTAAGTCAAAATCTTGGTCATCAGTTCCTACTATCAGAGTCTTAGGAAACAGCTGTCCTGCAGTGTCACCGTCCTCTCCGTCAGCATAACGTCAGGAAATCGAAAATCTTCTGAAGGGTCTCGCCAATAACAACCTCTCTATTCTACCATTTATATAGTAAAATTACATTCCACAAAGTAACGAATGATATTTGAACGTTTCTAATTGGTCCGTTTAAAATGGTTCCACAGCTTTCCCATACGGATAATGTGTCTTTAGATATAGTTCGTTTTTCCCTTCGGAGATGTATCTTTTATTGTTTCTTTCAGAGCAGCTGGCTGGTAGCCCGGTGTGTCCTTGGGTGGCACAGTTGAGTTAGGGTCGTCCAAAGGCTACTGCAGCTGATGGAGACGCATGCGCACTTCACCCAGAGACGTTCACGAATGAAGTCAATTTGTCTGATAGGGATGTCGGCCATTTTGTGGCCACCAAATGGTCAACTTAAGCAAAGAAACACAAAAATGTAATTAATACATGGAAATGACTAATAAAATGTTATCCCCTTACCAATACCCATATGTGTGTGTATTTATCTAGCAGAAGCAACACTTAATGCGGGCTATATTCACATTAATAAAGCACAAATCACGAATACATCACAAAAGCAACATATAATCATGCAATTTCTAATTATCTATTATTAATATGCATACGAAATTAGTTTACGTTATTAATTAGGCCATGCAAATGCAATTCCCACGTGTATTTCTTATATTAGTAATGTTGGTCAATTCACACAGCAAACAATTAATACAATTACTATTAATTAATTATTCTTGTTAATGAAAACATGCAAAAATGGAGAGAGTATATAATTTTTAAAGAAAACCCCACTCCAGCACTAGCTCCGCTGCTCTTTAATCTGTTTATAGCTGACCTTTCAGCGGAGCTAGATGCAATAAATAGTCACCCCCCAATATTGGTGGTGTTCAGTTTAGCAATCTTTTGAATGCCGACGACCTTGCCCTCATCAGCCTTATGCGAATTGGGCTGCAACGACTGCTAAATAAATTACACAGCTACACCACCATGAACAACCTGGAGGTAAATTTAAAGAAAACCCAAGTGGTCATATTTGGCGGGAAACGCAATAGAAGTGGTCATACAACAACTCTGAACTCTCAGAGGAAAATCATGTAAGTAGTTGGGGATTAACATCGACTCCAAGGGCACTTTTGTCAAGCATCATAACGACATCGCTATGAAAGCTATGGCTCTTCAAGTCACCCTCTCAAAACTTTCCAAAAATCTGACAGGTCTGAGCCTAGCTCCAATGTTGGAAGTCATGCGAGCTAAAGTTTCCCTGGGTAAACTCAGCACTACACTAAACCAACATGTGACCAATATCTATTAAAAAGGTCCTTCATCTGCCAAAAGCTGAATCTGCAGCTCAGATCCGATTAGAGCTAGGCCTACTAATCTACGAAATGCTAAGCGCAGGTGCTAATTTTAAAATGTGCCATAAATTAAGGCAGGTCAGACCTGGTTCCCTCAAGTCTTTGCCATGGTTAGATATCAGCTCCAGCAATCCTGGCGGGTCACACAGTTGGTTGTTTCACAAATGCGTGCAGCAATTATCAGCAAGTGACCTTTGGAACCTTAACCCAAGTAGCGCAGCTTTTAAAATAAGTATCAAGAAGCGCACCCAATTGTGTTCCTACTCTTGTGACAAGGTGACCCTTGCCAAATGCAAGCACGCATGGGAAGTAATCTGTTCTTATCAGTTGGCCTCTCTTCCATTATACCTAGCTTGTACATACCCCCTGTATCTAAACACAGAGATTCATGGCACTTAGACTGGGGGAGTGGCATTTTTTGAAACATCTACCCCTTTGGCAGTGCCCATCAGACGCGCTTCTGTGCAGGTGTTGCGGGGAATCGGTCGAGTCTCTGGAGCATGTTGTATGTCTCTGCCCAGCATTGTTGACCTTGTGCAGATCAAAACTGAGGCCTAAGTGGAACTGATTGGGTGTCCGGTCTTGCTGGCAGGGTATCATAGCAGCATTGAACCCGGAGTACACAGCTTTAAACATCAGCCTCACACTCTTCGTCCATCTTGCATATCGTACGCTCAATCAGAAATCTCAGGTCCTGTGTCAAAACTAGGAAACAAACGCAGGTGGTCATAACAGTGGTACATCTTCGAAGCTGCTTTCCAGTAAAACCAGTGTACCCTGGCCAAGCCCCACAACATGGAACCTGAACCTATCTTTTATATCGAAGCCTGTGCCCCCCTGATAACAGCAGAATCTTGTTAAAGGGCCTATGGAATTTTTAAGTAGTGTGACTGAGGAAAAGACTTGGCATCAACGACTTGCTATTAACTATTGATTATTGTAAACGTAGAATTTTACATTTAAATTGGGAGGCCATAAAACGGATCAAGTTAAACCTTAGAGTATCCAATCTGCAAACTATGGCTGGATTGATGGATAATACATCTCTAAGCCTGCCAGCTGCTTAACACTCCTTGACTCCTCACTGGCCCACAAATAAGTTTTTTCCCTTTTGCGCTACGTTGCACTTTTTCCAGTTTGGTGGCCTTCCTGTTGTTTTTAGAAGAGCCCTCTACTTTTATTAATTGTATTTATTGATACTAGACCGCCTTGTGGTTGTACTTAAGTGAAGATCACCCTTTTCTAGAAGAGATCTTTTATATTACTAATTTTATTGTCTTACTTTTATTGAGAATAATGGGACCAGTCCAGTGAAAAGTGCTTGAATAATCTTTTAAGCTTCGTCTCTTTTATATGGATTGTAGTGATTTAATTAATCAAAAATAAAGTATTTGCTGTAGTGGCTAAGGTAACATGAGAACCCGAGTTCCCTTGGTGAACAGAAGTCTCCTTCTCTTTCCTTTTATTCGTTACCCAAAAAACACCCACGTTTAATCATCTTGTGGTGATTTTGTCTGGCCAGGGGTAAGGCCGAACCAACATTGCTTCGGTATGGTCTACTAATGACACTGGTTAGGGGTCTTGGGTGATGAAACAAAATATTGGGGCAAAACCATACTATTGACAGGGATTATGTGAAAAACAACAATTTCTCAAATTACATTCATCACTAGAAAGCACGGGAGTCGAGGCCCCAATCCCCCCCATTTTAGCAGTTACAGCAGTTTTGGGGTTCTTTATGGTCCTCATATATCTGCAACTTGGCAGATAAAAGCTCATAATTAACACTAAAAGGAAAAAAAGAAGCATGGGTTAATAGAGAAAGGAAAGAATGATGAACAAATGGAGGCACAAGTGGGTCAAATTATGGATGGATAAGTGGGTGAAAGGATTGGGGATAACAGGGTGATTGGATGAGTGGGTGAAAGGATGGGTGGGTGAAAGGATGGATGAGTGGGTGAAAGAATGGGTGCGTGAAAGGATGGGTGAGTGTGTGAAAGGATGGAAGGGTGGTTGAATGATGGGGGCGAAAGGATGGATAGATGGGAGGGTGAAAGGATGGATTGATTGGTGAAAGATGAGGGGGTGAAAGGATAGGTAGATGAGTGGGTAAAAGGATGGATGAATAAGTGGGGGAGAGGATGGCTGGAAAAAAGGGTAAATTGATGGGTGAGTGGATGGGACAATGGGTAGATGGATGGAAGAAAGGATGGCAGAGTAAATGGAAATCTGAGAGGATGGATGGATAGATGGATGGATGGATGGATGGATGGATGGATGGATGGATGGATGGATGGATGGATGGATGGATGGGTGGATGGATGGATGGATAGATCGATGGATGGATGGAGGGGTGGGTGGGTGGGATAGAGGTTGGCAAAGTAAATGGAAGTCTAAGAGTATGGATCGATGGGTGGGTGAAAGAATGGTAGAGTGAATGGAAACCAGAGATGGATGGATGGATGGATGGATGGATGGATGGATGGATGGATGGATGGATGGATGGATGGATGGATGGATGGATGGATGGATGAATGGAAGGCGGAAGCCGGAGGAATTACGCGCTATTCTTTTAAACTGTTATTTTGTTTGTAACATATTTTAAAAACTTTGATTCCTGCCTTGAGCTCTGCTGGGCTGCTTGCCTTATAGGTATTCCACATTCAGCGAAGTCTAGCGCTGCTTCGTGGAATTTGTTGTGGTCGGCCGCCATCGCCAGTCGCGAGGCCACGCCCACCTCACAGGCCACGCCCACCCCTCCCGCCTATAAGAACGCGCTGAATCACGAGTGCGCTCTCTGTAACCACACCTCTGAGGCGGAAGCCGGAGGAATTACGCGCTATTCTTTTAAACTGTTATTTTGTTTGTAACATATTTTAAAAACTTTGATTCCTGCCTTGAGCTCTGCTGGGCTGCTTGCCTTATAGGTATTCCACATTCAGCGGAGTCTAGCGCTGCTTCGTGGAATTTGTTGTGGTCGGCCGCCATCGCCAGTCGCGAGGCCACGCCCACCTCACAGGCCGCGCCCACCCCTCCCGCCTATAAGAACGCGCTGAATCACGAGTGCGCTCTCTGTAACCACACCTCTGAGGCGGAAGCCGGAGGAATTACGCGCTATTCTTTTAAACTGTTATTTTGTTTGTAACATATTTTAAAAACTTTGATTCCTGCCTTGAGCTCTGCTGGGCTGCTTGCCTTATAGGTATTCCACATTCAGCGGAGTCTAGCGCTGCTTCGTGGAATTTGTTGTGGTCGGCCGCCATCGCCAGTCGCGAGGCCACGCCCACCTCACAGGCCACGCCCACCCCTCCCGCCTATAAGAACGCGCTGAATCACGAGTGCGCTCTCTGTAACCACACCTCTGAGGCGGAAGCCGGAGGAATTACGCGCTATTCTTTTAAACTGTTATTTTGTTTGTAACATATTTTAAAAACTTTGATTCCTGCCTTGAGCTCTGCTGGGCTGCTTGCCTTATAGGTATTCCACATTCAGCGGAGTCTAGCGCTGCTTCGTGGAATTTGTTGTGGTCGGCCGCCATCGCCAGTCGCGAGGCCACGCCCACCTCACAGGCCACGCCCACCCCTCCCGCCTATAAGAACGCGCTGAATCACGAGTGCGCTCTCTGTAACCACACCTCTGAGGCGGAAGCCGGAGGAATTACGCGCTATTCTTTTAAACTGTTATTTTGTTTGTAACATATTTTAAAAACTTTGATTCCTGCCTTCAGCTCTGCTGGGCTGCTTGCCTTATAGGTATTCCACATTCAGCGGAGTCTAGCGCTGCTTCGTGGAATTTGTTGTGGTCGGCCGCCATTGCCAGTCGTGAGGCCACGCCCACCTCACAGGCCACGCCCACCCCTCCTCTCCCTAAATGTGCTTCCCACGCAAGCGCAGCGGACGAGCGCAGCGGGAGCGTCGTTTGCGCGCCGAAGGCGCGCCTAAGGCAAGCCCGTCTGCGCCCGTCATCGCCAGACCATCGCCTCTCGCCAGTCCCCCTGCTCAACTCGTACCACATTTACTGCAGTACGATAGAAAGTCCCTCCTCGCACTCAAACCAGACTCAAGATGCGATAAACTTGAAGGCTGCCTTGGGCAAACAGGTCTGTACTGCAAGCCGTGTTGTTTTTTGACATCTTCACCCGGGCTAGCCAGCCACAATACCACTGCTTATAAGCATTACACCCTTACCATCTTCCAACTTAATGTTAGATCCCTTGTGAAACATCACGCCGATGTGTTCACCCTTATAACAGAGGAACATCCAGACATTATGTTTATATGCGAAACCTGGCTCCACGATGACCAAAACAGCATCCTAAATCTCTCGCTGCCCGAGGGCTTCTCCATCAAAACCATCAATAGAGACTCCAGGGGTGGGGGGATAGCTGTTATTTACAAATCATCATACAACTGTACTTTTGAAAAGGAAGCCATTTGGGGCTGTGAAAGCGCAAGATTCAAAATCTCCACTAGTCCCCAGTTCACCCTTTCCGGACTCTATATCTACCGGCCCCCTGGCCCCACTGCCAGGTTCATTGAGAATTCCTAGATGTCGCTCACACTCTAGTGATATCCTCTCCTAATTTTACCATCCTGGGAGACCTTAACTTACATTTCGACTCCTTGACCGATCCTACTATTAAGAACCTTCAGGCAGACCTCACAGCCCTTCAGCTAAACCCACTCATCCAAACTCCCACTCACTCTGCCGGGCATTTACTGGATCCAGTTTTCTCTAACCTCTCAGATGCCTCGGCTGCCCCCCCCAAACCCATGGGGTGGACTGACCACTCTCTTATCCAATTTTCCCTGAAAATCAGAGACTCGATTGTGAAAAACCCCAACAATTCCCGATACAAGAGGCCATGGCACAAACTGGCACCTAGCGACCTTACTAGTAAACTAGGTAACCTCCACCTCAACCTCACAGACGGAGATATTAACTCCGCCTACGCGGCCTTTCAAAATTGGATCAACTTAGGACTAGACTCCCTAATACCAGCAAAACGGACTAAAACCCGTAACACTCCATCTAACCCGTGGTACAATGAAAATCTTCTAACCATGCGGAAAGACTGCAAAAGAGCTGAACGCCAGTGGAGGAAAGAATATAAGGACACCGACAAAGCTGCTTACCTGCGAAAATTGAAATCGTACCATAAGGCGGTTCGCACCTCCCGTGCTTCCTACTATGCGGAAGCAATCAGCTCCAGCGGGAATCCCTCAAAAACTATTTTTGAAATTGTTCATAAACTTAAAGATAGTTTTAATCCTGTCCCTGGTACTACCTCTGCACAACAATGCGAGGAACTTGCCACCTTCTTTACGGAAAAGGTAAAGAAAATCTACACTTCCTTTCCTCAGAATTTCCCGGATACCTCCAAACCACGTGAGCTTCTGCCAGACAATCCCAGTTTGTCTCTCATCCCCAGCTTAACACACGACGAACTTGCCAAACTGTGCACGAAAGTCAAATCTGGCTTGCCCACAGACGCCATGAGACCCGCCAAATTCCTAGAATCTCTCGAGTTCTTCCTTCCTCCTCTTACTACCCTACTTAACCTATCATTCTCCTCAGCGGTGGTTCCCACATGCTGGAAGCAGGCCTGGGTCTCTCCAATCATAAAAAAACCCACCCTAGACCCATCAAAACCAGAAAACTTCAGACCAATTTCATTGCTTCCATGGGCCTCAAAATTGGCAGAAGCCCATGTGAACAAGGTGCTAGCCAACTACATGACGCAACACCAAATTTTAGACCCATCACAGAACGGCTTCAGGCCAGGATTCAGCACCGAATCCGCCCTGCTGACCACCATCGAACACCTACGGAACATCCTGGACGCCGGTCAAAGTGCTGCGCTGGTTTTACTCGACCTTAGCGCAGCCTTTGATATGGTCTCCCACTCTATCTTACTGAAACGCCTCGAAGCCATAGGTATCAAAGACCTTGCTCTAGAGTGGTTTCGATCATTCCTGACAAACAGATCTTTCCGGGTCTCTGCCCCCCCGTTCATATCCCAGCCTTACCCCATAGAGCAAGGCGTTCCTCAGGGATCGGCGCTCAGCCCGTCCCTATTCAATCTTTATGTCCAGCCTCTCGCTGATATAGCAAAAGAATGGGACCTGACGATAGTGTCGTACGCCGACGACACCCAGCTCGTCATTTCTCTGACTGAAGGCCCCTCGATCTCAGCGACGAGATTCAAGAACGGGTTAGAGGCAGTTGCACGCTGGATGTTACACAACTGCCTCCAGTTGAACACTGGCAAAACAGAGGTGTTGCTTCTGGGTAAAAATCCTAACTATTGGACTGATCAATGGTGGCCGTCCGCACTGGGCCCTTTCCCCCCCCCCCCAAAACCGTGGTAAAAAGCCTTGGTGTCTGGGTGGACGCATCTCTTAATTTCCAGACCCACACCAAGAAACTGGCTGCCACCTGTGTGGGCCTGTTGAGGAGCCTTCATCCGATCCTTGGCTTTTTTGACCACCATACGCGCCAAATGATAGTCCAATCCACCATCCTGGCTCGACTGGACTACGCCAATATCCTTTTTCTTGGCCTTAAGAAAGCTGAGATGGCGCGGCTACAACGTATACAAAACTCTGCTGCCAGGGCAGTTGTAGGCCTCCCTCGTAGGTGCTCTGCAAGAAACACCATCAAGAAACTACACTGGCTGCGCATGGAAGCCCGAGTTCAGTTTAAAGCCCTCACTACTGTTTTTAAAATTCTTAAAACTGACTGTCCTGGCCTCCTGTGTCCACTCCTAGAGCCCTATACCCCTCAGCGGGCCCTACGCTCCTCGGGTCAAAACTTGGTGGTTACCCCACGTATAAGGCTAAGCAGAATGGGCGGTCGCTCTTTCAGAGTCTTGGGGGCAAGACTCTGAAACTCCCTGCCACCTCACATTAGCTCTATGACTAACCTGCTGGCCTTCCGCAAAGCGATCAAAACATTTCTATTTTCCCCATCTTAATCTCCTACAGCCCGTCCTTTCCTTCTCCCCTCTCAGGTTATTGTTATAGTTCAGCGCCGGGACGCCTCGTTTCTGGGGCAGCTGTTCGCGCTCAATAAAACGTTATAACATAACATAACATGGATGGATGGATGGATGGATGGATGGATGGATGGATGGATGGATGGATGGATGGATGGATGGACGGATGGACGGATGGACGGATGGACGGATGGACGGATGGATGGGTGGATGGTACAGACAAAAGGAACAACTGATAGATGAAAGGCTTTATTGATGGATGTATGGGCAGATAGATGTATCAATGGATGCATGCAGAGACGACTGACGTGTGAACTGATAAATGGATGAAATGGTGAAAGATTGAATGATAAATGAAAGAATGAATGGATGACAGAATGCAAAGATCGAATGGTGGATATCAATGGGTAAATAAAAGGCTGTAAGGATGGCTAGGTAAATGTTTGGATGGAAAAGAAAAGTGAGCTCTTCTAGGGAGGTTCAAACTCGCTTGCTTTGCTTGCTTGGTCCAATCAGAGATTTGCTTCTAAGTGAGGTAGGTATTTACATTTTCTGGATACTCCCCTGCTAGAAAGGAACCTGTGTCACCTGCAAGCAAACATATAGACACAAAGCACACATGTACTACAAGTGAACATCACAAAAACAAGAATGTCCAGATAAAGATGGTACCGCAACAGATCTATAAAAACACCCATCAGAATACATTACTCAACTCCCCACAAATATGTGCATATGTATCAATGCTGGTGGTGGTAGTGGGCACTACTAGAACGTAATTTTGGAGAGCAAGAAAGGGAAAAACATACCAAGGTGAAAGATGGAGCAAGAGGAAGACAGAAACACCATCACAAAGGATGAAAAGAGGAACCTGAAAGAGAGATAAAGGGGCATGTCCGGTAGTGGAATAAAGAGGCATGAGGTGGATTAAATTCTACTTAGCCGTGGTTTTCAGAATGCCAACAAATAAGTGGACCAACTGGGAGTTTCTGAGCAGAGCCTTGGGCACCAGCACATATTCTTTTACAAATTCTGCACTGATCATTATATAAACATAGCCAAATCTGCCACTAAACAACCGAAAACATACAAAAAAACCTCAGTCTAGAAAATGAAATCATCATGCGCAACTAGAGAAATATAACACATTTCCAAAAGCAGTTACAAGAAAGATGTCCCCGCCCCCGCACCATGTGTCTGTACAAAAGTAGAATTTGCATCCAATCCACGCACATTATTATACAGGTATACATACATAGCCTTGAGGAAAACAAATCACACACTAACTGAAAAACACCCTCCACAAAAAGCACAGAAATAAAGCACATGGACGTCTTACTGTTGGAAAGTGGATTATTAGTAAGGGCAAATGTATATCTGCCACTGGAAATAATGCCACTAACACAGTATAGGGCTCAGAATAGGTCTTAGAAAATGACTCCCATGCTCAACCCTAGGTAGCTTGCCTGCGAGCAAGCAGGCTTAACTTTAAAGACAGGTATGTAAAGCATTTAAAAACACCAATTCAGTAAATAATTAAGACACAATGCACAATAAAAATCCCAGACCAATTTATAAAGATAGGGAATATATGTATCTTCAAAATGACATCAGAACAACAACCATCTAATGTAGGGAACCGGAGATATGAATTTTCAAAGATTTAGCATTATCTAGCACATAGAAACCTATAGCGCGTTATTGAGACATCTGGTTGCGATAGACTGGGTCAAAGTAAAAGTTTCAGGCTGACCGAGTTGGAGCCCTGCGTGGCTACCCCTCGCGGTAGGTCTCGGTCAAAGTTTTTACCTTCTGACTGAGAAACTTTTCTGGAGCTTTTCTGCCTGGGGTTTCTCGAAACCCTCAGCCAGTCCTGATTTGGTGAGGGTTCGCCAGATTGCCTTGCGACGAGCTCCCAGTCAAATTTATGGAAGTCCAACCTCCGGAGCGTTCCAGCGGGACGAACCAAGGATCCAGGCCAACGCACGGTTGAAGGCAGGTGGCTTGGCTTTCGCGGTTGCTCCCGGTGACCTTTCCTTCGTTCGGACTTGGAAACTTTTACGGAGCTTTTTCTCGCGGGGTCCCTTGATGCTCTTCACCAGACCGAATTCGGTGAGGGTTCGTCGGCCTCGGATTTTGACTACTCCCGGTCAAACTCTGGAAGTAGGACCTACGGAGCTTGTCAGCAAGACAAACCTGGACGGCAGGCCGAATTGCGGTTGAAGGCATGTGGCTTCGCTGGCCAGGTTGAGTCGGTCCGCTTATGGATCTTTTTTCCAAAGTTGCTCCAAAGTTATCCACAGTTCTGGAACTTCTTCCTGAAGTTCCCCAAAGGGTCCCAAAGTGTGTCAAACTCACCCCAAGGGTCTGGAATCTCCAAGATGGTCCTTCAATTTGAGGACTTCAGTTCCCAAAATCCACTTCTAGAAAACTCTTACAAATCCACAAGTAGTTCTCCAGGTTGAGGATTCTTGATGGTGATGTTCCAGGTGAGCTCTGTTAACTTGTAGCTCACAGGGAGTCCACTCTTTAGTCTTTTTACAGCATGGCAGTCCACAGGGCTGTAGTTCTAGATGGTGCAGAAGGTGCACTCTTCAGAGTGCAGGCCTTAGGAAATGCACATCAAACTTCTCAGCATGGCCCGTCTTGCTTTCTTAAGTTTCAGTCAGCATATCTGAGAGGTTCTGCCCCTCTCAGATACTTATTCCAAGTTCTCTGGGTCAAGCAGGAGGTGACTCCTGTCCAATGGGGTGTAGGGAACCACACCAAGGTATGACCACTTCCTTCAGAGTGTGGCACTAATTTGTCCAAGAGTGCACCAGTACTTGTTATGTTATGTAATGTTATGTTAATAGAGCTTACATAGCGCACTGTTACCGTGAGGTGTCCTGGCGCTGAAACGTTGCCTGCGTGGTCAGATAAGAGGTTCAAATAAGAAAAGAGCCAAGTTTTCAAGCCCCTCCTAAACTCTAAGAGCCCAACTGCTCCTCTAAGCTGCAAGGGGAGGCCATTCCAAGCCTTTGCGGCACAACAGAAAAAGCTCCTGCCCCCCTAGCTAGCGGTTTTAACGCGTGGGACTTTTACCAGCTTTGCCTTAGTTGAACGTAGGGCCCTGGGGGGGTGTACCATTGAAGGTGTTGACTCATAAAGGCAGGACCATGCCCCTCGAGGGTTTTAAAAACCAGGCATAGAGCCTTAAATTCTATCCGTTGTTTCATTGGGAGCCAATGAAGAGTCCCTTCTTTACGGAGACAAACCTGGGGATACCCAAAAGGACCCTGGCGGCTGTATTTTGCACTACTTGCAGTAGATTGAGCTGCCTTTTGTGGATGTTGAGGTATAAGGCGTTACAATAATCTAGGCGAGACAGAATAAGTGCAGTTATTACTGTCCTAAGGCTATCCTCAGGAAGAAAACGCTTAATTTTCCTCATAATACTAAGCAGATGAAAACAGGAGGATACCACTCTGCCAACCTGATCCGCAAAAGACAGTCTAGAATCCACCATCACTCCCAAAATTTTTGCTTTACCAGTTGGGGCTGGGGGTGAACTCAGAGATTCTGGCCACCAGTCGGTTGACCAGAGATTTGAGGGATTACCAAAAATAATCACCTCAGTCTTCCCTGCATTCAGCTTGAGGCAGTTTGCTGACATCCAACCTGCAATAGACTGCATACAATTGTAGCAGTCCCGACCAGTCTCAGCCTCTTTGCCTTTTTGTATGGATAACACTATTTGAGTGTCATCAGCATAAGAGGTCAATTGGAAGCCGAATGATCGAATAAGGGCTGCCAAAGGAGACACATATATGTTAAACAGCGTAGGGCTGAGCGCTGACCCCTGTGGAACCCCACAGGGCAGAGAGAAAGGCTTTGAGCAGTCAACTGTTTGAATTCTGTTAGAGAGGAAGGATTTTAGGAGGGCAAGGGCCTTGCCTGTAACCCCCTTTCGCCTAGCCGGTCCAGCAATACTTCATGGTGGACCGTGTCAAAGGCTGCCGAAAGGTCCAACATAATCAGAATCGCAGCGCCACCCTGATCTAATACTTCTCTAATTTCCTCCGTTGACTTAATCAGCGCAAGCTCTGTGCTGTGTTCTGTACGAAAGCTAAACTGAGTAGAGTCTAAGGGGCAGATTCACGTTCCCTGGCGCATCCTTGCAAATCAGCAGGGATGCGCCAGGGAAGATGCGTCACGCAAGTTTGCACTTGCGCCACCGCAGATGCGCCGCATTTACAATGCGGTGCATCGTGGCGCCAGGACAAGCAGATGCGTGACGCATCTGCCGGGGTAAGGTTGGCGCAGTGCTGAAGTTGTGTCGCAAGTGCGACGCAACTTCAGCACTGTTTCAACCTGCCCTATCCCTAACATGGTGCGTCAAGCCTTACGCCTGCTTCAAGCAGGCGCAAGGTTTTGACGCATCAGCGTTGGAAAAGTGACTCAGTGAAATCTTGTAGATTTCACTGAGTCACTTTTCAGGGGCGTTCCTGCGACGGAACGCCCCCCCTGCGTAGAAACGCCCGCATGAAACCTGACGCAGGTTTCATGTGGCGTAGAGCTTTACACCATGACGCATCTCCATAGATGCGTCACGATGTAAATAGAGCGCAATGTGGCGCAGGGTTTACGCCGCCGCTGCGTCACAAAAGTGACGGAACGGCGGCGGAAAAGTGGCGCACGGGGCTTGTAAAACTGCCCCTTAGAGTCCATTGATGTTGATAAAGGAGCTCAACTGACGGTTCATTTCTCTTTCAATCAATTTGGCCGGTAGGGGAAGACGAGAGATAGGCCTATAATTGTTAGGCTCCTTTGGATCCAGGTTAGCTTTCTTGAGAAGGGGGAAGATTGAGGCTTTTTTCCAGACTTTGGGAAGCAAAGCGCATTTAAAAATATTATTAAAAACAGGGGCAAGAGCAGCTCCGATAGTGTTAGGAACTAGTTTAGCTACTAATGCTGGGAATGGATCTAAAGGGGACCCTGATTGAATTGCTCGCAAAAGCTTAGAGGCATCTTGGGCACTCGTAGTCTCAAAACTGTCAAAACTGTCAAAGGAGGGCACCATCTTGGTGTCATTGGGAAAATTCCAGATGTCCAACTTAATTCCGTCCCTTGGCAAAGTGCTAAAAGACGAAAAGATAGTGCCAACTTTTTCTTGAAAAGCAGAGGCAAGAATTTCACAAAATTCAGGGCTGCTCCGAGGTTTTGCCACGGTGGGTGTTGTAAGTTTTAAAACTGTATTAAAAAGTTCTTTTGTGGAGGATTTCGCTTCACTGATCTGTTCCCCATAGAATTTCTTTTTTGATTCAGAGAGCGATTTTTTTAACTATAAAGGCTATCCCTATAAGCCGTCTTGGTGGAATTAGTGTAGCCTTTCCTCCATGCACGTTCCAGTCGTTTACATTCCGTTTTTTGTAGTTTTAGATTCTCAGAATACCAGGGGGCCGAGGGTGTCATCCTCCTAGGGGTACACATTCTAATTGGGGTTAATACTTTACAGGCCAAATCTAACCATTCGGTGTATGCCACCGCGGCCTTATCGACCAATAGGGGCCAGACACCCATGGTAGACTTCAAGTAGTTATCGAGTTCCTCGCTATTGATGCTTTTCCAGGCCCTGCATTCAACCCTGAATGAAGGTTTGGTTATTAATTTAGAGTTCTTAGTATGAGAAATCTCAAAGAAGACGGCTGCATGGTCTGACCAGGGAATTGGCAATACACTGCGATAATGAATGTTGGGATTATTAGAAAAAATACCGTCCAAGGTGTGACCAGCGGTATGGGTAGGTTCTGGAACAAGTTGAATAAGTTCCCCCCCACCAAGTATTTCTCTGAAGCTTAGCATTGTCAGCATCCATAGTATCCTCAAGATAAAAGTTAAAATCTCCTAAAATAGTGAATGAATTAGCACTGAGTCCTTCTTCCAAGAGCATTCCTACTGATTCTAAAAATGCGCCTCTCGCTCCAGGGGGGCAATATAGAAGAATAGCATTTAAAGTATCGTGAGAGGAGATACGAACATTCACTGCCAAGGCTTCACACGTTAAGTTAGGAATTAAACAAAAAGAGGGCTCTAAGGAATTATGATAAATTATCGCCAACCCTCCCCCTTTCCTGCCGCGTCTGTCTTGTGTATAGCAAAGATATCCAGGAAGCAGGGATTTTACTAAGTCCGGGCCAGAGGATTCATCCGACCAAGATTCTGTAACAAAAGCCATCTTAATGTTATGATCCTCAATTAACAGTGCACATTCATCACTGTGTTTGATAAGGGATCTGGCATTAAGAAGCATTGCTGTAGTGGGTGCAGGGGAGCTATTATCTTTCCTACAGGGCTTAAACCTGTTCAGGCGTTCTGTGGAGGAAGGGAGCTTCCCCAAACATTTGGAACATGAGGCTAGAGCACCCTTAGGGAACGTATCAGGGTTTATCCTTGGACAACACATGTTCCTACCGTTGGGATCTAAATGCAGAAGAGAGTCTCTGGAATAGGTGATGGTTTCTGATACCTCAGGGCCAGGGGGAGGGGCCCTGAGCCCGGTCCGAGCGCGGACGGGCGCAGACGGGCTTGCCTTTTGCGCGCCGGCGGCACGCTCGCTGCACACGTCCGCTGCGCGGTCGCGTCGGCGCGTGTAATATAGGCTGCAGTACGAACAACTAGTCCGCTAAGCTCCGACCGGCAACCCGTGTCCTGCTTCCGCTTTCCAGCGGTGCACGGGCGCCACGGAGTTCAGAGGATACTGAAGCAGGTAGGTTAAAAACAAGTGGGAGGGAGCATTAAAATAAACTTAAAAGTCGCTTTTTCTAAAATATCTTGTGCAAAATTAGCAATATCTTGTGCAAAATGAGCAAGTTAGAGAGAAGCTGTCCTACCTGTCAGGCATTGAACACAGCTCTGACCAGGAGGCAAATTCCAAATTCATAATGGCTGATGTTCCAGCTGGGGGAGAGAAGAACTGCCTAAACACACCCCTAGGATGGCTAATCTCCATAGTCTCTCGCCCTTGCATCTGATCATTCCTTCCTTAAGACTAGCATCTGGCTGGGTTCAAAAGAGTAGAGTTGTAAATGACACTGGTGTCTTCCCCTTCCCTTGAAGTCCATTGTTTACCACTCCTGCCCCGGCATTCCTGTGCACCAAAACACTGCTGTCCCAGCAGAGCTGGCCAACCCCAGGGGCTCTCTTTATCACCTCTTCAAAGATGCCTGGCTATTCCACTTAACTCTGATCAATCAGGACAGACAACTAGAAGGCTGGATCTGGACTTACAGACAAAAAAGTCTTTTAATTTCAGTCTTTACATTCTAGGAGAAATCCAACAATATCATATTGTTGAGTTTATTAGTACCATTCTGGGAAGTCTTTGAATGGGGGGAAGCATTACGAAGCCGCTGTTGGTCCTGGGCAGGTAACGCTGCCTGCAACGCGCATTACACCTACCTGGTGCTACGGTCGCCACCACCACAGAGCCTGCAGTCCTGGTCGCACCCGCCGCCGTGTTTGTTATCTCGCGGCCGCGGAGCGGTGCGGACCACAAGCCCCAGCTCGCCCTGAGTCTCCGCCCACTGACAGAATCCCGCGCCGGAGGAGCTTCAAAAGAGGGCTGCTCCCTCCGCCTCGCGGACGCGCGCGGGCGGCGCCGGGCTGAGCCCGGGCAGAGGGCGGGCCGTCTGTGGCCGTCCGGGGCCGGAGGAGGCCGGGCTGGGCCACATCCCCTTCGCCCAGAGACTGTGAGTCACTACGGTGTTTTATGTTATTGATTCATAGTTGATTAGCACTAGACACAGGCATATGGATAAGCTAACTACCCATTGAGGTACATGACCCTCTATTTATGGACTAGAGACTACTAACTGTTTGGACTGTTATTCCCATCCACTGTTTATTAGTGGCAGAACTAACTCTATATTGTATTTATCTGCTCTATCTGATAAAATAAGGAAATGATGAAACGGGGAAGGAAAACAAATGCCAAAACCCCTGCAACACGGTCACATACTAAGTCCCTAGCTGCAGGTCCCCAGCCACTACCAACGTTGACTGCTATTGATAAGATGTTGCAGCAGACCATTGGGGTTGTGGCAAATGCTATAGAGAATACTGAGAGACGGCTCTCCATTACACCATCACTGTACATTCCAAGTCAGGAAAGAGATACTTCGGTCACTATGACCGAAGCGCTGGAGGCTAGCTCTTTTATGACATCATCCTACATAGATCTACCCTCCAGCCAGGTGCCAACAGAAAACTCTAAAGATCCCCGAGATAGATCCATTATATTGGCTTCTCCCCCTGTTATAAAGAAAAGGGTGGATTCACGTAAACCGTGTCCGAGGAATAAAAATAAAAATAATATAGCCCCAACTAAATCAAACAAAAATATCCATACCAATCATGACCTGGTGACTCCATCTGAAAATCTACATGACTCAGCTCCAGGAATACCGTGTTGGGTTGCTAATATGGTCACGGACCTACAAACTTCCTTGGAACGCACAATTCTCACCCAGCTTAAGCCACTAATATCAAAACTTGATAAATTGATTTCAATGTTAAACGCCAGAGGTGGGGGGAAAATTGAGGCAGCTAATTCCCAAAGATCGTTGGCCCCTTTTGCTATGGAAGCCCAGCAACATAAAGCCTCCAGTGCTTTAGTACCTGGCATTATTAGTCAACCGGTACAGATTGTAAATACGGGACTGACTTTGGATACCCAAAAACTTACACCCTCTCCACCCCATGACACTTCTAGTGGTGGTTCTCAGCAAAGAAATAGCCAACCTACAAAAACTCTAGCAAGTAAACCTGATAAAGTCCCGACTAAATCAAAGCAAGGCCAGTTGAGTAACAATACTAGCATCTCCAAGAAAGGTAATATGATGCCAGAAACTAATGCCCAGCACTTTCCCACAATAAACTTACCTCCCGAAGCGCAAACTTTGGTCGTGGCATTGGTGGGTGTTCCATCCTTAAGTGAGGGCAAAAGAGAAAACGAGGGTGAGCTAAAAAATAAGTGTATTCAGTGGCTCACAGTGAACAGGCCCCTGCCAAGAGACATCTCAGGAGAAATTTTGCTGGCTAGAAGAGTGGGCTGGATCGGGAGGACCCCAAAGACTGTAGCAGGAGATGTAATAATCCTAAATTTCAGGGATCCCACTGCTGTACAATACATATGTAGTAGTGGCACTTATAGACAAAACACTCAAATATCTCCTCTTCATCTATCCTATTTTTATCCTATGCCTAGCTGGGAACCACACTGCCCTAGAGCCAGGCTCTTCAATAGGGGGCATCACCTCCCATCCTGTAACTCGGAAAGTAGAGGAATATATAGAGAAGGCTGGCCCATCCGTACCCCTCTCTACCCGCTTCAGCCACACTGGAATAGATTCAGTGTACTGGAAGAGGTGGATTGACTTAGCTTAGGCAAAAAATTAGGTCACCAACCTACCAGTAAAACCTCTAGCCGGACAAGGGACACAGAGGAAGAAGCACCGCTAGCAGACTGTACAAACAGCTCGCAAATTGAGCAGACGAGCGTGACCAGGGAAACCAATATAAATAGATTGGACACTGAGAGCTCTGATGATCCGACACAAGGCTGTATAAAATTGGTCTCTTGGAATATAGCCGGCCTAAAAAATAAGTTGGGTACCCCAGATTGGACTGCATTTATGACTAAATTCGATATCTGTCTAATGCAGGAGACATGGGCATTGGAGGATAGCAGTAGCCCGACTTTTGCTACCTACAATATCCTCGCAACATCATTAGGTAAAGGCCGCCCCTCTGGAGGATTATCGATATGGGTAGCTACACATCTGGGAACCCAGGCTGTACAAATACCAACAAACTCGCTGGATTTCCAATGTGTTTTATTACATCTGCCAAATAACCCCCCAGTAGCACTAATTAATGTATATTCGAGGCCAATTCGAAATGGTAAAGAATCAACTACACTGAGTGAGCTGACATCATTTATCTCAGGGTTAGATCCTTGTATCTCTATAGTCCTTGGCGGGGACTTCAACTGCCAGTTTGAACCATTGAGAGGGGTGGATCAGGGTGAGCAGGATGAGGTAGATGCGCTATGGCACATCCCAGACCCTGATATTCCCCCAGTCAGAGCTTGGACACCTTTGGTATTACAAGTACAATCCTTCTGCCTTACAACGTCTCTGCGGGCGTGTAATGGGAGAATGGACTCTGACCGCCCAGCAATAGGAACGTTTAACCGGACAGATAGGGTCTCCATCATTGACTATATAATGATAGAAGCCAAAAACTGGAGTAAGTTAAAGAACTTCAAGGTTGAAAAAAGGCAGGATAGCGACCACAACGCTCTGATTTTAACTTTGAAGCCAGGGGCCTTCGGGCTAAAATACCCTGACACTTCATTAAATGTGGCAATTCCTCCCCTTGTATTATCTAACAATCGCAGAAGGGTGAAATGGCCTCGGCTGGCAACGTCACCTTTACAACTTGCGAAAATTTATCAAACTGCGATACCCTTGATAACCCGGATGGCTACCGAAATAGGACCTATGCAAGTAGTGGAAACTCACAAACAGTTAGTGATGGAATTGGGGGATGTCTTCTACCCGATAGCTGGAGCAAATAAGTATGTGCCCAAAGCTTTTCCTTGGTTTAACACTAGGTGTAGGGAACAAAAAAAGAACCTTCTCGCAGCAATCAAATCAAAAAATAAACCCAACATACGAGATGCTAGACAAGAGTATAAGAAGGAACTGTCTAGGAGTAGGTTGGAATGGGAAGAAGAGAGGTGGGAAGCGCTGAGGGATGCCTTGGTGACAAAGGACGCTAAACTCTTTTGGGAGCTAGTAAACTCTTCTGTAGGAGGCAGGGGGGAATCTTTCCTGCCTAATATTGCTCCCTCAGTATGGGAAATGCACTTTGCCACATTGTATTCCTCCCCCTCGGTCACCTTGGAGCCACTGAATAGGGCTCTGATAATGCAATCAAATGACCAACTCTGTGTTATATCGGATTTAGATCCTACACATGAGCATTGTCCACAGGAGCTGCCAGATCGTGGAAACCACTCTGACCACTTAAGAACTAGGAAGCAGACGACTTCTGAAAGCGTTGAGGATATCTCAATCAAGGAAGTAGAATCCGCCATTGCCAGGCAGCCCTCTAATAAAGCCCCAGGGCTTGATAAAGTGCCAGGTGATCTCTTTCGTTCACAACCTAAAATCTGGGGACCTTATCTAGCTGTATTATTCAATGCAGTTTTGGCGGGAGCTAATTTACCAGACACCTGGGCAGGGGCTGAAATTGTTCCTATTTATAAAAAAGGTTGCCCTTTAGTTCCCTCGAATTATAGGCCTATGAGTCTCTTGGATACTACACAGAAACTCATGGGCCGGATCATACTAGATAGAATACTCGGGTGGACAGAGGAGAACAAGATATTAAGTACCTACCAGGCAGGGTTCAGAGCAGGGATCTCGACCTTGGACCAGCTCTTTAGATTACAGGTCCTGTTTTGGAAGACCGTAATTTTGGGAGGGGGTAGCCTCTACCTGGTCTTCGTAGACCTACGGGCTGCTTTTGACCTTGTGCCCAGAGAAAGTCTATGGAAGGTCCTGAAAGATTTAAACCTCCCGCCTTACCTACTAGATGTTTTGAAGCATTTCCACAAAGAGAACTATGCCCAGGTACGCTGTGGGAAAAATGGAGAGCTCTCAGAACGTTTTCCAGTCACTAGAGGTGTACGCCAGGGCTGCGCCCTGGCACCCACTCTCTTTAGCCTCTACATTAATGGTCTGGTGAGTGAGTTAGATAAGGTTAAGAATGGCGATGTCCCTCGGTTGGCATCTGGACGGGTGCCTGCATTAATGTTCGCAGACGACACTCTACTGTTGTCTCGAACCTCTACAGGCATCCAGAGGGTATTGGATGGCTTTGTAATATTTTGCGCTTCGCGGGGGCTTGAGATCAATCTAGAAAAGACGAAGTTCATGATCTTTGGCCCCCCGAAGCGCACTCGCCCCTGCCCAGTCCTAAATGGCATCCCATTAGAAAGGGTTAGTACCTTTGTCTACCTGGGTGTTACCCTGACTGAAGATTTTGGTTGGGGCCCACAGGTGGTCAAATCTGCCCTGAGACTCACACAGATAGCGGGGGGTATAAATAAATTCCAAAGGAACACGCTATTTAAGCCAGTCTCCCCTGGTCTTGAAATATATAAAGCCCAAGCTAGACCTGCTGCAATGTACGGTGCAGAACTCTGGGGCTATACCCGTGTATTGGCCCTGTCTAAGGTCGAACATACATTTATTAGAAATTTGATAGGGCTACCCCAGAGCACCCCGCTGATACCCCTGAGGTTGGATTTAGATCTAGAGCCTATCTCTGAACTCCTGGCGAGCAGACCCCTCCTGTATTGGAGAAGGTTGTGGACAGCACCAGAGCTAGGAGATTACAGAGCTGAGTTTCTAGCAATTTGGGATCAGCTGAAGAGTAGAAACATACCGTGGCTATCCCATATAAAGGCCACATTACACCAGATTGGTCTCCCTCAATTATGGGAGACTCCAGAAGAAGGCTGTATGGCGGTAAAAAGAACGGAGTTGCTAGCTCTAGTTAGACAGCACAATCTGGACCAACTATACCGCCTGTCATCTATGGGCAGGCTGACCATGGAATTCCTGCAAGTAAAACTGACCCCTAGCAGGGAGGAGTTCCTAGATTCGATCCAGCCGCCCAGAGCAAAGAAATTATACATCCAACTAAGGTATGGTTGCCTCCCGATTGGGGAATTGACGTCCAAGTGGACGGGAAGAGATGCGGGGGTTTGCCCTGTCTGTAACAAAACCAAAGAAGACCTTGCCCATGTTTTATTTTTCTGCACCGCTTATAATGAAATACGCAGAGCCTGGCTAGTGCCATTGTGCCGAAATCTGGGAATAAAGCATTGTGCACAAGCCTGCAGGATTTTACGCTATGACACTTCCCCCCCAATTGTGTTCTCTGTTTCCCGCTTTTTATATGGTATGTGGAGAAGAAGGTCTGCCTTGATAATCTAATCAACTATTTATTTTTAATACAAATGGAATCTAATTGTTCATTCCTGCTACTTTGATAACTGTTGTTTAATAACTTTTTATCTATAAATACTGAATTATTTATGTATTTTATGTATATGTATATATTTTATCTGTGCTTTTATGGTCATCGACCGAAATAAAGCTATCAAAGTGAAGTGAAGTGAAGGTATTTTTAGCCTTCACCTATCAAGAGTTAGTAGTTAATAACTTCTTGCCATGTTAACCTATGTGGCAGGGGATTTGCAATGGGAAAAATGACTTGGGCCATTTTTACAGCACCAGTGCTTATAAAAACATATTTTATAAGTACTCTGCCTATATCTTCAAGACCCCCACCAATGGAACACCTACGGGGGACTTTAGGGGTTCTGAAAATGTAGAAATATTGCAGATCCTCCCTCCACAGTGCTCCGAGCACCAAAGTCGATTTTATGCAGCACGTTGTCACAATATGGGGAGTGAAATGTGCATTTTCACTTAACCCAGGGCATATAAAACTCATTTTTATAAGGGTCCACCCCTGGGACACCTAGGGGAGACCCTGTGGGTACCTAATATGCCCTAACATTGTAGGTTATCCATTTTTAAGTTCCCCAAACACCAAGTATGGGCACAATTTAATTTTTAACACAGGGCTACTTTTAAACTGACCTCAGGCTCAACAGTGCACACATGCAAGTGCAGAATGGGCTGCTGGCCTTTAAACTGCCATGCCCTATTATACGCTAGGGACTTATAGGTAGCTTCAATTCCCCTGCCCTGTTATGTACTAGGGCCTTAAAGGGTAGGTCATGCCAATCACAGGGGTACCCCAACCCATAGTGTACCCAAGCGTATGTAGGTGTTTTCACTGTATTCTAAGTGTCTCTTTCAGCACAGCACTGGCCCTGGGCCTGGTTAGGCAAAGCTCAGGGTCAGTCCGAGTCAGTTGCCACCCGTAGCAGTCAGCTAAATTTTGGGAGGGTGCCCAGGGCACAGGATGACTTTGCAACACTTACCTATCTCTAAATATCCACACGAATACAGGGCACACCATACCTGTTTCTCAATTAGAAACCCAGAAACTAAAAAGAAAATAATTTGATAGGGACCAATGAGTCAGCATCACAGCCCTAAATTTAGAAGGACATTCCCAGAAGGACACCATAGTGATACAATCTCAACATTTGAAATTGTTTACAAGTTTCAACTTTCACATGCCTTCCCCTGACCACCCTGACACCCTGCCTACAAGGTGACAACGGGTACATAAAAGTTTATTCCAACAGAGAGTGAAGTGGAATTAATACATTTAGTGAAAACAAGTGCAGTAGTGTTTTATTTATTTACTTTCTCTATTTGTGTATTTCTTTATATATTAATTTGTTTATTGAAGTGTTTTCTATACCACTGCTGCACCAAATGGTATTAGAGCACTTTACATACAACATCTGATACGTAGCACTTCACTTCTGTGAGAAAACTACCTCTAAGAGGAGTGAAGAGACAAGGACAGGGACTGGGTGGGATAGAGGTTGGGGAGGTAACACAGGGATAGCGAGGAAAGATAAAGGAACTAATAGATTGCTAATCTTTTAGGTGCAAATGTCTATGTGGGAAACAACATATACAAAACAATGTGTGCCATGCACCAGACAGAGTAGTTTGTAAAAAAATCTAACCTTTATGGAAAGGGTTTGTACCAAGCCCTCTGTTGCTAAACAAGGTTGCAAAAAGGTGAGTGTTTAAACCTTTTTTGGAAGTAAAATATGTTTGATGCTAATCTTCAGTTTAGGATGAGAGTTCCAGGTTATAGAAGCTAAGGCAAGAAAAGATTGCTTTAGATCTCGAGAAGATCGATTTATTTTCCCCAAAAAGCTCTTTCTTGCTCTTGAAAATTCTTGGGCCACAAGAAATGTTCAGTAAATTGGATAGATAGCTCAGTCAGCCATTGTGGCAGGCTTTATATGGTGGAGAACAGATTTTATACTTTATCCAAGCATCTGAGTGAAGCCAGTGTAGAGTCTTTAGAACAGAGGTACTGTGATATCTGTTTCTTCCAGCAATGAGGCTGGCAGTGGAATGGAAGATAGCCTTTAGGGGGGACAATATGGTAGCCAACAGGCCTCCTAGGATAGTGTTTTCCACCAAAACAAATGTAAGTATCAGGGCGTATACCACGGACTTCAGTTGGTTATTGGAAGGAAGGTTCATAATTATATTCAAATTGTGGTGATCATAATTAATAGTCTGAGCAAGTTTATTCATTTGTGTGTTGTGACTCAGGGAAAGGTCAGGTGAGGTTCGGATGGATGTATGACGGAATCACACATGCCATTACCATACATGTCTATACCTTTACCTCAAAAATGTAAGTATTTTACAGGTAAGTATAAACCCTTTTTATGTATTTATAAAGGGTTTATGCTTACCTGTATAATACTCAGCAGCGGCCTGCATGACTTGTGCGGGGGGGGGGTTGGGTGGGCGGGTCGTGTGTGGAGCGGGGGGGGTCTTGCGGGGGTAAAGCATATTTGAAAACTTACCGTTGCTCCGGGTCCCGCATCTCCGCTCCTGCTCTTCTCCGTCTCGGGCGAAAGCACAACCAATGCAGTGTTGTGCTTGGTAGGCATCCAGGCTCCCCTGACCCAGCACAACGTTGCAATGCAGCATTGTGATTGGTTTTGAGCTTCCTGGTTGGACGCTCAACCAGGGAATAGGAGCCTGGGCTTGTTCTCAAGGCAGGCTGCAATGCTGCCTGCATGGAGAATGGGGAAAGTGCGCATGACTGGTTTGGGCAGCATGTTCAAATATATCTGAAATGTTAGAAAGGCAGAAAGAGAACGCTAAGAACGCCATGACTGTGGAGGCTGGTTCTTGTGAGACTGGGGCTGCACAACAGGAGCCAGCTCTTCCAGTTGAGACTGACAAGGGTGGTCAATCAGATTTGCAGTAGGTAATTCGAGCAGCCAAGGTAATTCAATAAGCCATGTGGTAGTAGCAATTTGCCTTAAACTGCTTACTTGAATGCTTCCCACTCACTTAGTTCGACCACCATTCAGGCATTTATCTGCTATGTACTTCCTCCTTGTTATGACTTTGTATGCATCTGAAGAGCATGATTTGAATTGATTTACACCTTCTGTGGCTTATTTACTAGGACCACCCCTTTTCAGAATCTCCTGGTGCTCCTGGGCTTGTAGAAGGTTGCAGGGTGCTTCTGGGTTTGTTAGTGGCATTCGCGTAACAGAGCATCTGTTAAGAACAAAAGGGATGAGGATTGCTATGTAATGCTTACTTACTATCTACCCTTGGCCTTTGTAGCTAGAGTCAGACTTGCTGTAGTGTGTGAGATTCCTTGAAGACCTCCAAGACTGAGACTGCAACCCTGAACCGTAAAACATCTAAATAACTGTGAGACATGACATCAACTCGAATGTGTTTTCTCTCTTCTCACTCTCCCACTTTCCCTTATTATGAACTCATTGGTTGGGGATTACTATTCTTCCTCTTCCTGTTTTTGGTGGAAAGTTGTGGACTATCATTGGAGCCCCCACATGCCTCCAAAGGGGGTTGAGACATTGCTGTATCATAGATTTGGAGGCGTTGATCCAAAACCCTAATAACAGAAGCTGAGGGAGATGGTAAATAGCCAAATTCTACAAGGTATGTAAACTGCCTATGATCAATCTTATTCTTGCACCTGTGGGAAATATTTAGAAATGTGGTCTTCTAAGGATCAGGTTTCAGGCGATTGACTGACATCTAAATTTGCAATTTCGTCATACTTCTTACTAATGTGAGAATATCATGGATAGAAGACATTTTAATATACAGTTGGTTATCATCTGCATATTGATGGACATTTATGCCTGTGCTTTAGGTATTAGGCACAGTACAGGAAATGCCACTGTAAAAATATACTCATCAAGCTACAATTCTACCTATCTCATGCAGGAGAAAATACCGAACTCAGATAAAAGAGGATTTGGACTCTTTCCGAGCAAAATAACAGCCAGATATGAATCAAATCCATAAATCCTGATTCACAAACTGCACTTTTGAGTAACTTTGCACTTTTGAGTAAGTTTGCTACTTTTCAGTTTTCACAAACTGCCATTTTGCATTGACTTACCCTTTTGTAGTGACTTGCACTTTTGTAGTAAGGCCAGCACTACCCATGGCCAACCACTCATACTGCAACACCCTCCCATTGAAAATAATAGAGATAGGGGCTTAAAATAAAACCCAATAGGAAATAATGTTACATTATAAAAAATAATCAATACAAATTAATGTTAAAAAATAACAAATATTTAATATTTAATTATAAAATATGCATAGGCTATTGCATATTTTATAATAAAACAAAAAAACTATTTTCATATAATTTTAACATTCATTTATATTTACTAATTGTTTAACTATTTCAAATAACTTAATTTAATTTGACATTATTTCCTTTGTCATGTTATTTTAAGTCTCTAGCTCTATTATTGTCTTTAGGAGGGTCTTACAGAACCAGTGTAGGTTACTTTTGTGAATCAGGCCCATAATATTTACCAATTGCCATTGAATAATGTCACACCAGTACCTGTACCAACATGGCACCCAAACTTTAACTTAAGCATGTTGAAAAGTGATGCTGACATAGAAGACACCTGCAGGATACTCTTAATGCATCCATCCTCAAACAATAAAGCTGCCTCTACTTTGCATCTGAAAACAAAACCTAGACGATCTAACATGTAAAACTCACCTTACCAAATCAGCCGGGGCACATCTACGAGGAAGGTCTGGCTGTATTAGTCACTTTCCAAGGGTGGCATTTGGAAGGTGTAGGCCCCTGGAAATTAGCCACTTTGCTCATGCATTAATAAACATCTGCTTGCACTCATGTTTGCAGCACACGTCAGCAGCAGTAGCAGGTATTTAAATTACTGAGACATGCTACCTATTATTGAATGCAATCGTTTTCCATCACAAAGTACGTGTGCTATGACAACCTACAAAGTTGTTCACCTATACTACCCTTCCCATTAGAACTGCTGTAGCATTGCTGAGCCCAATTTGAACTTTGATTTCTCCTTGCATTTCATTCCTACATTTTATTCCACTCTCTCTTGGTCCTCTGATGAACCTTGTTCTGTGCCAAGAGGGGTAAGATATAAGGGGTCTCAACATTTATCAAATGAGGACCAGGAATTAAATGACTGAACTACAAACTCAAAATCAGACTCATATATAATACTCTCAGAACAATGCTATAAAGATATAAGGTTATCACTGCAAACCCAAATCTCCTAAGGAAAAGTAGGGAAGCCAAAATCATACATACCAAAAGCTCAGATAAAGCAATGCAAAATTATAGCATTAGAATTTGAAGTTCTGAGATCTCTCTAATATGAGCTCCCTGAATCATTGATGAACCCAAATTAAGAATGCACATTCATTTGGATACAATAATTCATGATAACTGAGTCAATATGGTAATTTTATTTAGTTTAACAGGCTTTAAAGCAGATTAAATGCATCAATAAATTAACATCTGGTTATAGGACAATTAGATCAGATTCCAAGAATAACAAAGCCCAAGATTTTAAGAAGGGACATAAAATATCTCAGTTCAAGCAGTCTTCCTAGAAGGAAGGGAACACTATGTGCATATAGTGTATGCGTCAGTTTGGAAAGGAAGCTAGGTGAGTCCACATCAGGCAAGTCAAGTAGCCTATGAAGTTCCACTGAGTCTCCTGCACACGAATAGCCAGCAGCCTGTCCATCACCATGAACGTGGTAGTGTCCATCTATGCATTAGACAGGCATCAAGAAGAGAACAAACCCTTGTTCATTCAATCAGGCAATATTATATTCTTAAGGTCTCGGGGGAGACACCTCCTGGAGTCACCTCATTAATTAGGCTTCTCAGTCCATTGGTCGGTTCGTATAGGATGAGTGTCAGGCGACATAAGAAGACACAAAATGTAGAGAAATAGGTGGTACCATTAAGCAGTCCTTAAGCAAACCAGTGTATGAAACATAGAATCAATGCTCCATCAGCAAAGCACATAAGCGAGTTCAAGAGGACAGAAAATGTAGAAAAATATTGTGTACAGTACATGAGAACTCAGGAAAGAAAACACTTTTTCACGTTATTAGTTAGATTGAGGATTTCTCTCACGAGCAGTGTATTCAGCAACTCAAGAAACTTCACTTATGCAGTCAGGTCTATATCAAATTAAAGCTAATATAACATAAAATATACATGTCTATTAATCAAACATTCATAGAAATTATAAAGCTGTCATAATTCTAATATAACTCTCATGCATTTAAAATCTTTGGTAGGTTTACAAATAACGTGTGTCTATGGTGCATTACTACGTTGAATGTACTAACCTGTAAATACATTTTTAATTATAGTATAAATACATTGTTTTCTATGTAATACATTAGTATGCATGTAACATTCAATTTCTGAAAGTTTCACTAATGCACGATTTATTAGGACTGTGTAGCACCGATTTTATTTTGTCATTTCGGTGCACACATCTGCAAACCAAGATGGCATTTTTTAATACTTTTATCATCAAAATCAAATAAAGTATTAATGTTTGATTCATTCTCACTAGTTATGCACACATATTTGAAAATAGAGAATGATTAGAGGTAAACTTCATAACGTGAGAGTTCACCATTTTACAATTCTGCACTGGTTAAAAACATATAATACCTGTCAATTTGTAAATCACGCCTATATTATTTATGAATGATAACTAAGCTACACTTTTTCTGCATGCATTTACAATGCAGTAAATAAAAATGTCCTGTCTTGTCATATTTTCTTGAATGTGTTGTTCGTGCACGTGTATTATTTTCTCACAAAAGTGTGGTAAATTGGTTTCTCCAGTCATTAATGGTTTATATGAATTTTTCTCTCCATCAGAACTGAGTTTATTTTGGAGCTGTTCGTGTGCTCCAGAAAGATGCCAAGACTACAATTCAAATGCATATTGTCCTCTAGCATTCATTAGTAGCACAGAACTGAGAAATGAGATTTACTGAAATTCATAAAATGTTCAGGAAGTCTCCACTTTAATTGTTTTTCCTGTGATAGCAGTAACAATAACGCCAGAACATAATAGCTAATCCGTCATGCGAGACATTTTTGTGTGAAACAGTCTTACTGAAAGGCGAAAATGAAAAATAAAAGCCAGAATAAGAAAAATGTAAAAAAGACAAGATGCCCATTGAAGAAAAACACCATGGGAAGCAATCTGAGCATCTCCTTAGGAGCCTGCAAACCACTACAAAGAATGTGAACATTTGCAACAAAGAGAACATTGACAATACAGCGCTCTGCAGCGACAGTCTGTCTGCTCCCTAGTCCCTACCCAGCTGGAATTTAAAAATTGTGCTACTTTTCAATTTTGGGTTTTGTCGGAAGTCCTCAGATCTTTGTGTGGACAACAAATTTGCTGCCTGGAGGCCTTCGTCTGCCAGAACTGCGCTGGGGGACTGAGAGAAATTGCATTTGCAATCCATAGCCGGTGTTGACATTTTTGCCGTGAGGTGACAAGGTGGGCGCTGCGGAAGACGTTTTGTTAACACCCCCACATTCGGAGGAAACTTGAAAAGAAAATGATACACGCGAAGAGAAGGCAGGGTTTGTCTTTATTCACCTGTTTTTTCCTAGGAGCTTAATGCGCCATGTTTGTCACTTCACAACTGATGGATTGAGCCTGCAGTTCGAACTCGTGTTGACGGTCCCTAGACACACAGCACCGCCTCTCAAAGTCAGTGCCTGCTAACTGAAATTCATGTTAGCACAAATGCCTGTCAGGGCAGGAATTGATATTGCACACGAGCAAGGGCTCGATTGGAGCTCTGTTAGTTCTGATTGTTAAAATTTACGGCCAATGGTGTCCATCTATGCAGACATCATTTAGGGCCAGATGCACGACTACATTTTTGCATTCGCAAACGGGTTAGCGACCCTTTTACGCATGCAAAAACTAATAGTGCCATGTGCAAACCCTATTTAGCGAGTTGCAATTTATTTGTGACTCGCTAAATAGAATTTGCGACTCCAAATTAGGAAGGGGCGTTCCAAGGGCGTCCCTTCCTAATTGCGACTTGCTACCCTATGTAAGAATATTTTGCGACTCGCAATTGAGCGCAATTTACGAGTTGCTAAATGCCCCGGTCGTACATCTGGCCCCAAATGCATTGAAGTCTGAAAAAAACAGAGGATTTCACAATAGGTCCGAATGGTGGACAGTTATAATACTAAATCTGTCAGGCTCTGCAAAACATACTAAACTGTTAATATGTTCACTTTGGGAAGCCTGGCGTGTGGATTTCCAGGAATATAAGGAATGCTAAAAGAGATTACTTTTCAATTAAATTCAGTTCAATTCTATTGCATTGAATGGTATAGGAAAGACAGTTTCGACCAGAAGCCAATCCTGACAAACAGATAAAACATAATGTAAAAATCTCAAATATATTAGAAAAATTATTGCGTTATACAAATAATAAAAATAAAGACATTGAAAAAAAGAAAAATGCAAAACTGATCAACAGATAACATCCTGTCAAAGGGCTTGCTCATGAAAAGATAAGTGGTGCATTGGGGGAGCAAGTCATGCGTGGGAGTGGTTGGCACACTCTAGTCGTCATGGTGAACGTACGCAATATGTGGCCTAATGATATAAGAGGAAAGACTACATTCAGCGATGGAAGAAGTAAGGAGAGTGGCAAGTGCTTAAATACCCAGTTTCAGCAATGAAGTCAATGCCTTCACAAAGATATGTGAGACTCTAGGAAGAGAGTGGCCTCCACTTCATCATAGTCACAGCTGGTGAGGCTGATCTCTCAAGGCTTTGAGTTGTGCATATTATTTAAAGCTTTCTGTAAGTTATATAGGACTATAAAACAGGATGCACCATTACTGAGACCCTCATGGTCAAGGAATGTTTAAGAATGCTGTGGGCTTCTACCATTTCTATACCAAGAGCTACTTCTGATCGATGAAAATAGTCAGAGCTAGTTATGACAGTTGTTTTGAGGCACTGGCCACACCAGACACAAACACAATAATGCCCACAGCTTCTGAAATTACTATTGGTGGCCACCCAAATGTATTTTACAGTATTGAGTGATGCCAACATTTCATCCAGAATATTGGCTAATACAATACTGTAAAGGTCTCTATAGAGGTAAGTACAGATTTACTATTTTAAATTCCACATCTATGTACCTTGGAGATATGTTTAGCTTCAAGGTCAATGTATGTGGAGTTAAGAATGTAAAGAAAACTAAACTTACCTTTATATACTTACCTTCATAATATTGTGGTAGTCTATATTCTGGATGTAATATTTTGACTACATGATGATTAAAATTCGATATTGTAGTTGAACTCCAGCCACCCCAGCGCAAAAGATGGAGTTATTAACAGCAGTGCCAGGAAAAGCCTTTTCATAATAAAATGCCTTCACAAGGCTAATGACATAACAGTCACAGCAGTAAATGCCCACTAGGGCACAGACAAAAGATTACATCTGTAAATCTTCTCAGCTCCATATGAACTATGATTCAAAGAGAAGTTTAAATGTGTTTGACTTTTCAATCATTTTGTTAATAAAAATCAGTTTATGAGTTTCTCAAAATGCGTGGTTTTCTTAACCAGTTTCCATTTTGGGTTACCACCCTCAAAGATACTGGCAAAGTAGCCTTTTTCAATGTGACTAGTAGAGCCTCTGGATTAAATACTGTGGAGAGCTGCACCTCACGGAGCTATGTGGAGGGTACTAGCGAGGTACCACCTGCTCCTGTGCTAACCGTTAGGGACCATTGCTCTACCATGTTTCAGCAAAGCCTAAATACATTTAGTAATATAAACAGCTCAGCAACAATTATGCAAATATGGCAAAAGTCAACTATGCCCCTATCCTATGTCATCACACATCCCTATCCTATTAGTTTTACGTAAGTTGTTTGTAACCAGTCCTCTTACCGCATTGTTGAGCACATTATAAATTAAACGCTAACATGCTAATATAATTAATCATACAATACTTACCCACGTACCTTATGGTGTCTTAAGGCTCGAAATCTGAGCACCATGGTTCAGCACTTCCTCCAGGAACAGATCTGTGTGTCTAACTTTGCCCTTGTACTAATACCTTATATACTTTGTAAAACGTAGGGTTATAAGTTGAGAGGGGTTGAAGCCCCACTCAAAAAACAAACACAATCCTTTTCAGGGCGAACCACAACAGTCACTAAATAAATCTGTTCTTAACCCTCTGGTAACTTGGCACAAAAAAGAGTCAGGCTTAATTTAAAGGCAATGTGTAAAGTCTTTATGCAGTACTCAAACAGTAATACAGTGAAAACGCACCTGACATAAAATCCCAAAACAATTTAGAAAAATTTAGTTAATTTTATTAAATAAAATGGCACTAAAACAACAAAAATTCAATCAGTTGAAGCAGAATTAGGAATTTTTAAAGTCTCAGGTAAAACCAGTTTAGAGAAATAAAATATTTTTATGTAAATAAAACAAGACCAAATTACAAAAATCCAACATACACAATTCAAAATATGACATTATAAAAGTTTTCAAGCAATTCTGGCCCTAGAACTCTATGGATGCGTGATATATTTACAAGTTCCTCAAAGGCGTCAAAATCCAGAAAGCAAAACAGCCGCAGAGTTGAGAAGCGTTGGAAAATACAGCGATGCGTCCATTTCTGAACCCTTGGGGAGGAGATGTGTCAGTTCTACTGCCACGCAGGGGAAGTGTTGCTTCTAATTCAAACTGTATGGGGAAGTGATGTGTCTAAATTCCTGATGATTCGGTCTGCGGGTGCTGATTTGGAAAAATTGTGCGGAGGTGCGATGCCTGAAAATCTGGATGCACTGGAGGTCGATGTGGGAGTGGCAAAACAAGCGCTGCTTCAATTTCTTTAGCCGTGGTCCTACGATGTGTCGATTCTTTCAGCTGCAAAGGAGGGCCTGCGTCAAAGTTGGTGCAGTGATCTCGGAATTTAGAGGTCAGTGAACTGGACTTGGTGTGCAGATTTTTCAGCCGCTGACAGGCGCTGTCTCAATTCTTTCGCTGCGTGGCAATGGTGCGTGGGAATTTTTCTCACACGGCAGTGCTGCATCAGAAAAGCAGGCACTGAAAGGGCGATGTGTCGATTCTCTTGGGTTCATCAAGATTTTTCAGCTCCCAGCAGCAGGAACAACCTCCAGAGGCCCAGAGCTGGAAGAGATACCTCCTGGTAGGCCAGCACTTCCAGCAGAGGAGTTCCAGCTGCATCTAAAGAAATGGGTGTGGCCTCTAACTCCAAACAAAAAAACAAGCAAAAGCCCAGATCAGTGCCTAAAGTCAGTAGGCCCACGGATATAGAAGGCACTGAAGATAACCTCTTGTGCTCCAAATGTGGAGAGGTTAATGTGGGACAGGTAGTGGATGTTAACTTATGGGCAAGGATGGAAATGATGTTAACCTCTTTCCTAGGGCCTGTACTGGAGAAAATTAGATCAGTGGAAGAAAAATTGTCGCTGTTTTTGGTACAGAGTAGCGCTTCTACCATCATGGCCAATGGGCGCACAATTAATAGCCCGGATGCATTGGAGGGCCCCAACCTGCCAGATGTACAAACTATAACAGAGGGGAAGAAGGGGAGGAATAACATCAATGAACGACCATGGGGCATAAATGATGGGGCGAGTAGAGGACCAAGCCCGGGGCTCATAGAAGAAAAGGCACCTAGCATACATATTATCCCTGGATGTAACAGGCAGAAGAGGGAAGGAATTTTAGGTCATAACACCAACCAAAAATTAATCCCCACTAACATAGGCGGAAGACCAACTAGAACAAAAGACCTTGAGCAAGTGTCAGCACATTGGGTTCGAGACACCCCAGACTTGCCATCTCTAGACTTACCACCCGCATCATGCCCATATACAGTGGTCTTGACAGGGGTTCCGGCCTGTATTAGAGATGGAGAAGAAACCCCACTTATGCTGATAAATAAAGCAGCTCATTGGATGAGTAGAAATGCAGGATTTAACATTGCTAACCACAAGCATATCTTAATGGCTAGAAGGGTGTCCTGGATTGGCAACACCAGGAAATGTTTTCCAGGTGATAGTGTGATCGTGAATCTAAGGCACCCTGAGCTTGTACGCAATTTACTCACGCAGAGCAAGGTGATTCCCTTTGATGAGGGTAACTCCAGCATCAGAATGCTCCCCTTGGGCTTTTTTTACAGGCATATGATGGCCTCACACAATTGTAATGAATACAGGGGACATCTGGTGGAAACAAATGGGGGGGGTCCATTAGTTCCAGTAATAAATCGGTACGCCCCACTTAATAATGCAAGGGATCTTAATGATATTGATTGACTGTGTCACGTTCCGCTTTCCTGGTTTCCTCGGAGCTGTGCTGATTCTGAATGGGGTCCACCTCTTGACCTCCCCAAGTCCGGAATACAGAATAACGCGGACTAGTGAAGTGGTCAAGCGAGGGAAGGAAAGGGTAGGGACTGCAGGGAAGGAGATCTGCAAAGAGAAAGCACACAATCAATATACGTGGTGGAACACAGTCTCTTGGGCATGCAGTGGCTAGCAGAGGGATACTCTATAAGGTTCAGCCCCCTACCTGAAAAGAAAGAGAACAAAGCTGCCTTGCCAGGAGAGAGAGAACAGCGGGGTGACACTGGTTCAGCCTATGAGATAATCAGAAGATATACGCATTAGGAACCCAGAACCGTCAAAGGTGAGTAAGCGAGTGCTTTCTATTCAGAGTATCCTCACCTACCCGTAGTCATAGGGAAACTTAGATTGTAGAGCAACACAGTGATTTTCTACCCACTTCACACTGTCCCTCTCCTGGACAAAAGAAAAGAGAACGAACAAGACAGCTGTTACTGTTTTGGCCACAGTGGTGCATCACATTCCGTCATACAAGGTAAATAATAATTGTCAAACCTCTGCGAGAAATACTTCCTTTCCACTACAGGGGTGTTTGTTAACTAAATAGTGGCGAGAGCTGGGTTTGTATCATACGTAGAGTGCCCCAGTCGCGTCTTCTCCCCACAATAGCAGAAATAAACAATACTGGGAATCAATGTCTCCCGTTAGGGAGTCTTACTGCATATGGGTGTGGAGTAGCTCTCCCAGTGACCCCTCCATCAGCTGAGAGCCTGTAGAGTGGACCGCTGCCTCAAGGTCAGCGAAGCTGAAGAGGCTGGTTTGTTAGCGGGGCGCAATATGGGAATCTTTAGCGTTCCTCTGCACGAGACGCGGAAGCAGTCTCACCAACAGAGGAACAGGTTATGCCCCAAAGGAAGCTTTAGCGCTCCTCTGCACGAGGCTCCACCATGGAGTCTCCCCAACAGAGGAGCGGACAAAGAAGGCACCGAGTCAGGATCGGGAACGGCTCTTCGGAAAGTACTCACTGCCTGAATCGGGAGTTGCAGAAGCTGGTCGTCGGGTCGGAACGTTTCAAGGAACGCCTGGACTGCTCACCGCAGCGGAATAACCAGCGTCTGACTGTTCTTCCGGGCTCACGGATAATGGTTTGGCGCACCGCATACGCGTCACGTTGAACGCGCCTCGCGCTGTGCCTCATGGGAAACGTAGTCTTTTCCGATGATTATCGGGATGTGGGCAGTCAGTGGTTACCGGGTGCTCGGCCTGACAGACTGGACCCGTTGTTAACAACCAGGGGCGTTGAAGGGTTGGAGACTTACCCCCTTAATACAGATACAGGTGGGACAGTCATGGCAAATCTGAATGAGGATACCATAAACCTATCACACTCAGAGCTTTTGTGACCCGGAATGCAGGAACATAGTCACTTACTTACAGTACCCCATGGCCCACAACCTGGCTTCACACAAGACAGTCTAGAGGGACATAGTCAGAGAGATCTCAAGGTAATCTCTTGGAATATAGCTGGCCTATCTGCTAAATTTAAAAACGATGACTGGCGTGTCTATATTAAGAAATTTCAAGTCATCTGTCTACAGGAAACGTGGGAGGTGGAAAGTAGCACACTTCATTTGGAAGGCTACAAAACTTACTTTGTGCCTGCACGTAAGGCTGCATCGGGGAGAGCAAAGGGAGGACTGATTATATATGTTGACCTTAATTTACAGGGCAGATGGACTGACCTGGGCTGGAACTCAGATTTTATGCAGGGGATTAGATTTTATAACAAGGGCCACAAGCTAAATTTTATTAATTTTTATAATGCGATCCTACCGGGTCAAAGTACTATAAGAGTGGATGAGCTGGAGAGCAGGCTGGCGTGTATCCAGGAGTTAGGGGCGTTGATGCCCCAGCTGGTTTTAGCTGGCGATTTCAATTGTCACCTGTGTCCAGAATTGAAAGTTAATGGGGGGGATTATTCATCGTGCACCATGGAAGAGGGCCCGCATATGGATCACACCAAGGAGGGGAGGGTATTAGGTAAGCTATTAAATACACACGCCCTCACACATACTATGGATTTGGCTCAAGCTGGGAAGGACAAAATGGTACATCCTACATTCAAAGGTAGAGGAAGCAACACTTTTATCGACTTTATCTTTGTTTCCTATACACTTAAAAAATGGATCACAGGCTTTAAAATATGTCTAAGCATTTTTAGTGACCATAATCCTCTAGTCATGTCCCTTGTGGAGCTAAATCTCTGTAAGAACCCTCCTAGAGTGGGGGCAGGTGGTGTGGTATGTGCTACGGATCAAGGGAGGAGACTTAGATGGTTACAGATTGATGGTGAAGCCTTCTATATACCACTGATGAACGATGAAGAACAGCTTATTGCGGACTGCCTAAACTTAAATGTGGAGGGGGTTGAATTGGTCACATCTTTTGAGGGTGTGGCTTATCGAATCGATGGTCTGCTCAGGACTAAAAATTATAAAGTAGGTATGAATGACCCAAGGTGGTTTGATCAACAGTGCTCCCATGCCCTGAGAGTGCTGAAATTAGCTTTAAAATCCTCCCCAAGAGACAAGAGCAGGGTGACCTCATGCAGGGTCAACTATAAATCGGCAGTAAAACGACATAAAAATAGTCTGCAACGACAGGCGTGGGAGGACCTGAGGGAAGCAATCGAGCTAAAGAATACAACTGCCTTTTGGAAAGTTATAAATGACTCCTGTTTCCAAGAGGCAAATGAACCAAGGGTAGCTAATCATATTCTGCCGGAATTATGGTATGAGCATTTCCGTGGTTTTTATAATCATTGCCGGATGGATGAACAGCCGGAAGCGGCGGGGGTGGGTGCCCTGCAATCAGACAATATTTACCTTGGGCGAGATTAAGGCAGGAATCGAGGGCCTGACTCGTAACAAGGCCCCAGGTCCTGATGGGGTCCCACCCGACCTTCTCTTGAGCCATGTAGATCTTTGGGCTCCAATCCTGACTAGAGTCATCAACGCAGCAGTAGACACAGGTATGCCACCATCATGGTCTACAGCCATAATCGTTCCCATATTTAAAAAGGGTAATAAGGATAGCCCACTTTGCTATCGGCCAATTTCCCTAATTGATGTGTCGGCGAAGGTGTTGGGAAGGGCTATCCTCAGCCGGCTAATGGATTGGGCTGAGGATCAACACATTATCACTGACACCCAATACGGATTTAGGCCAGGAAAGTCAACAACAGATCAATGTCTTAATCTATACTCATTGGTAGCCAAGTACACTATTGCCAGCCACGAAACTGTGTACTTGGCATTCATGGACTTGACGGCGGCTTTCGATCGAGTTAATCAAAGGAAATTATGGGCGATCATGGGTGGTCTTGGCGTGGACCCTGGACTCATTAACATTCTACAAGTCCTGCATCTGAATACTACTGCCTCAGTTAGATATAATCAGGAGGGAAGCACCACTGATTTGTTCCCTTGTCTAAGTGGGGTGAGACAAGGTTGTATCCTGGCTCCATTTTTATTTACTCTTTATATAAATAGTCTGGACCAGGCACTTGTGGCCCTGAAGGTTGACACACCGCGGATTGGATCAAAAGGGATCCCTGTTCTGCTTTATGCAGACGATGCGGTTCTTCTTGCACGCACACCCAAAGGGCTACAGGGCCTGATAGACGGCTTTGTCTCCTTTATGGAGAATTTAGACCTGTCCCCCAATCTATCCAAATCCTATATCATGGAAGTGGGGAAAAAACCAAACAAAAAATATGATTATTTGATTGGTTCTCATCGCCTGGAAAAGGTGCACTCGTTCTCATATTTGGGGATTTTATTTGACACACGTCTTAACTTTAAAGCCCTATTAGAACAGAAATGTCGCACACAAGCGAGCTGCTCCGGGTCAATTATGAATTTTGCACGAAGGCTGGGACGTTGGTCCCCAGAGCAAATATTGAGACTATACAGCTCTATGTGTTGTGCCAAAATTCTCTATGGAAGCGAGGTATGGGGATCATTGATACGCAGCACTTACAAATCGAAGAAAACAAGTATCTTCGGCGTCTACTCAAAGTGCCCCAGAGTACACCGTCACATCTCATTCATGAAGAATTGGGTGTTAGTTATCTTGGAGACAGGTTGGAAGTCAAACCCCTAACCTGCTGGGCCAAAATTTGGACAAACCCAGAGGCCTCATTTAGCAAGCAGATCATAATAGACTGTCTTGCCCATGACCGGGGACTGCACATCCCCTGGCTTAAGTACGTAAAGGAGTCTCTAGTAGGCATAGGATGTGCAGACCTTTTTAATAACCCCACAAAAATGCTAGTCCAGGATATGGCCTTGGTGAAAGATCGGTACCAGAAATATGTTACATTACTTAGGGAAGATAAGGAGCTGGTCAAGACAACAGTCAAAGCACACCCCCTGACTAAATCATGTCCGGGTATTGAGCCTTATTTATCTCATTTATATAATGCCCATGACAGATTTTTAGTGACAGGTTTCAGGTTTAATCTTCTACATCACATATTAGCTGATCCGGCAGGATATACCCTATCTATAGAGTTGAAGGGTCCGTGCGGCTGCGACCACCGGTCTCTGCAGGATACCCTTCACTTTGTTTTATTATGCCCTTTTTATTCATATCCTAGGAGCTTGTTTTTAAAAAGTATTTTAAAAAATGCTAGATTTAAACATGCTAAGGTGGCCCTGTTGTTTTTAAAATTGTCCCTAGATGCATTAACTCTGTTCTGCACTGTAAACTTTTTGAGGGCAGCTGTCAGACTTAGAAACACAAGAGGTACTAGGTGAATAAATGTGGTACCTAGCGCGATTCTGTTAAAGGCCTTAAAATGAATTTGATGAGGGGAATGGTTCACTTAATCTAGGAGGGATTGAACATGCACTTATTTTAAGCTGTTGAATTGTTTTGCATTTCTCCTATTATGTGATGCATCCCTTCTCAATTTTTGTGATTGGTGAGGCTGGTCCTGTATTGGCCCTAAATATGAATTTTATATGTTAAGGGGTTTTTACTTATGGATGGACTAATGTGGCCTGATTTTAGTATGATCTATTTTATTTGCACTTTTATGGTATTTTTATATACCGAATAAAGTATTTTGAATTGAATTGAATTGGGTGTGGTCTCTATTAAGTTCAAGCGTGGCATGGGGCACTTGGAAACGACGTTGAAGTAGTGGCGCTTAACTCAGCGACATCCCCCTGGGCACGGCTGAAGAACCTGCTTGAAGCAGGATATCCATCACTTAACAAAAAACTTTCCAACAAAGGTGATTGAAGGTTCACGCGTTGAATTATTTATTCATTCATGTGAACTTGTTTATTTTTCAAATTAAATCAATTGATTCTTGATAAACCCATACGTCCGTATATACATATCTCCCTATGCATTTTGGGCAGATCGCCCTTCGTCAGGGGCGGTATCTGTAGGGGCAATAAGCGGAGAATACCTTGTTGGTCACTAAACAAAAACAAGGAAAGAGTATCCCTACACCAATGAACCCAGTGTCTCTAAAGTCTAAAGTCAGTGTAGTGGTCACTGCTGATTAAAAGTGAGAAACGTACATCAGTTGGGAGGTAATCCAGCGTGTGAACGACTCATACAGGAGAATACAAAAATTAAATCATGCTAATCCTTATTATTAGTAAATGCGCATGAGGTAGTTTAGGTCTATATGAAGTGTGCATCATGCTAATTCCGCGCGACAGTGATAAAAAGGCAAATGCCTTAGTAGTAATGAGCATGCAGTGCACGTTTTAATATGCATATAACAGTGTGGCGACTCGATAATCCATGCCAGAAACAAACTTACGGCGCGTACGCGTGTAAGAAGTTACAAACTGTAAAAGATGAAATTAGTGGATAAGAATAAAAATAAAAACGTACGGCATGCGCATGTGTACGGGGTTATACAAACAATAAAAACTAAATTAGTAGATGGCATCAAGATTTACATTACAGGTTTTTAGCCCTGACGATTGTTCAAGTTGGAGGGTGACTTTGCCTCGTGCGAGTGGTATCAATAAAGTGCCGGTGAGTCATGTGATAAACATATATAAAGGACTGAAAATGCAAACGGCTAATGCGCTCCGAACATTCGGGCGCCATGTTAAGGTGTAGAATACAAAAACGTGTATATATATATATATATAACATGCAAAATGTGAGTAATGATGTGTGTAACACATATGAACAAATATTCAAAGAAAACAGTTTACAAGTGGAAGAAACTCAACAAGTTGGTATACCAGAAACGTGTGCATTGGTTTACAAGCAAATGTGGGTGAAAGCTGCCCTGATAACACTATGGTACCTGGTGTGAACCAAGATATATGTGCATCCGAGATGTATGTGATCTCTGAGGTGTCTGTTCAAGCAGGTCTTGAAGGAGAATGTGGTCAAAAACAATTGGCTGTTGGCAACGTGGTGTTAGGGAGGTATAAGAGGAAGGAATGGATGTAAAACAGTGCAGGTGGGATAGTGGGTGTGAATGATAAAGATGACTACCAAATGTGTGGGATGAAAGTGAGGACTGATGTAGCTAATGCAGAAGTGTAAAAAAACACAAAGGAAATATACAAATATGGTGAAAAAATAAACAACAACCATATACAGGCTTCATAAGAAAAAAAACGCACTTGGAAACAAAACACACAAAAAATATTTGTAAAGCAATAGGTTTAGCATTTGCGTGGATTTAAGCTATTGTCATTTACAATGCCAATAGCTCAAACTCCTCTAAATGAAAGACCTATGGCATTGCAAACAAAAGGCCGCCTCGGGCTCACCTGCATGGCGGTTTGAATAATATTTAACAAAAGCATGTCATGCCTGCGGTAGGGCAAAAACCATTAAAGAAAATAGTGCTTAAAGAGTAAATAACACAGACTGTGTGACAACCGAAGTAAAAGGTCCAGTCCTCATGGGAGGTAACAAATGAATCAATACACACAAATGGGGCCTGAGGAGGTTTATTGGACCAGTGAGGGCATTCTCCCCAATCTATACAACCTAAAACACAAAGAGTCCTCCGGTCCGGGAACGCAACTAGTGATTGTTCCAATGGGGAAAAAAATGGAGGAAACTATGCTGAGGATGTGGGAGTCCCTTTTAAGGACGGTTTCCCTCACACACCAGGGGTGTCATTCTTCATCATAGGGATACGTCCTTGCGTCAAGAACCTCGTCGTGACGTGGGCTACAACCCCCTCACTGCAAGGGAGGAGCTCAGGGATGTTTTACAGAGAAGAGGGGTATTCATAAATCCCAATGTGAGTGTTTGTGTGGGTGGAGGGAGTGCAGTGCTATCTAAACGGTGGTGAAAAACTAGTAATTAAAACTAGCTATGAGGTAAGCCTAACATAGTTTATTGACGCTAACTGGTGCTAGGATTAAAAGCAATAACTGCGTAGTGTAACTGCCAACATTAGAGGCAGTTGCACTAGAAAGTGATCAACAAGTTTCAGCTGTATTGACCTATATCAGTGTCATATCGTTCATCAGGATCTCTTACAAACTACTGCAACACGTATGTGCAAAGAATTGAAAAAGTGAAACAGAAGCGTCGGAGTGTAATACAAAACCAGTGATCCAGCTGTTCAGCAGATGCACCAGTATAACCGGTGGTAATACAAAAACAACATGCCACGCAGTTAAACCAGCAGGGTACAGCGTAGTTAAACCACAATATCGCATTTCCATTGAGAGAAACATCTACAATTTGTACATGAATCTCAGCTGCCATGCAACAGAACTAGTGGAGTGCGTAATTTAGCTAAACTTAGTTCTGTATCACTCACCTGCAAACGTCAGGTATAATATATCATCTGTACTTGGTAAGTGGCCCTGGGTAAAAATGCCCATCGAACCTGGTGAGTAGAGGTGGTGGCGTTAATATATGTAAAAGATGTTACACCCAGTTGAAAGACAAGAGACAAGAATCCAGAAGCTGTGGCCCGTGTATCTGAGACCTAAAGACAGGTGCCTAAATACAGTCCGTGACTTGTTGAGAGGCTAACTGCAGCGTCTCGGGGGAAAGGAAGGGAACTAGACATTGAATAAGCTCCATGTGGGCTGGTGTCAGAACCCCCTATTGTCAAGGCCCGCATGTTCGCTGCTGGTGGGCATGGTCAGAACGAAGGAACACTAACCAAGATCGAGGCACATGCAGCCATAAGTGATGCTCGGCAACTGGTGTGGAAACACGCAGTGCCTAGAGGTGTGGCTTAACCCTTCATCAAATCAGCGTGCATGCTGAGATGACAATAAAAGTGCAACAACAGAGGTGCCACATTCAAAATGCAACATTAGTGATGCAGCCCACTGTGAACAACAGTGCATTTATAACGAGGAGGTGCAGGATGTCAAAAGACATAAGATAAGGCCCGGTGCTCGGGCACTGGTGGACCTAGTGCCCGAGGTAGTAGGGTGACATTTGCTCTCACTGACCAGGGGGGTGGGTGGGGGGGAGAACAAACCACTCAGGTAGGGCGGGGGAGAGAAGGATAGGCGTGCAGGGTCTAAGTATCTAGCAGGTGGACCAAGTGTCAAGCCAATTAAAAATATGGGCGGAGCTTCAAGTGCATACTACAATAAAATCAATCAATCAATCAATCAATCAATCAATCAATCAATCAGGGGCTTATAAAGTGTGCTACTCACCTGTGAGGGTCCCAAGGCGTGGGGGATGGGAGGGGCAGTTCTGGTTCAGTTGAAGAGCCAGGTCTTGAGGTTTTTCCTGAAGGTGTGCATGTTGGGGGAGCGTCTCATGTTCGCTGGGAGACCGTTCCAGGTCTTGGCTGTGACGTAGGAGAAGGCTCGTCCATCTGCTCTGTTTCTGCTGATGCGGGGGGTTGCTGCCAGGGCGAGGTCGACGGAGCAGAGGTTCCTCTTGGGTACATGGAAGGAGACTCTATCATTGAGGTATTTGGGTCCGATGTTGTGGAGGGCTTTGTAGGCATGGGTGAGAAGTATGATGGTCACTCTCTTCTCAACGGGGAGCCAGTGGAGGTCTCGTAGGTGTTGGGTCATGTGTTTGTGTCGTGGTGTCCCTAAGACGAGTCTTGCTGCGGCATTCTGGATGGTTTGGAGCTTGTGCAGCAGGGTTCTGTTGATTCCAGCGTACAGAGCGTTGCTGTAGTCCAGTCTGCTGGTTATGAGTGCGTGGGTGACGGTCTTTCTGCATTAGGGGGGTATCCATTTGAAGGTCTTTCGGAGGATGTGGAGGCAGTTGAAGCTGGTGGAGGCGACGGAGTTGATCTGGTGGGTCATGGTGAGTGAGGAGTCCAGGATGATCCCGAGGTTCTTTACGTGGTCTGTAGGGGTGGGTGGACTCCTGAGGGCAGAAGGCCACGAGGTGTTGTCCCAGGCCAAGTTGGAGGGTCCCAGGATGAGGACTTCGGTCTTCTCCGAGTTGAGCTTCAGGCAGCTGTCTTTCATCCAGCGCGTGACGTCCTTCAATACTTCCTGGAAGCCGAGTCTGGTGTCTTCGGTGTTCTTCATGAGGGAGAGGAGGAGCTGGGTGTCGTCGGCGTATGAGACTATGCGGAGCCCGTGCTGTCTGACGATGGTGGCGAGGGGGGCCATGTAGATGTTGAAGAGCGTGGGGCTGAACGACGATCTTTGGGGTACTCCACAGTTGATCTCTGTTGGTTCGGAGAGGAAGGGAGGGAGTCCGATCCTCTGAGTTCTGCAAGAGAGGAAGGATCAGATTCAGTTGAGGGCGGTTCCTCGTATCCCCCCGTCGTGAAGTCTTACTGTGAGCATGCGGTGTGAGACATGTCAAAGGCTGCGGAGAGGTCTAGCAGGATGAGGGTCGCGGTGTGTCCCTGGTTGAGTAGCATGCAGATGACATCCGTGGCGGTGAGGAGGGCAGTCTTGGTGCTGTGGTTGCTGCGGAATCTGGACTGGGAGGTGTCAAGGATGGAGTTTTCTTCGATGAAGGTGGTTAGCTGGGCATTTACGAGTCTCTCAGTGACTTTGACAGCAAAGGGGAGCAGGATGATGGGCCGGTAGTTTTTCAGGTCTGTCGGGTCGGCCGTGGGCTTCTTGAGGAGGGGCTTTCCTTCCGCCCGTTTCCAGTCGTTTGGGAAGATGCCGGACTTTAAAAAGGCGTTGATGGTTCGTCCTAGTTCGGGTGCGATGGTGGCGGCGGCCCTGTGGTAGATGTGAGGAGGGCAGGGGTCCGTGGGGACTCCAGAGTGGGTATTGTTCATAGTCACGGTGACGTGTTCCACCGTGGCAGGATTCCAGGTCATGATGGTTGGCTGCTTGGTGTCCCTTATTTGCCGGTGGTATTCCTTCCGGGCGTTCTTGTGGTTCTTCAGGTCTTCAGTGGTTTTACGGTTATGCCAGGCTTTCTCAAGGTGTCTGGCTTCTTGGAGTTCGTGGTGAACCAGGCGGCCTTCGGAGGGCGTTGCTTAGTGGGGTGGCGGAGGGCTGCAAGCTTGTTGCGGAGCTGGAGATCCAGTGATGGAGTTCTTTGGCTGCGGATTTGACGTTGGTTGATGCGCTGGGGGGTCTAGGTGCAGGGTGGTGTTGAGGTGTTCCTCTGTGATCTTGCTCCAGTTTCTTTGTGGTGGGCGGGGGGGGGTTTGGGTGCGGTGGTGGTATTGAAGGTGAAGTGTACGCAGTGGTGGTCCGTCCAGAGGGGCTGCGTGGTGTGGCTGAAGCGGAAGTTTGTTCCTCTTGCGAAGATGGGGTTGAGGGTGTGTCCTGCTCTGTGCGTGGGGGTGGTGACGAGCTACTTCAGTCCGCGGTTGGAGAGATTGTCAAGGAGGGTGGTGGAGTTAGGGTCATTGTGGTTGTCAAGGTGGAAGTTGAGGCCTCGCAGAGCAGCGCATGCGCTGCCCAGACTCGACCTAAAGAATGGGTCCCTCTGTAAAGCAACTGGTGCTCCTGTAAAGGCACTGATACCTTTGGGTCAAGCTTGCGCTATATAAAAAAAAAAAAAAAAAAAAATTAAATTGGCCCAGTCCTATTCTCTATAAAGGAAATTAGGCACAATCTTTCTGCTCACATCAAAAGCTTTTGCGACATCGCACATCCACAAGCCAAAAGATTTTTATTTCAGTCCTATAAATGTTAAATCATTTGGTACCACTTGCTCAGACAAAATTTAATTTGTCCAAACCATTAGCTGACATAAGTGAAGCACTTTTGGTTCCTATGGCAACCCAGCCAGCGTCCTACAATTATGTAAAGTATCTAAACTATACTGCACTAATTGCCCAATATGTGCTGCTAATCTGCACTCGCTCCAGAGTGATTCCGCAGCTGTGGGTCACAGGGTCTATTTACCACCGAGAAGGTGTTATAAGGTTCTCGCTGACAGGTAATGCCATGGAAACACCGCGGTGAGCGAGCACACGGAATGAATTACTGCAAAACAAAGCAATTGACAAAAAAATAACATCAAATCTGATAGCTATATTAAGTGGGGGGAGAAAAAAACAACAGCGTGTTATATTTTTGATGTCTGACATTTGAAAGTACTTTCTGCATTCCCCGCGTGTCTGTGAAACGGCGAGAGATTAGCAAATCGTTCCCGGCAATTATGCGTGTTGAAGTGGAGGCGGCGCGGAGTTAACCATATTCCCGCGCGCTGCCGCGCGGTCGAGGTCGCTGACAGCGCGAGGCCCCCCTCGGAGGGTATCAGACAGCTTACGGGGATAGCTGGGTGACGCCTAAACATGGTCATTAGGGAAATGTCAAATGTTTCAAAAGAGGCACTGTCAGAAATCTGATTCGGATGAAACGCCGTGTGCATTTTTTTTTATTTCTCTACTTTCCCTATCTGATTATTTGAAAGGGAAAGAAAACTGGCAGAGGCCTGCTGATGGCATTTTGATTACAGCACCAGCTGGCAAGAGACGTTCTAGAGCTCCGCTCTTTGGGCCGTCACGTAATTAAAAGCTGACGTGCCCCTCATTAGCTCTTTTAATGCATTGAGGGGATAGATGGAGGGCTTTTCTCAGAAAGGATACGGAGCAGGCTATGTGACGTATGACACTGGTAGCAGGGTCGGATTGGTAAGGCGGGCACTCGGGCAATGGCCGAGGGGCCCGTATCCGAGTTCCAGTGGTGGGCCCCTTATTTGGGCTGTTCGTATGCCGCCATGGACGAGGCAGATTGGCATCCATGACTTCACTTTTATCAACGGGCAGAGGTGTCGCTCCCTTTCTCTCTCTGGGCGGGCCATTAATGTATGCATATTGAGCAAGCAGGGGGCCTGACCATGAGTGGCCTCACTTGTTTTTCAGGTGTGTTTCACTAGTGTGAACTAATCAGTGCATTTAAAAAAAAATCTAAATAAAGTTAAGAAAACATGCTTCTGTCAGAAACCCCCCACCCGATTCTTTTTTTAAAACTTCGCTGGAAGCAGGCTTTGCGGAAATGCGAATGTGGGCCACTTTTTAGGTCGAGCCTAAAACAGCGCATGCGCTGTTGCTCGAATTTTTGGAAGGGGATTTTCAAAGTGCTGCAGCCGCTGGCCTAAAGCCTGCGTGCATGTGCGCGTGAACGCGCGCAGCCGCCATATGTCTCCTGGGTACTGTACTTCATGAAGGCGCTTTTGCTATAGTTGGGCACCGGCGCTTTACTTTTAGTGTTAAAAATAAAGCGCCGGTGCCGCGATTATAGCGAAAGTAAAGAAATAGATGCTTGTTTCTATTTCTTTAACTGTGGTATAATCGCGGCTCCGGCGCTTTACTTTTAATGTTAAAAATAAAGCGCCGGTGCCGCGATTATAGCAATAGTAAAGAAATAGAAACAAGCATCTATTTCTTTACAAAGAACAAGCATTGGCATAGCCAATAGGTCTCGCTTTTGGGACCTTATAAGTATTTATTTATGCAGCACAATTTCTTTGGTGCAACAACAACTGTTGCATGGCTAAACACTTACAAGGTCCCAAAGGCTAGACCTATTGGCTATGCCAATGCTTGTTTTTTGTGTTCCCCAGGCCGATTTTTAATCCCAATCCAACCCTGACTGGTAGAGCCTTTTGAGAGCTAATTAGTGGTCAAAGTGGGGGAAAAAAGTAGGGGAACTGTGGGCGGGGAATCAGAGGGCGGGAATAACCTGAGGATTGGGTCAGTGGGCAGAGTCAGAGGTGTGGCCAGAAAGAGCAAATCATTCCAATTTTTTGTATTTGTTTGGCATTTCACCGCCCATTTACAGCTTATTACATTATTTAATTCAACTAATGGATGGATACACGTTTATTTAAGGTTTAATATGAGTTATTGACATTAAAATACATTCACAAAGTGGAATTGCGTTTCCAATCACTGAATGTCCCAAATACGCTTAAAAGTGAAAGCACAAGCCATTTGTCTCCGAGCCATTAAGTTTCTGTCATCAGCACTTCTCCTCCCTTTTTCTACAAGAGCAGTTCAAACATGAATGGTCCCAGTTTACTAATCTTTTCTATATAATTATGGCTCTTCAATATTTGTCACATAATGCATCATCTGCTGCAAAATTTGACAATGTTAACTAATAAATTGTAGCTCAAACGGATCAAAAGTTACTAAAAATGTTACTTGTTTTGCTGCGAAGTTGATGGCCCTTTGCAAAGGTTGACTGATCACCTATCTCACTGCTGCATATGTATGTTACACTGGTACTAATAAAGCTAAATCTTTGCAGAGACTGTTAGCATGTGTAAATATGTCAAAATAATAAAGTATCAGAAAATAAACCGCATTACGCTGCAGACTTTTTTGCTGCATTATTTAGTCAACACTCCGGCATAATTGTTTCCTCCACTGCTGCATAATTCCATTCGCCCCAAAGCAGGCAGCACATGGTAAATGTGCTTGTGCATGAAGCTGAGAGACTGTGAAGTTTGTGAACTTAGGGGCTGATTAGGATGGCGGAAGGACCGCCACCGCCAGCCATGCGGTGGCAGTCCTTCTGTCCTCCGACTGCGATTTCCCCCTGCCAAATTAGGATGGCGGGGGGAATCTCACCGTGGCCGTGGCGGTCGCAAATACCGTCTGCCACGGAACCGCCATAGCCAATCCTTATGATTGCCTGGCGGAGCGGTCTTCATCAGTAAAATGGCGGCGGTGCCTAGCAGGCACCGTCCGCCAAATTACGATGGTGGCTGTAGACATCCTTTGGAAAGGCTGGCGGGGATTGGGTTTGGGGGCCTGTTGCGGGCCCCCCTTGTGCTGGGGGAGGCGAGGGTGCACTTGGGGAGTACCCATGGTACCCCCCTACATTTCACAGCTCCACGTGGCAGGCACTTCATGGTGCCTGCCACATGGTGCTGTGAAATTCATGACCTGCTGTTTTAGCATTGCGGCGGGTGCTGCTGTCAGCAGCACCCGCTGCAATGTTAAAAATCAAGATCCGACCGCCATGGTGGCGGTCGCATCCTGATAGGGTGTGCGGGACCGCCAAATGCATCGCGGACGGTCCTGGTTTACACCTGGATGGCGGACAGACTTGAGATCATCTGCCATCCTAATGAGCCCCTAAGTTTGGTGTGTGTGCAAATCCTGCATTGCCGACCCCTGGTGAGTTGCAGCTACTACTGCTGAAACAAGGCCAATGATGGTACCAATGGGTGAGGCGGACAGGCCTCAAGGGCAGGGCCAGCTTTAGCGCTGGTGGAGCCCTACGCATCAATGTTTGTTGGTGCCCCCAATGACTCCTTCCGACAAGGAATCCCTCACTACCACCCTTTAACAGTGCCCCTCAAGTCTCCATAATCACATTCTCGCTCAGATGCATTTAACTTGATTCACAGCGCCACTGATACCAGTGTAGTGTGTCTGAGCACTTTACATCACACACATTACACAGAGAGAAACAATCATACGTGTGTAAATCACTGTGTAGGAAATGTTTCATAAGCCAAATGACTACTAGGTGTAGGAATCACATGACATCCATACTAGTAGACTGTATAGTTTAATAGTGATTGGTCTGGAGAAACATAAACTCTGAATTTAGAAGGTAATACCATGGTTGGGGGCTCTCTTCCATAACTAGAATTGATTTCTATCCAAATGAACCCTTTTTGCAACATTAGGATAATCAAAGACTGTGGAAAAAACATAACACTCTAATTTATACCTTGCAGTTGCATGCAACTCTTAGGTGACAGTTAATAGCTCACTGTTCTTTGTTAGGATTTTGACTTAAAAAATGCAAATAACAGAATGATCGCCCTGACAAAAGCAGTAACCCACTGACCTATTTACATCTTGTGCACTTTGTGATCTGCATTCCACATGTTCATTGCAGCAGGCACATTAACCCTGTGTGCCACCTTTCCAAGAGTCAGAACTTCCACTTGAAAAAACGCCGTCTCTCTCTAGGAAGAACATTAATCACCGGAGTTCTCATGACATTTTTATTGTTGCCTAAAATTGCTGGAGGCCAAGGAAAAGGCAGGAAGTGCTTTTAGAAACATAATATACTTGCAAACATGACGCCCCCGCCCGAAGTCAGCAACCGGTGTGATCACACAAGTCGCTCCATCCTAGAGCCGCCCTGCTCAAGGGTCCTGTGACATCAGTGACAGATTCCCTGTCGCTTTAGGGCGTGCTGCTTCATAGGCCTGCCCGCAAGACTGGAGGTGAACTTCAGCATGGATTGTGATGGACAGGCCTTCAAGGTTACCCCACACTTGTCACTGCTAGGGTCCACCTGCTGGGGCTAAGCCACCAGGGATTCATGGTCTTGAGGGTCCTTCTAAGGTCTAGCACAGGAATGTGCTTCCTCAGGAGAGTGGTCTGGTGGACTGGTCATGAAGATGGAACCTGGTCCCCAAGTTCCAAATTTGGCAACTCTGACCATAGTGCCACATCCTATCCCCCACTGAACACCATACTGCCCCGCTGAGAGAAACTCGCACTGCTTTCAACTACAACCCAATTGTGCCCCGCTATAAACACCTGGCTGTGACTCAATTCAAATTATGCTCTAGACAAGAGCCTAAAGAAAAAAAGTAACAACATTCTGGAAAAAGCAAACACTCAAGGAAATGCAAGATTAAGTAAAGCATATGAAATGCAAGAAGGAACAACATGGTTACCTTAACGCTTTTGCACTTAATATTCAGAAATAAATGAGTGTTTTTGCCTGAAAAGTTAAGGATATGACTACAGGGACCCAGAAGAGACCCACTTCAATGTCGATTGCTTATATCCTTACAAAACGTAAGCAGCATGGTTTATGAAGACACATCCCTGAACACAGAGTCGCTGTACACAATTTGTTTTACAATCCACCTATCAAGCACGTATTCCACAGTACCTCCAGTAACGGTGCACTTCCCAAACCAGGGAAAACAATGTTGTTCAAAGAAAGATGAGAAAACAAAAGTAGCGCTTCCCTTGAAAACTCTGTAAAGTGTCACTAATGTGTATAGGTGTGAATAAACCACTCTATCTTGCTTTATTTAGTTATTTTTCACATGTTGAACCTTTTATTTCTCTCCGTCCCAAGGCTGCACTTTGGAATAGAAAAATGTCAGAAAAAGACGACATTTCCAGCAAAAGTGTTTTTCTTTTATGGATCCATTTCACAGAGGAACATATAAACGAAAGGAGAGAAAAGAGGACGTAATAACCGTTTCTTAAAGTCACAGTTTTCAGTAAGTGACTACTACCAAGACAGAAAGAGAGGGAGGAAGAGTAAAAAAGGGGGGGCAGCTGCTAGTGGCAGAGCAGGAAAAGTGGACACTGTTCTTGTCTTCTCTGGGCAAGAAGGAGAAGACAGAGGGGCATATTATCAAGAAACAGGGAAAATTAACGCTAAGGGCAGTTAGCGTTAATTTTTTTAATGCCCGCTATCGCTGGATAATATCACCTGGTTATCGCGTTATTAACAACGCTAACCGACTTGGCGATAAAAAATCCAGCAATAGCGGCATTTTGGGAGGTTATCACTGGTAATGCAGCGATAAAACTACAAGGATATGGATATCCTTGTTGATAGCCCATGGAGGATTTAGCCATGTAATCCACCTCCCATTGGATTACATGGCAAAATCTGAAAATTAGTAGACGTAAAAAAACAGCGTTAACCATGGTTAGCGCTGCTTTTTTTGTCTCTAACAGGGTTAGCGTGAAGCTTGATAATAGGAGAAATGTCGCTTAGCGACATTTCTCCTATTATTTTGCTCTGGAACGCCCACTTTGCATCTCATTAGAGATTCAAAGGGAAGCGTAGTGAAAAAGGGTGCTAACATGCGATTTTGCATGTTAGCACCCTGTTGTTGATAGGGCGATATTTTTATCTCCGCTTCTTTGACTTTTAAAGCCAAAAAAGCGGAGATAAAGCCCATGTTAATATGCCCCAGAGTCCTTTTGCTTCTCTGAATGCCCCGCCTGCCCCTGAACGGCCACGAAAGCTGAGCTTTAACTATAGGCCTTGGCTATTCTGCTATCCTGGGACGCGTTTTTAAAATAAAAAACTAGGGGAACGGAATCTATTCAATTAAAGAAGTAGGGGCACACCATGCCCTGCTGATCCTGCCGATTTCACCCACTGGAGCTAATAAAACACAAGTTATTTGTTCTAAATTCTGAGATTTGTGTTAATACCTCTTTATACCAGTGTGGCAAGTTTAAAGTGACATGTAGTTGGGTAAAAATGTTAGTTTTGAAGTAACATTTTAAAGTTAAAAAATCACTGAAATTCACCAGTTATAGTTAACTGAAGTGACTATAACTCACACCCCAGCAATGCATCGTGTTACCTTCAATGATGTTATCAATAATGTAATGAGATATATCATGAGTGATGTAATGTGTGGAACTGTAAGCAGTGCATAGCAATGATGCAAGACATAGGTTCTTCAGTTAAGGATAACTGGTGGATTTCCATTTTTTTTTTTGTTTAAAATATTACGTAAAAACTAACATTTTCACCTAATTATAACAACACTTTAACCTTACTCCTCATCATGCCTCGTTCTTCCACCACCTTGCACTTCCTGTTTCTATCTCGTAGGTTCCTTTTTATACGTGCTTTCTCACTTTATCAGTGATGTTTTTCTTGTCTTTCTCATTCTTTCTTCCTTTTCTGTTTGCCTCTCTCTCTCTTGCTCTAAGTCAAAAAGTAGTAAAGTTCCCTAAAGTTGAAAACTTACTAAAAAGTGTTTATTACCTTTGTGAAGCAGGTCCTGCATGTGCATTTTAATACATCACAGGTTCACTTTCCTTGTGAATTATTCAGAAAAAACACTTCTATTTTTTTTCCTGGTCCCATAAAGACCTAGTGGTGGGGTATGCTACACAACTAAAAAAACTGCAGCTCGGCCCATGTATCATCATCACCTTGTGAAGAAGAACCCCCAGCAAAATGTCGTTGGGTTTCCCATGGGAGTTAATGAATGGAGATCACAGTTCTGTGAATTCTGTGGGTCTCCTTGTGTGTAATAATTTTTTTTAATCAGTTGGAATATTAATTAAATCCACGTTGTGTGTTCACTAACAATATAAAATCATCTCCTGAAAAACAGAGCACCTCTAGTGTGATGGAGAGCATTGATGAATAAAATGCATAGCAGCAGCAGAGAGAGTGGATAGTTTTGCTACTTGAATACCCACTACATCAGGTACTTTACAATTTATGTAATTGTGATGACACTGATCACGGAAACTAAGAAAGAGAAATGTATTCATCAGTGCTCTCCATTTCCATCACTATGTCACCTCAAAAAGAACATCCTCATCCTATCAGGATGTAATGAAAAGAAAAGAAAGAGAAAGAGAAGACAATTCTAAGATTATGTCTCTTATTTTAGGTCTGGCATAAGTCAAGATCTTCAGATTTTACTAAAATGATGTATGTATGATAAAACGTGTAGATCTTTCAGCCAGCCCTTTTTATCCATTAGTGTGTTTTTGTGTCATGCACATTTTTCTCTCCACCCACTACAGCACACAGTATGGGGCAAAAGGTCATCCAATTTAACCATTGGCTAACTTCACTGTGATTGGCTCATTCATCTCTTTCACAAGGAGTACGTGCGTACACAAACTAGTTCCATTTAATGCCAGGGTGTGGGATTGGCAATTTGTGCTTTTGAGATAAAAAGATATGTTTGCTTCTAGCAATATTTTCTAGGTCTGGCATCAGCAAAGACCTTTTGATTTGATTAAAATAATATAATGAGAGGGGCTTTCAGCCACCTCTCTTCACTTATTGGTCTGTTGTCTTTCCCATTTTGCTTACACCCACTATACCATACACCATGAGGCAGTGGCGGTGGTTCAGCCTACTTAAGCATGTAGTTAACGTCACTTTGAATTACTGCATTTTGATCTTTTAAATGGTGCACCTTCTTACACAAGGAGTTCCCTTGAGCGATAATGTTGTCTGATGTGGTAGTAGGACACATTTGAGGTGAGCACAGGGCACATTCCAGCTTTATCAGTTACTGTCTCTCCCAATGCTGTTGTAAATTCCTTTTGAAGCGTACTGCTGATATTTCACAGCATACAATATTGTGTTCCTAGACTAGATTTCACAAATGGTACTTTGATAAACTTTACACAGGAAGAAAATGCAGGAAGCCAGCTCTTTCGACAGTATACAAAAAAGAGGTATACTGTGCAAAGAGTCCAGGTATTCACTTATGACTGGACAGGGGCTAGCACTAGCCAGCTCTTTAAAGGGGTAGTGTGGTCGAGCAAGCATAGACTTATCAGAGAGGAGTGTTAGACATCTGCAATAAACACACAGTCAATAAATGGTACACACGACTCAATAAAGACATCCACACCAATTTATAAAAATCACACATTTCTTTATATATAGTTAGGCACCAGAATTAATACGATCAGGATTTTTTTTTTGAGATAGAAGTACTTGTAGGTTTCAAAATGTGCCACTTAATGCAATTTTCATAAGCGGCTATGCTATCCTATGGAGGAAAATCAAATACTGCATACAAGTTCTTTACAGCGACTTACTGGGCCAATCCTCAGGACTTAAGGTGAGTACAGGGCAAGTTTCAAAGAAGCACCAGCAAGTCATCTCCTGCGCCACTAGGGCAGTCAGGTGCAGTGGTGAAATACAGTATCAGGTGCCCAATGTTAGTCAGTGGGGATCGGTCCAGTTGAAAAGAGGCTGCATGTTTCGACTGGGAGATCAGTCAGGCTGAACCAACAGGTGGGCTCAGCTCTCACGATGGTCAGGGACAAGGGGACACCTTAAGTCCTCTTCTCCATGGGCTAGGGGCGACAGGTGCAGAGGTGTCGGGTTTTCATCACTGGGAGCACTTGCGGTTAAGGGGGACTACAATCGGAGGCTGCAGGCGGCGACAGTGAGTTCACAGTGAACAAGTTCAAGGTAGGTTTTGTCTCTGGAAGGCCATGGGACCACCCTGGCACCATTAGCCCACTTCAGCTTGAACTAGCCTGCACTGGTGCAGTGGTGCTTTCCGGTGTCGGGTTTTGGAAGTCTGGTGTCCTTTCAGGTCTCTTTGTGTGCCTGCAGGATGCAGGGAAACAGTTCCACTGTTCCACAGGAGTTCCTGGTTTGTGGGTGAAGAGCTGGTAGTTCTCTCAGGTTTTGCTCACACAGCAGCTGCAGGAAAAGTCATCTTTGGCACAATTGTTGGGGACAGCAGACAGGCTGGCAGCTTTGGTTCCAAGTCAGTTGCCGGTCTTCTGTTCTTGCGACTCTTCACGTCCATCTTCTTTCAGGTCAGCAGGATCTGATTTCCGAGTACCAGGGGTTCCCTTAAATGCTAGATTTAGGGGAGTTAGGGGAGTGTAGGGTAATAGCCAATGGCCTACTGGCCCCTTGGGTCACTACCTCCCCTATAGGACCAATTCCTGTGGGAAGTGGGCATAACCCTGCCCCAGAGTTCCTAATTCTGCCATCACAAAGATGGCAGACTGATATTTTGCATCCACTTCAGGTTGCACATGTTAGGGGTTGAACCAGCCTGAAGGTGAACACACCTCTCTGACTACTAATTTCACTATTGAGTATTTGTTGGAAAAAACTTTATTGTGAATACTTGTTGGTTTGTTTCTGGTCTAGGTCCAGTTTGGTCATTTAATCATTGAAAATGCAGCGATTACATAAGGTATGATGTTTTTGGGCTATGCATGGTAAGTGTTTGGGCTAGTTAGTTGTCATATGATATTCACGATACCTATATCCTTTCAAATCCTATAGAGTGAGTCGATCTCGCCAAGGATTGCACATGCAAGACTCCGTTCTGGCAGAGAGAATTTTTAAATCTGTGAATATCTCATTGTGTCGAGCACGAAGGAAGCACTTTTGGCCTTATAGAGTTGAAAAGAGTCACAGTGGTGTTCATTTAACTAAAGAGTCACATGAAACTAAGTAGTTGGTTTGTGACAGCATGCTTTCATAGTGATCACGGTGGCTATTGGCACTCAGTGTGGATATCACCTTAGCAAGCTTATTAAGCACATGGCAAAGCATGTGAAAATGTCTTGCAATTGACCCATGGTGATGTAGGAAAATATTGGCAGTTTTTAAGTTCTATGTACCTTCACTGATGATGTTGCTTTTTCATTATGTTTTAGAGGCTCCTGATGCCCTGAAATGCATAGGGCATCGCACTAATAAGATGGAGTCACACCAAGAAGAATTTGCCCATCTATAATATTATTTGCATTATTGATTGTTTTCTGTAGATATTGAATTGAGTCTAAATGAACTTTAATGTGTGATTTCTCAGAATCATGTACGTGAGGCACGATAATAAAAACAAAGATAAATTGTCGAATGATCATGTGTTTGTAATTTGTTTTGTCATCGTGTAAATTAAGTAAAACCATATATATCAATGTTAAATACACACAGCTGTGCACAGTTATTCAGGTACATATTTACTTGACATATTATTCAAATATTCAGAGTGGGGGACTGGCAGCCCCCAAATACTCTGTAGCACGTAAAACAGTTTCCATTTAGTGGATGGTCAGACTAACACGTAGAGAACTTTCACTAATCCTGGAGTGCGCCACTGAAGCTAATATGTAAATTCACATAGGGATGTTTGCCATGTCAAGATTTCACTTTTGTCTGCACCAAGACACACAACCTGCAATGGCAGTCTGTATGTGTTTGCTGAGGGATCGCTTAGGGTGGCACAATTCATGCTGCCGCCCTTAAGGACCCTTTTTAGCCTCCGTGCCCTAAGTACCAGTGCCATTTATTAGGGTTTTGCAGGGAGTGCTAAAGGTACTGCCAATTGGGATTTTTTTTTTACAGTTTTGGGAAAGAGATCTGGCACTGGGGACCTGGTTAGAAGAAACCCAGTGCACTTCCAGTCCAAATCACATTAAATACCAGGCAAAAAGTGAGGGTGACCATGTCAAAATGGAGCACTTTCCTACAGAAAACCAAACTGTATAGCGTTTAATTTGCAGAACAGTTTCATTAAAATATAAATGGGGTGTAATTTGGGTTTTATGATCCAACATTTTTATACTGTGCAGCCTCTTGCCTTCATTCTATCCATCTTCTCGCTTTCCTTCTTTCTATTTCATATTTTCTTTTTTCTTTCTTTTTCCTTCTTTTCCAATTTGTCATTTGTTCTTTCTCCCTTCCTTCATTTTTTGGCCTTAATTCCTTTTTCTTTCCTTCTTTCATTTTTTGCATCTTTATTTCTGGCCTTCTTTACATTTTTCCTTTTTTTCTTCTTTCTTTTTTGCCTTCATTTGGTCTTACTTTTTGTCTTCTTTCCTTCTTTTCTTTCTTTTTGCTTTTTTGCCTTCTTTCTTTGTCTTTTTTCTTTCCTTCTATTTGCCTTCGTTTTTCTGTCTTCCATTCTTTCCTTCTTTCTGTTTAGCCTTTTTATTTTAGTTTCATTATTTCTTCCTTTTTTGCCCTTTTTATTTCTTTCTTCCACTTTTTTGCCTTCTTTGTTTATTTCTTTCCATCTTACCTTTTTCCTTCTTTATTTTTTCTTTCCTTCTTCCTTCTTTTTGCCTTCTTTCCTTCTTTCATCATTTCTTCCTTTTTGTTTTCCTTTCACCCTTCCCTTTTGTCTCCCATCCTTCCTTCACTTTTGCCTTACTTCCTTACATTTCTGCCTTCTTCCTTCCTTTTTTTTCTACCTTCCTTTTTTGTTTGCCTTCCATTTGTACTTTCTTTCTTATTTTCTTCCTTTCTTTCTTGCCTTCTTTCTCAAAGGCGAGGCTAGCAGCCAATGTCGGAACAATGTTTTTTGTCAGGTCTGTGTTAGTCAAAAGCTTTTGATTTTATTAAAAGTTTGTATTACATAGTTACTGAGAGGGATATTTAGCCAGACTTTATCCATTAGTCTGTGATTGTGTCAGTCACATTTTTCTTTCGCTCACTCCAACGAGCATCAAGGGGCAATGTTCGTCCACTTCAGCCATTAACTGACTTCACTATGAGTTATGGCATGCTGCTTTTTCACAAGAAGCACCGGGTGCACCATGGTAATGTGATCTTTTTTGAGACCAGAAAAACACTTTTGCGTTAGCCATTTTTTTAATGAGGGTCCATCAGTTTTCAGAATAATAACGTTTTAGAAAAACCAAGACAAAAAAAACAAGAATTGCCAAAAGGCTGGTGGCCAACTCCAGACCAATTGGCTTTAACAATGCTTGTTTGTATTGGAAAATGTGTAGTAGTGTGCCTAGCTATACATTTTTGCAAAACAAGCATTGACTAAGCCAAATGGGCGGCAGCCAATGCCAGGCCTATGAGCTTTTCTAGTGCTTGTTACAAGCAAGAAGCTAGCATGGTTTATTTTCTTCAAACAGATGTAAAGATGAAGATATCGAACTTTTGCTTTAATTCATGATAAGTTAAGAAACAGACATGTGCTATGACTAAGCGGTTACTGCAGAAATGGATAAGCAGATCTTTGAAGTAAGAAGAGGATTGCAAATTCTGTAAAAAAGAATACAGTTATCCCATACTGAGACTGACATTCATTTCCTAACAGGATGATAAATATTTAGGGCCTTATTACGATGAGACCAAGAAAGCCTTTGACTGCAGGTAGGAGGCTTTCTAAAAATCATCGCAGTTTCACTTTCGACCTCCGCATTATGGTGCAGGTGGTAGAAACTGAAACTGGCCTGTCATTCCGACTGGATGTCAAAGGGTTCAAGGAGCCTGTCGGCCAGTCGGGGACCAGCACATAATTCCTATGAATGGTGTTTTTGCCATAGGGATTATGACATTGGACCCCCTCACCCTGTGGCCTCCGGTTGGGAGTCTGTTGATCCCTGCACAGTGGGGCAGGCACCCTGAGGTGCCTGACACGCAGTGCAGGGATGAACAGATTCTCCCATTTCTCTAAAGGAGCTTGAGCCTCAGCCAGTTTCTGGCTGCAGCACAAGCTCCCATAGACAAATGGGAGTGGTGGCACTGAAATACTGCGTTCCAGACTGGCGGCTGGAGGTCGATGAGTCCTGATTCCGCAATGGTGTCGACATCATATTAAGGCTCTTAGTGCGAAGTGTGACCTGAAATATTTACTATCAAGAACGCTCCATAAAGGGATATTAACAGGATCTTTGACTGGCAAATGTTACTGTCCCAGTAAAGTATGAGAACCAGCTAGCAGCTATCCACTTTAGAAGCGTAAATATGAATGTTGGATATATCGGGGTCTGTTCACAAACTGCGTTTAGGAGTAATGCAAATGCATTACTACGGCACTACAAAATGCTGTTAAAAAACAAAAAGTGTGAATCTCCACTTCTACCACTCCTATCTTTTCTTTGGGGAGATCCTCACATATGTAATTTTACTACTTTGGGAGCGATTACGATTTCATCAAGAAAGGCTCTGAAAATGATTCAGATTCTGCGAATCCGATTCGGTACCTCTGTTCCCGACTGATTCGGTCACCTTTTTGGATGACCGAGTACGATGCAAGGAAGCCGTCCAGGCTGTCCGAATTGGTTCCGAATGGGATTCAGGCAGCCCGAGTCATTTGGAGCTGAATCGTACAGCCCAGTGGAGACGGTTTTCACAAGAGCGGGTACATGACCGACTCGGACAGCCGCCGAATCGGTTTGACAGAGATGAAACAGCTGTAGGAATTGGACTTTGGGGTCCATAGCAGGACCCCCTTCACCATTAGGCCTCCAGATGGGACACATGGGTGTACCCAAGGGACCCCCCTTTCAAATCAAGCACAGTGTGGCAGGCACCATGGGGTGCCCGCCACAGGTTGCAAGGATTTCCCCACCCACCCCTTTTTTCCAATGGGAGCCTGTGTTCTTGTTCGCAACACAGGCTCCCATTGAAGTCAATGGGGGCCTGACAGAACCGAGTCTGTAAGCATCCAGACACATCGTAATTGGTCAGTAGGACTCCCCAAATAAGAATTGTTCAGAAAGCATTTCTAACCCGATTCGGTGGAAATGCTTTCCTGACGACATTGTAATCTACCCCTTGGCAGTAAATCAGGGGGGTGCCAGAGGAGTGGCTAGAAAAGGGTCATTCTTACTTTTAAATGGGACGCGGTTGGGAGGGACATTCATCAACACACAAAAGAGTGAGCCCATTGCTATTCACAATCAGCACTTCTAAAGTTACCACAGCCACATAAAATAATACATTACTCCAGCTGAGAGTTAGAGTAAATCCAGCACCACACGTGTCAAACCACTGGTATGATAGCACCCTCCCATAGAATATAATGGGGATAGAGACTTCAAATATAACCCTATTGTAATAAATGGTAAAATTAATTATATTATTTAAATAGTTAAGAATATAAAAAATATAATTTATTGTTATGAAAACATTTATAAACAATACATATTTATTTTTTAACTATACAATATTTTAACAAAGCTTTTAATTGAAAAATTAATGTAACATTTGTTAATTAAAATATGAATAGACTGCTTCTAATTAATTCTCTAAATCACTTATAATAATTATTAGTGCATAGTAAATTAATGTATTTGTCTACATCGCATAGAAATGTATTTTATTATTTAAACTTTAATATTTCTACTATTTGTTTTAAGGTAAACAAACGTTTTTACTTTTCCCTATGTGTCACCTGAGGCAGGCACCACAGTCAAGGTAGATATTACCCTATGGTAAAGTCTAGGTAAATATTTTACAAGTTAATTAATATTTATAATAAATTAGTAAAATTATTTTTATGTTACATACTAATGTAAACAGTATTACATGTTTATTTTAAATGTAGAAGAACAAAAAAAGCTACACCACTATCGGCATAATTTTGAATTAAATGTTTACTGTATTTAAAAATATTAAATTAAATAAAACTTGTTTATTGAAATTTAAATTGAAAAATAAATTCCTACCTAAATGAAAAAAATATATTTGAAATTAAATTTTCGATTAAAGAAAGTTGTGAACATATTTAATAATTAGAAAATATGTATTAGTTTTAGATATTTTTCTTAGCTTTAGATAATATTTATTTATATTTCTGGTGCCGGACTTACTACTGTTTCTTTTTGGCTACACTCGCTTTTTCAGGGGTGCAGAAATGTCTCCACTTTTGAGTAACTTTACACTCTGATTTTGTGAGTAGCCCACAGTAGTAACACTTCTTAAAAGTGTTAGAGTAAATTAAAGTGTATGTTACTCACAACTGTGTTACCTTAATGAATAACATCTTAATGTCTGGAGCATTTACTACAATGCTAACCAAATACCATAACGACAGCTCTTTAATAAAAGGAGTTTTACCCTGGATTTATCATACTACACATTAAAACTAGCATAAGTTGTGTACTTCAGATTGTTCGACATGCAAATATGCAGGTTGGAATGACAGATCTAATTGAAATATGCCAGCTGTTTGGGATGGTTCTATCTGAAACCTTGTTTTTTGAGGATACAATCCCCTCCATTGTTAAAAACTCATTTTTATTTGCTTCAATTGTAAGCACACATCTATTTGTTTTTTTTTAAACCCATGGGACACCTTTTAACAATTCAATACTATAACTGCTGTCCTCTATAATTGATGCTTCGCCTTCATCCAGGCCAATTGTGATTGTGATTTCTTCTAACTGCTGCATTAATCTCCATGCATGGAAGAATCCAGCATGTACATACCTTCTAAACTACCACTCCTGCCTTGATGATATCCACCTCGCTGACTTTTCTGGAGTGCACAAGTTGGAGTCTAAGTGAGTGTACTGCACAGTACATTATATTGGGCTCTCATCTGCCCAGATGTTCTCCTAGAACCTTTTATGTTGAGAAGTTCCATACCAATCTATGAACTGGCCTGACCACATGTTTATTCAAATCATGAAATGCATCAGGACAATAAGTATTGCCACTATTGGCCAACTCATGAACATAGCCTTTACCATCAACTCACTCACCCTACATTACTTTCATTTGGAAAGGGGTACATTGACATCTATAAACTGAATCTTCATTCTATACTGGCACCACATAAAATCTTGATCTGAACCAAAACCTGGCCTCATTGCATGCTTGTCATATACGGATCCTTGAACTTGAAATTTGCAAAGCAGAAGGAAAGTGGGCTTTCTGGTCTGAAATCTACAAAAAAATTGACCGCACGATAGAAAATGCAAATGTCTTCTTCTCAGACAACACTCCTCCTCTCAGTTTTCCCATGTTTAATACTCACAGTGACTAAGTTCAACCCTTTTGCCACTGGAGAGACATTTGTCTTTAATACATAAGACCTGATTTCAACTTTGACCGAAGGGTACTTCGCAAATGTGACTCCCAACTCGTGTCCTACTAATTGCAGGTGCATTACATCTTAATGCACTTGTAAGAAGGCAGATGGGCGATCCATTATGATGAGTATCCATCTGCAAAACTTTAAATGCAATAGTAATAAAGTAGACGGGAGATCTGCCAATTTGTGATGAAGCACCCACATGCCAAACTCTAAATCAAGCCCACAGTTCCTTTTTGGTCAAAATCCCTTATATCAATACAAAAATGCTTGTCTCTTGTCTTTCCCCGTTCCTTATCAAATCCCTTTAAAGCAGTACTAGTTTCACATGCTTGTGCCATTAAAAACAAAGCAACAATCTAACTTATGGGCAAAACACCAGAAACTTAAAAAATAAAAAAAAACTTTTGTAAACCACATTAGAGGCTTCCATGCAAGTTTTTAAATCATCCCTCCGTAAATACAATAAGACTCCTGATTTTCAGGAACTGATAAAAATTCAACTCACTTCTTCGTACAGGCTTTCAAGCTAGTGGTGCGCGGAATATGTTTTACTCTGAATGACTGAAATTACAGTGCATTATCCAATTGCCGTTTCCCTGCTTTTCTTTCAATTATATCCATGTCAAGACATCTTTTACAGCATTAGAATTTTACTGGGTTTCCCAAATCCAGTCAATGCTTTGGCCAAAATCGCTCGCAAAACTGTCTGTGCAAGATTTCTTTTTTTTCCCACAAGTTTTTATGATGCTAAATTGAATGCATATAAAATTCCTATTATGCAAATCTTATACACCAGGTGCTTGGTGGTGCTGCTGCTGGTGGATGTATTACTGACGCTGGAGGCAATCCCTGGCATATGTTGGAAGTGGTCGCTAATATCACTGGGACAGATAGCAAAAGTTATTGCTCCCCCCAATCTATTAGATTCTCCGGTAATGGTGCATCTGCAGAGGAGGAATGACAGGTAGTTTTAAGGGCCACTGGTAATGAGGGAGTAAGTGTCACTCTCTCCTGAACTCTTTGAGCCTGATCAGGATGTCAGGTGGGTCACCACCGACAGGCCATCGCAGGCGGTCCATCCGAAAGCCAGAGTATCGGTTCGACCATCGTATTACAATGCTGCTGTTTGGAGCGATTTGGGCTGGGGGAAAGACCGCCGCCTGTGACAGGCTCATGGAGCCCGTTGGGGCGGCAGTTGGAGCCTAATCCCTACAATGGGGACGATGCTTGCAGAGGCACCGCTGTAGGGATTACGATGACCCTTTCCTTCTGCCTTTACAAGGTGGTTGCACTGCCATGTAAAGGCAGATGGAGCGGCTCCTACGAGGGCCCCTGTCCCCCATGGACCTCCGTTATGGGGCCAGTGGGGGGCACATTTATGGCCCCCCAAATAACCATGCAACGTGGGCACGGTGCATGGATGTTTTAAAACCTTGCTTTTTCTATTGCGGCTGCTGCGGCCTTTAAAAAAGGGCATGTTTACGTCCGCCAGCATGGCAGTCATATTGCAATTGAGTTGTTGGGACAGTTGACTCCTCGTCAGATGGTCCCATGCCTGAAACGATAGCCGTTGGGTGCTCAACCGACTGCCATTATGATGAGGGCCATAGAGTTTTTCTTTGAATTTTTTTTTTTTTACCACATTTAATTTTTTGTACTTTTGCCTTACCTCTTGGATCCCTGGATCTGGATCTTTTTGGACTTTTTCTTCATGTTTTTTAGCCCACTAGTTCCCTTGACAGGGGGAGGGAGACAGAGAGAGAGGGAGAGGGAAGAAGAGAGGGAGAGGGAAGGAGAGAGAGACAGAGAGAGAGGGAGACAGAGAGAGGGGGAGACAGAGAGAGAGGGGAGACAGAGAGAGAAAGGGAGACAGAGAGAGAGAGGGAGACAAGAGACAAGAGGGAGGGAGACAAGAGGGATAGAGATGGAGACAGACGGAGGGAGACAAGAGGGAGGGAGAGAGACGGAGACAGAGGGAGGGAGAGAGAGGGAGGGAGGGAGACACAGAGTGAGGGAGACGCAGAGGGAGGGAGACACAGAGGGAGGGAGACACAGAGGGAGGGAGAGAGAGAGAGAGAGAGAGAGAGAGGGAGGGAGACACAGAGAGAGGGAGAGAGAGTGAGAGAGGGAGGGAGACGTAGAGAGGGAGAGGGAAGGAGAGAGGGAGAGGGAAGGAGAGAGGGAGAGGGAAGGAGAGAGAGAGACAGAGAGACAGAGAGAGAGGGAGACAGAGAGAGAGGGGGAGACAGAGAGACAGAGGGAGACAGAGAGAGAGAGGGACACAGAGAGAGAGAGGGAGACAGAGGGAGGGAGGGAGACAAAGAGAGAGAGGGAGACAAGAGGGAGGGAGACAAGAGGGAGGGAGAGAAGAGGGAGGGGGAGACAAGAGGGAGAGGGAGACAAGAGGGAGGGGGACAGAGAGAGAGAGGGAGGGAGACAGAAAGAGAGAGGGGGGAGACGGAAAGAGAGAGGGAGGGAGACAGAAAGTGAGAGGGAGGAAGACAAGAGAGAGGGAGGGAGAAAAGAGAGAGGGAGGGAGACAAGAGAGAGGAAGGGAGACAAGAGAGAGGGAGGGAGGGACTGAGACGAGAGGGAGGGACTGAGACGAGAGGGAGGGACTGAGATGAGAGGGAGGGAGACAGAGAAAGGGAGGGAGACAGAGAGAGGGAGGGAGACAGAGAGTTGGAGGGAGACAGAGAGTAAGGGAGACAGAGAGAAAGGGAGACAGAGAGGGAGGGAGACAGAGAGAAAGGGAGACAGAGGGAGGGAGAGTGAGAGAGATAGAGAGAGAGAGGGAGACAGAGGGAGAGAGAGATAGAGAGATAGAGATAGAGAGAGAGAGAGAGAGAGAGAGACAGAGGGAGAGAGAGAGATAGAGAGAGAGGGAGACAGAGAGAGGGAGAGTGATAGAGAGAGAGAGAGTGATAGAGGGAGGGAGGGAGACAGAGCGAGAGAGATAGATAGATAGATAGAGATGTGTGAATGCCGGGTCTGGTGGCTCAGTGGACGAAGGCGTCCGCTGCAGGGGCCTGTGTTCAACCTCATCATCACAGTTTTTTTTTTTTGCTCTAGCCCGCCCCCCTCCCCCACTGCCCCCGCCCCACCAGTGCGGCCCTCGGCCACAAACCACACTGTAAATTTGGCCCCCGAGAGAAAGTTTGTGAGTACCCATGCTTTATGGGATCCGGAGTAGCGTGCTAATCACCAGAAAAGCGCTTCAACACCCATCAAGGGTAACAGGTGCTATATGAATGCAAACCTTTCTTCCCCTTCTATCCCTCCGCTATCCTTCTCACTCCAAATAACTGACTAATATACACCATTAAAATTACTTTCATATTTCACCATACTAATTCACCACTAATCCTTTATAGGTTTCCGGAGTAGCGTGCTTCAACATACCATCAGGGGTAACAAGCGCTACATAAATACAAACCTTTTTTCCTCTTCTATCCTTCTGCTATCCTTCCGAATCCAAATAACTGACTAACCGATCCACCACTTAAGATTTAGTTGCATGTTTCACTATACTAATTCAACAGTAATCCTCTATGGGTCCCGGAGCAGCGTGCTACGTGCCGAAAAAAGCCTCGTCAGGGGTAGTAAGCGCTATACAAATGGAATTACAATACAATACAATAGTAAACAAAATCAGATATAAATGCAACTGAATTATATCATATTTCAATTGGGATAGACACCATGTTTGTTATGACACACTTCATATGTCCCATGTCACTGAATACCAGAAAGGGATCAAAAAATAAATCAATAAATAAATAAATCATCTTTGCAAAACATTAAGGAAAAAAATCAACAATGGTGGTGAAAAAACAAACTCAGTACCAAAACTTCCATATTCTTGCTAAAGTTGACAGAAAAGTATAACAATGACAGTGTAACAAGAAATGGCTCAAGACCATGAAAGTACACATAGGGTAGTGGTTGGATCAAGAAAGAATACTCACACAAAACAACCTCGGGTCTCTAGTAGCACACAAATATGCAACAACTAGCGTGCATGGAATATTTGAATGACTGAAGCATCACACTGTCTCCCATAAAAATAGGGGGATAATCCCTTTTAGGATGGAAACCATCACCCACCATAGGTGGCATGCTTCATCATATGGGTTCCTCCTCCCTGTAGGAAACCTAGTCATACTGAGGGCTACAACTCCCTCATTGTGAGGTAGGAGCTATGGGATGTTTTCACAAGATGGTAACAGAATAGGATGCTAAAATCCCATATGTGAAAGATAGGCGTGGTGAGGGTGCAGCGCAATAGGGCGTGATAAGGTGTATAAGCAGTTGGGGAAGTTAAAAGTACCCAGTGGATGCAAAAAGCGACTCTTTATTGACTTGCTCCAACTGGTAGGGTTAAAAAAGCAGTGCGAAGAGTAGTATTGATTTAAAACTACTCAACAAAATACAAGGTCGACATGTTTCAGCCCTCTAATAATCAATGAGATGTATCTGGGCTTTCTTCAGGACCAACAATAAATCAACGATTGCTGCTGCTAGTGAGAAAGGTGAGAATGTAAAAAAAGAGAGATAATAAAACACCAGTAATCCTATATGTTGATGAAGGGTATTACTGGGATTATCCATGTAGTTTGGATAAGTAGCCTCACTTCTACCTGGCGACAGCTCAGGGAAGGGGGCCCGCTCTATCTGTCGGTACCCCGTCGCGGTACAGAGCTGTGACCGGCCAATGGATCAAGAAAGAGCCAAGGCCCAGTAAACGGCACTAAAGTACAACAAGGCTACTGGATTCTTGCATATCCTTTCTCCAAATGCCATAAAACAACTTAAAAAAAGAATAGACGCCCAAGATACTGTTTAAGTGCTCCTATCCTTTCTGCATGTATTTCTCAATCCTCACAACACTGTAGAGACATAGGCAGGGGTGGCTCCTCTGTTATGGCAGAGGAGCGTCACCCCACTGCTTTTAAGCGGTGAGAAGCAGAATCATAAAATGATAATAAGTTTGCGTTATTATAATTTTAGGCTGTTTCCTGCTGCTTTGTGGGCGGGGCTGCTCTGCTCTTGGAGCAGGGCAGGGGCGGAGTGGTTTGCCCACTCCTAAGTGCGCAAAGACTGTTTGGTCGGCTCTCTCGGGCCGCCCAAACCAGTCATGTGCACTTTCCCCTTCACCATGCAGGCTGCATTACAGCCTGCATGGAGAACATGCCTACCCCTACAGTCCCAGGCTGAGCGCCGGGTCATGACGTTCAGACTCATCACAACACTGCATTGCATTGGCTTAGGGGAGGGAGCCTGGCTGCCTGAGTCCTGTTCCTGTCAGGGATGGAGTCAGGAGAGCAGGAGCAGAGAAGACACAGCACCTCAAGGTAAGTTTTTTTTTCTCTAATTCCGATCCCTAATCCCCCCCCCCCAGCGCATGACACCCCTTCCCGCGAGCTATGCCGGCCGCCACTGGACATGGGAATGATATTGGCAAGTTAAGAAACGTGCTTACAACCAACAGCATGTGCACAATATGATGTAATAAACAAATTATATCTGTTTTCAGTAGGCCCTTCACCAAACTCCTATGATCCAACTCATGTTAGCAATACTAGAAAATTTACAAAACAAATCCTGATCTCTCACTCCATATCTTCCTCAAGCAAACCAACAGAATACACACAATGGAAATAGTATTGGAGGGCAAAGGGCAGTGTGAGTAATTAGTCCATGGAAAGGCAAACATCCAGCCCCAAACTCAATCCGTCTTCTTGTACTTCATTTCATTCAACAGCTTAATTACCCCTAATAAATTAGAGATCAGAGAGTAACACTCCTATGGGAAGATCCAAAGCTGACTATATGTACATTTTAAATAATCAGATAATAAAATAATACGTCTTGCAGACAGCTGTCTAGCCAGACCTGAATTGTTAAGAGCACATCATTTTGTGCAAGAAAGTAAACAATAAACAGAAGAACTTTGGGGCAGATTTATGAGGGACTTGCGCCCCTTTTACGCCGCCGTTGCTTCACTTTTGTGATGCAGCGGCAGCGTAAACCCTGCGCCACGTTGCACCCCATTTACATCGTGACGCATCTATGGAGATGCGTCACGGTGTAAAGCCGTGCGCCACGTGAAACCTGCGTCAGGTTTCACGTGGGCGTTTTGACACAGGGGGGGCGTTCCGTCGCAGGAACGCCCCTGAAAAGTGACTCAGTGAAATCTATAAGATTTCACTGAGTCACTTTCCCAACGCTGATGCGTCAAAACCCTGCGCCTGCTTGAAGCAGGCGTAAGGCTTGACGCAGCATGGGGCAGATTTATGAGGGACTTGCGCCCCTTTTATGCCGCCGTTGCGTCACTTTTGTGACGCAGCGGCGGCGTAAACCCGGCGCCACGTTGCGCCCCATTTACATCGTGACGCATCTATGGAGATACGTCACGGTGTAAAGCCCTGCGCCACGTGAAACCTGCGTCAGTTTTCATGTGGGCGTTTCGACACAGGGGGGGCGTTCCGTTGCAGGAACGACCCTGAAAAGTGACTCAGTGAAATCTATAAGATTTCACTGAGTCACTTTCCGAACGCTGATGCGTCAAAACCCTGCGCCTGCTTGTAGCAGGCGTTAGGCTTGACACACCATGTTAGGGATAGGATAGGTTGGAACAGTGCTGGAGTTGCGTCGCGCTTGCGACGCAACTTCAGCACTGCGCCAACCTTACGCCGGCAGATGCGTCATGTATCTGCTTGTCCTTGCGCCACGATGCACAGCATTGTAAATGCGGTGCATCTGCGGTGGCGCAAGGGCAAACTTGCGTGACGCATCTTCCCTGGCGCATCCATGCTGATTTGCAGGGATGTGCCAGGGAACATGAATCTGCCCCCATGTTAGGGATAGGGTAGGTTGGAATAGTGCTGGAGTTGCGTCGCGCTTGCGACGCATCTTCAGCACTGCTCCAACCTTACGCCGGCAGATGCGTCACGTATCTGCTTGTCCTTGCGCCACGATGCACCGCATTGTAAATGCGGCGCATCTGCGGTGGCGCAAGGGCAAACTTGTGTGACGCATCTTCCCTGGCGCATCCATGCTGATTTGCAGGGATGCGCCAGGGAACATAAATCTGCCCCAAAGTATGCCCTCCAGTTCCCTCCACTCACAAAATGTCTGATTCAACACCAGTTATTTCATGAATCAGAAAGGGAACTAGTGTATTGATTTCATAGTTAGGTACAATGCTTACTCCTAGAATCTTTTAGACTAGCAACTGTAAGAAAAACTGAACTTACCAATCAGTATTTTGCTGCAATGATTATTTGAATAATTATTTAGTAGGAAAGGAAACAACATACGTAGAAACGGGAAGATGGCACTTGCAAGGAACATACAACCTGTGAAGTACTTCCTTTGCAGTACTTCCTTTGCTGCACCGTTTAGCCAGCTAAACACAGCGTGTGCACATGTAGTACATGTAAAAACACAGATCTTGGATGGCATGCTCGTGTGAAGAACTTTACACTTGTGTTTTATTTACACGTTTTTCCAATAAATGTCATAGCTATTATAGAAGGAAAGTCATACAACTCTTGGCTCCCTCAGCCACGTTAACAATACAATATCTAACAAAAATTAGTTATTTATACATTATTATTATTATTATTATTATTATTATTATTATTATTATTATTATTATTATTATTATTATTATTATCTCAACCTGAGTTAATGTTGATTGCCATCTTTGCTTTTTGACACGTGAATCCAGGCACGCTGGAGATCTAATACTGCAGAGTGCAATGTTCTTTTATATTCTTTACCATATGAAGATTTATTTTTCTCTGGAATCATTGTGTAATATTGTTTAAATTAATGGCTCCTTCAAGAGACACCCGCAGTGTGCAGACTTGTCCATTTCCTATCTTGTTACCGATAGTGTAAGTTGAAGGATGCAGAAAGAAGCTTGCATTGTGAGAAAAGGTGAGAACCTACTGAGTTTTTAATTTGACCATTTTGCATCAACATGATTGGACAGTTTTCCTGACGACTTCTTGTAGCTTTGCAAACTATTAGAATTCGTTGGGCCAGATTTACCAGCTTATAATGCATCAGCGAATGTTGTGCTGCGCTGCGTGAGAGGGAGAGAGCAGGAAAGTGCAATATTTTCAGAAATATGGCACTCTCCTCCCCTCTCCCTAACACCGACGCAGACATTTGCCGTCAAACTCCACGGACACACCTTGGCACCACAGTGCAAGAGTGAATCCATGAGTCTACATACGTTTTGTACTGGAAGGATACCATTACAGTACAAAATACTATGCTTAGACTAACTTTAAAAATATTCCACTTTGTATGAGTGCATTAACTGTACAGTGAAGCACACATGAAGAGGGGGGCCCCCTGGCTCATAGAAATGAAACCGGGACTTACTGCGGGGGACAGGGTGGTTGGGTTCCGGCGCCACGGTGAGCTAGGAGAGTATGATGGAATGGCGGACGACAGCCGAAATTGGCAAGCACTGGTAACAGCGTGGTGCGAGTACTCCTGAAGAGGAGAAACCAAGGGGGAGTGGGAGTCAGGTGGTGGTGAGGGGTGGGGAACGCGGCTCAGGGCAGGGAACGCAACTTACTGAAGGTCCGAAGGCCATGGGGGCCGAGCGAGCCTAGGTGTGTTTCGGGTGAAACGGGAGAAAACACCCCGGCAGGCGTGGGTGTTCATCAGTTGATCTGGGAAATCCTGAAAGGGAGAATCCAAAGGGAGTCAGGTGGCGGTAATGAGTGGGAAACGCGGGTCAGTGCGGAGAGCGGAACGCAACTTACTGGAGGTCCGATGGTCACTGGGGCCGACCGAGCCTGAACGTGTTCTGAGTGAATCGGAGGAAGACAACCCGGCAGGCGAGGGAGTTAGCCAATTGATCTGGGGAATCAAAGGGGACAATTAGGCACATGGAGCTGCTGGGGGTGACCGATAGAGCCTGGCGCCAGGGGATGGACTTACTTAAGGGTCCGTATAAGTCAGGTCAATCAGGAAGCCGGAGGTTCGCCTCTGTCTGATTCAGGAGTGTTGGCGGGGAGTGCATGAGTTAAATGGAGCAAAATGGAGCGGCAACTAGAACGCATGGGGAGAGGCGCGCATGAGCACATGAAGCAAGGCCAAAGATGGTGGCCATCTTGGAAAAGGTGAATGTAGCACTCTGGTTGGGGCGCACTCGAAGGTCTGCAGATGCGCAATGAGGAAGGTGCCAAATGTATTGCGGCCATGTTAAGAAATCGGAAAAGGGCTAGTAAAAGAGACATGTGAAGGCAGGGACAGTCAATAAGCCTGCCAGCGTTAGCGCAGAAGAAGGCGTACGTAGCATAAAAGGATAAAAAAGGGAAAGGGGAGATAAAATATTTAAAATAAGGATATACATAAAGCAACGAAGTACACTTATATACAATTCATTATATACACAGGAAATTGCATATGCGGACAAGGGAGACATAAACTGGCTGAAGTGGATATTACAGGATCATATTCCACTCCTCAAGCGTGTTAAGTCCATTTTCAATAGATCTGCAGGTGAACATCCATTTACATTCCAATCTATTGAGGATTGCTTGTGGGTCTCCGCTGTGTGGCCGTACGATGTCAATGATTTGCCAACGGAGGTCTGATTCGGAGTGTCCTTTCTCCAAAAAGTGCTGGACAATAGGTGCATTGAGGACTTTGCAGCGTATTCTGCTCTTATGTTGGCTTATTCTAGCCTTCACTTTTTGAGTGGTCTGTCCAACATAGATTAGGTCGCAAGGACATCGAAAACAGTAGATAACATTTACTGAATTACAGTTTGAGAAGAAGTTCAATTTGTGGGTTACAGTACCATGCTCAAAGACCTTAGTATTTTTAGTGAGTGGACATGCTACGCATGGGAGACCTAAGCATGAGTGCACAGTGCTGATATTGCGCGAGGGTTTGTGTGCTCGTACTAAGTGGTCCTTGATGTTATGCCCACATTTAAAGGAAAATAAGGGTGCTTCATTGGTGATATTATTCGAGGTGATAATTGGGCCAGTGTTTTTTGATCAATTTAGTTATTTTGTTGTTTGCTGGGCAAAATGTTGTTACACAAGCAATGTGTGACATGGTTTTCTTGGGTTTGGGCTCAAGTAGGGTGTCTCTATGCGAATACCATGCCCGCTTCATGGAGTGTTTAATCAGCCGTCTGGGGTAACCTCAGTTGGCTAGCTTGTTACATAAGACCTCGGCTTCCATAAAGAAATCTTCTTTGAGTTAACAATTTCTACGTATCCTTAGAAATTGACCATACGGAAGGCCGTCCCTGAGTGCTCGTGGGTGGGCACTCTTGTAGTGGAGTAACGTATTGCGTTCGGTGTGCTTCCTGTATAGTGTAGTGTAGAGCCCTCCCTCAGATGGTTTTACTGTCACGTCCAGGTAGTCTATCTGTACATTGCTAGAGCTGTAAGTGAATTTGAGGTCGGGTTGGCAGTTGTTGATCCATGTGTAAAAGTCATGTAATTCTGTCGCATTACCTTGCCGTATCATGAAAACATCGTTGATATAACGATGCCAGCTTCTGATTTTAGGCCGGTGGGGATTGACTGGGTTGAGGACAAAAGTTTTTTCTATGTCGTCAACAAAGAGGATGGCAAAGTTTGCGGCAAAAACTGCTCCCATGCACATCCCTTTGCATTGCCTGTAGTACTTGTCGTTAAACATGAAGTCGTTTTTTGTCAGGACTATTTCCAAGAGCGAGATGATAAATTCTGTTGGTACTCGGTGTGGGTCGGGGCAGTTGCTCATGTGGGTTTTAATGACTGTGGTGCCTTTGTCCTGAGGAATGTTAGTGTACAGTGATTCTCTATCAAGGGTGACCAAGAGGTCACTGGTGGGGTCAAATAGCTCTTGTTCAACCAGATTGATAAAGTGTGTGGTGTCTTGTACCAGACAGTCTTAAGACTTTGATTCTGAAGGCAGAGATGCTGCGGACGGGGTGGAGAACTTCGCATATGAAAAGATAGGCTTGCACTATTGTTTTACATGAAGAGTTTTTTGCCCCCACTACAAGGCCTCCACACTCATAAATGTGCTAATAAAATGCAGTTTTGTGAATACTGGAAATCAGTGGCGGCTCCTCCGCTAAGGCATAGGAGCCTCGTCCCACTGCTTGAACTGTAGCTTAATACAAACAAATAAAATGATAATAACGTTCATTATTATCATTTTGTTTTCTGTATGCAGCTTGCTGCTGAAGCCAGGGGAGTGGGGCTGGGCTCCCCATGTCACAGTGTGAGGAGGGGCGGAAGAACCTAAAGAGCGCATGTTGTTTGGCTGGCCGTCTCGGGCCGTTCAAACCGCCATGCAAACTCTGCATGTTCTCCGCGCAGACTGTATTACAGCCTGCGTGGAGAACATACACAGCCTGCCAGCCCCTCTCTGAGCGCCAAACCATGGCGGGTAGACCAATGACAACACTCCTAAGGCAGCGTTGTGATTAGTCAGGGGATTCTGGGAGACTGTGTGCTTCCTGCAGATGAAAGATGGAGGACGGAGAAGGAAGAGGTGGCGGCTGGCAGTCGGCGGCATAGGTAAGTGCTTTTTAAAAAATTATTTCGAACCCCCTCCTCCATTCCTCTCTCACCTCACAATCCCTGTTCGGTAGCAACCGCTACTGCTGGAAAAGCATAAACTTACACAAAAGTGTAAGTTAACCATTGTGAACCAGGCTAAAAAAATGTCATTTTTACAGTGGTCAGGAAGATTGTTGTTTTTCGAGATTTATGGTAGTGGGGGTACTCAGCACTAGTGTTGTTATTCTCAACACCAGTGTAGTTATTCTCAGAAACATTGTGAAAATGGGTGTCTCATGATCCTGAGCATTGTAAAAGTCCTGATTTTCTCTTCTTCATCTCATGACTTTGTGTTTATCTCCTTCCACACATTCCATTGTGATTACTTCACAGGCTCTAAGAACTAAACCATGCTGCATGGCACAAAATGTGCGTTGTGCCATGTAAGGCAGAGAGTACAAACATTTTGAAGCATTTTCATCTGACACCACTATAGGCTGGATTACAAAGGGTGGTAACTTAAGGCGGGGCTTAGTGCAAACACATTTTTCTACCATATTATGAAAGCAGGTTTCGGATTGTGATAATGTGTGGCAAGAATGCTTGTGCATTTTTGTTGTGCGGCATTTTGTTGAGCTGCATTGTTGCTATGTGATGTGTACTGTGGCTGTTGCATTGCTTTCTGTTTTTACACTTTTCTTGTGTTGTTATTTTGCTTTGATCTGTTGTATACTTTCCATACAGCAATAAATGCAGCTATATTTTCAGTCAAAAGCAGAATATGCCTGAAATTTCAGTTACAAGAAACCATTTACCACTGTCTAAGGTTGTAAAATTGTGCTGCACCAGCTCTTCAACTATTTAAGATACCAGTCAGGACAAAACTGCGGCAGGCACTGTTTCTTAACCCCTTCGCTGCGGCGGGAATTCCGCCACAGCGCGGGGGGTGCGGGGGGGCAGCGCGGTGGCGCTGTGCTCATGACGGAGCCGCTCCGTCATGAGCCACGGTTGAGCTTTGCTAATGACGGAACGGTTCCGTCATGACTCCGCCCAGTTGCGTTGTCCCCCTGCACAGGCGGGGAAACAGCGCCGCGTGGGCGGAGCGGCCGCCAACGGTCGTGGCATGACAGAACCGCTCCGTCATGAGCACACGGCAACCGTGGCTCATGACGGAGCCGTTCCGTCATGATCGGGGAAGGGGTTAACATAGCACCCCTAATGCTCACTTTATGTGATGCAGCCCTAGAGCGCGGAAGCTTGCGCCTGCGCCTGTGACTGGTTCCTTGCTTACGGGAACCTATGGAGCGCCTTATCTCTGTCGGTCCGAGCATGGACTGCTTTTGTACTGTAGCTTCGTTCGCAGTAGAGCAAGAAGGCCTCTGACTGCATTGATTGGTTAACATCATTAAGCGGTCCCTTACTCAGGACATATTGAGTTTTAAAGTATTTGTTTTGCTGTTGCATTAAAGAGCACAATGCTGGAAATTGCCTCTAGGGAATTGCACGCAGTGATAAATGGGGCTGAAAACTGGCTCGTCTGGTACTCCAGTCTTTCCTTGCCTGGAGCAAAACACAATTATTGGCAAAAGCCGTTAGGTACGGCCCTAATGGCTTTATTTTTAGGATGGTTTAATTTTGTGTTATTTTTATATGTAAGTATGTCACAAAAATAAAAATAAGACATTAAAAAACCCCACCACCTAAACACGGTGGCCATATGCTTGCAATTAAATTTGGAAATTGTAAAACTAAGATAAACCATCCACCATTGGATGTAATTTTATTAGAACAGGCATGAGTATTCTGAAAAGGAATAGAAACCTTTTTTATTTTAATGCACATCGCAGGAAAATATCATTTTTATTGGCTCAAATAAAAGGTACTATTGAATTACTGTAAATTGAAGGCGGAGATTAAACACACAAGGACGACTAAATATTAGAAAAGGATAAAACTGCAGAAGTAAGCATTGTCTCTCCAGCTCTGGAACTGAGTTGTTATTGCTTTAAACTGATGTGGGCATATGATCATGCTACATACCATCACTCACAGTGTAAGAGAGGCATCAGATGAAGTGGGCTGACCCATTGTAGGCTATGGTGGGCGGAAGCAAAATAGGAATTACATTTGAACACAACAAAGACTAAAGAAGGCTGAGCCAAGGACCTTCTATATACGGATATATGCTTTTATTTTATATTTATGACTTCTTATTACATGATAATGACGAGGACAGCTAAATCTGTCCCTAGGCCAAGTCTAACAATGAACTGTCTTTCAGCCTGTAGTGAAGTGTCTGTTGGCAGTGTTCTGAAGACTTCTGGTGTGAAGCCAGCTTAGTGCATTGTGGTTTTCTTTGACTCAGTGAGAACTCGGTTTTCTGCACATGTGCCAGGAGTGAACATCTTGCTTTACTGAAGGTGTGTTAGGACACTGTTCTGTGATATGAAAAGGAAAATAGCACATGATTTCAGGTCACAGCCACACCCTCAACTCTACAGCTTCATTATCCTTGAAAATCAGATTGGTCTAGCAAGCCATCAATTCACTAGTGCTATCATCGTGAGTGGTAAGTAGGGCCACCAGGATTATCAACCGTTACTCTAACCTTAGAAGGCTGGATGGCTCAGTGAGCTAAATACTTGCTATGCTAAGTTCCTTCTCTTTTTTAAAGCACTTAAACAATCAATGGTGTCATGGCGCAGGGGGCTGAGCAACATTGCTAAGAATAAAATTGATTGATGTATTCAACTTTGCAGAAGTTTGAATTAATCCAGAAACACATGTCTAGAGTTACACGGGCGCATGCTGCACCAACATACGGGGAGGCGATCCTAGCCATGCACTAATAACTCTACCTTCAGGGACTCACCAGGATAAGAAAAGCAGGCTAGTTCCAGAGTCTGCTTTTGCACATCAAAAGGCAGTCTCTCCCCAAGCTCAAGTTACAGTGGCCCAACTCACTTCAAGGGCAGGCTATGGAATTTTTGGGTTTCTCAAACTGCAAAGGACCTGTACAGGTTAACTTCTAGTCTTTTTTTTGCGAGTCATCTTTAGAGTTGAGCATAGCACAAAACACACACAGACACACCCAGCCATATACCTTGAGAGCAAACTCAAATTTGTCATCAATGTCTCGCTTGGAATGATCGCAATACTCAGTTGAAGGGGACTTTGCAGAACTCTCAACAGGAGAGGCAGGTAGGCATTCACACTTGTAGGAACCAACCAATAATGGCCTGCATTCCATTGTCAACAAATACTGTTACCAATGCCAGGCTCTGGCAGCCTAGTGAATATACGGTAATCACTTTCAAAAGGAGTGATACACTTTGGATGTCTCTCCTACATAGGAGCCATGCTCTTGGGGGCCTGTTTTTAGGGTAGTGTCCCTCAGTTAGCATATGATTGTCATGTTTGCTGAGGTTTTTGCTCATTCAGAGTTGTGCATGGGCGTTTATGACCGACCCAACCACAAGTCAGGATCCTCAGTGAAAAGCTTGTTGGCCACCCTAAACATATTTTACTTGTTTTTGTGGTGCAGAGTGAATTGTGGTAGGGGTGAAGTCATGCATTTGATGACATACACCACATCTACAACTATTGGCAATTACCAATATACTTTGATCTCTACAAACCTCAAGTGCCTGAGTTTGCTGGTAAGTAGTGGCCTAGATGATATGACAAAAGACAACCTAAAACCTTAACTCAACAAGACATTTGTTGATTTCACTTGATTGTCCACACTTCATCTATCTTTGTGGTCAGGATACATAGGAGCTTGAAGTTCATGGCTTTGAGTTTAATTTTTCCCTCTGGCATGCTACAACTGCACACACACAGTAACATAACAGTACATAGAAACATGCATTATTAAAAATCAAGATGGAAAGTCTTGAAATTCTTTGCACCCACAATTTCTGCAAATCCTTTACCAATATGGAAAAGCACCACAGGGTTCACAAACTTTACTAACTGGTCTTGCCAACTCTTAAATCGAGAAGGTGCCTCGTACCACTGCATATGAAACAGTGGAATAACGAAACTTGAGGGTCCCACCTGAAAAGTACCTGGGGGGCTCCCCACGTGCCAGACACAGTCAGGAGCTTTCAGGCCAGAGGCCCGCCCCCGTGCACAGTGCTGAAAGGGGCCCTAGGACCCCACGGGCCCCCCACACCACAGGGGCTGAGTGGGCTATTTTTACCACAAAGCGAGGAAAAGGAGGGTGAGATAGGTGACCAAGGCTGTCACCTATCTCTTTATAACATTATGTGAAAACCGTAAGGTTTGTTAAATACTGCCCTCACCCACCAGATAGTGGCATGCTTCATTATAGAGCTGCTACAACATCCCTGTGCAGACCAACGTATTGACTGTTGAGACATTTTATTGACGATGTCTTGATGATATGGAGAGGCAACCTGAGCTCGCTAATGGACTTTCTAGAATGGGTTAATACGAAAAATTCCTTTCTACACTTCACATCTACCATTACCAGTTCTGCACTTCCCTTTCTGGACCTTTTGATGAAGGCGGAAGACGGAAGAATAAAAACACATTTTTATCACAAAGCCCTAAGTTGGCAGGGTATGCCCAGATGTTGGTCCCTTGCTCAGTTTGTCACTGGATTCAAGCTAGCCTGGCTGATGAGGAGTGTCACCCCGAAACCGGTCCCAGGATGCTTGTTTCCGGTCCAGGGAAGACCTGGCTTGGCAGTTCAGTCTGGACTGTTCCCATGAGACACAGGGTCAAGATTGATTTGCATATGGCTGGGTCTGAACTGGGGTGGCAAAGTGAGCTAAAGAACGATGATGGATTCAACCCAGATCTGTGACTGGGGGTGAGTGTCTGAAAAGTTTCAGCGCTCTGTCCATCATCTCCTTGTGTTTAATGAATTTACCTAGCTCATCTTTTATCCTCTCATAAATGGGATGGGAGTTTGAGTGTTGAATGACCACAACTGTGGCTGGTGGCAATCAGGGGATTCCCTTGGTTATGGCTACAAACACATGGGATTAAGGTATATCATATAGAGAACATCTTCCCTATAAACTATAAACCTTTATCATACATATACATATGTGTTTTTAAATGACATTTGAAAAGCGTGAGGTCTTGTATTGGTTTGTACCTACATGTATGTGGTATGTTTATCATTTCAGTAACATATGAGAGTGTCTACGCAGAAATTGATAAGCCAGGTCATTATTTATAGTAACACTTATCACGTAAAACACGCACATTCCCTTGAAGATTGGGTTATTGATCAGGAAAGGGAGTGACTTAGATCAGGGATAGTCCTGAGGAAGGCATTTATGGGCAACGGTAAAGGCCAAAGCATGTCAACATAGAAGCAATATAGGAGAGGAAGGGGAACCTAACTTCCCCTAAACCACCTCCACTTCTTTAACTTTTAATTCCATTAAGGGAACCCAGGAATACATTTTGACATAGGCTTTCTCTGATTTAGATTTAGATTTTTTTTCTCTGTCCTTTTGTTTACTGCACGGATCCCAACACATTCATGTTTGTTGTGTCTTCCCCTCCCTTTGCTCCATCCCAGGAGTTGGTCTGTGCAGAGATGTTGTAGCAGCCCTATGATGAAGCATGCCACTATCTAGTTGTTGAGGACAGTTTTAAACAAACCTTACATTTTTCTCATGATGTTCTAAAGAGGCAGGTGATATTCTTGGTCACTTATCTCTCTCTCCTTTTTCTCGTTTAATGGTTACAGTATGAGCATCACAGAGAGGATAGAAAAGGAGTAGTACCTCTCTTCCCTTCTTTGTGTGTAGCTCTGGGCTATTTTTACGCCACTGCCTTCTCTATGGAGTTCCTCACTACCACCCTCCAACAATGGCCCTCATTTCTCTATAGCACCTCTCTGTATTAATGTAATGTTTTAATGCACTACTCTTCTGTGATCTGCATGATACATGTTCGTTGCAGTAGGCACCATAAACCCTCTGCACTACTATATGATGCTTCCAAACGTCGGAACGAGTTCCTTTACAACGCCTACCTGAACAACGCGGTCTCTACTATGACCGCGTCTTAACCACGACTAGCTTTACCACACATTCCTTTACCACGATTTTACATGGTAAAGGTATGCATGGTAAACAACTATCTGTGGCTGAGTTTACCACCACCTTCCTTCTCCCCCTGGGCCCTAAATACATGCCCAGCCTCCTTAAAACTACCCCAAACCCCCAACCCCTAAAAACTAATCTGTACCCCTCCCACCCCCTAAAAACTACCCCAACCCCCCACTCTCTAAAAACTAATGTGAACCCCTCCCACCCACTAAAAACTACTCCTCACCCCCTCACCCCCTAAAAAGTACCCCTTAAAACTACCCGAATCCCCCACCCCTAAAAGCGAACCTGAACACCCACCCTTAAAAAGTAACTTGAACCCCTCCCACCCCCTAAAAACTAACATGAACCCTCCCACCCCTAAACACTAACCCGAACCCCCCACCTCCTACAAACTAACCCAAACCCCTCCCGACTCCTAAAAACTAACATGAACCCCCACCCTCACAAACCCCTACCCCTCTTACCTGTTCCTGTCTGACGCTCCTCTGAACTCTGCCCTGCACGAACACTAGACCGACTTCGCCTTAACCACATGCATGGTTAAGGCTAAGTCGTTGTTCGGGCAAGTTGCTGTTCAGCTTGCGTGACTCCGTAACTCGTTGTTCCGTGTTGTTGTTGAGAATGTTTCCCCGTCCAAACTGCCACTAGACAAAATTCTGATCTCTCGCCAGTGATAACATTAATCACCAGAGTGATCTTGACATTTTTATTGTTGCTGTTAATTAGCTAGATACACAATGAGCCCTGCAGCAGGTGCTTTTAAATCCACGTGATTTTTAAATAAAGCACCCACCCTGCCACCGAGGTCCAGTGCAAGGTACGGCTGCACTGGTCACACTGCCCTAAATCTGGCCCGGCAGGGAGGAGCAGGCGGAGAACTCTATCGATCTGAACTGGCCTGTGCAATGAAAAAGGACTAAATGGCAGATCAGTAGCTGTGACACCCCCTCATGAAGTGGGGGCTGTGGGCCTGGGACAGAGGGAGTCTGCTGGCACACGTCTAGAGCTACCCACCCCATACTGCTCTGTTTTGCATATACCAACCTTCCTGTTTGCCTTCGTCCTTTTCTTCATATTGTAACTGGTGTAGACATTTTACATAATGTCTGTAACATACAATAACAAGCCTTCAGTTTAGTTGAGCAGTACCTATTGTCCTCAGACAAAACCAGTGGTGTCCGAAGCCAGAGGTCCCACTCCTCACAAGCCTGACGGGGAAAAAGAAGATGGAAAGATTATTGTAACATTAAAGATATGTTTTAACAGGGAGCGATTAAGAAATAGGTATTTGGGGAAGTCTCGCTCCCACCTCAGCGTGAGATGGTAAAGGATGCTTAGCCATGGGACCAGACCACACAATCACAAAAGGTTTCATGATGCAAGTCTTCAAAGAGCTCAAATAAGAGTTAATTTATTTATGACTAACTTGAAACACGACTTAAAGAAAATGTAGAAAGATGTTTCTGAGCTGAGTGCCATGAAAGAGAATATGGTTGAGCAGGAGATCTCAGGTAAATGGCTCGCTGCCCTTGCACAGTGCTGGAAGAGGCTCCTAGAGGCTTGCACCCCCCTCCCCACGGCGGGGGTGCAGGGGCTATTGTTATGCCACTGATGTGAACTTCTGAGCTCCTGAACATATAATTTTTTGAACATTTACTGTCAATGCAACACCATGATTGATGGACATTATACTGTGATCACAGAGATGTTCTTAAAACTGATAAAAGAGGCAATATGCCATTGCAGGACATTGGAAGAAGTCGAATGGTCAGATTTGCTTGCAATTCATGATGTTGAAGAAGTCGACTCTTGAACTTTGACTTAGCCCATACTCTGTGGCCTTGACACAAATTGGAACCTTATTGGTAGGAGATCTGAACTTCCATGAAAGAAAGCAGTAGCTTCCAGCCTTCCACTTCCATTGCCCTTCGCCATGATCTTGCCAGTGTGAGTAACCTAACAGGCAACTGGATGAGGTGGACTGCCACGTCAATAGAGGTGGATAAGCTCTGCAACCTTTTGTATCCCCCTAGACACTGAGACTGGATGTGTACAACAGTGTGTAAAAAGGCTTTTTTACAGACTGCAAGACTAGATTTACAGTTTGGAATGCATCTAGGGTTAATTTCTATCCAGAAATTGAACTACCACTTTTGATTGGTGTGTGGCTCTTGAATATCGATCCAATATCGAGGGACAAAACATCCAAAGGTAAATACGTATAGATTCCTAACTCCACATCTATGTACCTTGACATTATGTATCTACATTAGGTACATAGATATAAATGTGGTGTTAAGAATCATAAATCTATGCTTCCCTCGATGCACTCTTCTCTCGATATTGTGTCCCTCAATATTTTGTCCATGATATTAGTGTGCCATGATATTCTTGTATTCGATATCGAAGAATACAATCTTTTTTTTTTTTTTTTTTTTGAAACCTTTATTACAAATTTCAATAGATATACAGGTATGGGCCTACAACCTCTGGGCCGGCTGCTAGTAAACAATAAGGTCATAAACATATAGGTATAAACACAAGCAGCAAGCAGTGTAGGTTCCAAGGATCCGAAATATCATTTGCGGCTATAGGCCTTGACATCCCAAATGACGGTTTCATTTTAAATGAAAAAAGAAACAAACCCACAAGGCGGCAAAAGTCCAGGTGACATTATGCGCTCCCCGGGAGGGGCCTACTAAACTACAATGGAAGGGGGGGGGGAGGGCAGGGGGCAGAGACAAAGTTATCCCGATAACACAGAATCATGGAGATGCGCAGACTAAGGAGACAGGGCCTCAGCAGAGTCACGCGTTAGGGGCGGGGCGCAAATCCCGCCACGATAGGAGTTCCAGGGGCCCCACACCTTTACCCATTTCCCAGGCTTGCCTCTCGCCACATACACAGTCTTTTCTCGGAACATACACCAATCCATATTTTCCTTCCGAAGAATACAATCTTGATCGATCCTGAAAGTGTTGCTGGAAGACATACCAGTGGGTAGTGTGGGTAGTGTTGGTGTTGCTGTGCCTGCATCTTACCATTTTCGTTTTTACGTTTTACATTCTGGTTTTCAAATTTGGTTTTGCATTTTACATGTTGATATGTTTTCCTCCTTTGTACATTAACGTGCCTTTCCTCTCCCCCTCCACATATTCCACAAGAAGGTAGTTCTCAGCAAAAATAACTAGAAACTGTCATTTAGTTACAGACATATTCAGGTGATGTTTATCTTCTGTGCTGTAACTTTGTTCTAGACCTTTAATTAGTTGCTGAAATACCTTTTAGAAAAGTTGTTTGAAAAAAAATCAATGTAGCTCACTTACAGATGAAATTAAAACTCCAAACATTAATATAGAGAAACTATGCGTGTTTTGAATGCAGAAGTAAAATTGACTGGAGAAGATATGAAGCTACATTTAAAACTATAATAAGGCTTTCAAGAGTATCTTCTGAGAAACAGCAGCATATTTAAAAAAACAACTGAAAGAGAGGATCAATAATCTAAGCAAGTAAAGATGAAAGTAAAGATCAGAGGACGTGTAGCATGAAAACAGGAGAATACTATATGTAAAATTGAAAACGGCAAATGCGTGCTAGGGAGAAAAGGTGAGTTGAGAAATGATAAAGATGTTTACAAGGTGAGGCCAGTGTTTTTGAGGAGATGGACAAAAGATAGGTGGAAGTGAGAAAAAGATATATGGTTGACAGAAAGGAAAAAAGTGAATATAATTTTCCTTGAGGTTGAAGTGAAGTGAGTGAGAAGTCATCCAGGAACAGTTGGAGATTATGTTTTGAATACATTTGGAAAACAAGCATTAGCAAACCCAATAGGTCCGGAGTTTCCCCCCAGCCTTCTCACAATTCTTGTTTTGTCAATGTTTTTGTAAAATCTTATTGTTGAAGTAGCGTCCAGGCTCTAATCCATCTAGAAGAAAGAAACAAACAAACGAAGAAAAGAAAGAAAGACAGACGGGAAGAGAAAAATGAAAGAAAAAAGAAATGAAAGAAGGAAGGAAAGAAAGAAGGAATGAAGCAAGAATGAACGTAACAGAAAAAGAAATCAAGAAAGAAAGAAAGAAATGAAGGATGCAAGACAAGAAAGAAAAATAGAAAGAATTAATGAAAGAAAGTGAGAAAGACAGTAAGAAACAAACAAACAAACAAACCAGGGAAGTAAGAAGGAAAGAATAAAGGCAGGATAGAAAGAAAGAAAAATGAAAGAACGAAGAAAAGCGAGAAGTAAAAGGAAGTAGGCAAGAAAGAAGGAAAATGAAGGCAGAAAAGAAAAAAATCAAAAGGTAAAGAATGTCAGGTTTGCAAAGATAGATAGAGCACACTGATTAGCTTATATTCAGAGTTCATGTGAGCTTATATGAAATAGCAGCAGCCATATAAAGAAGGCCACTCCAAAAGAATTCACAACAGCATGAGCAGCAGATAGAATCTGATAAAGCTACAATGTGCCCTGTGGTCACTTCAAAAGCATTCTGCTAATACATTAGGCTCACACAAAAAGGAAAACCTAGAGTAATTATAACCTAAAAAACAAAAACACTGGTACTGAAGGTAACTATCTTATTTTCTATTTTATGATGTGCTCCTTGGGAAAGAGCAGCATGCAGTCCCTTAGACCTACCAGCCTTAGAGTGGACTTTCCCAAACCTGTTTTCCTTCTCCCCTCTTGTTTAACTCAATAGTTTCTTGTTGGAAGCAGGACTCGTTGGGACCGATTCACAGAACTAATCAGAGACAAAATCCTAAACTTACTACTTTTGGTATTCACAGAATGCATTTAGTAGTAGTAAAGTTAGGATTTTATCTTACGTTTGACTTAAGACAGACTTAAGACAGACTTAAGACAAACTTAAGACAACATCCTAACTTTACTACTACTATATGACTTCTGTGAATACCAAAAGTAGTAAGTTTAGGATTTTGTCTCAGATTACTTCTGGGAATCGGGCCCTGTGCCCTTTACTACTGCTATCTAGTCTTAAAGTGCTTGTTTTCACTCCTTAAAGCATGGCAAAATTCCCTTACACCTGATTGGCATATTTAATTTACTTAATAGTCCATAGTAAAGTGGTAAACCATATTCCCAGGACTGGTAAGTTGAATTCTACTAGTGGGCCTGAAGCACATATTGTGTCACAGTAGCCCCTTAAAGCATGCCCCTTAAAACATTGCGGCATCTCGGGTTCTGCCCTAGACTGGATTAAATCCTTTCTTTCCAACCGTAGACAAGCAGTTGCCTTAGGTACTTTTATTTCAACTGAGCGCAATATTACAACTGGCGTCCCACAGGGTTCAACTTTGAGCCCGCTGTTGTTTAATGTCTACATGACCCCTCTCATTCACCTAATAAGATCGTTTGGCATTGAAGTCACGTCCTACGCTGATGACACCCAATTGATTCTTTCCTTAGACAACAAGTCATCCGCGTCTGAACTTTCATTCAAACACTGCTTCACTGCAATCATCCACTGGATGACAGAAAACCATTTGAGATGCAATACGGACAAAACTGAGATTCTCCCCATAGGGAAAAATGTCCAATTCCAACCTGACAAATGGTGGCCAGATGGGACAACACCCCCCGACACAGTCAAGGTAGCAAAAAATGTGGGTGTAAAATTTGACTCTGCACTCACCTTTCTCCCCCACACCATGGCAGTAGCAGGGACCTGCTTCAGCCTCATTAAATCTTTAAACAAATTCTTTGACCTCATCCCCATCACAGCCAGGAAATCAGTGGCAGTGGCCCTGATACTCTCGCGTCTGGACTACTGCATTAGTCTATTAGCAGGCACCAACAAATCCAACCTAAAAAGACTACAGGCTGTCCAGCACGCCACGGCTCGACTCGTCTTGAAGCTCCCTAGAAGATCCTCAGCCTCTGCAGCCCTTCAAGCCCTTCATTGGCTCTCCGTATGTAAAAGAGTTCTTTTTAAACTCCTTCTCATTACTTTCAGAGCCAAACACAATATTGGACCCAAGTACCTCTCCGCAAGATTTACCTCATACACCACAACTCGAAACCTCAGGTCTTCTACCGCCAATTATCTTAAACCACCTTCCTTCAAATATAAAACTAAAGGCGGCCGAACAGTGGCCGTCCTAGGATCCAAAGCATGGAACCTATTATCTCCCCACCTGAGATCACTTGAGACAGAGACACTTTTCAGGAAGGCCCTGAAGACTTGGGTATTTGCAGCCCCAGAGGAACTATGCTTATCCCTTATCTAGGAAAGCCAGTGCCCCTCCCCTCCCCTTACCTCCACAGCGCCAGGATGCTCCTCGCGGAGTGACAGCCCGCGCTTTAAGAACTAATTTACATTACATTACATTACATTACATGTCTCAGGCCTACCATTGCAGCCTGTGTGCAGTTTTAAACTGCCAATTCAACTTAGAAAAATAAACCTTTAGCCAAGCTTAAAACTCTATTTTTAATACATATAAGTCACCTTAGGATAGGCCCAAGAAAGTCTATATGGCAGGGTGCCTGCATGTGAAAAGTTGGATATATACTTTTACGTTTTACATGTCCTGGTAGTCAAAAACTCACAAATTATTTTCTCGTTGCTGTGAGGCCTACCCCTGCCATAGGTTAACATTGTGTTACATTACTACATTTAATAGCTGATAACTTTTGCTTGAGAGGAGGTAGAAATATTATGTTTGGTTTCTAAAGAAATTGAATTTAAAATCGTCTTTAAAGGTAAAGCATTTTAAGTCACAATTCAGAAAATGTCACTTTTAAAAAGTTGGCATTTTCTTGTCCTAACCATTTGATGCCTGCAGCTTGTTTCTGACCCATCTTTCACATCGGAGGATAGAAGGTCAGGGGAAGGCTCACTCTCTTCCTTCACTCCATTATCTGTCACCAGAAGCATGGAAGCTTTAACCTCTCATACTGTGGTTAGAAGCATTTCACATGGAGTACCCGTAAGAGGGTTTTGGGGTTCTTGAGGCTCCTTGCGTTCCTTCGTCTCATAAGGCCCTGACCAACAGTCTTTAAGGGCTGTGAGCTCGACTGGCTTCATTACCCACATCTTCTGGCCAATTTGAAACTCCATCAAAGTGGCCTTCTGGTCGTACCCGAGTTTCATTACTTCCTGGCTGGTCTGTAAGTTTTCAGAAGCCATCTTCCAGAATTTTTGCATCTGGTTTCTGAGGGCTAACATGTAGCTAACCACATTTTGGTGAGGATTCCTGGGAGCTTGCTCTCACCCCTTCATAACCAGACTGAGAGGTCCCATAACAGGATAACCATAGAGGTGTTCAAGTGGGTAAAACCAAAATGCCTTCTATGGTAACTCCTTATAGGCAAAGAGCAGACATGGCAAGAAGATGTCCCACTTCTGCCTCAAAGACTGATGCAGGCCTATAATCACTCAACAAGCCCATCTGTCTTTGGGTGATAGGCTGTGGAGAACTTGTAGGTTACCCCACACTCATTCCACATGGACTTCACAAAGGCAGACATGAAGCTGGTGCCCCTTCCTTGGGAAACCCCATTCAAGTAAAATCCCCATCTGGGCCCTAGCCACTGCAGGAGAAGTCACATATCCCAGTGCTATGGCCTCTGGATATCTGGTGGAATGGTCAAGTTGAACCAGGATAAACCTGTTGCCTAAGGTGGCTTTGGGGTCCAAGGGTCCAACAATGCAGATGCCCACCCTTTCAAAGGAGGTGCTAATGACAGGTAAGAGAACCTAGACTAGCCTTAAATGTTTTCCTATTTTTCCCCCGGCAGGTGGGACATGACCATGGGACATGACTTGGAGAATGCATCTGAGGATCTCTTTATCTGGGGCCACTAAAAGTAGGTCACAAGTCTGACAAAGGTCTTGCCCTGCCCTAGATGTCCTGCCAGCGGAATGTTGTGAGGCAGACCCGGTACTTTAGCACAGGGGGACTACCAACACTTGAGTTGCCCTAGGCTCAGGAAAGTTAGGCTCACTGTATGAGGTGATTTCCAGAGGTGTCACAAGCTGCCTGAGCTTCAGGTTGCTACCTCAAGCCCTCAAGAGTTGGGCACTCTTGCTATGCTTTATAGAAGTCCTGTGGGTCCAACCTCAACTTGCCATCCAGCAAGCTCAGGCAGGTCTTTTGGGGCAGCAATGTCCTCTCTAGAAGGCTTGAGGGCTGTTTCCTCAGGAGCTCCATCAACGTGGACTGTGGAAGGTTTAGAGGCTAGTTTACCACACCATACCATTCCCTTTCTTGGCAGCTACCTGGTCCATTTTGCAAGGCTTCAGGCTTCCTTGACTCCCCCTCTTGGGCAGCCATGGACCATGTGAAAATGCAGACCCACTAAGGCAACCTTAACATCTCCAGGTGTGACCTAAGTTCCAGGTCCTTCCATTTCCTTCCAGACAGTGTGCTTCAGGTGACTACCTAACAGACAATCTACAGGCATGACAGGGCTCACAGCTACTTTTAGAGAACCTGAGACTCCCCTGGCACCACAACCAGGTGACACATTACAGTAATCATACTGGCTCCAGCATCTCACAGAGCCTCCACTCTCAGCCCATTGATGGCACGCCACTGCCTGTACTTGGAATTATTGGAAGGCATGTGGGCTTTGGGAAATATCTCTTTGTTACCTAGAGATTCTAGGATAACCTCTGCTCCTTCTCCCACAGTAGCTGGAAAAATCTGCTCCCTAAGTGCTACACTAGTCAATATGGGGCTCTGCACACCTGTGGGGGCTGTGCCCTCTCCGGACACTTTACATCCCCTTTCACATGCCCAAACATGTAGCACTCGTGGCATCTGGGGACATACTTAACTGTTTCTTATCAACAAAGCCATGGTTCTTTTGGTCAGAACGGGAAAGGGTTCTCTTCCCCTGTGAACTATTTTGGGGTTCTCAAAAGGGTGATCAGGGTTCCTGCCAGAAGAAAGAGGTTCTGGTGGGGACCCTGACCACCCTTTTGAGAACCCCCGATGCATTCTTTGACACTCTGGTGCTGACCCAGAGGTCTGCCTTCATAGCAAGCCCTCTGGGATCAGTGAGCGTACTGCCTGGCAGGTGTTGGAGCAGCTCTGTAAAACAGATATTGAGAATGTGCTCCCTACAAATCAGGTAGTATAGCCTGATAAAATCAACAACTTTTCAGCCCCTCACCCAACCACTCAGTGGCTTGCTGGAACAGTCCAAGAAGTCTACCCAAGACTGGTTTGGGATTTTGTGACTGTCCCTGAACCTGAAGTGGTACTAATCAGGGATCAGATGAAACTTGGAGATAAAAACGGCCTTCATGTGGGTATACTTTATTTGGTCCCCCACCTCTAGTGTATGAGGGTGTCCCTTCCTGTGGACACGTGTTTCCATATGCTAGCCCCCCAATACTCCACTGGGACCCTGTGCATCATCCGGGTTACCCTTCAGGCAGAAAACCACTTGTCTATGTCATTTACTACAACAGAGCTGGGCACCAGGTCTTGTAGTACGCAGACTGTAACCTCTCCAGTTGACACTAAGAGCCCCATTTACAATATTTTGATGCACAGCAAGCCTTCCTGCTGCACTGCCGTGCATCAAAAGAAAACGCATGCACACTTGCACCATGGTACAAGGGTGTCTGCATTGTAGGAGTGATTATTTTTGTACACAAAAACAATTATGCGAGGTGTTTTCCTCTTTCTATGTGTGCTGCAGAATGCAGCATACATAGAAAAAGGAAGAACGACGAGAAATAAAGGTTTTATTTCCCAGGGGAGGCGTAGGAATCTGATGCATTCCCAGGATTATAAAACCTAGTAAATCTGGGAATACGTGAGGTTCCATGGTTGCTGTGTGGGAATACCCACATCAACACCCATGGAAATCCCCTTTCACGCAGAGTAATGCATGAAAGGGGGCCATATTTACATGGCCATAAAAGCCACACACATGGTGGCTTTAGGTGGCCTTGAAAATGTGGGCAAGCACACTGCGCCGCTGGTGCATCAAAAAAGTGACGCCTCATCGGTGTAAAGGCCCTAAATGGGCGCTGGCACCATTGGTGCTAGAATCTGATTGCTTGGCTCTGATGTCCATCTCCCTTTCACTTCTCCCATGAGCCAGTCTTATTCCCTCCAGAGCTAGCTTCCCCTCCTTTTAAGCTTTACCAGCTGCAAGCTGAATGTCCTCCCAGACTTCTTGTCTTCCAACAATTCAGTGGACAGGCTGTAGGAGGGCACACCGCTCCTTGCCGTGACAGGGGCTTCTCTCCTGTAGGCAGATTTCCCCCTCCTCAGGAATCTGCAGCTCAGGGTCCATGGCCAGACCCTTCTCCTCATCCTCCTCTAAGCTCCACTGTGATGGATTGCATTCTCTTGACCTCCTCATAGGCACTGAGGGCTATGTGGATGATCACCTTTATTGCTCTTTTAACTGCATTCAGCCTCCTCTTCTTGTAGAGCTTCTGCACCTAAGCCTTGCTGAGGTCATCAATCCTGTGGAGATCCATCTCCATTATATCAAAAAAGGAGGTGAGGTATACTTTAACTTAGTAAAGTGAGGAAAAATAGCCAATCAAAAACTAAGGAGAAGATGGTTCAATATGGTAGGAGCCTTTTCTGTCTTTGGGGCTCTGATGAGGAGGCCAGCCAACTAGCCCTTGGAGTCACTCTGGAAGTCTCAAGTTCAAGCAGGGATGCAGGTGCCAGGCAGCAGGGCATTCCATTGAACGCACAAGTCAGGCTACAGGCAGCAGGGCAATCCTCTTGGTGCAGCAGGGCAGACCTCTGAAGTACACAGCAGGCCACAGGCAGCAGGGCAGTATTCTGAAAGTCATTCTGCAGTTCCAGAAGTAAACTGAAGAGTGTGTCTGAGGGCTTTGAAGTTGAAGAGATTTCTGGAGATTACCCAAACCCCACAGACATGTCTGGAATTTCCTGTCTCCCTGTTCTGGTCCCAGTCTGTCTGGCAGCACAATTGGCCAGTGTGATGGTCTATGTGTGTGAACTGAGCTAGAGTCTCTGAAGTGCAAGTGGGGCTGTGCACAGCTTCACCCCCATCCTGCTTGAATGGGCCATCTTGTGTATGAGTGGAATACACAAAGGCCAACTGACAAATACTCCTAGTCATGTGACCCAAAAAACAGGCTGCAGGCACCAAATGGTTAGTATGAAGAAATGCCAAGTTTGTAAAAGTGGCATTTTTAAAATTATGAATTAAAATCTGACTTTACCATTGAAGAGGATTTTAAATTACAATACATTAAACACCAAACATGATATTTTTACCTGCTCCAAAACAAAAGTTACAACTTGTTAAACGCTACAAGGCAATCCAATGTTATCCCATGGGAGAGTTAGGCCTCACAGTAGTGAACAATGAATTTGTGAGCTTTTCCCCATCAGGACATGTAAAATGTAAAAATGCATGTCCAACTTTTAAAAAACAAAGCTACCTAAGGGGTGATTTATATATAATAAAAAGTTTATTTAAGGCCTGGCGAGAGGGTTATTTTTCCCAGTGAAATTGGCAGTTGAACAGTGCATACAGGCTACAATGGCAGGCCTGGGACATGTTTTACGAGGCTAATTAAGTGGGCAGCACAATAAGTGCTGCAGCGCTACTGGTAGCATTTCATTTATCAGCACTGAAAATATAGTATACCACTTTACAAGGGACTTATAAGTAAATCAAATATGCGAATCAAGTGTAAGCCAATTTACCATGTTTTAGGGAGCAAGTACATGCAGTTTAGTACTGGTTAACAGCGGTTAAGTGCACAGAGTCCTAAGACCAACAAAAGCAAAGTCAGCAACACAGGAGGGGAGAAGGCAAAGGTTTAGAGGAAGACCCCCCGAAGGCTGAAAGGTCTAACACACTTCCACATGAATGTATATTTAGTTTTATTTGCTATTAACCAACATTCCTAATAGTATGCCTGGAAAGCTGCGCCATGTGCAGGCTTCCAGGTGTAGTAGTGGGAAGGTCAGCTGACTTTTCCTGTGGGATCCTATATCTGCATGTGGAGTTCTCCATAATGCAGATTGCACGCCAGGATGCTAGGTTGCCTTGTGCAAATTTATCATTTTGTTTTCCAAAGGGAAAATGTTTGTCCCTGTGTTTAAATTCTTACCTCTACAACCCCACCAACCTGGGGTTAATCTTTTCCCATTCAAACACTGGAAGGGAAATTACATCAGCCCTGTGCAAAGCGAAGAAAGGGGAGGGAGAGGAAAAAATTAATTTCAGTTATAAATATATGTTTACATCTAAATGTATCTTCGTGAAGACTGCCAAGTGAATATAAAATGAAAAGTACACATACATTGGGAGTCTGAAAGGAAAAAAAAAGCTAATGAGTGTGAATAAAGAGACATAGAAAAAACTATTCACAAAAAACACAGTCTAACGTTAGACAAAATAAGTAACAGACATAAGGATTATCAGATAAAGCAGTAAAATAAGCACTGTTGCGAGGAAGATGCTCATCATAAACTATACATGCCCACCTTTTTCTTTCTGCTTTTAACTCCTCGTTAAAGCGGATCTGAAAGATGACACCAATGTAGGAGATGCCACCAAGATAGGATGTATGTTTTTAATTACATCTTTATTATGGCTTTCCAGCCCATTATGACTTCAGTGGCCATTAAAAAGAAAAAGATGCTTATTAGTTTTTGCAAGTCACTTCCTCAGTTTTTTATAGTGTACGACACTGTCTCTTGGCACTGTCCCTCAAGCCATTCCCACCCTGCTCCTAATTCCACAGAGCCATTATAATGCACATGACTACATTTGTATCTCTTTCGTGGTTCGACTTGTTTTATGTGAGCGTTTTGCTTGTTCTGCTGCACACAAAATATGTAAGTTTCCAGCAAAATATTCTATAAAAGAATAGCATGGGAATACGGAAGGAAGACGTGCCAGAAATGCCATTGGTACCAACTAGAGACATTTAAAAACACCACTAAAAGGGCTCCGCGTATATTTCACAACTGGGTCACTGCCGACACATGGCTAAACTGCTCTTGAAATGTCTACCTTATTGTCATTTAGCCCTCATTATAATGTCGGGCAGACTGCCACTGTCTTTGGCGGCCATCCATGGCAACGGTCTGACTGTTGGATTAAGATACCCCCCGTTGGAGCACTGTGGGTGGGGGGAATGACTGCCGCCTCTAACAGGCACAAGGAGCCCATTGGGGCAGCAGTCGGACAGTAATCCCTACAATGAAGGCGGTTACTGTGCAGGCACCGCCGTAGGGATTACAATGTCCTTTTCCCCACAGCCTTTTCATGGTGGTCCAACTGCCATAGGGCCCCCATCCCCCATGTGCCACCGCTATGTGGCCAGTACCACCAAAACATCACACGATGCATGGATGTTTACAAACATGCCTTTCTCTATTGTGGCTTGTGCTGCGGCCCTTTTCCGCAGCACAAGCTGCAATAAAAAACTGCATGTTTCCAGCTACCTACACGGAGGTCGTATCATAGTATAGCAGGTGGAACCGCTAACTACGTCAGGCTTTCTCCTTCCCACAGTGATGGCGATGGCGATGGCAATCGGACACTCGTCCGACCGCCATCATAATGAGGCCCTTATAGTTTGGCACAGTAGGAGCACAACCATAATTCAGTCAAGCTCCTGCCTTACCAAACTTAAGGACTCCCCGCAACAGGTAGCATCAGAGAAAGCACAGGGTTTATAACAATGGAGCCTTCACATCCTCTGCCATCAATAAACTTTGACCTGGTGGCTTTTTTGTCACAAGGCCATCAGGTTATAGTTACATTAACCCTGTTGTATTTATGGTGGGGTGAAAATCACTAGAATTCTCTGCTCAGGGCTGCCATGCAAGGCATGGCAATCACCCAACGGTACCCATTTGGAGGGAGTCAACATCATGAATGTCAGGGTAATTGAAGTTTTTGATTTTCAAGATGAAAATAAGCTTTTTGCAAACCAAAAATCTTTGCTTAATGGGAGCATCAAATATAGTTCCCACTCGGTAAATCTTCACTGACTTCAAAGAGCTGCTACCATGGTGGCTCCACTGAATGCCTGGAGATTGCTGTCTGCTTGTTATGGTTCTCTAAGTATGGCAGGAGGTCTTCTACCAAGGAGTCTAAAGCAATGGCCTCCCCTGACTTGCCGGCCTGGTGAACAGTCTGTCATACTTTAACTGACCTCCTGAGTAGGGTAAACATATAGCTCACTTCCTTATTGCATGCACCTTTAATCATATTAAGAGTAAAATGTGTTATGCTTAAGAATAGCCAGAGATGTTCCCAAGTGGTTTAAGAATATTTATACTGAAAACAATAAAAATAAAAAATAAAATAATAAATGGGACGAAAACTTAAGTAAGGCCCCTAACAACACAAAAAGATTTTTAATTGACATCTCCGAAAAGGAGTATGACGAAAACAAATCTGAAGTAGATCGGTTTAGCGGGGGCATTAAAGATAGCAACAAGGGAGAAACCACACAGAAGAACTATGAGATACTTAGTGACCTGCGGGGTACCTATGGTGCCCCCCTACATAGCCCTGCACCATGTGGCAGGCATGTGATAATGGCAACAGGGTCACCTCTTAATCGTGCACGGAGGAACGCCCAGAGAGGCAAGGTTAAGCCATGTAATAAGAGCCAGCAAATTCCAATAAGTTTGAGCGAGCAGTGTGCCACCATAGAAAAAACTCGAGAACTTGCTTGATCGTGTTGTTTTAAATCATTGGACTTCCCTTCCTACCCTACCACCTAGCCCTGTCCCAAAGTTCCCAATATCTCGTGCATTTGCTGTTACCTCTCAGTTCATCCAACTTTCTAAACTTGTTCACTGCCCAAACCCAATCATCTACTTCAGGAGGTGATGGAATAATCCAATTTTTACACACCTCACGCCTAACTAGTAACATAGATATGAATACAAAATGGTTCTGATTTTTGCTTAGATTAATGCTAGAATCAGCAGTGTCTAAAATGCCAAATATGATAGTGAAAGAGCTTACCTTGACGTTGGTGTCTAGAACTTTATCAACAATGTTACCAACTGCGTGCCAGTAAGCGTCAAGGTGAGTGCATGTATAAAACATGTGTATGTCGTTAGCCTTCATCTCGCCGCATTTAGGAAATTTTTTCATCACCTGTGTATTCATCTTTGACAGTTTTTCGGGTGTCCAATACGACCTGTGCAAAGTAACAAGATGATTTCTCCTAAGAGGTGCAGAAACAATGATGTGCCATAAAAAAGTGCAAGATACTTGCCAAGAATGTTGCAAGTCTTGAGCCGGAAAAGTTTTCTACCAAACGGCTTCAGGTATGTCAAAATCTGCCTCGTTTCCCTCGATCAGGTGCCAGTACCACATTGAAACTTCATTTCGAGTTGGAGTTTTCTGTAAATCCTCCTCTAGCTTCCTGCAAGGGTCCGGTAGTGTCACTTGTCCTCTAGCCCAGTTGGCCATCTAGTAGTATTTAAATCTTGATATTTCGTTATTTGTTCTTTCAGCTAGAACGTCCCAGTGTTTAAGATTCCCACTCACGGGCACAAAATAAAATCCTGATATTTTTAAAATGAAAGGCTTTGTAATACGTGGCTAAATCTGGGCTGGCAATCCACCCCGGATTTTTTTTTGGCAAAGCTTTCTCCAGGCTATTCCTACCCCTTTAGATGCCCAGATAAAAGTATTGATTTCACTCTGTATTTTTCTTATGCCCTTTGAATTAAACTCCAAAGGGATTGCGTTAAATATAAATGTGAACTTTGGTAGAATGGCCATTTTAATGACGTTTGATCTCCCCAAGAAAGTGAGATGTAGACAGTTCCATGATTTTCACAGTTTCCTCATTTCTTAGGTTTTAAGATCAAGATTGACTTGGGCAGCTTCTTCAATATTTCTTTGGACTTCAATCCCCAGATATTTGATTTTGTTTTTGGACTCTGTCAGGGGTGTCGTTATGTTCCAATGCATAACCTTAGTTTTTTTCGGTGCTTAATCTGGTAGCCGGATATCCTCCCAAAATCCGATAATAAACAATTTATGCTAACAAGGGATTCATTCAGGCTACTCGTATAAATCATTAAGTCGTCGGTGTGTAACGCCACTTTCAGGGCCCAACCATATAAAACTAAAAGGTATAATTTCTTCAGAAGACCTTATCAGATTGGCTAAAGATTCTATGTACAGGTTAAAAAGATGTGGGGAGATTGGGCAACCCTGCCTAGTGCCTCTTCTGATCTAAAAAACATTTGAGACTCTACCATTTACAAGTAATTTCCCCACCGGGGCTGAGTATATCTTTGCGATGACCTTTGAGAAATTCCCCCCTAGATCAAAGTGGTGAATAACCTTCTGCAGGAATGACCAGTTTACGCGATTGAACGCTTTTGCTGCATCTAATGTAAAAACCGCAAGGGGGACTTTTTCCTGCGCTGCAATGTCAATGGCTCCAATAAGTTGGTGAGTCAGATCCCATAGCTGTCTCCCCCTCATGAAGCCCTTCTGGTCTTGATCGATTAAATTATTGGTAAAAGAACGAAGCCCTTGTGCCAGAATCTGGGTAAATATTTTGTAATCTTTGTTGAGGAGTGATATGGGCCTGAATGACTCACATTTTAAAGGGTCTTTCCCAGGTTTTAAAATCAGACAGATAGTTGCTTCATTCCAAGTTTTAGGGATCTGAGAACCCTCTAAGTAAATTGAGTTATATAGGTCTGCTAGTTTAGGGGCCAGCAGTTCCTTCAAAACTGAGTAGATCTCATTGGGGATTGCATCAGGCCCAGATGCTTTTCCTCTTTTCAAGCTCTTAATTACTTGCAAGACCTCTTCCACCGTGATAGCTGCATTTAAAGATTCACAGGAGTCAACGTCCAACTTCAAAAGTTTTGACTTCTTTAAGTATGTGTCTACCAAAGAGGGTGAGGGGGAGAGGTCTTCGTCGTACAAAAGCTAGAAGAAGTCAACAAAAGCCTCTTCTATTTCAGCCCTTTCTTCTACCTTTTTCTTCCCATTGGCCTTATAGACTGCCAAGATCTTATTTCTGTTGGACTCAGTATTAAGCTTCCACGCTAAACGTTTGCCATGTTTTCTGAAAATTCGTAATTCAATAGTGAAGAAGCTAATTCTTGTTTCTTTTTTAATATATCTTCCTTTATTTTGTTCTGATCGTCCTCATTAAGGAAAATCTCCAACCTCCCTTGTTTCTCTATTATGTCAGCCCCTAGTTGTGCTAGTTTAAATGTTTTCTCTTTATTCTTAAATGCTGCGAGGCTGATTAAGGCTCTTCTGAGAACTGATTTAAATGCGTCCCCAATTACAGTCTTGGAGAGTTCCCCCTCCATATTATCTATAAAGTAGTTTAACGTGGTAGCACTTAACTTATATATTATTTCAGTATCCAATAAAAGTGTGCGATCTAAAGTCCACCTTTTCTCTCCCGACATGTCCTTTGTGACTAATTCAAGGTGTGCTAGAGAGTGGTCTGATAGATGAGCTGGCGTATGGGACACCTTTTTAACATTGTTGCCTAAAGTCTTGTCGATTAGAAAAAAATCAATCCTCGATGCGTGACCGTACTTATAATTCCTATAAGTAAAATTATTAATCATGTCTCCTTTAACTCTCGAAATATCAGTTAACCCCAAGTCATCTTTAAGACTATTCAGACATTCTCTCATTTTAGGAAGGTTCGAGGTCCTGCCAGGTGGGGGGCCCATCCTTTCTGGGGTCTAATAGAATATTAAAATCTCCTCCTAGTATGATTGGAAGAGATAGAGTTATCAATTTATCATAGAGAGATTGAAGGGGCGCGGGGTCATCTGTATTAGGACCGTAATACCCAACCACCGATAAGGAAATGTCGCCCGGCTTTATGTTGGCTATGGCCCATCTACCCCTTGAGTCTACACTCTCCCATAGTAATGTTAAGTTCGCTGACTTTTTTATAATGATTGCTACTCCTTTGGTGTTGCAGTATTGATTTGTACAGACACTCTCACCAACCCATTTTTCACACTTTATAATTTCGATCCATTCTTTAATAAGGTGAGTTTCTTGCAGTATAATTATATCGCAAGTTTTTAACTCTAGATACTCAAAAATCTTTTGTCGCCTAGCTCTTGATCTTAGCCCGTTCACATTCCATGTTAATAACTTTACTAACTTTAGATTACTCATTTAGCCCAAGGTTAGTCATTCCGCCTTTCACCTCGACCCTGATTGCTATTAATTTGTATATCGGACTGTTATTTTTTAGTTTTTTTCCCGAATGCTCCCCACCCAAAAACCTGTTTAAAGTGCACAAAAATAAAGTGAAGTTCCTGAAACCCCCCCTACCACCCCAGCCCCTACCCCTACCCCTGCCCTGCATAACCCTCCCTAGCGCCATTTGGGCAAGATTAATTGCCCTATTTGAGGTCCACACTTGGGGATTGTTAACGTAAAAGTTATCCGTCATGGCTCTGTAGTTTATACTATTTACTGTTTTTTCTTATGTGTCCTCATTTGCTCTAGGAGCGACTCTACCTCTGTTGGCTCTCTAATGTTATGTGTTTTATATTGTTCCACATTATCCGTAAGAGAGCTGGAAATTTCAGTTGAACAGTAGCACCTTCCACCCTCAGATCTTGCATATATTTACCCAGGGCCCATTGCCTGCCGGCCGTGGCCTTAGAAATATCTGAATGGATCTTATAGTTAAAGCCATCTTTTGAGAGAATGCCAGACTTTAGGGCCTTATTCAAAATGTGCTCTTTTAAGATGTAAGATTTAAAGTTAACAAGCACTCTCCGGGGCTTTTTCCTATCCTTATTAAGCCTGAATCTATGTACCCGTTGTATGTCTTCATCCAAAGCTTTTTCATCCAATTCAGGAGTAAACTCCTTTAACAGATTGACTATGAAACCCCTTACGTTCTGACCTTCTTGACCTTCTGGGATATTCAACAGGCATAGGTTATTTCTTCTGGAGTTATTCTTTAGTGTCTCGACTTTGTCTCTGAGATAGTGACAGCTTATCAATACCTAGCTGGCAGTGTTTAATTTCCTCCCTAGTCTGATCCAGGGCGGTCTCGACTGCCACAACTCTAACAACTAAAGCGTTGACTTTAGATTCCAGGGCTTCGCAGGTTGCCTGAATGTTTTCTTGGTTCCTGTTCAGATTTTGCGAAACTGAGCTTCATTTCCTTAAACAGTGCGCCTACCAAATCACTGACCCCTGCCTCCGAGGGTACTTCTAGGTCTTCTAGGTCTTGCTCCTTGTATCCCTCCTTGTTGTTTAAGGACTGTAGCTGGTTTCCTACTCCCTCAGGTGTATCCTCGACTTCGGTAACCCCGATATAATTCTCTTCGTTAAGTCTTGTATCTAAGCCCTTGAGTACCTGGTTTCTGAGATTCCATTATTGCTGGTATTGCTGGTATTGCTGGTGTTAGTGGGGGCCCTCCCAATTGAACACTCATTGTGGTGCTCTCACTCTCACTCTCCCTAGCTCTCCGTAGCTCTCTCTCAGATTTGGGCAACTCGTGTCTTAGGACTGATTACTCCTGCACCTTAAAAAAAGAGCGTAGTGAAGGGGTCACTTTCAGATTGGATTCTCTCTTTAACTGCTCTTTTTTGGCCATCTTAGCTGCTCGTGTTGAGATTACCGCTAAGGTTCTCCCCTTATTTTTCTGGCCTCTCTGTTGTTTATTTGTGATGTCAACTTTACCGCCGACCTCTATCGCAGTTTGCTCCCCGCCGCGCTGGCCCAACTGGTCCACTTCTTGTTCTTGTTCTCTTGTCGATATGATTTCTATTGGGGGGTCAATGCTAGGGGGGGCAGGGACTCCGATCAGGTGCTTCTTAAATCACGTGCTGCTTCTTTAGGTTTAGTAGCGCTAACCTCGAGTGTCTTAGTGCCCGTGCAAGCGTGAGACAATGGCGCCAGTGGAGCTAATTTGTCTTGGCAGGACCCCTCCAAAGTTGTAGCTGAGGTGGAGGCCCCCATATGTCTATCTCTGCCCTCCTTCTTTGTTGAATTCATACAAATGGCACAATAGTCGGTAATTCCTACGCTGTCTTTACAGGCTTTAACAAAAAAGTTGCCTTTCAGCGCCAGGTTTCCCTTACTAGCTCTCCTCTGCGAATATGTGGCACTCCTAACTCCTCTGGGTGTATCCGGTGCTACTGAAATCAGCTGTAGAGGGAGAGGCGAGTCACACAACGGGCCTCTGAAACTTACCCTCAGAATAGCCACATGCTGATGTCGAAATTTGGCAGCAGCGGTTCCCCAGAAGCTTTCTGTCCCCTCTGATCCCCTCTGGTGCTTTCCGCGCTGTTTTCCGTGCAGCAAGAGCCTCGAGTTGCTGCCTCCAGGCCAAACACACCTCCTGCCCCGATTCGAGCATCACGACTGCCTCCGTTGTGCTGTGCTCGGCAGCCTCAACGCCGCCTCCGTCCACGCCGAGAAAGACTCTCTCAGCCGCTCTCTCAGCCGTTACTCCGCCCTCCAATCCCTCCGAGGGAAAGCCACGATGCCTCGAAGCCAGCAGCCTCCAAACCGCACCCCGGTAAGTTTTCTTAAATTTAGTAAGTTATTGCTTAAGAATTTTTCCGACAGAAGTACTTCGTCCGAGTGCCAAGAGCCACTTCAGCATTCCATATCGTACCCCAACTGTGGAGCTCGTGACCTAGCTCTCAGCCGGCCACCATGTTCCCTATCTGACCTGTACTGTAATTTTATTGTCTGTTACATAAACCAGCAAGGGGCCTATTCCGATCCGGGTCGGAAGGTCACCGAACGAGATCCGGCTGGAAAAACTATGCGCCGTACGCGTGTTTTCCGCCCGACTCGTAAAGCTGTACGAGCGAGCAAGTACGATGCGAGCAACATGAAATTCACCGACCGACTCGTTTCCGGGTCCGAACCGCAACGTACGTCTTGGTCGTAAGCTAACTGTGGCATGCAATGGATGCGATTCACGACCGAGCCAGTACGATGCACGCGTCGGACAGCCTGTGCGAGCCGGCTCGCAAATCGTCCGGGTGGTTGCATTTGGGGGTCCGCGTCGGACCCCCTGTCACCCGCAGCCGTACGACTCGGACACGGGGGGAGACCCATGGGTCTCCCCAACACAGGCATGTACGGTGCGGATGGCACCGACGCGTACTTACTGTAGGGGGTGCACTTGTCCGCGACATACCCATTCAGTCAATGGAAGCACATGTACGCGTCGACCGGCTCCCATTGACGTCATCGACCGAAACGAGTCCGACAGCAAACGGCCGCATCGTACTCGCTCGGTCGGACTGCAGGACTCCGGCTCGGTCAGAAAACACTCCGGATCTGGCTCGGTTGGAGTGCTTTCCAACCCGGATCGTAATCGCCCCCTAAGTATGAAATGTATTTTAAAGAGCACAGCAACGTGAATGATTCCTTCACAACTGTGTTCAATGAATTAGATGTGCTGTTGATAACCAGGACCTGATATGCTAAGAGTCAGTTCAAGAAATTGGTCGCCAATTGTGCACCTATATTTTGCAAATGAACTAATAGATTGCAATGCAAAATAAACATTGATGGGATGCAGATTGATGCAGCTAATATATATTATTTAGGCAGGTCACAATTTGTGACTCTCTATAATTAACTGTTAATGCAGGGATGGAGAACAGCAGACCTTCATCCCTACATTTGCATCGCCAAACAGCCAAGATTTTTTTTAAAAGCAACCCATGTCAAATAAAGGGATTGATGCTTCAAAAAATTAACATTTTCCCTTTAGGAAGACATCAGGAAGACCAGACAGTGGTGCCCTGGACTACTGCTTGCTCACTGCCACCTGAGATGCTTTGAATAGGGAAAGGAGTCACAAAAGGACGCCTTTCCTTGTGAGGTGAATGACCAAAATATCAGATTAAAAATACTGTATGATATGAATATTGTGTGAAAATATTGTGACTGCCAAAATATGGTGGAACACAATATCTAGAAAAGAATATGGTTTTTAATTGTTTTCTAATATCGTTTTAAGAATATTGTTGTTTACTTTAATTTAGATATATTTATTGTTTTGTTTTTACTTCAATATATATCAGTTAGTATATTACATCTAACTGCTAGTATTGTTAGTGTAATTGTTAATCATTTTTTAAAATATAGTTTGTAATTCTAAATGTGTATTTTTATTTAATTTAATTAGTAATTTATAATGTACAAGAGTTGTTGGGTTTATAGGGGATTAGGGTAGGAAGTTAAGTTTAATTTGTTCATTATAATTTTTATATACATTTTTAAATTTATGTTATTATTCTACATTTTAGTAGCAGGTTGTTTAGTTCATGAGGAAACAGGGTGGGAAGTAAATAAATTCATTTAATATATATTTTAATAATTTTGAAAAATAAATGATTAACTAAATAATGTTTTTCAAATTGTTTAATTATGTTACATACTATGCTATTTAATTAAATAGAGTTTGTAAATTATATTGTATAATTTAGGTTTTATCATTTTTAGTACTTTATATTTCAGCATTGGGCACTTGGAAAGGGTGAAAAAGTATTGAAAATATATTTGTATAATAAATTGTTAATCTTACTTCATTTGTTTATTCTTAATTAATTATGTTTTATTTGTTTGCTTATTTTTTAAATGATTTATTTATTTGATATTTTCAATAATTTATTATTACATGTTTATTAATATTAGTATTTTCAATTACATATTTTGTTATTAGGTAATGTTTTTGGGTGTTTTTGGGGGGTTGTTTTGGGAAGTGAAGTGAATTTAATTTAAAATATTTTTTGTTTTGTTCCTTTAAGTTGATATTGAATGCGTTTATATAAATTATGATTTAAATAGTATTATCGTCAGGTATTTCAATGTTTTATATAAAATAATTTTGAGTTTGAATGGTATATGCAATTCTAACAAAGTTTAACACTTACCTTACTGTTGCATACACCGAAGTTGGAATTGTAAATCTCACCCCTCTGAAGTCAAGCACTTTCACTACTGTTCCTTCGGCTGGACTGTGAATAATAACTCTAATCCATGTGAACTCCAGCACTTTTCTTACTGTTGGTTAGACTATAGTGGGAATAGTAAGTCTATCCATGCCAAATTGAAACCCTTTCCCTACTTTCACTTAGACTGGAGTGGCATAGTAAATGTAACCCTCCAAACTCCAACACGTTCTCTACTATTGCTTGAACTGGAGTGGGAATAGTAAATTTAACCCCTCTGAAATCTAAGACCTTCCCTAGTGTTGCTTAGACTAGAGTGGGAATAGTAAATGTGTCACCTCCGAACTCCAACAATTTCCCTACTGTTACATAGACTGTAGTGGGAATAGTAAGTCTAAGCCTGCCAAAGTCTAACACTTTCCCTACTGCTCCTTAGACTGGAGAGGAAATTTTAAATTGAAACCCTCTATAGTCCAACACTTTCCCTAGTGTTACCCAGACTGGAGTGGGAATAGTAAATTCAATCCTGCCGAAGTCTAACACTTTCCCTACTGTTCCTTAGACTCGAGTAGGAGTAGTAAATCAAACCCTTCTAATGTCCAACACTTTCCCTAGTGTTACATACATTCAAGGGAGAATAGCAAATCTAATCCTTCCAAACTCCAACAGTTTCCCTAATAGGGGCCGATTCTGATCTGGGTCGGAAAGCACTCCGACCGAGTCGGATCCGGAGTGTTTTCCAACCAAGTCGGACCCCTACAGTCCGGCCGATCGAGTACGATGCGCACGTATGCTGTCGGACTCAGTTCGGTCGGACTCCCATAGAAGTCAATGGGAGCCAGTTGTACGACGCGGACATGCGCTCCCATCGACTGAATGGATACGTCTCGAACAAGTGCGCCCCCTACAGTGGGTATGCGTCGGTGCCATCCGCACCGTACATGCCTGTGTGGGGGAGTCCCATGTGTTTCCCCCTGTGTGCGAGTCGTACGGCTGCGGGTGTCGGGGGTCCGCGTGGACCCCCGAAGTCCAACTCCGGGAGCTTTTGCGAGCCGGACACTCTGGCTTGCACAGACTGTCCGATGTGTGCATCGTACTGGCTCGGTCGTGAATCGCATCCATTGCATGCCACGGTTATCCTACGACCGAGACGTACGGAGCGGTTCGGACACAGAAACGACTCGGTCTGTGAATTTCATGTAGCTCGCATCGTACTGGCTCGCTCGTACAGCTGTACGAGTCGGGCGGAAAACACGCGTACGGCTTGTAGTTTTTTCGTCCGGATCGCGTTCGGTGCCCTTCCGACTCGGATCAGAATCGGCCCCTTAGTGTTTAAAGTGAATTTATATTAATTTATTATTGTTGTTTAATATTTTTACAAGTATTTTGTTTTTTTAAATGTTTATATTATTTTTACATAATCTTTTTTTGCTTATTATATTTATTATATTGCTTTAAACAATATGTTTTATAGGTATACTTTTGTAAATTTTTCTTCATTTCTGTTAATATTTTTTTGTAATTTTTTTAAATTGCTAATTTATTGATATGTTTTTAAAGAAAAATGTGTACCTTATCTCATCGTTTAGTGTACAGTATTAAATTAACCTATTTTGATATGTTAAGATACTTTACTTCCTTCCTCAATTCAAATGATCTTAGATATTTCTTTGCTTTGTTGCTATGGAATTGCATAGCTGTTCTACGTGTACATTCCATGATGTTTCACAGATGAGTTTCTTCTTGTTTGAGGAGGCAGAGTGATCAGTTTTACTTGGGAGAAGGATTTTAAAATTATTCTAATGTATTTTTCAGAACTAAATTCATATTGATGGATTGTGAGCACGAAAGTGCACATATTCTTATTGTAAAAATAACTTTTAATTGCTGATAAAAAAAACATTTACTTATATACCTAGCTACTGTTTCTCATGATTAATATGTTTTTTATTACTATGATTCAGATCATTGTATTATTAAATTCACTTGTTTTTTAACAAATAACAGGATTGGTTTTCCAACAAACAACAGGATTGTTTATTACTTGTGCAGTATTCTTTCTGCACTTTTCAACATGATTTTTATACATACAATATTTTTGAGTGAAAAGGGAATTTGTTTTGTGTTAGACTTGATATAAACCTCTCTCTTTTCTTTGAATAAGGGTGACTCTCTTGTATTTTTTAGTTTTAAGTACACATTGTGAACAGGCAGGCAGCCAGAGATGTGCCGGTGTTGAAGTTACAAGTTTTTGTGCTGGGCTTTTTGAAGCATGATATTCTGTTTAAGGCACAAGTCTGTGGCGTACACTATGATATTGACATTGCGAATGCTTTATCTAGTTCACGGTGGGAGAGGTTCCATGGGCTGGCCATGGAGGCATACAGAGTCAAGACGCTAATGCCAGAGAAGCTGTGGTCATTAGGAAACAGAGGATATTTTAGCTGGTGGTAGGGTTGTTGACTGCACAAAGAAGGAGTTTTTACCCTCAAGCTTGGGTGAATTTTCCTAAATCAGGTGCACAGCACAGGGCTCCTGGGTGGCAGAGAGCAGAGGATGTGGTCCAGTTTATTTTGTCACTGACAGAGAAAGTACTGTAAAAGGTTACCATCGCAGAAAAGTTAACATGCATAGCGTTTAATGAAAGTTGCTGTATGGATATGTGCCTTCTGCTGGGTAGCTGGGGGAGATACTTTTAGAAGGCTGGGCCAGGGAAATGGGCAGTGCACGACCAAGAAGAAAAGCCTTTGACCTGGTAATCGTTTTGCAAGGTTATTCAGATTTTGCCAAAGGTGTGCAGTGGCGCTGAGGAAACAGAGTTTATTTACAGCTCTGATGAAGTGGGTGATTTTGGGGCTTTTAGAGTGTCTGAATTGTTGGGGAGAAGGTGGATACTGGGGTGCAATGGAGCCATATGTTGAGAAGTGAGCCCTAGTTGGAAGTATTGTCACACAAGTCCAAGACAAATCAGAAGGCGGCAGGCAAAAGGGTTATTTTGATATCACACCCTATAAGGAGGTTTCCTCTGGTGTACTGGGGGATAGGCTGTGGGTTTAAGTAGAACAGAGTAGTGGGGGGATATTTCATCACAGGGCGGCCTGGGTGTGAGGGCATTTCAGCTGCTAGCTGTGGGCTCTTTTGAGGGTGCTGGCGGGAGAGTATGGGACACTCTCTTTTGGAATTGGGGTGGTGACAGAGGCAATTACGAGAGGTTGGAACCAAGTGAACATCATGCAGTTGAGGTGGTGGTCTTTAGATTGTTGCAGGAGGTATATGAGAATGGAAGGTGATGAATGTTGAGATCTGGGTTGCATTAATCTTTTTTTGTGTTTTTTGTTCAGCTTTGTTACAAGTTTGGTTCCAGATCTGGATTGAGTGGGACCCATCTATTTGGATCGTGGACTACTCATTTGTTAAGTAGGGAGAGAGACAAGCGGCAAAGAGGGTCCATGGAGCCAACTTTGGTTTGATTCCCTGTTGTTCTCTATCACTTGGCAAGGAACTGGAAGTGTGCAGTGTAAAGCGTTGCTGCTGGATTTGAACACATTTTTAAGGGGTAAGTGGTGTTCGAATGTGCTGGTGATTCATCTGGGAGCAAACGGTTTTGTGGTAGAAAAATGTTTGGCATTGTTGCGAGCTATTAAGATGGATTTGAGAGGAATTAAACAGCAGTGGTCAGGTTGTTTTGTCATTTGGACTGAGTTCATTCCTAGGCGTATTTGCTTGGCGCATATAGGCCGGAAGCTATTGACAAAGCCAGGTGTAGAATCAATAGGGAAATGAGGACCTTTTGTAGGGAGGAATGTTTGGACAGGTTTGAGCATGTAGATTTAAGATACGAGAATATTGCCTTTTGGGGAGGGGGGGATAGAGTGCATATCTCGCAGTATGGCATGGACTTTTACCTGCTGCAATTAAGAGAGGTGTTGGCTAAGGCCTTATACATACGATGAAAAAACATAAATAAAAAAAGTGTGGAATACCTAGAGATGCTCCTGGGAGTGAGGGGGAGGTAGGAAAGTCTGGTTGTAAGGCCTTTTCCTGAGTAGTGGTCGACCAAGAAGTTTGCATGGGTTTAGCTAAGCTTATTGTTGTTGCCATCGACGAACCAGGTGGAAAAGGAGGCTGTGAACAAGCACACATTTGGACAGGGCAGAAAGTGAAAGGTTACATTATAGGAAATTAGTTTAGTTATTGGTTAACAGATGCAGTGATAATTGTTAGAAGGTCACAATTGCAGTTTCAGTCATGGTAGGATGGCTAGTTACTGGGTTAGATTATGTCTGGGAGGACATTTAGGGGTGGTGATAGAGAAACATTTGTGAAGTTTTTGTATAGTAAGGCATTAGTTGTATACGGTGGAGTGCCTAGGAATATGTGTGATGTTCACCTGTTTGAATAAAAGTGGCCTTTTTCACACAAAAACTTGGTCAGTGGTCTGTACTGTGCCTCTTTCACCCAGCAGGGGTTTGGGACAGCCGTCCAGAGGGAGGTACGCCCCCAAGGAGGATTTGGGGATGTGGTACAGTCCTGGCGACTGTGCTAGGTTTGGGCTACTTTTAGTTGGCATGATAGAGCTTTAGGTATATCCCCATTCAGTTTGGGCTACATCCCGCCATTTTGTTACTGGTGAGCTGGTTTTCCCACCCAGCCCACCTCCCAAGCTATGGGCCTCATTTATGAGGTTTTACCATAGGGCAGAGTCGCAGGCTTCCCTGCTGCACTGCCCTACGGTAAAAAAAAAAGGGCAGGAATGTGCTGTATCTATGAGACACGGCACATTCCTGTCCTTTCCCCCCGCTGTCGCACAATGGGCTGTCGTGCGCCAATGCAGGTACCTTTGCACCATGGTGCAAGGGTGCCTGCTTTGAGAGATGATTGTTTTTGTGCAGGAAGGGAAACCTTCCTGCACAAAAACAATCACAAGAGGATTTTTCCTTTTTCTATGTGTTCTGCTGAATGCAGCATACAGAAAAAGAGGAAAAATTAGGAGAAATAAAGATATTTCTCTTCGCAGTGCCTTCCTTACGCCTCAGTTTTTGGCGCTGCCTCCAATTTACAATTTCTCATAAATCTGGGGCAGTGTCAAAAAGCAATGGATGTTGCTGGGAATCCACATGGAACGCCCTTTTAACGCAGAAAACTGTGTTAAAGGGAACCATATTCATGAGGCAGCATTTAGCCCAAAAAAATGGCTTAGTGCTGCTTAGTAGATATGGAGCCGTCTTCTGCACCACAGTACATCACAAAAAAAGACGCTCTGGCAGCGCAAGGGGCCTCATAAATAACCCTATATCTGGATCCTCTTCTGGTTTCCCAGGGGAAAAAAAATCAGAGCATGTATGGGTGCTTTCTATTGGAACAGGTGTGCAGGGGTTCAACTTGATGTATTGTTGTCGCTTTGAAGCAGGTGCGGTTGGCTGAGAAGTTTGCTTGGGTTTACCTAAGTTTATTATTGTTGCCATCGGTGAACCAGGCTAAAAGGGAGCCTGTGAACAAGATCACACCTGGACAGGGCAGGGAGTGAAAGGTCGCACTATAGGAAGCTAGTTTAGCTCTATGTTAATAGATGCAGTGATAAGTGGTAGGAGAAGTTAAAGGTCACAATTGCAGAGTTTCAGTTAATGGATAGTTACTGGGTTAGGTTATGTGGAGCGGAGTGGAGAAGTGTGGCTCAATGACACTTGCAGATCAGCCCCATGCCAGCCAGGCTGCTGCAGAAACAATCTATTCTGAGAATCTATCCAAACCCCGCTCCTTCCCTCTGCTGTGCTTCAAAGCACATCCTTTAAAGTCCCCAGCCGTTCCGCCTTGAATAGAAGGCAAGTAATTCCTGTGCTAATGTTGCTTTTCTTATTAATGCTTCTATCCTTTCTCGAGGGGCTCCCTGGATGGATGGGCGGCTCGCGCGTGAATTCATTTACTCAGAAAAGACTCGCTGATGGATGCGGCGGCATTTACACAGCAGCTACACTCGGGCGCTCTCCTCAGCAGCCGGGGGCAGGAGTAATTTGAAATCTTAAAGAGCGTAATCAAAGTTAAGAAATACACGAGGAACCGCTGGACGTGGGTACAGAGGCGTCGGCGAGGCGTGGAGGAGGAGAGAAAACCTCTAAACTGTCACGGGCTTCTCCGTGAGTAATCCCAGGGTCTGTTCAGTAAGGCTGACTGAGACGGGCTCTCGATGGGGTCACGCATCTTCACGCGGGAACGTCAGTGGCAGAAAATTGCTGCTCTGTCTTGAAAGACGCAATCGATGTCCGATGTTTCGATTACCCATCTTACAGCACCCAGATATATGACAGGCCATGAATCCACATTTTTCAAATCTACTTTCTGTTAAAAAAAGTTTCTCATCAGCAGTTAATGTCAAGCAAAGGTTAAAATCGAAGTTTGTCATTATGTTTGTTTATATGTTCAGTGAGGACAAAAGATAAAATGGCATTTTTTTAAATGTGTGTTGTTTGATGTCAGCCTTACAGTCCTTCGTGTTTTCTTGTAAAGAGTGCTTGCATCTTTATTTGTTTAGATGTGTGCAGCGTGCTAAAACATTTTGGCAAGTTGGCGCTATCTTTAAGTGAGAAATACAAACATTTACAAATAAATTCGGGAATGCATCACAGGGATTCCAAAATTCACGACAACATTCTGTGGGACATTTTGATTTGTTTCTCAGCTATTTATGTTACAATTTTGTGAGTTTATGAATAAGTCTGGCATCAAACTGTAAATTAGCGGCATCGTAGTAGCCTGAAATACCATGGATAGTGTTGACTTGAGTGAAGGTTGATGACCATGATTTAAATGTGTCTTCATCATCATCCATCACTTTGTAGGAGAGGGTTGTCTGCCATTACAATGCATGCATTTACTACTCATCCTTTACCGAGCGCGTTGATTTTAGCATGCAGTGCCTTTACCAAGCATATACCTTTACCAGGCATGCTCTTACAACACAAGGTAAGTATATATAAGGTAACTGAAGCCCCTACCATATATATATATATATATATATATATATATATCACATCAAGAGTTGCCTCTGATCTTAAGGACGCTACTCCACACTGGAACGGTCATCAAAACCTTTTAATTCAAGCAGCTGTACATCAAGGCTGGTAAGTTTTTCAACCCAACGCGTTTCGAAGCAAACATGCTTCTTCTTCTTGGGGCAGGCAGCAAGTGACGAAAAAACTGCAACCGTCGCTTTCCATTATGTATGCTCTCTCCAGTGAGGCATACTGGTAGTTGCAGTCCAATTATTACCCTTGGTGGGGTCCGTACAAATGCCACAATTCATTCTCTGCTTTTAATTTCCTGTGATTCAACAGCCCTCCAGTGGGCCCCAGATATTGATTTAGGCTGCCATTTGAAATGTCCTGTGCGCTGTTCTAGGCTGAAAGTTCACAGCCCAGCAGACCTTAAGATCAGAGGCAACTCTTGATGTGATGTTTTACGCGGCGGCCTCAGCTGCGGAGGATGCACCGTCCGGCTTAATGAAACGGGTCTGCTGGGCTGTGAACTTTCAGCCTAGAACAGCGCACAGGACATTTCAAATGGCAGCCTAAATCAATATCTGGGGCCCACTGGAGGGCTGTTGAATCACAGGAAATTAAAAGCAGAGAATGAATTGTGGCATTTGTACGGACCCCACCAAGGGTAATAATTGGACTGCAACTACCAGTATGCCTCACTGGAGAGAGCATACATAATGGAAAGCGACGGTTGCAGTTTTTTCGTCACTTGCTGCCTGCCCCAAGAAGAAGAAGCATGTTTGCTTCGAAACGCGTTGGGTTGAAAAACTTACCAGCCTTGATGTACAGCTGCTTGAATTAAAAGGTTTTGATGACCGTTCCAGTGTGGAGTAGCGTCCTTAAGATCAGAGGCAACTCTTGATATATATATATATATATATATATATATATATATATATATATATTCACAGAAAAAACCATAGGTTTCACACACGTTATAGTTAGGAATTAGCATTTAAAAAACCTTGCAAATTCACTTAAAAAACCATAGGTTTCACACATGTTATAGTTAGTAGGACATTTCACTCGTGAAAAAACAATGAAATTCCCCCGTTGTAGTTAGTGCAGGCAACTATAACTCACGCGACCGCAATCCTCTGCTGATGACGTCAGATATTACATCACTGTATTTAGACACTTATTTACCCATGTCTTCTTCCATTAATTTTTAGCTATACATATATTACAAATATTTTTTTCAGAAAAACACATATGTCATCAGTGATGTAATATCTGACGTCATCAGCAGAGGATTGCGGTCGCGTGAGTTATAGTTGCCTGCACTAACTATAACGGGGGAATTTCATTGGTTTTTCACGAGTGAAATGTCCTACTAACTATAACATGTGTGAAACCTATGGTTTTTTAAGTGAATTTGCAAGGTTTTTTAAATGCTAATTCCTAACTATAACGTGTGTGAAACCTATGGTTTTTTCAGTGAATTTGTACGTTTTTTTAAATGCTAAGTTATGTTTTTTTTTTTTATTTTTTTTTTCCGTGCGCGCACGGTACACGTAGTCGCGGAATCGTTACGCGAAGTTCGCGGAATTTTTCCGTTTACGCCGTGCGCGTACGCTACGCGCATTCGGCGATTTTTCGAAAAAAAAAATACAATTAATTTTTGCCCTTGGGGGTCCTTCTGGGACCCCCTGACAAAGGCTAGGGGTCAGGAACTGTCCACCCTGCCCCCTTTTCACGTTCTCCACCTTTGTTTTTCACCCCCTCAGACTGCGAGAGACAAAATGGCGGCCGACACTTCCTGGTTTCGACCGATTCGAATGTTTACTAAGATCTAACAACCAATCAGAATCGTGCTCGTGCACGGCGGCGTGCGCGTACGGTAAGCTTACGGTACGCGCTCGGAGCGCGCCTATAGATATATATATTGATTTAAATGCAATTTTCTCAGGAAATACTGAACAGATTTACATGAGACCTTCAAAAGGCACATCCCTGACCTGAGGGCTACCTCTCTGCCAAATTTCAAGTAATTCTGTTCAGCCGTTCGGGCTGTAGCTCGGACTAAAGGTCCTATGGAAAAATGCATGGGGAAAACGCGTTTTGGGCCCCCCCCTTTTTCTCAGCCCCCGCTTGACGAATCCCCCCGAGACTTTCAGGGAAGGAGCGGAGCGGAGCGCCCCATCTATTTTGAGAATTTCGCGAGGATTCGTCAATCGGCGCCAAAGTTATTCCAAATAGAATGTTGCGGATTTCCTACGGAAACACGGTCTTAACTATAACTATCTACTGGTGACCGCCAGTAGATAATATTAAATATATATATATATATTTATATATACGTATATATATATATCTATGTACTTCACAGGCTTTGTCCCATTCTAGCTAGCCATTGATCGCACGGTGCTAATACTATGCTTTATTTATTTATTTATTTTGAGAGTTTTATATAGCGGTGGCTAGACCCGTGAGTATCAGAGCGCTTTACATTAGGAATCACATTATTACACAGTTAAAAACAGTTTACAGGTTACATCGATTTTACGAAACACATTTAAATAGTATGGAGGAAGGATAAATAGGGCGGATAGGGGTAAGGGGGAAGGGTGTAGGTGGAAGGAGGGAAATAACGTCAGGAGAGACGAAGGAAGGTCTGCCCAATGTCCGGCTGGGTAGGTGACGGCCGAGGAGGGAATTCACAGCCCATCTCCCCTATAGCTCTCAGGGTAGCTCCACCGGGCAAAGGTCAGGTTGCAAGGTCTCAGCGGTCGCGGGAAAGTTCACAGGGTAAATGTCCTGAAGGGTGTGCAGGATCCAGGTAGGATAGGGGTAAGAGGGAAGGGTATAGGGGGGAGGGGGAAGATAACGGCAGGAGAGACGAAGGAAGGTCTGTCCAATGTCCGGCTGGGTAGGAGACGGCCAAGGAGGGAATCCACAGTCCATCTCCCCTATAGCTATCGAGGTAGCTCCACCGGGCAACGGTCAGGTATCAAGGTCTCAGCGGTCGAGGGAAAGTTCACAGGGTAAATGTCCTGAATGGGTGTGCAGGATACAGGTCGGTTGCTTAAAAACTTTGCTAGAAAACAGACAGTTGAGGTGAGCAGATTCAAAGTGTTGCTGGTGTTGGTGGGTGCTCTCCACCTATACTTTGGAACTAACCAGAATTGTTTTTTTTTTTTGGGCATAATTGAGATCTCATGAATCAGTAGCTCATCTAGTCCATTATTTGTGTTTGCAGTATGATGCTCTCTGATGCATTTATCTAATTATAAGCACATGAATGCAGAGAAAAATCGGGACTTTATGAGCTCTTTACAGATAGGTAATGAAAACGTTGAGAGCTGTGGGTTAAGTGTGACCAGTCACCTGATAATTCAGGGCTTGCTTTTAAGAAGCTGTTCTCTCTGTTGTTTTCCAAAAGTGATCCAGTGGGTGATTGCAGCCTAAAGCTGGTAATAGCATTCTTTTCTTTTGTAAAGCTGTGCATTATATCTTTTTAATAGGGTTCATCTGAGAAACACTTGTGGAGCTTTCAGCTTTAAATGATGCAGGGAGGATTGACAATATTTGTTTTAGATTGCTTGGTAGTTCAGGAGGATTGATGATAGGTACTCCGCTGAACATTTCCTGGGGGAATTAAGTGTTTCTCTGAGGAACACTGAGATGAAGAGCTTAGGTGAAAAGTTCAACTAACTATTGAGTATTTATAAAAGAAGATTGTTAGGCCCTTTCTCCACATCCTGGGCAGTTAGAAACTGTTATTTATCCCAGGTGTTCCATTGATTCAGATTTTACTGCTCCCTAATAGGAAAACCAAATTACATCGTTTTTACATTCGACTCTCCAAGGATAGTGAGGGTGACCAGCAGTGGCGGTTGCTAAGTAAAAGAAGTGGTGGGCAGTGCGCAGGGGGGGGGGGCAAAGGGGGTAGGGGAATATATTAAAAGAATCATGACTTACCTACCGCTGCCGGACTCCAGCTTCTTCCAGCATTGCGTCGCACTGTACAGGCTGCCAGAATCCCCACCCAATCCAGTCACTGCTCTCATGCACTTCAGTCCAAGTAACCTGGATGCCTATAAGGAAGTTTTAGGGGGAGGCTGATTGGTAATGCTGCATTTGAAATTAAAACTGTCAAGAGTAAAATAAGCTCAATTGAAAACAGATTGGAACAGCTGACTAAGATGGTGAGAATGGGAGACCAAGGACAGAGGACTCACAGCGTTAGCATGGCTGAGGCGGAAATAAGAGAAAGGAAGGAAGAGCTGTCCTGTATTCTGGAGGAAATAGTCAGGAAAGTGGGAGGCGATTAATTTTGTGCACCATGAATATGGGGAGGGGTGCGGCAAACTCCTGGCTTCGAAATTAAAAACGGAACAGAACCAGAATAGGATTCCAGCTATCAAGACAGAAGTTGTGAGAACAGGGAGATAGAGGTAGCCTTTGCAGAGTTCTTCCAAACCTTTTATACAGAAGATGTTAGAGCTACAGAGGAGCAAGTCGGGAAATATTTTGAGGACTTGCCAATTCCAACACTGACAGAGGAGCAAAGGGGGTTGCTGAATTCTGAAATAACGACTGAAGAGGTAGCAGGAGCATTAGCAAGATTAAAAAGGGGGAAGGCGGCAGGTCCGCATGCCCTTCCAAATGAAATCTATTTGTCCCTTAAAGAGGAGATCGCCCCTTTCTTAACAAATCTATTTTACCTTGTCTTTCTCGGGGTGTCTGCTATTCTGAAGTCTTGGGAGGAAACAACTATTTGCCATCTGCAAAAAACAGGGAAAGAACCAAAGTACTGTGAATCCTACAGACCTATATCACTGTTGAATAGTGAGTATAAGATCTTTACATAGATCCTGGCCGGGAGATTGGGAAGGGTAGCAGACAAATTGATACACCCGGACCAGAAAGGATTCATTAAGGGCAGGCAGATTCATGAGTTAACACATGAACTGCTTGGGGCAATAGATATAGCAACTGAGGGGGGGCTCCCTTTGTCGATAATTACCTTCGATGTGGCGAAGGCTTTGGATAGGATGAGCTGGCCCTTTCTGCACAAAGCTGTAGAGAAGTACGGGCTGGGAGAAGAATTTAGTAGGGTTTTAAAAGTGATCTACAAGAGTCCATCTGGCAAGATATTGGTAAACGGAAACCTTACACAGAGGATAGCCATTTCAAGAGGTACAAGGCAGTGCTGCCATCTCTCCCCTTTTCTTTTTGACCTTTACATTGAACCTCTTGCGAGTAAAGTCAGGGCCAGTAAACAGACCCTGCCATTTGAATTTCAGGGTTGGGAGAAGATGGTAGCTCTGTATGCTGATGATCTGATGATATTTACAACAAATCTGTCACTCTCACTTCCAATAGTCTCAGATATTTTGTATTAGTTTGGTGAGGTCTCAGGCTACCAGATAAATTAGCAAAAAACTGAAGTGATGGAGTGGAACTCCCAGAGTAACAATCCCCTGGTAAAGTATCGATGAGATATTTGGGTATTACGCTGTCAAAGAATTTAGAGGATATCACACAGGTGAACTTTCAGAGGGCAGCAAATGAGACTAAGAAATTATTAAAATCTTGGCCAGGGCTCCCACTCTCTTTCTTGGGAAGATTGAACATCCTGAAGGTGTCCATATTACCAAAATTTAGTTTTTTGTTTGCCTCAATACCCTTATAATTCAAGATGTCTGGTTTGACAAACTACAGGAAGATTTGAGTGGTTTTATCTGGGCTTGTAAGGCAACCAGAATTGTGTGGAGGAAACTTCGCAGGGGGATACAACAGGGAGGAATTGCTAGCCCTGACATGTTTCAATATTGTGGGGCATTCCAGTTTAAGAGAATCCTACTTCAAGAACATCAAAAAATACCCCCTGTATTTACAAGCTATGACCCAGCTAGAGGAGGATTGTTTTTTGTATAAATTCGGGCATCCAAAATTTTTAAAAAAAAGTGAAGCTGAAGATAGTCGTAGCCGCATGCAAACTCTGGTTTCAAATCAGGAGAGTAGTAAGAATTTCGTATTAGAACAGCCACGCTCCAATATGGGCATCTCCAGGGACCCCTGAGTGCTTGAAGGACAATCTTTCAGGCCCATTAGTGGAAGAAGGAATAATAAGATGGGGCCAGTTACTCGTCGGAAAGACCTTAGTAAACTGGGATCAATTGTCATCAATGGTGAACAGTGGCATCTCTAGATTCAAATACTACCAACTGGCTAGCTGGGTAAAATCGTTGGAGAAGAAATTGGGGGGAAACAGTGAATTGGAGAATTTTTTTTAAAGGGCTCTCCACTGAAAAAGGAGATTTCGGACTGGTTGTGGTCACTTGTACTTGCTGGAGAAGAGGAGTTCACTCTTTCTATTGAGATCAGGAGGAAGGATCTGCCGTTGGGGGATGTACAAAATCTCTGGCAAGTATCAATGTCTACTCTGTGGTATGTTGTTTGTGCTGCCCCACTCAGGATAAACCATTTATTCACGATACACAGGGCAAATTGGTCACCGAAAAAGTTGACAAGGATGAGTAAGCAGTCAGTTAAGAGCTGTCCTAAGTGTGGGGAGGAAGAAGCAGATGACCTGCATATGTTCTGTCGCTACCCCAACCAACCAGGTGTACTGGTATGACATAAGTGAGGTCCTTTTAACAGTACTGGGCACGAACCCGGAGGTAAGCATGAATTTAATTATGTTTGTGGTTGTGAATGAGGACGGGCTAAGAGTTACTTTGGGTAGTAAGTGGAGGAATCAGCTGTTTGTGTTGATACTACTAGCCAGACGTGAGATCTGCATTAAGTGGGTATATCAGCACCCTCCATTGAGGAAGGAGTGGCAGGACTCGATACGAAGGGTACGAATGTTGGATGGGAGTAGGTAGGAGATTAAGAAGCTTGATTTTTGGGATACCCGGGATCAGAATTTTTTGTTTTGATATATCTACACTGGTGTTTTAAGTTTGTTAAACTATTTCAGAAGTCCGATGATTAAGCAACTTGCAATAACTCCCGGGAAGCAGAATTAGGACTAGTACCCCCAGATCTCTCTCCCGTTGGGACCCAATGGGACAGGAAGATCAGGACTTGCTCCTGACCAAACTCTCCTGTCGGAGGCGAGGGTGATACCCCCTTCCTCTCTTTCTTCCAGTTTGTTTATTGCACAAATAAGGGGAAAAAAAGAGCAGCACCGGGATTGGCTTGAGCAGGCTGAACTCAGACACTGGGAGTCTGTGCCTTTTCTCCACTCGGCTGTACAAGACAGCTGGGTTGGGGAAATTTAAGTGCGCATGTTGGTATGGCTGGCCTAATACGGCCAGCCAAACCGACATGTGCTCTTACAGCACACAACTCCCCTCCTCCTTGCTCCTGTCTTAGACAAAGGCCCCGTACTGCCCTAGACTCGGGCCACTCGGCTCGGTCTGGGGAAAAAAATAATAATAAATACCTTTATTATCATTGTATTTCGTTTATCTCCTATCTCTGAGCAGTGGGGCGACACTCCTCCACCATAATGGAGGAGCTGCCCCTGGTGACCAGTCACACTTCCTACAAGACAGACAGTTTGGAACTCAGCTGCTGCATGACTCAAGTAATCACACTCAGTAAACTCAATGTCTAGTCAAATCTGTTTCTCTTAAACATATTTGGAATTTTATTTACACTTAGCTAAGGGGCAGTTGAAATTAGAGTGTCACAGTCAAAAGTCTCACAACAGAAGTTGTGAGAACAGGGAGATAGAGGGAGCCTTTGCAGAGTTCTTCCAAACATTTTATACAGAAGATGTTAGAGCTACAGAGGAGCAAGTCGGGAAATATTTTGAGGACTTGCCACTTCCAACACTGACAAAGGAGCAAAGGGGGTTGCTGAATTCTGAAATAACGACTGAAAAGGTAGCAGGAGCATTAGCAAGATTAAAAAGGGGGAAGGCGGCAGGTCCGCATGCCCTTCCAAATGAAATCTATTTGTCCCTTAAAGAGGAGATCGCCCCTTTCTTAACAAATCTATTTTACCTTGTCTTTCTCGGGGTGTCTGCTATTCTGAAGTCTTGGGAGGAAACAACTATTTGCCGTCTGCAAAAAACAGGGAAGGAACCAAAGTACTGTGAATCCTACAGACCTATATCACTGTTGAATAGTGAGTATAAGATCTTTACATAGATCCTGGCTGGGAGATTGGGAAGGGTAGCAGACAAATTGATACACCCGGACCAGAAAGGATTCATTAAGGGCAGGCAGATTCATGAGTTAACACATGAACTGCTTGGGGCAATAGATATAGCAACTGAGGGGGGGCTCCCTTTGTCGATAATTACCTCCGATGTGGAGAAGGCTTTGGATAGGATGAGGTGGCCCTTTCTGCACAAAGCTGTAGAGAAGTACGGGCTAGGAGAGGCATTTAGTAGGGTTTTAAAAGTGATCTACAAGAGTCCATCTGCCAAGATATTGGTAAACGGAAACCTTACACAGAGGATAGCCATTTCAAGAGGTACAAGGCAGTGCTGCCCTCTCTCGCCTTTTCTTTTTGACCTTTACATTGAACCTCTTGCTAGTAAAGTCAGGGCCAGTAAACAGACCCTGCATTTGAATTTCAGGGTTGGGAGAAGATGGTAGCTCGGTATGCTGATGATCTGATGATATTTACAACAAATCTGTCACTCTCACTTCCAATAATCTCAGATATTTTGTATAAATTTGGTGAGGTCTCAGGCTACAAGATAAATTAGCAAAAAACTGAAGTGATGGCGTGGAACTCCCAGAGTAACAATCCCCTGGTAAAGTATCGATGAGATATTTGGGTATTACGCTGTCAAAGAATTTAGAGGATATCACACAGGTGAACTTTCAGAGGGCAGCAAATGAGACTAAGAAATTATTAAAATCTTGGCCAGGGCTCCCACTCTCTTTCTTGGGAAGATTGAACATCCTGAAGGTGTCCATATTACCAAAATTTAGTTTTTTGTTTGCCTCAATACCCTTATAATTCAAGATGTCTGGTTTGACAAACTACAGGAAGATTTGAGTGGTTTTATCTGGGCTTCTAAGGCAACCAGAATTGTGTGGAGGAAACTTCGCAGGGGGATACAACAGGGAGGAATTGCTAGCCCTGACATGTTTCAATATTGTGGGGCATTCCAGTTTAAGAGAATCCTACTTCAAGAACATCAAAAAATACCCCCTGTATTTACAAGCTATGACCCAGCTAGAGGAGGATTGTTTTTTGTATAAATTCGGGCATCCAAAATTTAAAAAAAAAAGTGAAGCTGAAGATAGTCGTAGCCGCATGCAAACTCTGGTTTCAAATCAGGAGAGTAGTAGGAATTTCGTATTAGAACAGCCACGCTCCAATATGGGCATCTCCAGGGACCCCTGAGTGCTTGAAGGACAATCTTTCAGGCCCATTAGTGGAAGAAGGAATAATAAGATGGGGCCAGTTACTCGTCGGAAAGACCTTAGTAAACTGGGATCAATTGTCATCAATGGTGAACAGTGGCATCTCTAGATTCAAATACTACCAACTGGCTAGCTGGGTAAAATCGTTGGAGAAGAAATTGGGGGGAAACAGTGAATTGGAGAATTTTTTTTAAAGGGCTCTCCACTGAAAAAGGAGATTTCGGACTGGTTGTGGTCACTTGTACTTGCTGGAGAAGAGGAGTTCACTCTTTCTATTGAGATCAGGAGGAAGGATCTGCCGTTGGGGGATGTACAAAATCTCTGGCAAGTATCAATGTCTACTCTGTGGTATGTTGTTTGTGCTGCCCCACTCAGGATAAACCATTTATTCACGATACACAGGGCAAATTGGTCACCGAAAAAGTTGACAAGGATGAGTAAGCAGTCAGTTAAGAGCTGTCCTAAGTGTGGGGAGGAAGAAGCAGATGACCTGCATATGTTCTGTCGCTACCCCAACCAACCAGGTGTACTGGTATGACATAAGTGAGGTCCTTTTAACAGTACTGGGCACGAACCCGGAGGTAAGCATGAATTTAATTATGTTTGTGGTTGTGAATGAGGACGGGCTAAGAGTTACTTTGGGTAGTAAGTGGAGGAATCAGCTGTTTGTGTTGATACTACTAGCCAGACGTGAGATCTGCATTAAGTGGGTATATCAGCACCCTCCATTGAGGAAGGAGTGGCAGGACTCGATACGAAGGGTACGAATGTTGGATGGGAGTAGGTAGGAGATTAAGAAGCTTGATTTTTGGGATACCCGGGATCAGAATTTTTTGTTTTGATATATCTACACTGGTGTTTTAAGTTTGTTAAACTATTTCAGAAGTCCGATGATTAAGCAACTTGCAATAACTCCCGGGAAGCAGAATTAGGACTAGTACCCCCAGATCTCTCTCCCGTTGGGACCCAATGGGACAGGAAGATCAGGACTTGCTCCTGACCAAACTCTCCTGTCGGAGGCGAGGGTGATACCCCCTTCCTCTCTTTCTTCCAGTTTGTTTATTGCACAAATAAGGGGAAAAAAAGAGCAGCACCGGGATTGGCTTGAGCAGGCTGAACTCAGACACTGGGAGTCTGTGCCTTTTCTCCACTCGGCTGTACAAGACAGCTGGGTTGGGGAAATTTAAGTGCGCATGTTGGTATGGCTGGCCTAATACGGCCAGCCAAACCGACATGTGCTCTTACAGCACACAACTCCCCTCCTCCTTGCTCCTGTCTTAGACAAAGGCCCCGTACTGCCCTAGACTCGGGCCACTCGGCTCGGTCTGGGGAAAAAAATAATAATAAATACCTTTATTATCATTGTATTTCGTTTATCTCCTATCTCTGAGCAGTGGGGCGACACTCCTCCACCATAATGGAGGAGCTGCCCCTGGTGACCAGTCACACTTCCTACAAGACAGACAGTTTGGAACTCAGCTGCTGCATGACTCAAGTAATCACACTCAGTAAACTCAATGTCTAGTCAAATCTGTTTCTCTTAAACATATTTGGAATTTTATTTACACTTAGCTAAGGGGCAGTTGAAATTAGAGTGTCACAGTCAAAAGTCTCACAACAGAAGTTGTGAGAACAGGGAGATAGAGGGAGCCTTTGCAGAGTTCTTCCAAACATTTTATACAGAAGATGTTAGAGCTACAGAGGAGCAAGTCGGGAAATATTTTGAGGACTTGCCACTTCCAACACTGACAAAGGAGCAAAGGGGGTTGCTGAATTCTGAAATAACGACTGAAAAGGTAGCAGGAGCATTAGCAAGATTAAAAAGGGGGAAGGCGGCAGGTCCGCATGCCCTTCCAAATGAAATCTATTTGTCCCTTAAAGAGGAGATCGCCCCTTTCTTAACAAATCTATTTTACCTTGTCTTTCTCGGGGTGTCTGCTATTCTGAAGTCTTGGGAGGAAACAACTATTTGCCGTCTGCAAAAAACAGGGAAGGAACCAAAGTACTGTGAATCCTACAGACCTATATCACTGTTGAATAGTTAGTATAAGATCTTTACATAGATCCTGGCTGGGAGATTGGGAAGGGTAGCAGACAAATTGATACACCCGGACCAGAAAGGATTCATTAAGGGCAGGCAGATTCATGAGTTAACACATGAACTGCTTGGGGCAATAGATATAGCAAATGACGGTGGGCTCCCTTTGTCGATAATTACCTCCGATGTGGAGAAGGCTTTGGATAGGATGAGCTGGCCCTTTCTGCACAAAGCTGTAGAGAAGTACGGGCTAGGAGAGGCATTTAGTAGGGTTTTAAAAGTGATCTACAAGAGTCCATCTGCCAAGATATTGGTAAACGGAAACCTTACACAGAGGATAGCCATTTCAAGAGGTACAAGGCAGTGCTGCCATCTCTCCCCTTTTCTTTTTGACCTTTACATTGAACCTCTTGCTAGTAAAGTCAGGGCCAGTAAACAGACCCTGCATTTGAATTTCAGGGTTGGGAGAAGATGGTAGCTCTGTATGCTGATGATCTGATGATATTTACAACACATCTGTCACTCTCACTTCCAATAATCTCAGATATTTTGTATAAATTTGGTGAGGTCTCAGGCTACAAGATAAATTAGCAAAAAACTGAAGTGATGGCGTGGAACTCCCAGAGTAACAATCCCCTGGTAAAGTATGGATGAGATATTTGGGTATTACGCTGTCAAAGAATTTAGAGGATATCACACAGGTGAACTTTCAGAGGGCAGCAAATGAGACTAAGAAATTATTAAAATCTTGGCCAGGGCTCCCACTCTCTTTCTTGGGAAGATTGAACATCCTGAAGATGTCCATATTACCAAAATTTAGTTTTTTGTTTGCCTCAATACCCTTATAATTCAAGATGTCTGGTTTGACAAACTACAGGAAGATTTGAGTGGTTTTATCTGGGCTTCTAAGGAAACCAGAATTGCGTGGAGCAAACTTTGCAGGGGGATACAACAGGGAGGAATTGCTAGCCCAGACGTGTTCCAATATTATGGGGCATTCCAATTAAAAGGAAGAGAATCCTACTTCAAGAACATCAAAAAATACCCCCTGTATTTACAAGCTATGACCCAGCTAGAGGGGGATTGTTTTTTGTATAAATTCGGGCATCCGAAATTTTTAAAAAAAGTGAAGCTGAAGATAGTCGTAGCAGCATGCAAACTCTGGTTTCAAATCAGGAGAGTAGTAGGAATTTCGTATTAGAACAGCCACGCTCCAATATGGGCATCTCCAGGGACCCCTGAGTGCTTGAAGGACAATCTTTCAGGCCCATTAGTGGAAGAAGGAATAATAAGATGGGGCCAGTTACTCGTCGGAAAGACCTTAGTAAACTGGGATCAATTGTCATCAATGGTGAACAGTGGCATCTCTAGATTCAAATACTACCAACTGGCTAGCTGGGTAAAATCGTTGGAGAAGAAATTGGGGGGAAACAGTGAATTGGAGAATTTTTTTTAAAGGGCTCTCCACTGAAAAAGGAGATTTCGGACTGGTTGTGGTCACTTGTACTTGCTGGAGAAGAGGAGTTCACTCTTTCTATTGAGATCAGGAGGAAGGATCTGCCGTTGGGGGATGTACAAAATCTCTGGCAAGTATCAATGTCTACTCTGTGGTATGTTGTTTGTGCTGCCCCACTCAGGATAAACCATTTATTCACGATACACAGGGCAAATTGGTCACCGAAAAAGTTGACAAGGATGAGTAAGCAGTCAGTTAAGAGCTGTCCTAAGTGTGGGGAGGAAGAAGCAGATGACCTGCATATGTTCTGTCGCTACCCCAACCAACCAGGTGTACTGGTATGACATAAGTGAGGTCCTTTTAACAGTACTGGGCACGAACCCGGAGGTAAGCATGAATTTAATTATGTTTGTGGTTGTGAATGAGGACGGGCTAAGAGTTACTTTGGGTAGTAAGTGGAGGAATCAGCTGTTTGTGTTGATACTACTAGCCAGACGTGAGATCTGCATTAAGTGGGTATATCAGCACCCTCCATTGAGGAAGGAGTGGCAGGACTCGATACGAAGGGTACGAATGTTGGATGGGAGTAGGTAGGAGATTAAGAAGCTTGATTTTTGGGATACCCGGGATCAGAATTTTTTGTTTTGATATATCTACACTGGTGTTTTAAGTTTGTTAAACTATTTCAGAAGTCCGATGATTAAGCAACTTGCAATAACTCCCGGGAAGCAGAATTAGGACTAGTACCCCCAGATCTCTCTCCCGTTGGGACCCAATGGGACAGGAAGATCAGGACTTGCTCCTGACCAAACTCTCCTGTCGGAGGCGAGGGTGATACCCCCTTCCTCTCTTTCTTCCAGTTTGTTTATTGCACAAATAAGGGGAAAAAAAGAGCAGCACCGGGATTGGCTTGAGCAGGCTGAACTCAGACACTGGGAGTCTGTGCCTTTTCTCCACTCGGCTGTACAAGACAGCTGGGTTGGGGAAATTTAAGTGCGCATGTTGGTATGGCTGGCCTAATACGGCCAGCCAAACCGACATGTGCTCTTACAGCACACAACTCCCCTCCTCCTTGCTCCTGTCTTAGACAAAGGCCCCGTACTGCCCTAGACTCGGGCCACTCGGCTCGGTCTGGGGAAAAAAATAATAATAAATACCTTTATTATCATTGTATTTCGTTTATCTCCTATCTCTGAGCAGTGGGGCGACACTCCTCCACCATAATGGAGGAGCTGCCCCTGGTGACCAGTCACACTTCCTACAAGACAGACAGTTTGGAACTCAGCTGCTGCATGACTCAAGTAATCACACTCAGTAAACTCAATGTCTAGTCAAATCTGTTTCTCTTAAACATATTTGGAATTTTATTTACACTTAGCTAAGGGGCAGTTGAAATTAGAGTGTCACAGTCAAAAGTCTCACAACAGAAGTTGTGAGAACAGGGAGATAGAGGGAGCCTTTGCAGAGTTCTTCCAAACATTTTATACAGAAGATGTTAGAGCTACAGAGGAGCAAGTCGGGAAATATTTTGAGGACTTGCCACTTCCAACACTGACAAAGGAGCAAAGGGGGTTGCTGAATTCTGAAATAACGACTGAAAAGGTAGCAGGAGCATTAGCAAGATTAAAAAGGGGGAAGGCGGCAGGTCCGCATGCCCTTCCAAATGAAATCTATTTGTCCCTTAAAGAGGAGATCGCCCCTTTCTTAACAAATCTATTTTACCTTGTCTTTCTCGGGGTGTCTGCTATTCTGAAGTCTTGGGAGGAAACAACTATTTGCCGTCTGCAAAAAACAGGGAAGGAACCAAAGTACTGTGAATCCTACAGACCTATATCACTGTTGAATAGTTAGTATAAGATCTTTACATAGATCCTGGCTGGGAGATTGGGAAGGGTAGCAGACAAATTGATACACCCGGACCAGAAAGGATTCATTAAGGGCAGGCAGATTCATGAGTTAACACATGAACTGCTTGGGGCAATAGATATAGCAAATGACGGTGGGCTCCCTTTGTCGATAATTACCTCCGATGTGGAGAAGGCTTTGGATAGGATGAGCTGGCCCTTTCTGCACAAAGCTGTAGAGAAGTACGGGCTAGGAGAGGCATTTAGTAGGGTTTTAAAAGTGATCTACAAGAGTCCATCTGCCAAGATATTGGTAAACGGAAACCTTACACAGAGGATAGCCATTTCAAGAGGTACAAGGCAGTGCTGCCATCTCTCCCCTTTTCTTTTTGACCTTTACATTGAACCTCTTGCTAGTAAAGTCAGGGCCAGTAAACAGACCCTGCATTTGAATTTCAGGGTTGGGAGAAGATGGTAGCTCTGTATGCTGATGATCTGATGATATTTACAACAAATCTGTCACTCTCACTTCCAATAATCTCAGATATTTTGTATAAATTTGGTGAGGTCTCAGGCTACAAGATAAATTAGCAAAAAACTGAAGTGATGGCGTGGAACTCCCAGAGTAACAATCCCCTGGTAAAGTATGGATGAGATATTTGGGTATTACGCTGTCAAAGAATTTAGAGGATATCACACAGGTGAACTTTCAGAGGGCAGCAAATGAGACTAAGAAATTATTAAAATCTTGGCCAGGGCTCCCACTCTCTTTCTTGGGAAGATTGAACATCCTGAAGATGTCCATATTACCAAAATTTAGTTTTTTGTTTGCCTCAATACCCTTATAATTCAAGATGTCTGGTTTGACAAACTACAGGAAGATTTGAGTGGTTTTATCTGGGCTTCTAAGGAAACCAGAATTGCGTGGAGCAAACTTTGCAGGGGGATACAACAGGGAGGAATTGCTAGCCCAGACGTGTTCCAATATTATGGGGCATTCCAATTAAAAGGAAGAGAATCCTACTTCAAGAACATCAAAAAATACCCCCTGTATTTACAAGCTATGACCCAGCTAGAGGGGGATTGTTTTTTGTATAAATTCGGGCATCCGAAATTTTTAAAAAAAGTGAAGCTGAAGATAGTCGTAGCAGCATGCAAACTCTGGTTTCAAATCAGGAGAGTAGTTGGAATTTCGTATTAGAACAGCCACGCTCCAATATGGGCATCTCCAGGGACCCCTGAGTGCTTGAAGGACAATCTTTCAGGCCCATTAGTGGAAGAAGGAATAATGAGATGGGGCTAGTTACTCGTCGGAAAGACCTTAGTAACCTGGGATCAATTGTCATCAATGGTGAACAGTGGCATCTCTAGATTCAAATACTACCAACTGGCTAGCTGGGTAAAATCGTTGGAGAAGAAATTGGGGGGAAACAGTGAATTGGAGCATTTTTTTTAAAGGGCTCGCCACTGAAAAAGGAGATATCGGACTGGTTCTGGTTACTTGTACTTGCTGAAGAAGAGGAGTTCACTCTTTCTATTGAGATCAGGAGGAAGGATCTGCCGTTGGGGGATGTACAAAATCTCTGGCAAGTATCAATGTCTACTCTGTGGTATGTTGTTTGTGCTGCCCCACTCAGGATAAACCATTTATTCACGATACACAGGGCAAATTGGTCACCGAAAAAGTTGACAAGGATGAGTAAGCAGACAGTTAAGAGCTGTCCGAAGTGTGGGGAGGAAGAAGCAGATGACCTGCATATGTTCTGTCGCTACCCCAACCAACCAGGTGTACTGGTATGACATAAGTGAGGTCCTTTTAACAGTACTGGGCACGAACCCGGAGGTAAGCATGAGTTTAATTATGTTTGTGGTTGTGAATGAGGACGGGCTAAGAGTTACTTTGGGTAGTAAGTGGAGGAATCAGCTGTTTGTGTTGATACTACTAGCCAGACGTGAGATCTGCATTAAGTGGGTATATCAGCACCCTCCATTGAGAAAGGAGTGGCAGGACTCGATACGAAGGGTACGAATGTTGGATGGGAGTAGGTAGGAGATTAAGAAGCTTGATTTTTGGGATACCTGGGATCAGAATTTTTTGTTTTGATATATCTACACTGGTGTTTTAAGTTTGTTAAACTATTTCAGAAGTCTGATGATTAAGCAACTTGCAATAACTCCCGGGTAGCAGAATTAGGACTAGTACCCCCAGATCTTCTCCCGTTGGGACCCAATGGGACAGGAAGATTGGGACTTGCTCCTGACCAAACTCTCCTGTCGGAGGCGAGGGTGATACCCCCTTCCTCTCTTTCTTCCAGTTTGTTTATTGCACAAATAATGGGAAAAAAAGAGCAGCACCAGGATTGGCTTGAGCAGGCTGAACTCAGACACTGGGAGTCTGTGCCTTTTCTCCACTCGGCTGTACAAGACAGCTGGGTTGGGGAAAGTTAAGTGCGCATGTTGGTATGGCTGGCCTAATACGGCCAGCCAAACCGACATCTGCTCTTCCAGCACACAACTCCCCTCCTCCTTGCTCTTGTCTTAGATGATGGCCCCGTCCTGCCCTAGACTCGGGCCACTCGGCTCGGCCAGGGGAAAAAAATAATAATAAAGAGCTTTATTATCATTGTATTTCGTTTATCTCCTATCTCTGAGCAGTGGGGCGACACTCCTCCACCATAATGGAGGAGCTGCCCCTGGTGACCAGTCACACTTCCTACAAGAAGAGGCAGACAGTTTGGAACTCAGCTGCTGCATGACTCAAGTAATCACACTCAGTAAACTCAATGTCTAGTCAAATCTGTTTCTCTTAAACATATTTGGAATTTTATTTACACTTAGCTAAGGGGCAGTTGAAATTAGAGTGTCACAGTCAAAATCAACAGATCCTAGCATCTTCAGTGGCAAAAATATGACCCCAAACATAATTATACCTCAGAGATGGTAGGGTGCTGTTATTCAAAAGTACAGGGAACCTAAGGGCAGTGTTTTCTTATGTGGATTGACTCAGGTGTATTCAAATTAGTTTGTATTATTATTTGGTGTTAAGTGTTTTAACTATGTGCTATGATTACATTGTACGGTCAAATGTACCAGAAAATTGTACAATTTATCATGTTTAACTTTAATACCCAAGTCCTTGATATTGGAACTTTATTATAGTTCTTTGGTGTGCAATTGCAGGATCTGTGGCAACAGGAGCTGCTTTATGGCCACGCCATGTAAATGAAGTCCTGAGGCTTGTGGCAGACTTGTGCTCGTTTGTGGTTATCATTTTTTATATATTTTGGCAGATTGCGAACATTACGAAGATAAATAATTTCCTTAATAATTAGAATAGAGTGTGAACAGTAAATACTTTTTAAACACTATTGGTGTACCTTTAGTTAAGGTTATCGAAAGCAAATAATTTATTTTGTAAAAATGATCATTGCACAAAGGAGGGTGGATGCTATCTACAGAAGACAACGCAATGCGATGTTTGATTGTTTTCAACAATTACTGGATGGAATATACATATTTTCATGCCAGTGCAGCTCACTGAAGTTGAAGAAAGTAGATGAAGATTGCTCATCAACATTTAGTCAGTTATCACTACAATGCCTTCCAAAGTCTAAAAGGAATAGGTCAACTCTTCTCTAGCCTAAATGACTGGACACATTGAATCTGATTGATTGACTCATGGCCTAATCATTTGAGCAATCCATTTGAACCATTTAAGCCCTATCTGCCATCCAGCTGGTCCAACTCCTTTTTTACCTGCACCTAAATGGACCTTGTCCCTGTTGGTGTATTTAGAACATAGAGGTGAGCACTTTCAATTTCTTTCTGGCAAAGAACAAGTTTCATGGCCCTGGATAAAAAAAAACTGCTGGTCCGCCAGACCTGTCCCTCCCCCTTACATGGATTTCAGACAGTCCAAGGAATCATAGCTTGTTTATGCCTTCTTCTATGCAATGGAGACCATAGGAGGTGTGCCTAAGAAAAGTGCTGCTGCAAGTACAGGTGTACTGAGTGATGGTACCTCCTGGTGAGCATACTTTGATATTTTAGTTCCTTTACTGACTGTGCTGTTGATGCATTGGACTAGTGTCAGGTTGCTGTGCCACCTAGCCAGAACAAATGAGATCTGTGTAGTCCGAAAGATGACTGTTGTGCCTGTTGATTTTCATCTTTTTCTGTAAATTTACTCTGGCCTGTCTCCATTAGCAACACGGTTGGTCCTCCACAAGCAAGGAGCCATTGATCGAAAGCCTTTAGGTTCCAGATTTAAAGAGATATATCTATTTGCATGACTGACACTACTAACTCTATGCCCACAGTTAGTTTATCCCTCCCTGAACCCAGTGATTATATTTCAGAACTCCAAGACAATTTCCCCTACCTCAACAGTTTACCAGGTACATTGAATATTCACCTGCATCTAAATTGCCTGGTTTTAGTTGTTATTGAATACTAGGGTGGGAATGAGTAAACTAGGAAATTAAAAAAAGTAATATTTTTTCTTGAATGAGGAATGTGATCATGGTTAGTTTTAGATGTTATGTGTGTTTAACCTCAGCCACGTTTCCCTAGTTGCATTGCAGTGGAAATGTGTTCTTAGCTTTCATGATCATTGAGTAATCACAAACCGTATATAATATAGTTAGCCAGAGGCTCTATTTTTACTACAACCATGCTTTACCTTGCAATAATATTTTATTGTGTTTTGTTTACTTTTTGGTATTTGAGCTTACATTTGTTTTAAAAATATATATTTATACATTTTAACATAGCAAACTAGTGTGGACTATGGCTAGACATTCACATAATTATCGCAAATGCTATAATTTTGTTCTACTGTACCTAAACTTTCCTACATTACATCCCTTAAGTTGTCATATACCAAACTAATTGATGGCCTAGCAAGGAGCCTCCTTATCAAATTGTCTCCTAGAGCCATCCTCCACACGTGTATTTCAGCTAGACCTTGGCCTGGTCCTTACATTATGGAATGCTTCGTTCACTTTGCATCTTCCAAGAGTGGCACAAGCATAGGACCTTATTTCCTGGATCCTGGCTTTATATTGCCCTTCAAAGATCAGCAAATTGAAGTCCTCATCTTTATCATCTTCTACTCTGCCAATGCTGCAGAGCTTCATATTGAAGTCAAGGCAGACACAGCTCATATGATCTGCTGTCCCTCTCACTTGGCAACCAGAGCAGATATCAACTTCATTGGCTTGAAGGTAGGTGGAGAAACAAATGATTAGTAGTTTGTAGTTTGAAACTACAGTGACTGCTCTAAGGAAAAAAAAGAAAGAGTGGCCTAAGCCCTGTTTAATGTTACCCCAGTCATGCGCACCATGTAGTGTGTCTTCAAAGGGAACATTATTTAGTCTATGTATTGAGAGGGTAACTGTTCCTAAAGAAGGTTGTGTGTGCTCTCAAGATGTAGACAAGTCGGGTAGAGTGTGGGGAAATTCTCCTTTTGAATATAGTGCCCTCACACACCCTTTCGAGTGTCCTGCTTCATCATAGGGCGTTGCTCCTCGTGGGGGTGGCGCTGCAGTCCCCCACGGGCCCCGCAAGAGGGCTCTTTGTCGGAGATCTTTTGTTTGGAGACGCCGCAGTTGTGCATGGGGGTGTGTGGGCCTATCTAAAGGGAGGTGAGTGGTGCGTTAAAAATTACTGGATAGAGTACAAGAACTTTATTCACAACTCTACCTAGTAAAAATTAAAAATAGTGATCCTGGAGCTCCTCTCGGAAAAGAAATAAAGAGGGCAGATGTGAAAATAACTGCTGCTCTCAGGATAGTGAGTGAAAGTCCTAATAAAGGGTCAACATGTTTCGCGCTTCTGGGTGGGTCCTTAAGGGATCCCGATGCGCTTCGTCAGGACCAAACTATAAGTGGGTGAAACAATTGTGAATATACGAAACAGGTTTCAAATAAGGTGCTGTGTTGTAAACCTGTGGTACCTTAATAATAGGGTAAAACAGCGTCTTCGCGCTAGAAGGTACTCCTTCTTATTTGGATAACCTTTACCCAACCTGGTAGGAATGAAATACAAAAGAGACACACACATGGATAGAGGAGAGAGAAAACAAAAAATAAAACATAGTATCTGGTAATCATAAAACATAGTCTGGTGTGATTACGATGTAACTCAGCACAAGGAATATAATTTCAAACCATGCTTCTGATAATTACATGCAGGTACAAACGACTGGTGTTAGAAGAGTTTCCAACATCGTGCAAAATGCCGCTATAGTGGGGTGCGAGTAGTGTTTAATCAATTTGCAATACTCGAGTGCCATCTAAAAGTTATCTAATAACCTGTGTAGAGAGACTAGCAGCGGTCATCACGTGGTAATGGAACACTATTACTCCTGAAAATCTTTTAAAAAAACTGAACTACATGATAAAGCCTACCCTTAAAGTATAGGGAATGGGCTCCATCAGCAACGCGGAGTAGGCAGAAAGAGAGACTGGAAAAAGGGAACAGAAAAGTATACCATGGATGTTGGTTTCTGGTAAACTGTCTTAAGACTCAGAGCGCATGAGCTCACCTGTTTGTTGTAAGTGGATACTCACGGGTGCTCTTTCGCCAAAGGTGTGGTAACCTACCCCTCCTCCGTACAGCGCTGGAACGGATGAGGGAAGATGTGAAAACGTGTTTATTAAGTATGTTCCTTCATTAGTGCTGAGTTCCGGGTGGGGGCGGTCCCAGGGCACCGGAAGATGACGTCATGACGTAGCGTCATGTGTAGTCATGGTGATTCAGGAATTCTTATAACGCTATTGGTAGATGTGCTAGCGTGATGCGATTTTTTGGCCTGGAAATCGGGGGAGTTGCTCAGTGCCAGGAAGTGACGTAGTGCATCTGAACACTCCGTTGTTATGGTGACCGTTGTTATGGTTACCGGGGGTGTGTACGATGTGGTACGAGATGTCAACGCATTCGTCAGGATACAGGCTTACAAACACCGAGAGACATCAATAAAGTTTTGAGATATGAAAAAAATGTCGAAAGGAGTCTCATGGGACAAAATGATGTCCCTGGGGGGAATGTACTATGAAGCCATGGGGGTAGGTAGGCGCCAGGGGATGGCGTGACTATGTCGTGTTCATACACTACTTTTGACCTTATTGTTTTTATTATAACGAGTATCAACTCATGTTTCTTATAAATCCATGCATACAGAGTGTGTTTCATTTTCATATGCGCAGGATGGAATTAGAGGGAGTTCTCGGGTAGGGATATGATATTAGTCTAATTAATATCAACACAGACAAATTCAATGTTAGAAATGGGATGTCATGTTAATTCAACCCAAGGAATTTCGTCATTCAAGCCCTTAGTATCACATCTCAATCTGTGGACCCATCGTTGTTCCTGTCTGAACAGAGTGCGTTTTGTCCAGTGAGGGTTGGAAACAATGATGGTCCATCTTAAACTGTTCGCTGTATGTCCTTGTTCTGCGAAATGTGTCAGTAATTTCGTGTTGGTTTTCCCTCGTCTTATGGTGCTTTTGTGCTCCCCCATACGAGTCTTGACTGCTCTTGTGGTCATACCCACGTATCTCATGTTGCATGGGCAGACTATAGTGTAGACACAGTTGGTCGTGTTACAATTTGTGTGTCTGGTTTGGCGCCAAGGTGTCGTGAGGCCCAAATCGATTTCTTTTGAAATCGTAGTCTCTGCACATGTAGAACAGGAGCCGCACGGGTAATGGCCTACTACTGGTGGTAAAGACCAGAGTGTGGATTGATGTGTAGTTTGTAGTCTTGGCCTTGTGTGTACCAGGTGGTCTCTTAAATTTTGCGTACGTCTAAATGCGAACAGAGGTGGTGGGCCTGGGTCAAATGAACCTGAATTCAAAATTGGCCAGTGTTTTTTGATTGCCTTCTGTACACTGTTGGAGCTTGGAGTAAATGTAGTGACGCAAGTCATAGTGTCTAATCCAGATTTCTCTTTTATCTCTAGGAGAGATGCCCTTGGGCTGTTTCTGGCTCTCTTTTGAACTTGACGAATGATGTTTCTCGGGTAATGTCGTTTGGCCAGATTGTTGCTGAGAAGATCAGATTGTATCTCATATTCCTTTATAGTGTCACAATTCCTCCGAAGACGTAAGAATTGGCCAACTGGAAGGTTGTTTCTGAGTGCCCTGGGGTGGTGGCTATCATAGATCAGGAGGTTGTTCCTATCTGTCGGCTTCTTGTAATTAGTTGTGTGAAGGCACCCATTCTCCAATGAGATAAGGAGGTCCAAAAAGGGGATTTTTTGGCGTGATCTTGTACTAGTGAATTTTAAATAAGGGTTGAGAGTGTTGACCCAATTGCAGAATTCTATGCATTGTTCTTCATTCCCTCGCCAAAATAAGATGACATCGTCAATGTAACGACGCCACAAAAGAATGTGTTCCTTAAAGGGGTTGTTGTCTCCTAGAATGTGTCGTTCTTCAAAATGGGCCATGTAAAGGCATGCCAGACTCGGCGCGAATGTGCTTCCCATGCTCGTGCCTTGTATTTGATGGAATAGTTGCGATTTGAAGGCAAAGAAATTTTCTTTCAGAGCAAGGGAAGCACAGTCGCAGATGAATGGAATGGGAGTTATGTAAGGCCAAGGTTTGATGTTCCGGAGGGTGTCCTCTAGTACTTCCAAAGTGGCGTCCTGAGGTATATTTGTATAGAGGGCTTCCACGTCCATGGTCACTAGGAAGTCTACTTTGTCTGCATCTGGAAAGAGTTCGATGAGATTAAGAACCTCTGTGGTGTCCCTCAGATAGGTGGGAGTCTGACTCACTAAGGGGCGTAGATAAAAATCGCAGAATTTGCTTAGTGGTTCTAGAACAGAGTTGATGCCAGAGACAATTGGCCGGCCGGGAGGGGGGGTCACCCCCTTGTGGATCTTGGGAAGTGTATAAAAATACGGGGTCTGAGGGTCTTCTGTCGTAAGAAAATTGGCTTCCTGTTGTGAAATCCAACCTTCAGCGGATGCCTCACTGACCATGCTCTTTATCTGGGTCAAAAGGCGCCTAGTGGGATCCTCTGTAATCACTTCGTAATATGTGGTGTTGACCAGTTGGCGGGTGCATTCTCTGTCATAAGTATCCTGGTCTTGAATGACAATTGCCCCTCCCTTGTCAGCTGGTTTGATTATAATATCCCGATCTTCGGTGATGGTTCGGAGTATGGTTCTTTCTTCTTTGGATAGGTTGTCATACGGTCGCTTCTGATTTAAAGCTTCTACTTCTTTGAGGACTGCTTGTTCATAGGTAAGGACCTCGTGAGGTGTCATAGCTGCAGTGGGGGTAAATTTAGAGGGTTTCTTCAGACCCGTCTCAGTGGGGGGGTTGTCCGGTTTTCCTTGAAAAAAAGCCTTCAGTCTGACTTTTCGGAAGAACTGATGAAGTTCTTGATGTAACCTGAAGGGGTCTTCTTTGGGTGTAAATCATTATTTAGTCAACAGATTTTCCTTCCACACCACAGGTAAGCAGAACCAGTCAGTATGCACTCACAGGGAAGCAAAGGCAACCATTTATGAGGGACAGAATAGATTTTCTATGAACAGGTTGGTTGAACCTATGCTAGAAGGACAGTTTAAAAGGAGTTGGTCTCTGTATATTCAGCCAGCACCAACCATCACTCTCTTTATAGCCTCTTGAGGCTACCATAGATACATTCCACTATGGATGAGGGTAAACCTTGGGCCCATCAGTTATCCAGGAGATCCATGTATAATGATGTTAAAAGTTGGTAGATCACCTCCACTGTACTCATGATGAAGAGTCTTCTAAGAGAGGGAATACAATGCCGAGTCAGGCAGAAAAAGTAGAACTGGGGTTGTAAGGTAAAGCTTTTTACACAGTGCGAGGTCTTAAATCACTACAAACTTCCAAAATTCTACGTATTGTTACACTAAGATTTTCATCCACCTCTATTTTCCTTTGTTTGCATTTCTTTTTTTAAGTAGGATTAGGAGGCATAGACTCTAGGAGATGGAGTAACCTGCTATATTGGATCTGTGCATGGATGCTCAATCACACTCATGTCTCATTATTTTGTGCACATCAGGAGGATTCAAAAACAGTGATCTAAACCAGTTTGAGGTTTGCCTGATTTCTGATTCACAATTTGTCTACCCTAATCAACATTGCATTAAAACAGAAGTATAAAACAGTTTCATCTTATGTTTTCTATCTCGTTGAATCAAACATTTACTTAAAAAAAAAAAATGAATTTTAATGTATTTTTAATGGGACGCGTTAGGCTGACTGGTCTTTAAATGTGTTCACAGCTTTTTAAAACTGACACTTGCAAATGACTTTCACATTACACAAATTATGCCAAACATATGTTCATGAATTTTGCCAACTCCCACACTCTGCTCCAAGCGTCTTTAAATCTGTTTTTGTGTAATTGCAATTTGAAATCACAACATAAAATATTCTTGGAAATGTTAGAATAAAGTAGTTTATGTAAGGAAAATCGTTCCTCACTCAACGTAGCATAACCCAGCATAGCAAACCCTTAAAGCTGGACTCATACCACAAAAAAATAGCTATGGGCCACATACACTAAAGTTTAAATACTGAGTTCCTAAATTTGATTTCCTGTGAATCACAATTAGAAAATCGCTATTTCAAATGTATGAAACTCTTTTGAGTTTCATTTGCGATTCCCAGTGGGTCGTAATTAGACCTATCTCATGAATATTAATGAGGGAGGTCTCAGTTTGTGACCCTTTGGGAACCACTAAAATCACAGGGGTGGTGGCCTGCTGGAGGAGTCAGTAGACTACCATTTCTGTGATTGCTTTTAAATAAAGCAATCTTTTGGTTAAATGCAGTCTGGTATCCTTAAAGTAAAAGAGGATGCATTTCAAAAACAAAAATGAAAAGTTTGTGGACCATTGCCTGATTTGAAGACATGCTTTTACAAACATTCACAAAGGGGAAGAAGTCCCTTGGGAACCCATCCCAGTTGAGAATGGGTTACCATCAAATTGAATTTGTTGGTAAAATGTAAATGTTTTGCGACCGCATTTCAGTCGCAAAACATTCATACATGCCACTGCAATGCAGTATTAAGAAGGGACACCCTCAACAAGCTCCTTGGTAATACCGAATTGCAAACTCAAATTGAAACTCGGTAACAGGTTACTGAATCTCTATGTGGCTTTGGTGAATGTCTTGAGGCCAGATGTACGACCATTTCATTTTGCGAGTCTCTAATTGTGATTTTTTTGCAACTATCATTTAGAGACTTGCAAAATGAAATGTACTAATGTGTCTCAGGCACATTAGCGATTCCCAGTGGGGGCGTAATTGACCTGTCTGCAATATTCATGAGGCAGGTCTCAATTTGCGACCCATTAGGAATGGGCAATAACACAGGGATGATGGCCTGTTGGGGACAGCAGACCACCATGCCTGTGCTTGCTTCTAAATAAAGCAACTTTTTGTTTTTGAAATGCAGCCCATTTTCCTTAAAGGAAAACAAAAGAAAACGACATGTGTTTAAAAAAAGAAAAATTAGACGTTTGTTTCATTTTTTAAGGGTAGCCAATGGTCCGTGGGACCCCTGCCTGCTCTTAAAAAACGTTTTTGCCACCATTCACAGAGGGGAAGGTGTTCCCTGGTGTCGCCTGCCCATTTCTAACTGGCTTACCACCTACCTGAAGAAGGTGGTAAACTGTGAATGTTTTGCGGCTGCAGTCTAGTCACAAAACAATTCTACATCTCCCTGCAACTCGCTATTAGCAAGGGACACCCTTGGCATGCCCCGTCCTAATAGCGACTTGCAAACCCTATTTTGCGAGTCGGTAATAGGTTACCAACTCACAAAATAGGGTTTGTACATAGGAAAATGCATTTTACAATGTGTCGTACATCTGGCCCTAAATACCTTTTCTCATACGCAAATGGGCCGATTCTGCTAATCGGTCCATTGGTGAACTCAAAAAGGCTTAGTACATGTGCCTCGTATGAAACAAATCATAAATTAAAACATCACCATTTTCTAGAGTTATTCAGTTTGGATCACAGTCTAATTGTTTTCCCTTCAATTAAGATTAATTATAACAGTATGATGATACAAAAGTTTAAAGGGCCCATTAGGTGGATGATATCACACTTGACTTCAAAACCCATGCAGACGTCATCAAACCAAACCACATTCTAGAATGCTTATTGTTGGTGATATTCAGAGATGGAGGATTTTGGTAAAGAGAATTGTTGCATTATCAACACACTGAGGTCCCTTTAAAATACTACTCACAACATGCAGAATTCATAGCACGTACATAGTATATTAAATCATACCAGATGCTCGAAATATGTGAATAGTTTCACAAAACATGGAGTTTGCACTCGACAGCTTCTGTCTTGGGCAATAAAAGGACTGGACTGGACCTTCTGCATCTTATTTTTCTGAGCTTCTCCAAGGGCTTGAGGTAGGGCTTGCCCCCTATTCAAGAAGTCTTAGGAAAAACAAAGACTTCTAGTTCATCTGCTGCCAGCCCCAGGAACTGTGTGTTTTGGGCTGCAACAGAAAAAAAGCAACACAACGCCACCAACGCCACCACCACTGGCTCCGTGGCCTGAAGGCACTGTAGAGGGCACCACCGCATCACACACCGCAACCCTGGCCTTACCAACACCGCTGTCCACCACCGAGCCGCTGCTTGCACCAAGACCTGTGGGCACCTCACTTTGCACTGTCTCGCTTTACTCCGCCACCGCTGCTCCACGCCGACATCGATGACGCTGCCTGCACCGCAGTCTGGGGGCACCGCTCGTAAGTTACATGATGCACTGCCTCGTCCCATATCACAGCCTTTGCACACTGACATTGGTGCCATCAAAACCCGTTTGGCAGCCGACAACAGCGCTTCAACGACTATGATGCTGCTGTCTGCACCGTGACCTGCCAGCACCGCGACGAGCACTGTCCCACTTCGCATCACTGACGTCTTCTTACCATGCCTTCTCTTTGATATAAGGAGGTACCGCAGAAGTCATTAGTGTTCAGTCCCTTTGAACTACTGTATGGGCCCCCTTTGAGAGGACCTCTCAGGTGGTGATGGAAGGCTGGGAGGCAGCTCCCAGGAAAACTCCCCAGGATGTATTTAGCTACATGCTGGCCTTCAGAAATCAAACTACGCGCTTCAGGAGACTCACTCAGGCGAACCTAGGAGCCAGCAAGGAAGAAATGAAACGTTGGAACGACAAGAATGCCACTCTGGTACAGTTTCAACTTGGCCAGAAAGTGTGGGTTATGGCCCCAGTGGAGCTTTGTGCTCTGCAGGACACACAGATTTGGCCTTTTGAGATGGTGGAGTGCAAGAGTAATGTCACCTACCTGGTGAACTTGCAGACTCCTAGGAACCCTTTGAGGGTCCATCATGTAAACTGCCTCAAACCTCACTTTGAGAGGTCTGAAGTAAGTATGCTCTTGGTGACAGATGATGGGGTGGAGGAGGAGACCTCCTGTCTACCAAGGAGCATGATGGGTCAGTAGAAGGTTTGAACCTCTCCCCTACACTGACCCCAGAGCAGCAGAGTGACTGTCGCAAACTGTTGGGGCAGTTTGCCACACTGTTCTTGCTGACCACAGGTGTCACCCATTGGTGTACCCATGATATGAACACTGGAGGCAGTCCTCCTGTGAAACACAACATGTACAGGCTGACTGACAGGGTCAGAGCCAGCATCAAAGAAAAGTTTCAAGTTTCTTTATTTTTGCATAGTTGACTAAAACCATTGCAATATAAACACTTAAAAGAATAAAATTATAAACAGTCATTCAGTATGATTCCATCCACCTTTGCTGCCTTTTTGGTTGTTGTAATTATAAAGGAAAAGAAAACATCTTTGGATGAACCTGTTAAAACCCAAAGGTAGAAAATTCTTTACAGTTTAAAATCTGAATTAATTGTAGTTATTAATGAATGTCATTGGCTCGCTGAATACTGTACGGTGCAGTCTCAGGTTTTTTGTTCCAGCCATGCTTGCCCATTTGTCAAATCGTATTGAGTATGTTGTACAAATTGTTTCGACTTATTGCAAGGATTATCCCTGTGCTGCTGGGAGTCTATCCTTAATGTGGTCCGGCTAAGGCCTCTTCCTGTCTGCTGGACAGCCTGCGGCGACAAAGCTTTGTAGAGCATTTTTTGGTATTTTGGGCATTTATTGTTCAGCCAACATAAGGAATTTTGCCAATCTGCAATTCAGTTGGATATTTTCAGGGTTTAAGCAGGCCAGCACTGCTTGTCTCCTGGTGTGGATGCCTCTCTGTTTGAGAGGTTCTTTTAGAAGCTGTTGCCATGCTTGGTGCAGTTCCTTGCATAAGCAAATTAGGTGTAAAATGTCTCCATTCTTGATGTTACACAGCCTGCAAGTATCTTGTGCTGTTGTCCTCAGCCATGGTGGAAGGTGCTGAGCACACAGAAAGATCCCCAGTCTATGCCTTAAGAAGTTAATTTTTATGGCCTTAGGATAACCCTGATTAAAGAATATTTGTGGGGTAAGAGATTTTTAGGAGTTCAGGGTCATACAGGCGTGAGATCTGTTTGAGAAGCTTGCCTTGTCCTCCACCAAGGAAATTTGTTTTATGGTTTTCCAGACTAGTTTTTTAAAGTTGAGATAGCCGAGTTGCGCATCCCAAAGTCCCAATAGTTTGGCAGATTCAAGGGCTAACTGAAGGTAGCTTTTAGCTTGAGGGAACTCCCTGTTCTGTATGTCGTGCCACAACAAGTAGTTTAGCGTATTTGTAGTGGCACTTCTAATCTTATGCCAGCAGATGATGTAAGCACCATACCTGGCTAAGACTTGTTGTGGAAGACCAAACTCCAGCCTTATTTGAGCAGGTGACGTGTAGTGCGGAAGGCAGAACATAGTTCTATAAGCTTTGACCTGCGTATTGTCCGGATCCCTAGCGTCTCTTCCCCAAATTGCCTCACTGCCATAAGCAATCGAGGGGAGAAGTTTAGCCTGGACTACCTTCAGGAGCAGGGTCAAAGTCGGCCCCATCAATTTATTTGCAAGGTTTTTCATCGTTAGAGCGATCAACAGACCTTTCCTTCTTATTTCCTCTTTCTGGTGCCTAAACAAGCCTTCCTTGTCAAAAGTGACACCCAGGTACTTGTACTCGTGAGCTGGATCGAGCTTGGTGCCGCCCAGGAACCAATTCCTCTGCAGGTTCTTTTTAGTGTTTATTGACATTGTCCGAGTCTTACTCAGATTTATTTAAGTTGTTTTCTGTTGTGTAGTTCTGCATTTCCATCAGTAGATGTTGGAGACCGACGTGAGTATGAATAAGCAGAACTACACCGTCTGCATACATAAGATTGGTCAATGTTTTTCCTCCTATCCTGGGTGAATGGGAATTGCTGGCATCAAGCACCTTTGGAAGGTCGGCCATGAATAGATTGAACAGGGTTGGTGCAAGCACACAACCCTGTTTTAGTCCTTTTGTTGTAGGAACTTTTGAGAAGAGGTGGGTGCCGCCGCCTAATTTCACCTGCTCCCAGGTATCTGTGTGTAGAAGCGACAGCATGTTTAAAATAGCCTGTGGTATTCCCCATCATGCCAGTTTCCCCTACAGTCTGCCCCTCTCTACAGTGTCAAAGGCAGCACTAAAGTCAATGTAACATAGATGTAAAGGTAATTTAGAGGGTTTTGTTGTGTCAATTATTAGAGAGATTGTGAGGATGTTTGTTGATGTGCTGGCCGTTTGGTGAAAAACAGTCTGGTTCAGCGGTATTATCTGATTCGCCTCAGCCCAGGATGTGAGCTCCTCTAATATGGTGCCCGCAAAGTGTTTCGCTTCATTATCAATCAGAGCTACTAGGCGGTAATTGTTGGGCTCAGCCTTGTCACCTTTTTTTAAATTGGCACCATTGTCGAGCCCTTCCAAGAGTCCGGTATTCTGTTTAGCAGTCTGACTTCCAGAAAAAGTGGTCGCAGGATATCCGCCCAGTCTTCTCTTTTTGCCTTGAACAGGGCAGGTGGAATGCCGTTCGGTCCCGGAGCTCCTTCTTTCCTCCCTTTGGCAATCTGCTTTTAATTGAGAGTGACATAGGGCAACTAGCTGCGCCTGATGGTATGTTTTCTGTGGGTGGAAGCTCCTGCTCCTTTATGTCAGTTTTACTTGCTGCAGCTTGACCCTCTGGAGTCCAACTGTTAGCCATTTGAGCTCTGGCGTTTTCTGTTTGGTTGTTGAAGTGAGTAGCAAGAAATTTTACCCAGTTTGCTTCCGAAATGTGTGACCAAATGCCCTTATGTTGTGGGTGCATGATCCCATTCACAGATTTCCAAAAGCGGGCACTGTTATTGCAATTTGTGTCGTGTAGGAGTTTTACCTAGATTTCATTCTCACAATCTCTATTGATGTTCCATTTCAATCTATTTAGTGTTGTTCTTTGGTCCTTCAGCGATAAACGTGCACTGGCATTCCCTGGGAATCTTCTCAGTCTACACAGAGTTGAGTTTATTGATTTTTTGAGGAACTTGAGCTGTACTCTTTGGTCTTTCAGAATTTTATTCTTTCCACATGCTTTCCAAGCATTGTCTTTTATAGGCAAAGTATCTGCAAGTTGTTCTAATAGTGTGGCAGTAAACTGTCCCCAGTAGGCAATTTGGTCTTCTGTGCTGGATGCTTGCGAGTTAAAAAGTTGAATTGCAGCTTCGGCCTGAGAATTTGTGTTGTTTGTTGTGCTTTTGATCGTTTTCAAATTAGAGGTAAAAATGGGTCCCAAGGTTATATCTGACCTATTTGATCTAGGTACGGTAGCTGTTAATTGAAATTCCGGGGGGCGATGGTCACTATAGCCCTTATCCCTCATTCTGAACCCAAAAATGTATGGGAACAGAGCGAGGCTTACAAAGGTGTAATCCAATATGGAGCTTGTTGTTGCAGAGTAAAATGAATCGACTGGAGGAGAGTCATCCGGAAATCTTTAGTTTAGTGCTCTAAGGTTTAGATGTTCTAAATCATCAAGAAGGCGGCCGTTGCAGCGTTTCTTCTTTCCATGCAGTGGAACGCATTGTGTGGGGATATTGTAAATTCCAATTTGATCAGATACCTCCTCCCCTTCTACCGAGCCAATGAGATAATGGTTTAAGTCCCCTGTCAAGATAAACGTCGGATTTTCCATCTCTGTTGCACACTTTGCCACTTGGTTAGTAATTTTTATTGAGTCTTTCGCTTTGCATTTGGGATGGACATACGAGTTGATTAGGCACACATCCGTTTCTTCTTCCTCAAGGGAGATAATAATTGTAACTGCTATTGTTACATTTGAGGTCGGGTCCATGAGAGTTGCTGAAGGTAGGTTCGTCGTGGAAACGTAGGTGGCCAGCCCACCAGAGCAATGGCCAAATCTGCCAGTCCTTGTTGCTGATATGACAAAGCATGTATAACCCTTAATGTGCTGAGGATCCATGTGCCAAGTTTCTTGCTACAAAGCAAAGGTTTCTAAGATGTTGGCTTTAGGGGTGATAGAAACTTCCCACAGTCCTTGGGCCAGCCCAGTGGTCTTGGCCCCAAAGGCTGCTGCACCCGGTGCTACTCCTGAACTATGGTTCAGTGCGGACTACCTTAGGCTCAGTGCCTTCACGAGGACTGACGCATACCCCATCCCTAAAGCTGATGAGCTCATAGATCATTTGGGAGCTGCCAAGTTCCTCAGTACATTTGATTTAACGTCTGGGTACGGCAGATTGCCGTGACTGATGAAGCCAACTAGACGTCTGCATTCTCAACACCAGAGGGGCACTACCAATTCCGGGTGATATCTTTTGGGTTGAAGAATGCCCATGCCACCTTTCAAAGGTTGGTAAACCAGGTGTTGGCTAGACTCGAGGATTTCAGTGTCACCTACCTGGATGTCATCACAATGTTCAGTTCCAGCTGGGAAGATCGCTTGAACCACCTCTGGCAAGTGTTGAAGGCTATACAGAGGCAAGCCTCATGATCAAGGCCAGTAAGTGCCAGATCAGGCAGGGGTCGGTGGTGTACTTAGGGCACCAGATAGGAAGCGGCCAGGTGGTGCCCCAATAGATTAAGATTGACACCATTCTGGATTGGGAGCCCCCCCAAGACCCAGACAGAGGTGAGAGCCTTTTTAGGTCTCATCGGATACTATAGGAGTTTTGTCAAGAGTTATGGCACCATTGTTGCCCCCTTGACTGAGCTGACTTCCAGGAAGCAGTCCAGGAAAGTGATCTGGACTGATGGCTGCAAGTTAGCTTTTGATTCCCTGAAGGCAGCTATGTGAACGGTGCCCGTGCTCAAGGAACCCGACTTCTCCAAGGAATTTGTGGTGCAGACGGATGCTTCAGAGCATGGTGTAGGAGCAGTGCTCTTACAACTGAACAAAGAGGGCCTAGACCAGCCTGTAGTCTTTTTTAGCAGGAGACTACTCCCCAGGGAACAGAGGTGGAGTGCAATTGAGCGTGAGACTTTTGCCATGGTTTGGGCGCTGAAGAAGCTAAGATCCTACTTATTTGGGACTCACTTCTGAGTTCAGACAGACCACATGCCTCTCAGATGGTTGATGCAAATGAGGGGTGAGAACTCAAAACTCTTGAGGTGGTCCATCTCCCTATGGGAAATGGACTTTATGGTGGGACACCTCTGGGGCACAGAACATGCCAACGCTGAGGGTCTGTCCAGGTTCTTCTGCCTTAGTGAAGAGAACTCCCAAGAGGGTGGGTAGTTCTCCCTACTTTGAACTGTAGGGGACATGTTAGACCTGGCATCTTTTGGCGTTTTTCTCCTGTCTTTTTGCTTTGTGACCTCCGGATGCTGGACTTTGTTTTTGCTGCCTTAGTGTCTCTCCACACTTTTTCACTGCTGTTCAGTGTTAAAGTGCAAGTGCTCCTGCTGTAAATTGTGTTTAAGGGTTGGTATTTCCATTATTGGGATATTTGATTTACTAGTAAGCCCCTAGTACAGTGCACAGTCTATGCCCAGGGCCAGTAAATCAAATGCTACTAGTAGGTGTGCAGCACTGGATGTACCATCCACCCCAGTAGCCTTTCAAAGGTGCCTCAGGCATGCCACTACAGTGTCTGCATGCAGGTTTTACTGCCATGTTGACCTGACAAGTGCACCCACTTGCTAGGCCTAAACCTTCACTTTTCTTACATTTAAGGCACCCCTCAGGTAAGCTCAAGGTACCCCCATGGGCAGGGTGCAGTGTGTGTGAAAGCTGAAAGGTAGGACATATACTGGTGTTTTTTTACATTTTCTTATAGTGAATTACTGGGCATTTCATATTTTATTATTGCAAGGCTATCTTTCCCATAGGCTAACATGGGAGTTGCTTTGTAACATCTTACAAGCATAACTTTCCATTGGGACAAGATAAGGAAATGGAGTTTAGGCTTCCTGAACTCAGAATTGAAAAATACATCTTTTAGTAAAGATGATTTTTATATTATGTGTTTGAAAATGCCACTTTTAGAAAGTGGGCATTTTCTTGCTTAACCATCCTGTGTGCCTCTGCCTTTTGTGTATTCCTTTTCTGGGTTTAGAGTGACAGGAGCAGGGGATGTGCATTCACAAGGGGGGATTGAGGTATGTCCTGCCTTTCCTGGATGACTCATCTTCAGAACTGGTTTATGTGTGTAAGAAGAACTTTGTCTGTACCAACTTCAAAGGGAAATGGGCTATAAAAATTGGGAACTCTTTTAGATCAAGAAACCTGCCAAGAAGAAGAGCTGGAGAAGCTGTGAGGAGGGACTACCACTTTGATGTGTGCTTTGCTGTGTTGGCCTGCAGTGGCTCCTCATGTCTTGGACCATGAAAGGACTGGAATTCATGTATCTTATTTTTCTGAGTTTCTCCAAGGGCTTCAGGTAGAGCTTGCTCCCTGTTCAATAAGTCTCAGGAACAGCAAAGACTTCAAGTTCATTTGCTACTAGCCCCAGGAACTGTGTGTTTTGGGCTGCAACAGAAGAAAAATCAACCGGATGCCGTCACCGGTTCTGTGACCTGAAGGCACAGCTGAGGGCAACGCCGCATCTCACACTGCAACCCTGCTGTCACCGATGCCGCTGTCCGATGCCGCTGTCCGATGCTGCCACCAAGCCGCTGCTTGCAGTGTGACCTGTGGGCACCGCACTCCACACCACCTCACTTTACTCCACCGTCCTGGTATCCCGACGACGATGCTCCACGCTGACATTGATGCCGCTGCCTGCACTGTGGTCGGGGGCACAGCTCGTAAGTCACATTCATCAGCCGACAACAGCACTTCAACGACGATGATGACGCTGCCTGCACCATGACCTGTCAGCTCCGTGACAAGCACCGCCCCACTTCGCAACGCAACCCTGGTCTCGCCAATGCCGCTGGATGACCCACTCCGAGCCACTGCCTGCACCACGACCTGAGGACACTGCACAATGCCCGCCGACTCCGGCACTCCTGACTTCAACTGCATGGAGTTTGAGCTGCAATGCATGTGACTTCAAGGACCCGACGACACCTGCATCGACCTCCGGAACTACGCCTTCTGACGCTGGCTCCTCGGAGCTCATCATAAGGTTCCCGACGCCATGCACTTCTTCAGGTACTTTTTTAGTAGGTCTTCGCGACACTGTAGTTGGCCTGCGATGCCGCGGTCAGCCAGAACTGTTGGATTTGTGTTTTCATGATGCAGTGATAGCCCCGGATGGAGCTATCAACTTCAAGGAAATGTTTTTGAAGTCTATTTTTGCTTTATGTGTATATTTAACAACTGTATGTTGCATTCTTATCGTTTTGGTCCTGTTTTACACAGATAAACATTGGCTATTTTTCTAAAACTGGTGTTTTGCCCTTTTGTAGTGTTTTCATTGTATTACTGTTTGTTATGTGCAAATACTTAACACACTGCCTCTGAGATAAACCTGACTGCTTGTGCCAAGCTACCAAGGGGGTGAGCAGGGGTTATTTTAGAAGTGTAACTCCCTTATCCTGACTAGGAAGAAGGGTCCCTACTTGGATAGGGTAACAATCTGCCAACTAAAGACCCCCATTTCTAACACCAGGCATTGAGCATTTCCCCGAGAGGCTGGAAGGGTGGTGGCCAGATTTGCAGCGGTGAGGGCCAGTTTTGTTACTGAAGGCTGGTTTTACTGATACGCTACAATATTGCCTGCCAGGAACAAAAGCAACAGTGCTTCACACTTGCAGCCCTCCCACCCCTACCCATACCCAGGGGCTGTCAGACAAATTATCAGGGCTGCTTTGAGTTCCCAGTCCAGTCCTGCTCCTTTCCCCTGCCAATGTATATGCAGGGTAGGACTGGCCTATAGGACAATCAGGCAGTTCATGATGGGATGGTCTGACAGGTCAGTATGTGGGCCGGTCTTTTGGCTGTTTGTGGGCCTGTCTGTGTTATGGTTCGATTTACCTGATATTAAGACAAGCATTGCATACAGCAAGTTGAAATCCGTGCAGTCTTTCATGCAGTGCAAAACACATATACGGTGTCTTTACAAGTATGCATCCTCCCCAACTTGCAAACATGGGTCACCTTTATAGTTATACAATTCACTAATTGGGGATATTTTATTTTGGTGCGCAGGCATAGTTTCTGTTCCAGGTCGACCATGTGTATCTAGGCACCCACTCACCTTTCTCATTGCTCTTTGCATGTCTGGATATGTGACGACGCAGTGGTGTTGTGAACCCCCTACTGCAGCAGCTTAAGTGTTAGTGATGCTCATACTAGAAACTGAATATTTATGATCCTATTCTTTCTGCAGCTCTGCAGATGAAATATATTTTTTATATTGCAATTCTTATATTAGGTTTACATGTTATGCAGAATACACTCTACATACGACTGCAGGAATCCCAGACAAAAGCACATAAAAAACAAAGTCAGGTAAACTGTAAAAGACTGGATTATTCGTTGGGAGTGGTGGAAGCCCCACGCAAACAATAAGCATGGTCCTTGTTAGGATCAACCATAAAAATCCGTAAATAATCCTGTGCTTAACCCTTTGAGAGCTTGGCACAAAGCGATCAGGTGTAACTTCGAAGCAATGAGTTCATTATTCATGCAGCACACAAACAGCAATACAGTGAAAATACAACTCAAGAAAAAACCCCAACCAATATAGACCAATAGAGTAAGATGTAATGAGTGAAATGAGACTAAATGACAAATATCCGATTATTTGAACTGGAGAGATTAGTTTTAAATGGTTTAGGTAAAAAGTGTGTCAAAAAAGCACAAAGCGCGCTCACAGTTGTCTGGTAATGCTTTCGCATTGGAGGGTGCCGCAAAGACGTCATTGTCAGTGCAAGGTGCAGGTCAGGCATCACAGACGGTCACTGTAGTAGCGCGAAGAAAGGGTTGTCACTTGAGGTTTGCATTGATCGGTGATGTGGAATGTTGTTGTTAGCACAAAGTACAGGTCCCACTGGAACTTTGTCTTGGCGTTTGTCACTGGCAAACGATTCTCGGCCCAAAGAGGTCACTTCTTAGTCACGAGGAGTCCATAAATTCTGTATCTTCACCTTTTTGTCAGGAGCAGCACACTCTTGGGGAACAGAATTCATTCCAGCAGAGTCCAGCAGCAGGGGTCAGGCAAGTCTAGGCAGGTCCAGTTGGTGCTGGTCAGCAGGACAGTGGCAGGGAGGTTCCTGAAGCTTGTGTTCCGGTAGCTCAAACAGGAGGTCAGACAACAGGCCCTTCTGGGGAGCTTGTATTCAAGGTAAGCTGTCCAATCTTCCTCTTCAGACAGCAGGTAAATCCTTCTTCTGAATCTTCAATGGGTCCAGGAGCATTCTGATGAGAGGTTCTAACGGTGTCACTTTTATCCCCAGTTCTAGCCTGTATGTGGATGATGCTTCCTTTGTATAACCTTACCCCAGTTCAGGGTTTGGCTGCAAACTGTGTAGGGTAACAAATGATAGGCAGACCTAGGTGTAAGCTGCATTTGTCAGTGGCAGGACTGGCAAAGTTAAGAAGTCAGGAACTGGATGGGCAAGCCTTGAGGCTCAGAGATGATGAGCACAATCCCTCAGGAAATCCTGCTCACGAGACCAATACTCTGCCTCACACCCTTTTTTCTCTAGGTCTGAAAGGATCGCAAAAAACACAACAGGAGAGCCATTCCCCCATCATGTGACCCTGGGCACTGGCAAAAAGGCACGTTTGGTTTAAACAGAAAAATCCAACTGTCGAAAATTGGGATTTTCAGAATAGTAATCTAAAATCCCACTTTACCATTAAAGAGGATTTTAAATTACAATTAATTTTAGTGTAAACTGCATTTCTTTGCCAAGCCCTACCTGAAGGTAGCACTTATTAAGTGTAATAAGGTAACCCACTGTATGTCTATGGGAGAGCTAGCCATACAGTGGTGAAAAACAACTTTAGGAGTTTTTCCCTGCTAGGCCATGTGAACCTTAAACCTGCATGTATTACATTTCAATTACAAATACCCTGGCCTATGAGATTTTACGGCTTTCCTTAGGGAGGACTTATGAATATTCAAAAGGAAGGTTCATGCCTGTAAAAATGTTTATTTTAAAAGGTTGAAAAAGTAGTTTAAATCTGCATTAAAGGCCATAGTAGCAGGCCCGAGGCATGTTTTAAAAGCTGTTTTAGTGGGTAGCACAATGAATTCTGCCACACATTAGTAGGATTTAATTTTTAGGCCCTGGGTACATTTAATACTATTTACTAGGGATTTATAAGTACATTAAATGTACCATCAGGTGTATGACAATTTTACCATGTTTAGAAGGGAAAGCACAATCAATTTACCACTAGTCAGCAGGAGCAAAGTCCTAGAAGTCAACAAAAAAAAAGTTCAGCATAAGAAGGCAAAAATCTGGGATGCCCATGCAAAGAGGGCCAGGTGGAAAAAAAATGTTAATAGAGGTGAAGGGTACAAAGTTAATCGCAGTAAAGGAAGCCCATATGGAGAAATGAAGAGAAAAAGAGAGGGCAGGGATGAGTGCAAGGGTGAAAGGATTCATGGATGGAATGTTTTAAGAACATTTGCATGGATGGGTGAAAGAAAGAATCAAAGGATTGATGAAAGGCAAGATGACTGGGAAGATAGATGGAAACCTGGATTGAAGAGTTGAAGGGCTGGTGAGTGAATGATAAAAGCGTGTAAAATAGTGAATGGATGGATGGATGAAAAAGAAAGGATGGGTGGACTGGTAAAAGGATGGATGAATGGTTTGAAGGATGGATGGAAGACTAATAATGAAAGGGTGGATGCATAGAATGGGAGTATAAATAAATACATATACACACATATACATATTTATCTCACAGGAAACTCCTCCAAAGAAAGAGCAGAGGCCGCAGTAGGGGAAATCAAGGAGGCTTCTTTATTCAGCAAATATACAGCATGGCAAATGCATTTCGGCATTAATTAGCCTTCTTCAGCGCCAGGAGTGTTCAGGAGGTGCAGGCCTCATCGTAGATTTAAATGTCCTGCCACAAGATGATTGGTTGTGGTTCGCTCCGCCCCCAAGGACAGTGCCTTTGCTCACCTACTGCAGGACACCTAATGCATGTGAACTACAGATCCCAGAATGTCGTGTCTTTTCCAGGTAGGTAATGCGGGGGTAATCAAGTGATTATGCGGGATATAAGGCACCACGATGTCACTTGGAACAATTTTCTGTGAACTGCTTGAACTCCGGTGCCCCCTTGGGTCCCCAGACCGCATCAACCCCGAGGATCAGGAATCCACTCGCTGGGGCAAGTCTGGCAATCCATCTCACCCAGCGCGGAGTTAAATCAAAGGATTGATGAAAGGCAAGATGACTGGGAAGATAGATGGAAACCTGGATTGAAGAGTTGAAGGGCAGGTGAGTGAATAATAAAAGCGTGTAAAATAGTGAATGGATGGATGAAAAAGAAAGGATGGGTGGACTGTTAAAAGGATGGATGAATGGTTCGAAGGATGGATGGACGACTAATGATGAAAGGGTGGATGCACAGAATGGGAGTATAAATAAGTGTATATACACACATATACATATTTATCTATATACAAATCTATATAGCAATACAACAGATGTCCTGAGCACTCAAAATAGCAAAAGATATAAATGTCCAAATTGATTCCTTTTTATTTCTTCCACAAGTGCTTCCTCGCATCCAAACTTCTTACATCAGTTCAACAAAAAGGTTTTCACAATAGCCACAGAAGGCACAATTTGTCTGCGTTTTTTGAGATGTCATCAGTAATGTCATCAGTGAAGTCATTTCAGATGTCCCAGTAACCTTTGCTTTTTTCTGTGAATTTCTAAGGTTTTTTAATTCCATTTCCTAACTATAGCGACCCTGAAACCTTTTCCTTTTTTCCGAGAATTTCTTATATTTTTTAAATGCTAATTCCTAACCATAATGTCATTGTAACCTTTGATTTTTTCAGTGAATATAAATGTATGCTTTCTCGCATCCATTCTTCTTACATCAGTTCAATGAAAAGGTTTTCACAGTAGCCACAGAAGGTATTCTAGTAAGCGCCACAGAGCTGGATTGCAGAGAGGTGGTCTGAAGCAGTGCCCTTTTTACACCACTCTGAAAATGCGGCTCTTGGTGCACTGGTGGTGGGGCGATGAGGTCCTCTTGTGTCCTGAGGATCTCAGGACACAAGTAGCATTCATTCTTTGAGCAGCATTTCTCCAGGAGCCTCATTTGCAGGGTGGGGTAAAAAGGGGCACAGCATCGGACCACCTCTCTGCAATCCAGCTCTGTGGCGCTTACTGGAGGTACTTGGTGGGCAAGTTGGCCCCCAGGGACCCTCAGTATTCAAGGGGAAGTAATTCCCCAACTTACAATGCGCCAGGAGGCGTGTTTGCAGAGTGGTGGAGTAAGGGGGCATGGTCTGGTATGAGACATTAGAAATCCTGCTGTGTGGGACATACTGGAGGTAATAGGAGGGGTAGTTGGTACCTCCAGTAAATCCCCCACTGTGGGATTGATAAGAGGTGTTCGGAGGCCACGCTCACCTTTCTCCACCACTCGGCAAACACGACTGCTATGTTAAAGTTAGAAATTTGCATTTAAAAAACCTTTGAAATTCACTGAAAAAACCATAGGTTTCAGGGACGTTATAGTTAGAAATTAGCATTTAAAAAACCTTAGAAATTCACTGAACAAGAAATAGGTTTCAAGAACGTTATAGTTAGTTGGACATTTCACTCATATAAAACAAGAGAAATTCGGCTGTTATAGTTAGTAAAGCTAACTATGACTCGCGCTCTCGCAATGCACTGCTGATGACATTATATTTGACATCATTTATGACATGGTCAGTGACATCACTGATGACATCACTGATGACATCATCCAGTGACTGTGTGTTTCTGTAAAGTTTAAATATGTTTTACATATATAAATGCCAAGGTGTATTGAAGAATGAGTGGGTGTATGAGTGTCTGAATGGATGATTTAGTAGATGCATGACTGACTGTATAAGTGAGTGATTAAATGTGTCTTACTGAATGCATGGGTTAGTGTCTAAACTGTGTGAATGTCTGTATCAGTCTGTCAGTTGGTGTGTAAGTGGCTGCAGGTGTCGGTGAGTAGCTACATGACTGTCTATCTATTTATTGATTGGCTGTCTGAGTATCTGTATGGGTGTCTGAGTTTCTGTGTGGGTGGGTGGGGGTGTGTGACTGTGCATAGATCTGTGAGTGGGTCATTTACTGGGTGTATGGGTTCAAGAGTGCATCTGTGAAGGGCTATATGGGTGGATGAGTGTGTGTATGGGTGTGTTGGTGAGTGCATGGATATCTCAGTGGTACATGTGTGAGTAACTACATATGTGAAAGGCAGTATATGTGAGTGTTGGAGTAAATTAATGACTATGGGGCCGATTACGATCCTGGAAAAACCCGGTACAAACCGTGGGTCGGAGCTTTTTCTCCGTCCGACTCGTACCGGGTTGTAAAACTTTACAAACATGCAATTACGATTCGTTCGGAAACACCATTCCCGTACGATTCGGAAAAAAGACCAACCGACAGAAAAATACATACAAATGTGATCTGGGACACCGCGGACGTGACGTCCGGACGGAGTTAGGCATGTTTTTACGTACCAGCAATTACGATTCGCACCGACTGCAGTCCGGATGGGAAAATTTTTACGGCACCTAAAAAGTGCCGGAAAAGCTAAGTACGCAGCGATGCGAGCTGATTAGGGGGCCCGGTACGCGCCGTACCCCCCCCCCACCCCCCGTATGTACGGAGCGTACCCCCCAGCCCCCCATATGTACGGAGCGTACCCCCGTACCCCCCAGCCCCCCATATGTACAGAGCGTACCCCCGTACCCCCCAGCCCCCCATATATACGGAGCGTACCCCCTCCCCCATATGTACGGAGCATACCCCCCAGCCCCCATATGTATGGAGCGTACCCCCGTACCCCCCAGCCCCCCATATGTACGGAGCGTACCCCCTCCCCCATATGTACGGAGCGTACCCCCTCCCCCATATGTACGGAGCGTACCCCCCAGCCCCCCAAATGTATGGAGCATACCCCCACCCCCGCATGTACGGTGCGGACCCCCAGCGCTACGCGCTGGGGGTCCGCACCGTACATATGGGGGTGGGGGTACACTCCGTACATATGGGGGGCTGGGGGGTACGGGGGTACGCTCCATACATATGGGGGGCTGGGGGTACGGCGCGCCCATCCGCGGGGGGGGCTGGGGGTACGGCGCGAACATACAGGGGGCGGGGGGGGTACGGGTACGGCGCGTACCAGGCACTTGTTTGGACATCTCCATGGTTGCTATGGGAGTTCGCTCCGGACGGTCTTTTTTCCATACAGTTGTACAATCGGACGGATGGGACGGATCGTAATTGCGCATTGGGACTTCAGTTTTCCCATTTGTACGTAAAAATGTCCGGGACGTGTCGGAGACTTTTCCCGACCCGAGGACGTGTGGGGGAATTTTCCCAATGCGATTTGTATGGACTTTTTCCCATACGAATCGTAATTGGCAGTTTGTACGGTGCTTTTACCATTTGTACGGAAAAAAGTCCAGATTCAATTCGGTTGGGGAAATTTTTTCCAGGATCCTAATCGGCACCTATATGTGAGAGTGAGTGATTGTGAGAATGGCTGTATAGATTAGTGTGTGCTTGTATCAGTGATTGTATAAGAGAGTAAGTATGTTTTAGTATATGTTTGCACAAGTGAGGTGGTGTGTGTATAACTGTATAGGTGAGTAAATGGGAGTGTGATTGATTCTTTGCATGACTGACTAGGTATGTGAGCACCTCTATGGATGAGTGAGTGTCTGTATAGGTGTATGAGTGCATATGATAGTGCTGTATTGATGAGTGACTGCATGTATGAGTGGCTGTATGGGTGAATGAGTGGATGTGTTGGTAGACCTAGGAATCAGTGAGTGGGTATGTAGTAACTGGTATTGATGTGTCTATGGTTTCGAAAATGGTAGTCTGTATTTTAGAGTAGGTGCATCAAATGTTATATTAGGGTGTGAGGAGGTGCATCAGATTATCACGTGGATGATGTCATCAGTGATGTCATTTGAGATGTCATCAGTGATGTAATCAGTGATGTCACTGACCATGTCATAAATGATGTAATATGTGACATCATCAGCAGTGCATTGCGGGGGTGCGAGTTATAGTTAGCTCAACTAACTTTAACGGTTGAATTTCTCTAGTTTTGTATGAGTGAAATATCCAACTAACTGTAATGTCCCTGAAACCCATGGTTTTTTCAGTGAATTTCTAAGGTTTTTTAAATGATAATTTTTAACAATAACATCCCTGAAACCTATGGTTTTTCAGTGAATTTCAAAGGTTTTTTATATGCTAATTTCTAACTATGCCTACAGAGGTAGGACATGTGCAGAAATAGGAAGAAAGGCAGAGAAAGAAGCAAGAGAAATGCAGAATGAGGCGACAGAAGTCCAAAAAGACGAAGAAAAGTGCAGAAAGAAGCAAGAGATATGCAGAAAGAACCAACGGAGGTGCAGAAAGAGGCCTTGTTGCAAAGTCATCCTGTGCCCTCAACTTTTTGCTGACTGGTACTGGTGGTAACTGACTCTGACTAACCAGGCCCGGAGGCAGTGCTATGATGAAAGACACTTAGAATACAGTGAAAACACCTACGTATACTAGGGTACACTATGGGCTGGGGTATCCCTCTGATTGGAACGACCCCCCCTGTAAGGCCCTAGTATTACAGGATACAAGAGGACCTCATCAGCCTACCATCAGTTATGTTATGTTATGTTAAGAGATTTTATATAGCGCACGAATCACCCGGGGGCATCTCAGCGCTTGCTATGATCGTTTCTGAGACGGAAAAACAGGAGAGGAGGTGGGTCCTCTATATCACTACGGAGCGAGGAATAGCAAGGTTTTCAACTTTTTCTTAAATGTAGCAAAGGATGGACATTTCCGAATGTCAATTGGAAGCAGATTCCAATACCGTGGTGCAAGGCAAGAGAATGATTTAGCCTCAGTGCGGGCCCGCCGGATTCTCTGCGTTTTCAGCAATTCCATGGCGTTGGAACGTAGATTTAAAATCGGTGTTTTGTTGATTAATTTTTTGGCCAAATATTTAGGGCCCAAGCCGTTTAGGGCTTTGAACGTGAGGCAACAGGTTTTGAATTTGGACAGCTTCCTAATAGGAAGCCAATGTAGTTCAGCTAAAATGGGGGCTGAAGGTGATCCGGCCGGGCGGTGAAGGATCATTCGGGCAGCTGTGTTCTGAATAACTTGTAATTTTCTTAACAGGGAAGAGCCGAGTTCAGCCAACAATGCATTGCCATAATCGAGGCGGCATATCACCATAGCCTGTACTAATGTTTTCCGGTGTTTCGTGGGAAGATACGGAAGCATCTTTCTCAATAACCGCTAGCTGTAGTAACACGAGCTGGTGATTGTGGCGATATGGTCTTTCATAGAAAGAGTTTTGTCCAGTGTGAACCCCAAGTTCTTCACACTTTCCTTCAGGATTGGGGCCGTGCCCAAGTCTTTAGGCCACCATTCTGAAGACCATGAGAGAGAGGCTTTTCCTACTAGCAGTATCTCCGTCTTGCTCGGGTTCAGCTGCAGGAGGTTCTCTGTCATCCATTTAGAGATGGCAGACATTCCTGTTGCAAAACGTAAGTTTTCTGCCGGGGCGTTAGGAGTGATTTAAAAAATAAGTTGCGTATCGTCCGCGTATGAAATAATCTCAAAACCACAAGTTTCAGCAATTTTGGCTAGTGGAGACATATAGAGATTAAACAACGTAGGACTTAAGCAAGATCCCTGAGGAACTCCTTTATCAAGCCCATGTTTGCTTGATCTGAATGGCCCTAGCATGGTTTTTTGGTTTCTTTCTGCCAGGAAGTTTTGAAGCCATTTTAAAGCTTGGTCTTGAATGCCACAGTGTCTCAGTCTTTCTGTCAGCTTAGAATGTGACACCGTATCGAATGCCGCAGAGAGATCTAGGAGCACCAGAATGGCTGATCCTCCCGCGTCCATTTCTAACCTCAAGGAATCTGTCATCGCCAGAATTGCGGTTTCAGTGCTGAAGCCTGGTCTAAAACCGGATTGCGACGGGTCCAGGTGATCATTCACTTCAAGATAGTGGCTCAACTGTTTATTTAAGGCTGCTTCAAAGGACTTTGCCAGCAGCGGGAGTAAAGATGCAGGTCGGTAATTTGCGAACGTAAGAGGATCTGCTGTGGGTTTTTTCAGTAGAGGGTGGACGAAGGCTTCCTTCCAACTCGGAGGGATAGTGCCTGATTCTATGGAGCTATTGAAAATCGCTCTGAGTTCCGAGGCACAACAAGGCGCAATGAGGGTCATAACCCTAGGAGGGCAGAGATCATTGGGTGAGCCAGACTTCGCCGATGCGAGGAGGGAGTGGACTTCTGAATCTGTTAGTGGTGTAAATTGTCTGAGTCTGCTCGTAGACTGAGCTTCAGATTCAGTAGGGCTTATAGGAGGAGGGTTAGTGTGAGATTGTGTGGGAACAAGAGTGGTGTAAATCAAGTAATTTTTTCCTCAAAATATGTTGCTAACGAGTCACATAAGGATTGGGACTCTATTTGAGGCGATTTACACGCCTGGGGGTGTAAATCAGTTTGCCAAGATGCGTGTTTGCAGAGTGGTGTAAAAAGGGGCATGGCCTCGGACCACCTCTCTGTAATCCAGCTGTGTGGCGCTTACTGGAGGTACCTGGTGGGCTAGTTGGGCCCCAGGGTCCCTCAGTATTCAAGGGGACTTAATTTGTCAACTTAAAATGCGCCAGGGGGTGCGTTTGCAGAGTGGTGCAGGGAGGGGGCAGGGCCTCTGGTAAGATGCCTGCTTTTTAAAAAAGATATTTTTAGAAGGAGGTCTGTGTGGCTCCCCTTCTTTTAGTATTTTTGGGGCCCCGGGGACCCCATTCTCCAGGGCCTGACCCTTTTTAAAAATAAAAATAAAAAAGCGGGAAGGGTGCCGCGCGGCCCCCCTCCCGAGGCCCCCATCCACCGGGGCATGGCCTCTTTTTAATAAAAATCTATTTATAGGGAAGGGGTTGCCACGTGGCCCCCTTCCCTGGGCCACTATTGTCCCTGGGGACCCCATCCCCCGGGGCCCGGCCATTTGTGTTTTTTCAAATAAATGGAGGGGTGGCATGGCCCCCCTCCCGTGTCACTTCTGGCACAGGGGACCCCATCCCATGGGGTCGGCCCTTAACATTGGGGACCCTGGGGGAGCCCCAATGCCGCCATTGTCACTGCCGGCTTCGCGCATCCTGCGGGAGCAGGCATTGCTTTTCGGCAAACTCAATTCTGCTTTGCTTCGTTGAAGCGAGAGCAGGTTTCCTGCTCTTGCTTCAATGAAGCAAAGCAGAGTGTGCTATGGCAGGGCGGGAGCTGTGCTTATACCCTGTCATAGCAAACAGCAATGTCCTGGGGGTGGGCACCCCGGGACATTGCCGGAGCCGACCCCAGGGGGTGCTTGTCCTCAGGGTCATCAAGGGCTCCAGGAGGGGGGCCAAGTGGCACCCTTCCCAAGTCTTTAAAGCCCCGGGGAGGTGGTGGTCCCCGGGGCCCAGGGGTCTGCAACGGACCCACGCACTTTAATTATGTATGCCTGGGGAGGTGGTTGTCCCTGGGGCAGTGTGGGGGGCTCGGGCCCCCCACACTAATTATTTTTCATTGCCCCAGGGAGGTGAGGGTCCCCAGGGTTTGGGGGGCCCACAAGGCCCCCCACCCTTATTTTTCAAAGCCCTGGGGAGGTGGCTGTCCCTGGGGCTTGGGGAGGCCCCCCCCAGCCTTATTTGAAGAAAACTCTGGGGAGGTGGCTGTCCCCAGGGCTTGGGGGTCCGCGAGGCCCCCCGACAATATTTAAATTATGCCCCGGGGAGGTGACAGTGCCTGGGGCTGCGGGTAGGCTGCGTGCCCCCTGCACATTATGGATAAAGCCCTGGGAGGTGGCGGTCCCTGGGGCTGCGGGGGCCCCCACAGGCCCCGCATACATTATAAATATTGCCCCCGGGACCTGGCCCACCCGGGGGCTTCAGTACAACGAAGCGCAGTAGCCCACGATCATATTTTTAAAAACAATTCAGCCGGATTCACGCACTCAGCGCGGATTGGGCCGTTGACTGATTTCTTGTGACTCGGTTACCGAGTCACAAGATGGCTGCCAACACTTCCTGGTTTGGAGTGTTGACAGCCAATCAGAAGTCAGCTCGTGCTCGGGAGGAGTCGCGAATCCTCCTCGGTGCTCAGATATCGATATTTTTATTTTTTAAACTTCTCTGGAACTACTGAACAGATTTTAAATAAAGGGCGCTTTCTGAACCAAGATCTACCTTTTTGCCAAAATTGGTGTAATTCTGTTCAGCAGTTCGGGATGTAGCCTATTCCAAAATTTCCTATGGAAATTAACATGGAGAAAATGCATTTTGGGATCCCCCTATTTTTCCTCAGCCCCCGCTTGATGAATCACTCCCAATCTTTCAAGACAGGAGCTGACTGGAGCTCACCATTAGTTTTGAAAATTTCGGGAAGATTCGTCAAACGGCGCCAAAGATATTGGCAAATCAAAAAACGCTTTTCCTATGGATAATAGGTCCTAACTATAACTACCCACTGGCAACTGCCAGTAGGTAATATATTTATGTGTGTGTGAGTGTGTGTGTGTGTGTGTGTGTGTGTGTGTGTGTGTGTGTGTATATATATATATATATATATATATATATATATATATATATATATATATATATATATATATATATGGTCAGAGGCTGCCCTGCAGGGTCATGAGCTCCCACGTACGAAGGCTCGTGAGTGGATATATTTATATATATCTACCACCAGTCCCGCCTCTTAAAAGAACGGGTCTGACACATGCTATTGGACCACTGCAGGTAAGATTTATTTGCCACCAGTACAGCAAGTAAGTACTAAAACACCTGGCAGACGTGTTTCGGCGAATGCCTTAATCATTGCCAGCATTGTGTTTAAAAGAAAGTTCAAAATGTGCAGGAACTTTGCATACTATTTCATAGTTCTTCAATCTCTGTGGATGGTAAACGCAAAGTATGCTGGTACCTGGAGTCCCGCAGTCCATATTGTCCCACGCACTGTGTGAGTCGACAGTCCCACATCGCAAACTTTGGTTAAGTAACCGGTCCGTGCATTCAGTAATGCCCTGGCAGTTGCCAGCATATGAGTCTGCTTATCCACTCCTTGCGGGGACCATGGTGGAAAATGTAATCTGCAATTGTCCAAATCAGCAGTAATCTGCTGCTCTCTCCTCTTAATACCAGGAACGTTGTCTTGGGCGAGGGGGCGCCGCCTTTGCGCATTCCGCACAGCACACCACAGAAGTTGTCGACATCAAGCGGAGCACCTGACCGAGATATATATATATATATATATATATCTAAAATGTCCCTGTAACCTTTGCTTTTTTCTGTGAATTTCTAAGGTTTTTTTTATGCTAATCCTAACCATAATGTTCCTGTAACTTTTGGTTTTTCCAGTGAATATATATTCATACATATTCATATTTCTTGTTTGAAGAGAATTTATTTGACATTTCTTTTTTTTCAGGGTTGTTGTGGTTTCTTTTCTACATTCTTTCCGGGTTTTCGAGGGTTTCGTTATTAAGAGGATTGCGGCATTGGATTTTATTTTTACAGTTGTATTTTTGCATTTTTTTGGTACTTTGCTATGAACTGGACTCCATTTTATTTTGTTTGCTGTGGATTTTATCATTTTCGAGGATATTCTACTGCTGCATAACTGTTAGTATTATTTTTATTTACTATGGGTGGGAAATGTATCTCTTTTTTCATTGTTTATTTTTTATTTAATATTTATATTATGTCATACAATTTTTTGCTATATTTCAAATTTTATGACATAATTATAAATATTTTAAAAAAAATATTTTATGATGTTTGCTTTATATGTTTTATAGTTGGAATGTTTAAATTATGTTGAGTATTTTGTTTAGTTTAAAGAACTGATTTTGCTGTTATGTCTTGGTATTCTAGACCTTGTGTAGTTGGATACAACCTAGTTTTATGTTGCAGGTATTCGTACACGGTTTTAGTTTGTTTGCTTAGTTTAGGGCCTATTTTACTGAGTGATTGCTAAAGTCTTAATTCTTGGTAGCTCTATACTTTTTTAATTGCTTCAATTAGTTTATGTAGTGTTGGTTGTCCCCTTCCTATTGTGGCTTGGAAGGCATTATGCCATCCTTCCACCACGTTGTTTGTTTTGGCTTTTTGAGCCACAGTACTGGCATATACTTTCCACTGGGGGATCTGAAATGTAGGTTGTCTAAAGTGCCCTGACCTATGTAACCTTCCGACCCAGGTCCTAGGAAGGGACTTAATTTTGATTCATTAGCTTGATAGAAGGGACTTTCTATAAGTAAATTGTAGTGATTGGCTACTTCAGTAGTTGGGACATAGGCCAGGGCTATTCATCTTTTTATTTGATAAGCAAAGTTGCTATTTGTTGAATAATCTCTGCTCAAAGTAGATTTCTGTAAGTGCCTCCATATGCTCTGAATAAAATGGTAATAGCAACCTTGTATTGCAGTGCGTGGGTATAGTTTGAGGATGGATTGAATCATTGCCTGCTCAAAGTCTATTATGATTCTTTGGGGACAGACGTTTTCTGTGAATTGTTTTATTGTAGTTAGTAGTTCTACATAAGTGGTGTTTTGTTTATTAGGCAGTAATACGTAAATAAAGGGGATATTTGTCTCTTCATATTTTACGTGGATGGTATACAGTGGATAGAATGGTTTGGAATAAATTTTAAAGGTACCATCCATCATCCATGTTGCACAGTTTTTAAGTTTTTGTAAATTTGTATTAGTTGCAAACATTATAATTCTTTTGTCATGACTTTCGTTGACATAAATAAGGAATTTTTCCTCTTTGTGGGTGATGGTGTACTCAGGAAGTATTTCAATATCTCTAAACGTTTGGGGAATAGGTGGAGTTTGAGATGTAGCTCTTTTAGTATTAGTATTAGTCTTTTTAAATTGGGGATAGAAGGTAATTGCCCTGTGACATGTTCTGGCACTCTAGTTAAAAAACAAATCAGTATTTGAGTGCTTGTTTGTTCAGAGCTTGTGCTTGCTTCCCTTTTTCTCTCTAGGGCATCTCTTACTACAATTTCAGTTACATTTGGGGGATAGTTGTGTTCTCTAACATTTACAACATTAGCATCTATTGTAGTGGCTCTCCCGTAACAGGCATTGTAATAATATTGGCTGCATTTCCAGTGTGTTTTATTTTTTCTTGGGTATAAGTGTAACCCATAAAGCAAAGCATTAGTTTCCCCTTTTGCGATGTAATGAACTTTGCTCCTTCTGTCATTTTTGGTGTATCTGTGAATATATATATATATATATATATATATATATATATATCCAACCAAACTTCCTCGCATTCACCAAGAAGTCGAGCACACACGGGGTTTCAGGGAGAGCTGCTTTAATAGACCTCCGGCATGACGCGTTTCGTTATATTAACTTCCTCAGATGCCGCTGATCTCGACAGGTTTTCCCGCCCTCCTTTTGAATCGTCAATGCCCCTCTTCGATTGGCTGAGGCATCGCGGGCAAATCAGGATAGACAAACTTGACACTGCAAGTCCGTCCGGAACAGGCAACCTTCGTAAGTACAGCCCCAGTGGGCGGTGCCTGCTCCTCTCTCAAGCTCTGCCATTTGTTGTTTACGGGGGGGTGGTGAGCAGCTCCTCTGAACCCCACACCTTGCCGCTGTCCCTGGAAATAGAGCCTGTAGATTCCGTCTAAGTAGGCGGCAATATCCAGCGAAGTCGCAGTTTTCAACAAAGTTGATCGGGCTCACATTGCAGGTAAGCGGGGTTCCGGCGTTACCAAAGAGGTATATATTCACTGAAAAAACCATAGGTTTCACACATGTTATAGTTAGCGTAAATTTTACAGATAAAAAACCAATGAAATTCCCCCGTTATAGTTAGTGCTGGCAACTATAACTCACGCGACCGCAATCCTCTGCTGATGCTAATACTGTATTTAGACACTTATTTGCCCATGTCTTCTTCCATACATTTTTAGCTATACATATATTACAAATATTTTTTTTTCATAAAGACACATATGTCATCAGCAGAAGATTGCGGTCGCGTGAGTTATAGTTGCCAGCACTAACTATAACGGGGGAATTTCATTGGTTTTTTATCTGTAAAATTTACGCTAACTATAACATGTGTGAAACCTATGGTTTTTTCAGTGAATTTGCAAGGTTTTTTAAATGCTAATTCCTAACTATAACGTGTGTGAAACCTATGGTTTTTTCAGTGAATTTGTACGTTTTTTTAAATGCTAAGTTACTTTACGCCATTCGTGGCGTGCGCGCCCACTTAACGCAGTTCGTTCCGTGCGCGCACGGTGCGCTTCGCGCACCGCGCGCCCACTTTACGCAGTTAGTGCCGTGCACGCACGGTGGGCACGCGGTGCGATGACAAAGCAAGAAAGCACGTCAACAAATCTGTTTCTGCTTTCCTCCGTGACTATGGTATGGGTGCCATTTACCACAACAACTTGCGTTATGACATGCAAGACATTTATAGAGGAGATGGTGTGCACTTCAATGATGAAGGGAACAGAGTCTTCCTCTTGAACCTTAGACTCTGCATCGGTACTTACTTGTAGGTACCACTAAAAAATCATTTCATAAACACAACGGCTCTTTTTAGAGCCCCCTAATATCTAAACACTTAAATCTGATTTTCATTTTTTTTTTTTTTTTTTCTACCGTACGCTTACCGTAAGCTTACCGTACGCGTACCCCGTGATTTTTTTTAAAATCAATAAATGTTTTCTTTGTACTTTACAGTCCTTCTTTGACCCCCTCACAAATGTAAGGGGGTCTGTAACTCTCCTCATTGCCCCCTTTTCTTGTTTTCACTCTTTTTTTTCTGAGTGAAATACACAAAATGGCGGCCGCCGCTTCCTGGTTTCGGCCGATTCGAATGTTTACTAAGATCTAAGAGCCAATCAGAATCGCGCTCGCGTACGCCACCGTACGCTTACGGTAAGCGTACGGTAAGCGTACCGTAAGCGGGCTCAGATATATATATTGATTTAAAGGCTATTTTCTCAGAATCTACTGAACAGATTTACACCAAACCTACAAAAGGCACTTCCTTGACCTAGGGACTACCTCTCTGCCAAATTTCGAGTAATTCTGTTCAGCCGTTCGGGCTGTAGCTCGTTCTAAAGGTCCTATGGAAAAATGCATGGGGAAAACGCGTTTTGGGACCCCCCTTTTATCTCAGCCCCCGCTTGACGGATCCCCCCGAGACTTTCAGGGTAGGAGCGGAGCGTAGCGCCCCACCTATTTTGAGAAATTCGCGAGGATTCATCGACCGGCGCCAAAGTTATTCAAAATAGAATGTTGAGGTTTTCCTATGGAAAAGGGGTCCTAACTATAACTACCTACTGGCGACCGCCAGTAGGTAATATATATATATATATATATACATATACATATATATATTTATGTTTTATAATTATGCAATGTTAAATAATAAACATGTTAGTATAATTAGTGTTATATACATTATACTTACATTAGTGTTGCTTTACTTTTGATGATGGTATGTATTGATGGTTGTTGTTTATTCACTGTTATATTATCTGTTGGTATGAAAGCAAAATGTTTTTGTTATTTAAAATATGCATATTATTTTAATTAAATTGTATCGTTTTGTGTTTAGTAGGAAAAATAATAATGTTTTCTAGCTGTAGTTGATGTCTTTAATTTTGTGGATGTATTGTTTATTATTTTGTTCTATTTGTTAGTTCTTTTGTATACTTACTTTGTTTGATTTTTTTCTTTAATGTAGATTTTGTAGTTTTCTTCAAAGTTGTCTGTTGTTACCTTTTTTGGTGCAGTAATATTGAAGTGTAAGCTGTGAAGTAAAAGAGAAAATGTTATAATATTAGTTTGTTAGATTATTTACAACATTTATGAATACATGTATGAAGTTAAAGAATTGCAAATCTTTAATAGCAATGTTTAAGGAATTGCTATTTAAGAGTTGCAATTTTTAATGCATGTAGGATTTGCTAAATAAATTGTTATTTATATGGAATCTGTAATAGGGAGTAAAATATTTTTTTATTTATTCCTATGGGAGTAGAGGTTCATAGTAATCAATTAGAAACAAATCGTGGTTTAAAATTACGTATTTTGATATTGCTTTTTCAGTCGATGGATTTTTAAAGCACTTTTATTTGTTATAAATGAGGCTTTTTTGATAATTGGATTGTTTGCGAATGGTAATAACATTGATGCATGTGCTAATTACATTTTATTTCAAAACAATTATAAACGTACTCATTTTCGTTGATGTAGTGGTTTTTGTTGATGTTGATGTTTAGTTGAATTTTGTGCCATCAGTAAAAAGAAAAGCCTTTGTTAGCTATGTTTTGTATTTTTATTACGTTTTAAAAATTACAATTAATTTAGTTTATTTGTCAGTTAATTTATATATAGAGTCTGTTATATTTTTAATGATGATGAGTTAAGTATTGTGGGCACTAAAATGTTTCTTCTATATTTTCTTGTTGTATATGTTATGAAATTTTATCTGTGACATTTAAAGAACAACATGTAATTATTTTAACTTAAATAAATTAAAAAAGGTGAAGTATTAATAATTTGATATAAAGTTTTGTTCTTACCTGTGTTTTAGAATATTCAATATAGTTGTTTATGTAGTTCTTCTTTCTTCTCTGTTCTCTCTCTCACAAAGTAACGCTCTTCCTCCTTGTTTGGCCGATATACAGTAAAATTGTATTAATTATTTTCTTGTTTTTATAGTGTTTATTTAATTAGTTAATGTTTTCTATTGGTTTGTTTTAGTTTAGTTTAAAATTATTGGTTGAGATACTTTTTTTGAAATTTTTAGCAGTTACCTTTTAATGAGTTTCACATATATTTGTTATTGATTTAATGTTTGTATTTGTTATTTATTGTTGTTTTTCATCTATATTTGTGAATACATTTCATTTAATTATAGTTGATATGTGTTAATTTTAGTTTATTTTCGGTTTACTGGATATTTATTTTATGTTGTGTAGTTAATACATATTTTTATTTGTGTTAGAATTATAATAGTATTTTATCATTTTTTATATATGTTATTATAATTTATTTTAAGTAATTGGGATATGTAATTTAATTTTATAATTTTAAGTATTGTTTGTAATGTTAAATCTTTTTTTGATGTTGTCTATATATATTTTAGCGATATTTATGTAGTTGATATTGTTGATATCGATATTTTTGGTGTATGTGTTTTATTTTTAATGTTATCGATATTTTTGTTAATTATATTTATGTTGTCAATATTTTTGTTAACGATTTTTTTGTTGATGATATATCTTTATCGATGTGTTAGTAAATCCTAGTTTAAGTATAGGGTGTCGATATTTGTGTTTACGATATTTTTACCGCAATGTTTTTGTAGGGTGAGGTTTTTGTAGTCATTTCTAGGATATTTTAAAATAAAAAGTAATTTTTGTTTTACCATGCCACACTATGCACTACATTTTTTAAAGCTCTCATCTTATCATTAAGATGATAAGGTTTTTACATTTGTATTTGTTTGTGAATTAATAATAATAATTGCATTTGTAGAGTGCCTGGTTAAACCCAGTGGTGTGTCCCCGCGCTATGATCCAGACCCCCCAGAAGGAGAGCAGAGATAGCACCTAAGGGAGAAAGAGAAGTACAGGAAGGCATGTGGAGAATCTCAGATTAGCGGTAAAATAACCAGGTTTTTAGATCTTTACCAAGGATGCTCTCAGTAGGTTCAGCTCTTAGGGTCAGCAGTAAGGTGTCACACTTTTTGGCTGCCAGATAGCCAAAGGATCGTGCCACCATCCTGGCCCTTTGGAATTTGGGCACTTTGACAAGGTGGGCTCCCGTTGACCTCATATTACGTACAGGAATATAGGGGGTTAACATGGGGTGGAGATAGCTTTGACCTTTCACCACAGAATTCTGTGGCCATAGCACATAGCTTTATAGATGATCATTTTTTCCACTTACAGTCAGTGGAGGGTGTCCAGAGCTCTGGAGAAGGATGATCTTCTGAGAAGATTCAGGACCAATCGGGCAGCCGCATTCTGGATGTGTTAAAGTTTGTTGAGACATTTTTTAGCTGCTCCTAGATAAAGTATATTGCATAGTCAATCTGAGATGTTACGATAGTAGGTATAAGAGTTTTCCTGGCCGTGAGAGGGAGTAGGTACAGGATTTTTCTCAGGACTTTAAGAGTCCCGAAGCATTTTCCAGCTATTTTCCTAATTTGATTCTCAAAGGAAAGTTTTGGATCAAACCAGACCCCGAATTTTTTGGCTTCTTCTTTGGGAGGAGGGGTTGGCACCAAGGTCTGGGGCCAGATTGAGAGGACTTTCCCCACAATCAATACTTCAGTCTTATTGCCGTTCAATGTAAGGCAATTGTTGGACAATCATGAGGCAAGCACCCCTAAACATGAGGAGAACTGATTGGCAGCTGTCTCCGTGTCCTGGTATAAGGTGACGATCAATTGCATATCATCTGCGTAAGATACAATGGTTATTTTGTATTTTCCCACAATTTCTGCAAAGGGGCCTATATAAAGATTGAAGAGAGTGAGGCTCAGTATCAAGCCCTGTGAGACCCCTAGCATGAGCGAAATCCTTTTGTATGTGTGCTGTTGTTGAGCGGCATGAAAGCTGCGGGAGAGGAGAAAGGAGGTCAACCAGCGAAGAGCTGAGCCCCCAATCCCACAAAGCCTTAGTCTATGCAGGAGACAGTTATGGGATACAATGTCGAAAGCTGCACTTATGTCCAGGAGGACCAGTGCAGCAGCATGACCTTCATCGATGCTTTTCCGCAAGGTTTCAGTTGCGAGAAGTAAAGCTGTTTCCGTGGAGTGGGAAGCTCGAAAGTCAGATTGAGAGGGATGAAATAAATTGTTGAGATTATTGTGGTTAACCAGTTGGGTGTTCACCACTTTTTCTGCAATTTTATCGAAGAAAGGCAAGATTGGGATTGGATGTAAATTGTCTAGCAGACTGTGTCGGTCAAAGTTTTTTTTATCAGAGGAAGAACTATTGCTTTCTTTCACTTCAGTGTAAAAGGATATATCTATGCGATGTTGGACATAGGGCAGAATAGTATCCATTCCTTGCATCAGGATTTTAGACGAGGCTTGATCCAGGGGGATGCAGATTTGAGGCTCATGGCCAGACTCTTAAGATCATCCAGCACGGTGGTAATAAATTCAGAGCGATCAATCCCCTCAAATGAAGTGTCGTAGGGGGTGTCAAGACTGATAACACTACGTGCTTCTGACGGGAATGTGCCGTAGATCTTTGCGACTTTAGATGCAAAGAATTCAGCAATATTATTGCAGTTCTCCAATGAAGTAAATGAGGGGGCCATAGTGCGGTTAAGTGAGGACAAGGATTTAAGTATGGAAAAATGTTCTTTAGATTAGTTGTTGGCTTGCTCAATTTTATCTGTGTAAAAGGCACAGCGTGTTTTTGTAATGAATGCGTGATAGTGTTTGAGCTCATTCTTATATATAGTTTTACTCGTGGGGGAGTAGTCCTTCTTCCACTTACGTTCAAGGCGTTTACACATTGTTTTGGCTACTGTTTCATTGAACCTGGGCGAAGAGTTCTGCCGCCTCTGAGTGTTATGAGTGGTCCACTGGGCTATTTCGTCTATGGCTCCTAGAATCCCTTTTTCGACACCTGAGTTGGCTATACTGATGTAATTTCCTAGTTGGAGATTGCTGCTCAGAAGAGTCTGAGTAAAGATTTCGGTATTAAGCTTAGTCCATTTCCTACAGGTGATTCTCTGGCTCGACCTGGAGGGAGGAGGTGGTCTGGTGAGAGGGGTAGAAAAGGACACCAAATGGTGGTCTGACCAAGGGTCTATAGTAGGGGTGTCCAATCTCTGTGAAGTTGGGTCTAGTATATGTCATAGTTGATGCGTGGGGGTATTCACTTTTTGACATAAATTCGCCGTGTTAAGTTCCTTACAAATACTTTTTTATTTTATAGTTTGTGTATTTGTATGATGTATAAACTGAACAGTATGTTTTGCATAGTTTGGAGGTTTGAATCATAGAAATGTCGGTGTCACATTAACAGAAGTCAAAAGGTTAAGAATTTCTGACTTGTTCTATAGGGCCTCCTTTCAAACACTCACTCTACAGATACCTCCGCTCAGCCTTCCTGCAACTCAGCTGAGCTGTTATTAAAAGTAATATGTTTCTGAGACAATGCCTGCAGTGTTGCTGGACCCATGGCCAAGTCATTCCTCCTTCCTTTTAGATTTTATTTTTCAGTTTTATATAACGCAATCTAAATTTGAGCACTTTACATGCGCAACAGTCATTTTACACAAGGTCACATTCATGTTTTGTAGGCACGAGGAGATTAAGTAATTTGCCCAGAAACACAGGATGTTGAGCGGATACCAAAACTCAAACACAGTTCAAGTCAGCACCTCTGCCAGTAGCACTGTATCCTCTCGCTATTCCGTCTACCACGAAGTTCAGTCAGAATTTGAATATCTGGGGTAATTTCAAATGTTTAAAAAATGTAGACATTTTTCAGAATGCCAATTATATATGGGAAAATAAGAAATCAGTTTTTACACAAAAATGAGATGAAAGATGTATCTTACAGCTGAAACCAGTTCTTCTGAACATCTCTTTGCAAACAAGTTACAGTTCTGAAACCTCAAATACATTTCTCTTCCTGCAACAGTTACAACAATCCCAGATCTTTGTACAAAAAAACTTTAAATTTAGCATGTGCAGTTAATTCTCTAGAAACTTTTAACACTACACGGATGGTCCTATTTTGAACACAATGCAATATGCCTGCATGTTATGTACTGCAAAGGTATGTTATGTTGTACCATTTTCCTTTTTAAATGTCACGGTGGTGTTGGACTGTAAAATCGTTATTCATATTTTGTCAGCCTTGACAAAATACGAATAATGATGGCATACCAGCAGAGTAAAGAAAGGGAGAAGAGAGCCTTGATGGTTAAAAAAAAAACAAATCCCAAAAGGGGCTTACAGCCTGCCCAATACTTACCTTTACTTACTATTCATTGATTTTAACATCACTCTAATTTACGTTCTTCTGATTGGTCAGTCTGTTGTCTACTTTCACTTTCCAGACTTCCTGCTTTGCTTTACTGGTCCATGCCGTGGCTTGGAGATTGGCCCAAGTACGGCGTCCAGTCACTGGCAAGTGGCCAGTGTCCTTCCACTGTCAACGCACTGTGAATGTACTTTTTTTATTTTATTTGTTAGTGAGCACTCCATACGTCTTCTCTCCTCACCAGCATGTTAACCCACCACCCGCCACTGTTGTTTTTAACTAACCCCCTCCACTTTTAGCCTACCACATCCTCCTTCCCGCTATCTATTGTTTTACCCACTGCTCTTCTTCATCCACCTCCTGCACCATCACTTTTCTCCTCGAAGGTATTGGCGAGCTTTACATGAGCACCATTTGCATCACACATAGGGGCATATTAGCAACAACTTGCGATAATTATCGCAAACCGCGCTTAGTGCGATTTTTATATCGCCTCTTATTGCGGAGATAACGCAGCATTACCAACGTTTATCTCCACGGCGTTAAAGAATCCAGCGATAGCGGCGAATCCCATCTTTAACGTGAGATTTCCAGCGATAAAAAACCTATCGCTAAGGACAATCTCGCTAATAGTCAGATGGGGACTTAGCCGTAGAATCCACCTCCCATTGACTATTATGGCTAAGTCAGGATTTTACCAGGTGTAAAATCCTGGCGCTAATCGCATGTTTTTATCGCGCCGTGGGTATTGCTAATAGGCGATAGCTGTGTTAGCGAATGCTTTAAGTCGCTACTAGTTTGGGAACGCCCACTTTGCATCTCATTAGCGATACATTTCGCTGAAATGCAAAGCAGGCCCCAAACTGGTCGCTATCGCCTGGAAGCTGTCGCTAACTGCTGTTAGCGACAGCTTGGTAATTGGGCGATAAAAAATGTGCCGCTTTATCTGCAAAAAGTGCCGATAAAGCGGAGATCTGGCCCTTGCTAATATGCCCCACAGAACTTTCATTTAGTGTTTTTTTTCTATTACACATTGGGGAGATTAAGTGGTTTGCCCAGGATCACAAGATGTTGAGCCGGGGCGGAGACTCAAACCTGCTTCCCCAATTCCAAGGAGGAGGCACTAATGAGAACCACCCAAAATTGAAAGGAGTGAGCTTTCTTTTAATAATTCTTCCATGTGTATTATGTCCATTGCTGTCCCACATGCATGATGCTCAGCGCACCTGCAAACACTCTACTCCACCAATTTTTCATGTTTACTTGTCACTCAGACTTGCATAAAGCTTCCACCTTTAGAGTGGTTCATCACGCTTTTCTGCATTTATATTTCAACTACTTGCTATCTTTTACCAGACCAATCCATGGCTTGTCCACGGATTGTGGCCACAGACCATAAATGAACATAAATCCTATATCTATAGTCTATCCAACATTAGTCATGCCAGTTTGTATATATCTAAATGATTACACAATACTAGCAATGCAATCAGCATATACAGGCAGTGTGCATATTCTTTATAGTATTCATGTAGCTTAGTCCCTGCTCTCAAGCAGCAGCACGTTTTTGTTTACAGAGAATGCCAAAAAATATGGAATACATGAACCACTGGGGTGGCTGTAGTTGTATAGTAAAGCATGATAAATAGTTTGCAGTTATGCCCAAAATAAAAGCCACCAGCAGATATTGTTCCTAAACTGTGCTGGCAATATTAATTTAGACTTTCAAAAGCATGGAAGGTGTACTGCCATGAGAAATGTCTTGAAGGTACACTCTGCAGCCCTCGATAGGATACACAGCATGCTGTCAGCCAGCCACCCAGCTCTGCCTTCAACATGCATTGGATGTGTTAACCCCCTACCTCCTGCCACCATTGTTTCTAACAACCTCCCTTGCTTTTAAACCACCACCTCCTCATCCCGCTCTCTGTTGATTAACCCACCCCCTGCTTCAGGCACTCGTGTCCCCGAAGGTATTGGAGTGCTTTACATAAGCACCATTTACATTACACATAGACACTTTCATTAGTTTTTTTCCAGATTACACATGTGGTGAGGTGGTTAAGTGATTTACCCAAGATCACAGGATTTTGAGCCTAGACTGAGAATTGAACCTGATTCCCCAGTTTCAAAGACAGCAGTTCTGCCTTCGACATGCATTAGTTATGTTAACCCACCACTATTGTTTTTAACAGCCCCCTGCATTGAAACCACTACCTCCTCTTTCCACTTTCTGTTGATTTACACACCCTTCATCTCCAAAAGAAAAAAAAACATGCATTTGTAATAGAAAAGCGCTAAGCACATAATATGAAAGTCTATATTCCCTGAATACTAAAATATTATAGTAATGCTAGCATTGACAAAGGTAATAGATCTCGCATAGGCAAAACCTATTGGCTGTGTCAATGCTTGTTGACTGTGGTGTTAAACACTAAGGGGTCTATTAGGATGGCGGTCGGAAAATCACTCCGACCGCCATGGTAATGGGAAAACACTGCCCGCTAGGACCGCGGCATAACCACCGGTCCAACTACTATTTTCCGCAGTCGAAATCCGACCGCGGTGGTACGACTGTGGCATTTAACATTGCGGTGGTTGCTGCTGCGCCGCGATGTCCAAAAAAGCATGTCCAGCATATCCATGCACTGCATGGCAGGCACTGCACAGTGCCTGCCACCTGGTACAGGGACATGGTACCCCCCCAGTGCATGCAAACACCCCCAAACACATTGGGGGCCCAAAATGGGCCCCCAGAGACAGTCTCCGCATGCCTTTCCATGGCGGTTCCACCGCCGCGGAAAGGCTGGCTACCACCGGCATCATAATCATGCCGGCAGAGCTTGACCCTGCACCGGCCCCATTTTATCGGTCCAGCTCCTCCCGCCAGGCAAGCGTGTGGAATGCTACAGGCGGAAAAGTGGAGGGTGGAAAATCTCACCGCCGCGGTCATCACCACCATGCTAATGGGGCCGGCGGTTTTCTGGGTTGCGATCGCGGGCGGATGACTGCCGCCGGCCCGGCGGTTGCCACTGCCGGCCCGGCGGCAGCCATCTGACCGCCATCCTAATAGACCCCATACTTTTTGATTGAACTACAATTATATGTATAATACACTTAAATGAAGGGAATTTCAGACAGACATCTCTATTTATCTCTTATTGTGTCACATTTTGCTTCCGCCCACTACAGCACACAGCTGGGGATGGTGGTTCAGACCACTTGTGCCTTTCATTAACATTCTGTCATTTCAGCCATTTCACAAGACTTGCTTCCACTCAAAGTAGTTCCCTTTAGCACCAGAGACCAATGTGTGCTTTTTAAGACAAAAAATAATTTTTGCTTTTAGCCAATGTATTGACAAGAGCCAGGCAGCTTTGCCAACCATAAAGTTTTGCAAAATAATGACAAAACAAGCATTGACAAAGTCAAAAGACTGGCAGCCAATACCAGACGTTGGCATTACCAACGATTTTTGCAAATTGTGATGGGCATTAATAGCACTATGATGATTACATTTCAAAATATCAAAGAATATGTCACAACATAAAAAGCACAAGTCAAGATGTAGCAAAATATGAATCACAGCAAATAAATAGAAACTACAAAGCATAAACGTTTTTTTTTTTTGTGTTAGATCTCTGTTTTGCAATCTCCTTTCTCCAAGATGCCAGTTTATGGGTTGGCGCCTCATGTTATAAGCACTCATTGTTAATGTTATAGCATAAGGTAGATGATAATTTAGTAAAGAATAAAATAGAATATCACATAGAAAAGCACAGTTCAACAAATAAAGGCACAAAAGGGCAAGAATTAAAAAACAAAAAAGAAACGCCAAGCATAATTCACAACATTACAAAGCACAAACCAAAATAGACAGTGGACTCCTGCAAAATTTTAAGTGGAGAGCATCTAGCCATTAGTCCATAGGAGAACTGATCTCTCGCCCCACTCCACCAGTTGAGCACAACTCTCCAGACAGATTCTGTTGTAGGAGTGCACCACGCGCCATTTGCTATTTTGTGCGCTCTCCGTTTAGTATTCGCCAGCCCCTTCGAAATCATTGATGTTTTGTGACATGTCCAGATCCATATGTCTGATGTTTCATCCACCATATTAGTAGTGCATTAAATAGGGCACGTGAGATGTTCGCCATCTTTTTGATGGAGCACCTTACTCGCCAACCTCTAATTAAGACCTTAAGGGCCAGATGTACGAAATTGCGTGTTTGTGATTTCCTAATAGCGAATTTTTGCAATTCTCTATTAGGAAATCACAAACTGCGATGTACAACAGTGTATTTGACACTGTTAGTGATGCTCAGTGGCTCTCAAATGGACCTGCCGCATTAATATTCTTAAGGTAGGTCGCAATTTGCGACCCATTGTGAATGGCTGCAATCACAGGGATGGTGGCCTGCTGGAGCAAGCAGACCACCATGTCTGTGATTGCTTTTTAAATAATGCAGCTCATTTTCTTTAAAGGAAAACGGGATGCATTTAAAAAAAAAAAAGTTAAAAGCTACCTTTTCATTTATTAAGAGCAGGCAGTGGTCTGTGGGACCACTGCCTGCTCTTAAAAAATGCTGCTGCCCACATTTACAAAGGGGAAGGGGTCCCTTGGAGACCCCTTACCATTTGCAAATGGTTAACTGGGAATGTTTTTTGACCGCATTCCCGGTTGCAAAACATTCACACATACCAGTGCGACTCGCTGTTAGGAAGGGACGTCCTTGGCCCGCCTCTTCCTATTAGTGACTCGCAAACCAAATTTGTGATTTGGTAATAGCTTACTGAATCGCAAATAGGGCTTTGTACATTTAAAATGAGAATTGGGACGTGTGTGAGCTAAAAAAAAATGCTCCGTACATCTGGCCCTATTGTTTTGTTTTGATATAGTTTTTGTGAATTCAAAATCTCTATTTTCATTATTTCATGGAGAATATCACCAACACAAGATCAGTTCTGCCACTTTGTATAAAAACAACCATAAAAAAGCCTTCTTCCAGACAGCCACACCTTTGGACTTTTCAATCATGACTCCCTTGGTCATTCTTTAGAGGTTCCCCCATTCTCATCACCTATTCAAAAAAGAGCTGGTATAATGGTAAACATTTGATCCACAAAGTATTGTAACAACTGTTTGCATTTTCTTTGTCATCTCCACATCATATGGATCAGTGTGAATCATCTTCAAATCAGATTCATTGATTTTTGGAACTTCATTACATTATGTACTTACAGACATTGCACAGAAAGTACTTCAACACAAGCCGGCCAAACTCGATCCATTAAAAATACATTATCATTCAATTTTATTTAAAATACATGTGCGAACAGCAAGAGAAACAACATAAGACGGAAACGATTTTTTGCTTCTGTTTTGTGCCAGTATTGATTATGGCAGACGTTGGCCAGCTCCTAGCCCTTAGAAAATGACAAATCTGTTTCGAAACTGATGTGATTTGTTTTTCAGCTTCCACTGCTCATCATTCGGAACTCAGTCATCTCAGCATCTTCTCCCTCCACCAATAAGAACGGAGTGCCGTTTGTCTTGATTTTACACAACAGAGCCAGGGATGTGCGGGTACCAAGGAATTCTGGGTTTAGATTTAGAAAGAAATACGCCCTGTATTGCGGCGGCACGACTTGTTCTTTGCTTTTAGATAAATCGACGTCGTTGTCCTTGACTTGCGGCCGCCTGTTCTCGAGGAAACACAAGGAGCTCGCGCAGCACAGAGGAGGTCGCTCATTGGCCCCCACCTCCTCCCCTCCGGGAAATGACAGCGGCTGTCAACGTGAGAGAATACGCTGCTCCACGTGCTAATGATTTCCAAGTTCATTATTTTTCACTTGTTAACTCTCTTGATTATCCACGTTCAATACTTCGAGTGACTCTTTCCGGGAGCTGCAGTGTCACGAAGTCCTTGTGCGAATGTCAATAGTTCAGCTCGGAATAGCTACCAAGGCCGTTCCTTTCATTTCCTTGTTGCAGATTATTCGTGGCATTTGACTCGCAACAGATATTGGGGCAGATTTATGAGGCCCTTGCGCCTCATTTACGCCGCCGTTGCGTCACTTTTGTGACACAGCGGCGGCGCAAATCCTGCGCCATGCTGCGGGGTATTTACAACGTGACGCATCTGGGAGTAGGCGTACCTGTGCAGGGGGGGGCGTTCCGTCGCAGGAACGCCTCCTAAAAGTGGCTGAGTGAAATCTACAAGATTTCACTCAGTCACTTTTGAGCCCATGCTGCGTCAAAACCCTGCGCCTGCTTGAAGCAGGCGTAAGGATTGACGCAGCATTGTGAAGATAGGTCCCCCCAAAGTATTGCTGGAGCTGCGTCACGCTTGCGACGCAACTCCAGCAATGCGCCACTTTTACGGCACAGATGCGTCACGCATCTGTGCCGTTTTTGCCCCATGGTGCGCCGCATTCTAAATGCGGCGCATCCATGGTGGCGGAGCTGTGGCGCACAAGAACTGGCGCATCCCTGCTGATATGCAGGGATGCGCCAGTTATTATAAATCTGCCCCATTATTTCTAATATTTTTTTGTTCCTTCTCATCACCTGAGTAGCAATTGTGAGTGTAATTGTAAATTGCATTTGTATAGCGCTTACTATCCCTGACAATGAGTTGAAAGCACTCCAGAACCCAAAAAGGATTACTGGTTAATTAGTATAGGGAAATATGAAATTAATTTGAGCGGTGGACATGTGAATCTGTTATTTGGGTTAGAAAGGATAGTGGAGGGATAGAAAAGGGAGGGGTTTGCATTTATATAGCACTTGGTACCCCTGATGAGGGATCAAAGCACTTTTCAATGAGTGGCAGGCTACTCCGGAACCCAAACAGGATTAGTGGTGAATTAGTGTAGGGAAATATGAAATTAATTTGATCGGTGGACATGTGAGTCTGTTAGCTGGATTGAAAAGGATAATGGAGGATAGAGGAATGGGTGCTGAGAGTCATGTTTGGCAGGTTTTGGATTCGAGGGCTTTATTAGTGCTAACTCACCTGTTCCGAGATGGGGGGTCTGCCTTCAGTCCATGCCCTCTGTATTAAGGGGCTCTATAAATTATTATGAAGACAGGACATTTTACACTTGCTATGCTGTTGAAGAATATGAACCGTCTGATAGTGGCATGATTATGTCTCACCTACAGGCAGGTCCAGCTGTCTGTTGTAGAAATGCCTACTGTGGACAAAATAGATACTTTCAGTGGGCTTTGAGTCAGCTCTTTGCTTAAGACTGGTCTTCTTTCTTGTCAGTCTCATTCACTTGCTCCTTATTTCTTTTCTTGTGCCTGTACCTTTCCTGGAGCATTGTTTCTATACCATCATGTAGATGAGGTGACTTTTATACTTCTTCTGAATACAGTCAGGCAACTATTTTTAACCTCCTTTTAACATTCCATGAAAGTATATGACCCTAATTACGAGTTCCACCGGGAACGCCAGGGTCAAGGACCCGCTGGGCCAGCGGTCTTTAAATGGCAGGAATATGCTGGCGGTGAAACAGCCAGCACTGCCGAGCATATTCCAAGTTGCCATTTCACCGCCTTCTTCATGGCTGGGAACCCACCATGAAAAGGATGGCGGAATGGCAACGAAGGGGGCACTTACAGGGCCACCTGCCGGATTTGGGCCTTGGGATGCATGTGGCGGGGTGCATATGGCAGGGGCACATGTAGTGTCTCCCTGGATTTGCACCCCCTTCCTGTGCAGTGTGGCATGTATGCCACACTGTGCAGGAAAGTGCAGTCGGCGGTCTGAGAGAGGCGGTCTGCCTGTTAGGCACTTTTATGAGCCTGACAGACCGCCACTCTCAGACAGCCGCAGGACTGCCTGCCAGACCAGGATAAAAACATCTGATCTGCTAGGCGGTCACACCACAAATTCGGCGGTCCCACAGTGGACATCGCGTTGCACCATCCACTGTGGGACCACTAAACTCGTAATTAGGCCCTATGGGCCTTATTTATGAGGCCTTACGCCACCGATGCATCACTTTTTTGTGACGCTGCGGCGGCGTAAACAATGTGCCACACTGCGCCATATTTACAAAGTGACGCATCTAGGCAGATGCGTCACTTTGTAAACCCCTGCGCTACATTATAACTGCATTAGGTATAATGTATGCAGAGTGGGCTTTCCCCGTAAACAAGGCTTGTAGAAATGGTGCAGTGAAATCTACGAGATTTCACTGCACCACTTCTACGAGTTCACTGCGTCAAATCCACGCAGGCCCTTTCACATGGGACTCACCCATGTGTAATGACACATTGCTGGAGTTGTGTTTGTTTTGCAACACACTTCAGCAATGCGTTATTACTGTGCCACCAGATATGTCAGGATTCCTGATTTATCTTGTCAATCTCACGTCATGGAACACCGTATAAGGCGCATTTAAGGTGTCACAAGGAGGGCGTAATGAAAAGTGTTGCATCTCTGTTTTCAACCAGCAATGCAACACTTTTCATAAATGAGGCCCTATGTGCTTTCTTGCTCTCTCCCTCTTTTCTCTGAGCTGTGCTTCAGCTTTCACACCCCTCCACCTCTCTTTACATATCGGTATCTATTGAAAGAGGACCATAGGAATGAATGGGAATTGCATGGGTAATTTGCGAGTACCCAATAAGTACTCGCAAATTGCGCATGCAATTTTAAGGGTGCAAGGGTGCCAACAGGACACTCTGTTGCACCCCTGAAATTACAATTTATCCACATTTTGCGCACACACATGCCCCATGTGTGTGTATAACATGGGACTTTGAAAAATGAGCTTTAGTGAATTTTTCAAAGAAATCGCAAATTACCATCAACTTTAGGTTCACGGTAATTTGCAATTCCTATTTGCGAAATCGCAAATTTTTTAAGGTTGATGCATTGCATTTAAGGAATCACAAATTGCGATTCCTTAAATGCAAATCGCAATTTAGTAATCGCAAATGTTGCAATTCCTTAAATTGCGATTTTTGCATTTGGGGTGATACATCTTAAATGCAAAAATACTGGGTGCAAAGGGGCAGATTCTGAGAATCTGCCCGTTTGCGACGTTTTTTTCATTGATGCATGGGGCCCATTAGTAGCATAACAAGAAAGATGAACGTTCCACTGGTGGTTAGGTATGAAAGGCCAGAGAATAAAGAGTGCAATGACCTTGTGAGGTTTGATGGTTATCAGATAAGCAACTATTTATTAGCTTGAGCTCCTTCCAGAAGTAGAGATATTTTGTTCTCTTACCATGTGCGGAGCATCAGGAAAAATATTAAAAACTATTCACTGTGGGAACCAATAGACATCGAGTAAATGGTTGTAATAAGGGGGCATATGTATCAAACGATTTTGTATTCGCAAATGCTGCAATTCGCAAAAAAAACGCGCTTGCGAATACAAAGTCGCAAAACGCGATGTATGAGACATTTTCGCATCACATTATTAAGGAATCGCTAATTTTGCGATTCCTTAATTTTGCGTAAGCATTTAAGGAATCGCAAATTGCGATTCCTTAAATGCTATGTAACAAGCACCCAAGTTGTGCGATTTCTCCTTAAGAAATCGCAAATTACCACCAACTTCAAGTTTGGCATTTTTCAAAGTGCCATGTGGTGCACATACATGCCCTTAGGGCATGTATGTGTGCCATATGCACAGACATGCTCATTTCAGGGGTGCATCAGGGTGTCCTTATGACACCCTTGCACCCTTGAAATTATTCATAATTTGCGATTCTCTAATTGCGAATCGCAAATTGAGAATGACTTTCCATTCATTCCTATGGGCCTCCTGGCCCATAGGAATGAATGGGAAGGTATTCCTTAATTGCGATTTCGCACTTTGCTAATCGCAATTAAGGAATAACAAGAAATCGCAAAATATTTACAAATTTTTAAATACATCCCGTTTTGCGATTCTCAAATAGCGATTCTCAAAAAATCGCTATTTGAGAATCGCAATAACGGATTTTGATACATATGCCCCTTAGTGTCATGTTTGCGGCTTGTGCAAAACAAGCAGTGGTAAAATAAGAATCCCTCGTCTCTATAAGTCTTTGACAATGCTCTTACCTCTGTGTACTCAAACACAAGTTTCAAAAGGCATGCACGCACGGCCAACAATGTTGCGATTTGTTTTTATCACTCAAAACTTACTCTAAGATTGCTGCTAAGGCTTTGTGTGGCAAGCGCACACATATTTCGGCATAAATAATCGCTTGTCATTGTGCGTGTGTGGTGATTTACAGTGACCTTTGTTTACTGTTTTGGCGTGTTAGAATAATAAATATATAAAGAAAAATAAAGAATAGGGGCAGATTTAGTCAACTTTTACACAGCGCTCAGCCACCTTGATGTGCTGCGCTATGTGAAAGGGCTGGCCTTTTAGAGACAAAGGATTTTTATTTGACAAGCCACAAACATGACACTAGATCACAGCCCTTTACTCAGTGTCTAGAAAGTAGAAGACATTTTGCTGCATATTCTAAAATTCATCTAGACCTAAAGGCAGGCTACAGGTAACTGCACAAGTTGACAAGACACTCAAGGGTATATTTACAAGAGAAGTAGCAGAGCGCAGCCGTAGCCTTCTTGGCTTAACTCCGCGCTCCACCACTTTTGAAACGCAGGGATGCACCATATTTACAACAATACGGTGTTTCCCCCTGCACTGGTGCTAATTACAGCTGCCTAGCGCCAACGCTGGTACCCTTGCACCATAGTTAAGGGTGCTCACTTTGTGAGAAAGTATTGTTTATGTGCAGGAAGCTGTCCCTTCCTGCACATATACAATCTTAAATGACAATGTGTCAGTGCTTAATTTGTAAAATATGAATTCCAGGTGCTCAAATGTTTGTCGGAGGCCAACACCCACTTTCCCTGGCTCCACCCACTCACTCTATTGGCTCCACCCACATCCTTAACTGGCACTGCTGAAAACCAGATGTAATACGCAATCTGAATTTCAGCATGGGAGCCTTCCTCAAGTAAAGTTTTGATAGGAAGTCCTCCGCCCCTCATCTCTCCATAGCCTCTTTCTCATGTATTTCATTTGTTTTATAGCGCTTCTCATACCAGATTATGGTGTCGGAGCACTTTACATCAAACACACATAAAGACACTGAATAATATTTGTGTAAGTCAGTGTATAGAAACCAGGTGTAGGCATTTTTTAAGAGTGCTTGGGCTGGAGAAGCACGAACTTAGGATTCAAAACGTAACACAGTGGTTAGGGTTACATTTACTCATAAGAATTTACTTCTGCCCAAACAAACCCTTTTTTAGCAACATTAAGATAATGAAAGACTGAAAAGAACATAACTTTGTAACCTATACCATGTAGTTTGTATGCAGCTCTTTGATGGCAGTTCATAGCTCACTGAGCTAGATTATTATTGTAACATATGAACTGTACAGAAACAAAAGGATCTTTTGTGACAAAAGTAGTAACCCACAGAGCTATGCACATAAAATACATTTATGTGATCTGCATGGTGCACACTCTTGCAGCACAGCTGAGTTCTCCGTCAGTGAACACCTTCATCATGAGGCTCCTGTTTTAAACCGGGTTTTGTCACCTCTTTTGGGCCTTGTTTGGTAGGGATGGGTGAATAGGGAGCTCTTGCAGAAGCCTCGCTGTGAGACCACCTTTCCCAGGTGAAAAAACAAATTGGATGTCGCTCATAGTCAGAGCTGCTAACAGAATGATGTGCAAGTCCCGGCGTCAGCTCAACTTCCTGTGATTCTGGGCAAATTATGTAATCTCCCTTAAAATAAGATTGTCTCACCTTAAAGAAAAATAAAGTGGATCTTGTGTAATGTTACTAGTGCTCATGTACACTGCCCCAGTGCCAATAGGCAGAGATCACACTATATAAAACTACAAAACCAATAACAATAAAAAGCCTGCCAGATTCTAATGAGACTAACTCTCTGGTGTGATTAATGAAACGGACGATCCGGGAATGTGGGCCGGTTTTTTGGGGAGTGCCCGGGCCTAATTATGTTCCAATCCGATCCTGCTTATGAATCTCACTGAGAGATTGGAGTCTTGGTGATCCCTCACCACATTCTGCAGAGGGGCCCCATTACTTTGCGTCAGGCCAGTAGTTAAACCGTGGCCTCACTGTGACAGTGACTTCCCCATGGAATTTGCGCTTAAGAGCTGGCTGCACACGGATTCACCTGGGAATGCGGACCTGGATGCTTTCTGTTTCCTCTCTCCACCTCTGCCCATTTTAGGTGAATTCCAAGGCCAGAAATGTCATTGAAGTTATATATGCCCAAAACAAAGGCTGACATCCATCTGGACCCTGCCAGGCAGTACACCCACCACTGCACCGGGACACTGGTCTCACTGCGAGCCGCCATTATTATTCAACAGCCCCGGCTACAGTTGAAACTAACCACAGTTTGACATTGTCCCCGAGGCGAGGCCAGGAGGCCTGAAATATTTCTGCATCGGGCGAGTTTCAGCCTGCCGCCTTTTTACTAAGCCTGGACAAAGCACTACGCTACGCACGCGTAGTTTGCGAAGTTCGCGCTACTTCGCGAACTGCACGTAGCACAGTGCGAACACGCGTAGCGTAGTGTTGCGTAGTGCTGCGGTCATTTTTTGCTTGCTCGCGGTCCTCAACGTCAAGTTGGCGACCGCGAGCAAGCAAAATGACATCCCGGCGAGACTTTTTCCTTGTTCGCGATCAGCAACTTCAAGTTGGCGATCGCGAGCATGGAAAATAAACCTCCCGGCGAGATTCCCAACGCGAGGAGGTCAGGTTTCTCAGTGCGAGTGGTCGCGTATGCTCGCGACCGCTCGCGATGAGAAACTACCAGTTCGCGTTGAGAAAGCTGAAGCTCGAGTAAAAATCTACTCGAGCAGCAGAAAACTACAGCTCGCACTGTGCAAGATGCCATTTTCAATGATTGCACAGTGCCGGTTGCTTGTCCGCACTGTGCAATCATTGAAAACGGCATCTGGCACAGTGCGAACAAGGTACTACGCAGTTCGCGAAGTGCTACGCGTAGCTCTCGTAGTGCGAACTTCACTTTGCGTAGCTTCGCGAAGTGCTACTTCGCGAACTACGCCCAGGCCTACTTTTTACTCAAAAGCACATTTACTCAAAAGCACAGTGTTAACAAAACAGCATGTCCGTGCTTCAATAGCAAAGTTAAATTATTACTCATGGGTTGATATCTTTAATATAATTTGCAAAACAAATGCTATATTGTTTCTGACAAAACTTGTCGTGTTTTTTTTTATAGCACCAGGGACTGTTTTGTATTAATATGTGTTAAAATTCTGCAGTGCTCGACAGTCTGACTACGTTCACTGAAGGGGCAAGTGCCTCCCGTACATTAAACCCCAGTGCAAATGCACAGTAGGGCCAAAACCGAGGATGCGAGTGAGGGTAGTAAGTGAGCCTTCAGCGCACAAGGCATTAATCAGCGAGCAAAGAAACAACATCATATTTGAGTGGGGTGCTGTTTTTCCTGCCGTGGGACAACGTCAGATCTCCCAACACCTTTCTATTTCTGAACAACTCACATGGGCCGATTCACAGAACTAACTTAAGACAAAATCCTAAACTTACTACTATTCACAGAAGTTAGGATTTTGTCTTAAGTTTGTCTTAAGACAAACTTAAGACAGATTTAAGACAGACTTAAGACAGACTTAAGATAAACTTAAGACAAACTTAGGACAGACGTAAGACAGACTTAAGACAGACTTAAGACAAGCTTAAGACAAAATCCTAACTTAAGTCTGTCTTAAGTCTGTCTTAAGTTTGTCTTAAGACAAACTTAAAACAAAATCTTAACTTCTGTGAATACCAAAAGTAATAAGTTTAGGATTTTGTCTTAAGTTAGTTCTGTGAATCGGGCCCATAGCTTCTGAGGTGCGAAAAGGAGCCTAACGGGCACGTAACTAACTGTCTCAGCCCTAATCTTGCATTCTGTAACAGTAACGTTCATGCAAAGCACCACGCTCAAGAAAATCAACTGTTGGTTACTTACTGGTTACCAGCTGCTGCACGACACGCAGCTTCAACTAATAGTGCCGAACTGCCTGTGCATCATGCGTGTGTCCTGATCATGAGGCGGGCGGCGGCGACAATTTTAAAAAGGTTACGCACGCTGCCTCACGCAGCCCCACATGACCAAATCCAGCCCAATCAGTGGCCTGCCTACCGGAAGCACTGACTGAAGGGAATGGATTTATTACTGGCACAGCTATTCACGGAGACTCGGAGACAATGTGAGAATGTGAGCACTTATTTTATTGTGTGACACACATTATGCAGTCACAGGCAGATCAAGACCCATCGCTGATAAATAAGCGCCGGTGCTAAGCACCGGAAAGCACTGGCACAAATTAAGCACTGCGATTTGTAACTTCTATGTGTGCTGCTTTGTGCAGCACACATAGAAGTTACAGCTCATCCTTTTTAAAATGGTTCTTTATGTGCAGGAAGGGACACCTTCTTGCACAAAAACAATCATGCATGGCGTTTTGCTGTTTCTATATGTGCTGCACAATGCAGCACACATAGAAACAGCAAAAATGAGGAGAAAGCAATTATTTCCCCTTGTTGCGCCATGTTAAGACCACGTTTTTTGGGTCCTAATTTTGGAGCTGCCCCATATTTATGCCACCCATGTAAATATTGAGCAGCGTCAAAATCAATGGGTGTTGCAGAGGAACGCCCACCGCAACACACTTTGCCCACCCCTAGGGTGAAAGGGTGCCTTGTTTACAAGGCAGGGTTAAGACAGGTTAAGTGGCTTACCACTGCCTTGTAAATAAGGCAAAGCTCATATTGCCATAAGAATGTCTTTAAAAATAACATTCCTGTGGTGATAGGGGCTTGTAAATATGCCCTGAGTGTGTTGTCAACAGAGTCAGACTGTAAATAACACTGAATTTCCCTCCATCTTTGCATGCCACTTCCTCTCCAGCATCAAAAGCGCTGTTCCAAAAGTTGGGCTCAGAGATGAGCACCAGTGTTAAGGCAGTCCAATTTGGGGCCAGTAGCATAAATAATGGACACTGAGACGAGTACTGGCCAACAGGGACCCTCCCTTCCGCCACCCCTGCTGCCTCCTCTTCTTGATCAATAGTTGGGACACCTACTGGGCTGATCTAGGAGCACCCAGGCGGCATTAATTCTAACCAAGGAGGATTGTAGACAAGAGCAACAACAGCTTGTGACATCAGCACAGAGACAAATGAAACAGGGCTGGCTCTAGGGGGTGCGACTGGTGCAGCCATACCTGGCACTGACCTGACGGAGTGCCGTGCTTAGAAAAAACTTATGGTTTAAAAATTGCCTACTGCAGAGTTCCTTGTGTGCTGGGCAGTTTTCAGACAGCAATAAAAATGTCACGATAACTTGTGATTTACGTTCCTGATGGAGAGAGATTGAGTTTTGTGAAGTAGCAGTTCTGACTCATCATAATGTAGCACAGACGGCTAATGTACCTGCTGCAAAGAACCTGCACCATGTGGATCACAGAGTTGCATTTTATGTGGATGGCTCAGTGGGTTACTGCTTTTCTCACAGAGAGACTTTTGTAACTTACAGTTCATAAAATACAATTCTGATATAGCGCAATGTCCTATGGACTGCCGTCAAAGAGCTACATGGAAACTGCTTGGTATAAGTTAGAATGTTATGTTATTCCCCCCTGCCTTTTGCTAAAAAGGGTTTGTTTGGATAAACATACATTCTTATTATTAAAGCCAACCCCACCCACTGTGGTACGTTTTTAAATCCTCCTGTGTTTGTGTTTCTCCAGACCAAACACTCTAAAAATATACAGCCTACTGGTATGGATGATATGTGACTCTTAAACATTGTAATCTTCATTGTCTTTTTGTTACATTTCCCATAGACCAATTTACGCACGTATGATTCACTGTTTCTGTGTAATGTGTGTATGTAATGTAAAGTGCACTGACACCTTATATTGGTCTGAGTAGTTCTATAATAGAAAATTAATGTATATGTTAGACGGGTATGGAGAGATGAGGGGCACTGTTGGAGGGTGATTGTGAGGAAATCCGTTGAGAAGGATGTCATGGGTAGAGTGGTTAAAAAAGATTGGCAGAGTAGGTGCCACCAGTGCTTAGACAGCCCTGAAGTGAAATATGCCCTTATACCAACTCCTAATTGCTTACACACCCATCCATGCTTTTGGTCCGCCCTATCAGACATTCAGAAGCTTTGCCTGACACATGAGTAACACGTCCCCAGTTCTATCAGCCTTTCAGAGGCATGCCTGGCATGTTACTTGAGGTTACATTGCAGAGGCTTTTCGTCTTTTATTTTGTCAGGTCTGTTCTTTTCTTTGTGTATGAGGGAAGTTTAGACTGTTGCAGCTTGTGTGAAATTGTGGTGTAATTTCACTGCTGTTTACATTGCTTTGCCTTTTCCTTGTATATGCTCCACTGCTGCATGTACTACACCCATTCACCTGGGAGAGAAGCTTGCACTGCTGACACCTGACTGTGCTTGTTCTCACTGAGGCCCTGATTTACAAAGGTAATCTCACACTTTTGTGTAAGTTTATGATTTTTTGTAATTCACAAATCAATTTTACGAGTAGTATTTTTATGACTGCATTGCACATAAAAAGATAGGCAGTCATAAAGACACTACTCGCTTGCACTAATGATGCGCTTAAACATGTGTCCAGTCTGCCATTGCAGGCCGATGTGTGCACTTACCTATGGTAGTTTTGAACATGTGTTCAGTCTGTTATTGCAGGCCAGTGTGCATGCTTGCAGTAATGATGTGTTTAAACGTGTCCAGCCAGCCATTGCAGGCCGGTGTGAGCTCTTGCACCGATGGTATTTCTAAACATGTGTCCAGCCTGTTACTGCAGGGCAGTGTGTGCGCAATTGCACTTCTGGTCAAGCTGGCCTTTCTAAATCACTAGCCATCCTGCGAGAACCTTTCACTCCCACTATAGCACTCCCAGGGTACTTCTTAAGAGGTGAAGCGATTGGTAGGTGTTAGACTTGGCATCTTTTGGCATGTTTCCGATTCGTTTTTGCTTTCTGACCTCCTGATATTGACTCTGTTTTTGCTGGCTTAGTGTTTCTACACACTTTTCTCACTGCTGATCAGTGGTAAAGTGCAAGTGCTCCTGTGGTAAAATGTGTTATGGATTGGTGTTTCCATGATTGGCCTGTTTGATTTATGTGTCAGACCCTAGTAAAGTGCACTGCGTGTGCCAGGGCCTGTGAATCAAATGCCGTTAATGGGCTTCAGCACTGGATTGTGCCACCCACACAAACAGCCTGTAAAAGGTCCCTCGGACCTGCCATCGCAGAGCCTGTGTGCGGTCTGGTACCGCCATGTCGACCGGCAAGTGCCCACACTTGCCAGTCCCTCACCTTCCCTTTTCTTACATGTCCGTCACCCCTAAGGTAGGCCCAAGGTGTCACGGTCCCTCGGAGGCCTCTCAGGATCGGTTCGTTGCTCAATTGGGGTCCACCTATTGACAACCTCAATTTCCGATATGCTATAAAAGCACGGACATTAGAGGGGGTCAATCGGGGGAAGGAAAGGAAGGGAACAGCGGGGAGGGAGATCTGTGGAGAGAAACGATTATTAAGACACACTTAACCGCCTGCACCTCAATACTTTAGCTCCCTCCTTCCAGGAACTACACAACAATACATATATGCCTACATATATACCTGTAAAGAAAACAAAGAACGCAAGGATTGCATCTATAACTAGAAGGACGATTGTATCATCATCTGACCCTTTAAGATAAATGGGATGCTTGTCTGATTGTTCGTACCACCTGTACGTGATACACAGCAGAGAA